>NW_020664417.1:69885828-69968729 GCF_002925995.2 Terrapene triunguis | reverse complement strand
ATTTTAATGGATTCATGTTCATGCAGTAGTGATGGTTGTCCACTAATATAATTATTGGCTGATTGCCTTCTTATTAGATTTGTGTTTTCTAGCCCACTGAATATACTTCTGTTAGTGATTGACCAGCCTGTCCATGAAAGTGTACAACTTGGGCAGTATGTTTACCCTCTTAATTTGTGAGTGGCTGAAGTTGAATTCCGTTTTTTATAAGCAAATAATTTCCTAGCACAGATTCCAATTATCATAACTATTGAACTGGAGCACCTGCAGCTCGGTTCATCTCACTGTCTTTACATCAAGTAGGAAAAAGTATAGTAGAATCTGTATAAGGGAGCTATCAATGAGATGCTGTTGGAGTGGCATAAATTTTGTAATCCTTGCTAGTATTTAACAAATTAAAAAAATTGTTTGGTAACATAGATTCTGAATTAATAAAAATAATGTTCAAAACTCTTATCACTAATGGAATAAATGTGAAAGTAGTGAACATTTTTTCCTATTTTAATCATTGAATTTCCAGTGATCAAGAATGCATTTTCAGTGTTCAATGATGTATTTTGTTTCTCTGTATTTTAAATGAGGTGTTTGCAATTCTAATGTCGTAAATTGGTAATTAAATAAAAATCATCAGTTTATTTCAGTAATTTTTGATTAACAGGAAAAGAATACAACCACTTCTGTACAGGATGAGTTTATGCAGCTGCTCTTGTGGGGCAAAGCAAGGTAGTTGCTGCTTGGGTTTTTACATTCCAGTTTCAACTTGTAAATGCATATTCAGATTAAAGAAAGAACACTTATTTTAATTTTTGTCACTTAGCCTTGAACTTCAAGCACTTTTAATGAACCAACTAACAGTAAAGGTATGGTAATGTTTACTGTCTTTAAATGGTCTATTTCAGTATCTTTCATAAGTGTCCTATTAATATACTGTAATGAAGCATGTCTCTTTTCTATCAGGGTTTAAAAAAGCTTGGTCAGTCCATAGAGTCTTCCTACTCCAGTATACAAAAATTAGTCATAAGTCACTTGCAGAGGTAAGTCATAGAACACATAATGAATTACAGAGATAAATTTATTTGTAAACATTCGTTTAAAAGAAACTGAGCCCAACAAAAACATGACCACTTTCTTGTCATGCAGAGTTTAGTCTGTTGTTATTTTGTGACATCAGAAAACTATAAAATGTAATTTGAATATTAACTCTTATCTCCCTAAAATACTGTAAGGGAAAAAATACTTGATTTATGTAACTGATTAGTTATAGAAAAGTCTAACACTGTACAGGAAATGTGCTGTAACTGATGTTTGGGGGCTGTGATTAAAAAAAAAGTAGGTAATACTTTTGGACAGAATGCTTGCTTTCTGTAAAATGAGGATAATGATATATTTGAAAGAACTTTACAAAGTAGGGATGAGAGTGTTGTATAAGAGTAAGATATTATGTATAAAATATTTGTCAGTTAAACAATGAGTCTCCACTTGATTTAAGAAATTATGCTTTTCTGTAATAGTGGCTCTGAGGCATTATTGTACCATTTGAGTGAACTGAAAGGAATGGCATCATGGAAACAAAAATATGAGTCTCTTGGACTAGACGCAGCAGGAATTGAAGGTACAGTAATTGGCTTACTACTCATCACACTGATGTTCATTTTGAAAACTAAAAATGGTTGCTCTCTTTGCAGATGCTATTACTGCTGTGGGCTCCTTCATCTTGAAAGCAAACGAGCTTCTTCAGTAAGTATTTGGAGAGTTGCAACACAATTTTATTTTCAATAGGGCTGTCGATCAATCGCAGTTAACTCATGCGATTAAACTCAAAAAAATTAATCGCACTGTTTAAACAATAGACTACCAATTGAAATTTATTACATATTTTGGATGTTTTTCTACATTTTCAAATATAGTGATTTCAACTACAACGCAGAATACAAAGTGTACAGTGCTCACTTTATATTATTATTTTTCCTTACAAATATTTGCACAGTAAAAATGATAAACAAAAGAAATAGTATTTTTTCAATTCACCTCATACAAGTACTGTAGTGCAATCTCTTTATCATGAAAGTTGAACTTACAAATGTAGAATTACATGTTAAAAATAACTGCATTCAAAAACAAAACAATGTAAAACTTTAGAGCCTACAAGTCCACTCAGTCCTACTTCTTGTTCAGCCAATCTCTAAGACAAACAAGTTTGTTTACGTTTATGGGAGATACTGCTGCCTGCTTCTTATTTACAATATCACCTGAAAGTGAGAACAGGTGTTCGTATGGCACTTTTGTAGCCAGCGTTGCAAGGTATTTACATGCCAGATATGCTAAACATTCATATGCCCCTTCGTGCTTCGGCCGCCATTCCAGAGGACATGCTTCCATGCTGATGGTGCTCATTAAAAAAATAATGCATTAATTAAATTTGTTACTTAACTCCTTGGGGGAGAATTGTATGTCTCCTGTTCTGTTTTACCCTCATTCTGCCATATATTGCATGTTATAGCAGTCTCGGATGTTTGTTTTAAGAACACTTTCACAGCAGCTTTGACAAAACGCAAAGAAGGTAACAATGTGAGATTTCTAAAAATAGCTACAGACTCGACCCCAGATTTTAAGAATCTGAAGTGCCATCCAAAATCTGAGAGGGACGAGGTGTGGAGCATGCTTTCAGAAGTCTTAAAAGAGCAACACTCCAATGCGGAAACTACAGAATCCGAACCACCAAAAAAGAAAATCAATCTTCTGCTGGTGGCATCTGAGTCAGATGCAGAAAATGAACATGTACTGCTTTGGATCGTTATCGAGCAGAACCTGTCATCAGCATGTTACGCATGTCCTCTGGAATGGTGGTTGAAGCATGAAGGGACATATGAATCTTTAGCACATCTGGTACGTAAATATCTTGCGACTCCAGCTACAACAGTGCCATGCGAACATCTGTTCTCACTTTCAGGTGATATTGTAAACAAGAAGCGGGCAGCATTATCTCCTGCAAATTGTAACCAAACTTGTTTGAATGATTGGCTGAAGTAGGACTGAGTGGACTTGTAGGCTCTAAAGTTTTACATTGTTTTATTTTTGAATGCAGTTATTTTTTTGTATAAAGCAACAGAGAGTCCTGTGGTACCTTTAAGACTTAACAGATGTATTGGAGCATAAGCTTCGTCAGATGCATGCCAATACATCTGTTAGTCTTAAAACTGCCACAGGACTCTCAGTCAGGATCTGTAAAAAGCAACAAACACGGCTACCCCTCTGATATTTTTTTGTATGTAATTCTTCATTTGTAAGTTCAACTTTCATGATAAAGAGATGGCACTACAGTATTTGTATGAGATGAACTGAAAAATACTGTTTCTTTTTGTTTATCATTTTTACAGTGCAAATATTTGTAAGGAACATAATAATATAAAGTGAGCACTGTACATTTTGTATTCTGTGTTGTAATTGAAAGAAATATATTTGAAAATGTAGAAAACATCCAAAAATATTTAAATAAATGGTATTCTATTATCGTTTAACAGCGCGATTCATTTTTTTAATTGCACGACAGCCTTAATTTTCAAATATAAAAATCTAACATATAGCTGAAATGAATGTTTGAAGATTTTTCTATGTCATTTCATGTATTAGAATAATCCCCTGCAGTAACTGTCCTATGACCTCCTTTATTTAAAACATATCTGAAATGATCAAGTGAGATATTGGAGTGATGAACAGGGCAACCAAAATGGATCTTAGGAAAAGAAGAAATATAACTGGTACAATAAAGGCATTTTATTCTACAGTGTGAGTACCAATTTTGTGGACACTGGGGTCCTTTGGAAAAACAGCATGTGATCATGTAATTGGAGACTGTATCATAATGCACATGCACTTGACTTTGCAACCTTAATAATAGTTAACATTAATCTTTTAACCTAGCTAAATTTGTGGGTAGTAATATAAAATTTTTGATATTGTTTAGTCCACAATTCATATTTCAACAAAATTAGTTCTCTTAATGAGTAATTTCCAATGACCAGAGTAGTTTTAAACTTAGGTATATAGCCACTAACTTAATTTTCCTTTCACAGAGTTTATGTATGTGCAGTTTCCTAGGTTATTAGAAAAGTAAACTGAAAAAAATAGAAATTCCATTAGGTGGCATCATCTTGATACTCACAGGGATCATCAGCAGAGTTGGAACCTTTAGATCCTCTGCCATTTGAGGTAATGGAGTAACAGCAGTAGTAAGCTGTTACCCTCTGTATGGACCAGCACTACAAAAAGATGAGACACACATTTTGCCAATGGGCATCACAGATATTTACTGACGAGAGGAATGGTGAAACTTAGGAATCTTGAGTTCCATTCCAAGCTCTGGAGGAGAGTATAGTCTAATGGTTAGACACTTCTGTCTGTTCTCCCAGCTGTGATCCCTTCTGCCCCATCCCCTCCAACCTGTCTCAGTCCTTTCTCTCCCCTACCCTGTCTCCTTGTCCCAGTCCCTTTCTCTTTACTTACCCAATCACCACTCCTCAGACTTCATCCTAGTCCATCTCCTTGCCCAGACAATTCTAGGATCCCCCTTTGGGCTTGCTTTTGGAATCCCATTCTTCCACTGATTACCGGTTTCTCCACTTACCCACACCTAGTGCCAGTCTCCTTTCCCAGCCAGTACCTGACCCATACCTCTCTACCTCACCCCAGCTCCTTGTTCAATCTCTCTCCTCCTTTCTGCAATTACAAGAAAATTCTAACTTAATCACTATAGCCCTGGACTGGAGGGAGCATGCGCCACTGCTCTGTGGGGATTGTACATGCACCGTCCTGTCATGTATAGGAGCTTTGAGGGGATGGAGCATGCTCAGTGAGGATGGAATCTACAGAGATTTTAGCTGTTAGGCTCTAGGAAATCTGTACTGAGCATTTGTGAGCCGTGATTCTTCCCCCCCGCCCCCCAGGCTTATAATTGGACAAAATATTGAGTGAATTCTCATGCAGACCGCAAAAGGCATACCCCTGACACAAGTATCTGCCCTCCTTCCAAATTTCAAGTCCCTACTCCAAAACATGAGGGTGCTACAACATATCAAAGAAAAGGTCATCAGAATCTTTTAACTGGGAAACATATTTTTCCCTAGCCTCGTTCTCCAAAATGACTGAACCAGTTTGGCTGAAATTTTCCAAAACAATTCAGCCTGAGGCAGACATCTAGCATGGAAAGTTCAGCTCAAAGAGTTAAACTTTGGCAAAGTTATAAACAGCTGAAAGTAGTCTTGTAATGGGAAGTGTAAGGCATTGCTACCATCCCCGCCTATAATACAGTTAGAACTTCTGCATAAACTTGCAGCTCGTGGCCTTTGTTTAGATCAAGTCTTTTACCAATTTTCATTTTCTTTTTTTATACAGAGTTATAGACAGTAGTATGAAAAACTTCAAAGCATTTTTCCGATGGTTGTATGTGGGTAAGTTTAATTATATCCTAAGTATTTCATATCTGCTTTATATTTTAATTATTTGCTTTGGAATTGTCATAGTGTAAAAATATTTGCTTGTGGGTTAATCTGTGGAATTGACTTCTAACAAATGTAGTGTGATAAGCTCTAGCTTTTTAAAAAAGAAATTAAATGATGAAAAGAGCCAGTATTATATTTAAATATTGAAATGTTGGCAAAAAATAGATTGACTAAATCCAATTGGGGAGCTGGTGTTATGACTTTCTATTTATTGCCATCCTGGAAATTCATACAAGTTAAAGTGACTTTTTTCCTTTGGGGACCGGGGTAATCTCTGGCTATGGTTTATCTCCTGTATATTAACAGTGGCTGCTCTTGGCCAGTTTAAATGAAGAGCAGTCGCTTAATTGAGAAATCATTCTCTCCCCTCATTTCAAAACCTATATTAGTACTGAATCATACTAATAAATAAAACCTAAGAATCTTGATTCCTTGTCCCCTGCGCTAGTCAATATTGCATCTAAAGTGTAAACTTTCCTGCTCTATCATCTTTATCTTAATATTTTACCTTAGGAAAATGTTAAGTGTATTGGAAAAATAGCATTTTTGCTGTTCTCATTTTTCCCCAGCCATGCTGAGGATGTCAGAAGATCATGTTCTTCCAGAGCTGAACAAGGTAGTAGTAACTTCTTCCTAGTAGATGCTTTTTATAATATTGCAATGTTAAGTCTAATTCTGAGGGTAGCCAGTGGTTTAGTGCAGTTAGAAACAAAAAACAACCTTTTAAGGTTGTTTCTTTGAAGTAAATTTAATTTAAAGAATGATGCTGTCCATGCTAGCCCTTTGGGATAGTTAGTGCATGAAATGCCCTCAGTTGCACATTATCAGCTGTAATGTGGCCAGCCTTATGTCTAATACTCTTTTTAAAAAATTCTCACTTTTCTCTTTGAAGTTGAGTAAACTATGTTGACCATTTTAGTGAGTAGGCTGTATAGTGGATCTTTTCACCTTTTGAAGGAGGCTTACTCTTTGCTCCCCTCTCCAGTGGGCACCTTGGCCCTGACTGGGGTGTCTACTTCCGCCCCTCCCCTCAGCATTGCTTCTGTTTCTCTGGGTCTAAGCTAATATCACTGCTGTTGCATGATCTTATCTGCAGCAGTCCTTTACACACTATATGAAAGCAGTTGCTGCTCATGTAAACTTTTATTAATGTGAAGCTTTGTGTTTGATTTCACTTTGTTTTGAAGAAAATTTGTTGCTTCCCAGTATTCTTCACCAGCAAAATTGCTACTCTGCTGCTATTAAGGTATAGTATATAGAATCATAGAAATAGGGCTGGAAGGGACCTTGAGAGATCATCTAGTCCAGCCTCCTTCACTGAGGCAGGAACAGGTATACCCAGGTCATCCCTGACAGGTGTTTGTCTAATCTGTTTTTAAAAATCTCCACTTATGAGGATTCCACAACCTCCCTTGGAAGCCTGTTCAAGTGCTTAACTATACTTAGGTTAGATATATTGGGGAAAAAAATAAATTCTAAGTCCCCTTTGCTGCAGATTAAGCCCATTATTTCTTTTCCTACCTTCAGTACACATGAAGAACAATTGATCACTATCCTCTTTGTAGTAGCCTTAACATATTTGAAGACTGTTACAAGCTTCCCCCTCAGTCTTCTTTTCTCAAAACTAAACACGTCCAATTTTTTTAACCTTTCCTCATAGGTCATTGTTTCTAAACCTTTTTATCATTTTTGTAGCTCTCATGTGAACTCTCTCCAGTTTCTCCACATCTTTCTTAAAGAGTGGCACCTGGAATTTGACACTGTACTCCAGCTGAGACCTCACCAGTGCCGAGTAGAGTAGGATAATTATCTCCTGTGTATTACATAGGGCACTTCTGTTAATATACCATATAATATTTGCCTTTTTAGCAAGGACATCACATTGTTGACTCATTGAATCTGTGATCCAGTATAATCCCCAGATCCTTTTCAGCAGTGCTATTGCTCAGCCAGTTATTCCCCATTTTGTAGTTGTGCATTTGATTTTTTTTCCTCCTAAGTCTAGTACTTTGCATTTGTCTTTGTTGAATTTCATCTTGTTGATTTCAGATAAATTCTCTTAATTAATCAGGGTTTTGAATTCTAATCCTGTCCTCTGAAGTGCTTGCAACCCCTCCAAGCTTAGTGTCATTTGCAAATTCTATAAGCATACTCCATTATTTAAGTATCAGACCCAGGACAGACCATTATGGGACCCCCACTAAATATGTCCCCCCATTAGATAACTGCTCTTTGATTAGTCTTTCAAACAGTTTTACACCCACCTTATAGTAACTTCATCTGGACCACATTTTTCTGGTTTGTTTATGAGAATGTCATGTGGTACTGTGTCCAAAGCCTTACTAAAATCAAAGAAGGAAATTAGGGTGATTTGGCTTGATTTGTTCTTGACAAATACATGAATGCTATAACTTCTGACCCTGTTATCCTCTAGGTGCTTACAAATTGACTGTTTTAATAATTTTGTTCCAGTATATTTCCAGATATTGAAGTTAGGCTGACTGGTCTGTAATTCCCTAGGTCTCCTTTAGACAATGATAGGTACTATGTTTGCCCTTTGTCAGTTCTCGGGGATGTTACCCATCTTCCATGAGTTCTCAAATATAATTGAGAATGGTTCTGGGATTTTTTTTTTTTTTTCAGCTAGTTTCTTAAGTACCCTAGGGTGCATTTCATCAGGCCCTGCTGACTTGAATACATCTAACTTATCTAAATATTCTTTTACCTGTTCTTTCCTTATTTTGGCTTGTGTTCTTTTCTCCTGGTTTAATATTATTTGTGTTGTATCTGGTCATGGTTTACCTTCTTAGTGAAAACTAAAGCAAAATTTGCATTAAACACCTCAGTCTTCTTGATGGTGTCCATTATTAGCTATGCTTCCCCACTAAGTAGAGGACATAAACTTTCCTTCCTTTTCCTGCTAATGTGTATATATAGAACCTCTCTGGATTGCCTTTTATGTCCCTTGCAAGGTACAACTCATTTTGTCCTTCCATACTTGTGCTGGTTTTTTACTTATCAATTTTCCCATGTTTCCACTTTTTGTAGGATTCCTTTTTGATTTGCAGGTCATTAAAGAGCTCTCGAGGGAGCCATATTGGCTTCTTACCTTTAATATTGTGCCTTTGAGACAACTTCCAGCTCTCCTGAACTTCTTTTTCCCTCTGATTTTTCTTCTTATAGGACCTTACCTGCCAGTTGTCTGAGTTTGTTAAAATCTGTGTTTTTGAAGTCAATTTTTTTTTATTCTGCTGCTCACTCCTTCCTTTTCTTAGAATCATGAAATCTATCATTTCATGATCACTTTCACCCAAAGTGCCTTCAGGTTCACAACCAATTCCTTCTTGTTAGTCAGAATCAAGTCTAAAAGGGCTGGTTACTTCCTCCACCTACTGAAAGAAAAAGTTGTCCCCAACACATTCCAAGAATTTATTGGACACTTTGATTTGTCTTATTACTTGTCCAACAGATGCCTGGGTAGTTGAAATCCCCTATTACTATGATGTCTTATGTTTAGATAGTTCTGTGGTTTTTTTCTAGAAATTCCTCACCCACCACCACTTCCTATTTGTTGGTCTCTAATAGATTCCTGTAATGACATTGCCCCTGTCCTTTCCCCCCCTCTTATCTTCACCCAGAGGCTTTCAATTGGTCTCCCTCTCTCGTCCTTCTGGACCTTCATAACAAGTGTGTATTCTTGATGTACAATACAACATCTCCCTTGTTCCTCTGTGCACCTTTCCTGAGCAAGCTATACCCCTCTATACCAGTGCTCTAGTTAAGAGATTTATCCCGCCAAGTCTCTGTGATGCCAATTAAGTAATTTAGATTATGGACTAATACTTTCAGTTCTTTCTGTTTATTCCCCATACTCTTTGCATTTGTGTATAGACATCTGAAATGGTAAGCAGAGTCCCCCACTTTGGCCTCTTGTTGCTCTTATGACTTTTTTGGAATTTTTCATTTCTCTCTCACAACTTTTAGCTCTCTGTTAAGGTCTCCTTTTTTTTTTTTTTTTAATATCTAGCTGTAGTCTTTTGTCACCTGCCTCCCTGGAACCTATTACATTCTACATATGTTTGAATTATGGTTATTTTATAGTCTTTCCCCTTTTCATTTCCATTAGATGACTCAAAAAGATATCACATTTGTTGCTGATTTTCTTACTGAACACTTCAATGAGGTAAGGTATTTCAGTTTACTGAGTGCTTTTATGCATGCACCCTAATTCTGTCTTGCTTCAGACAACTGACCTGGAAAGGCTGGTTAAACTAAATTGTTTGTTTGTTTTTTTAAGTGTCTCACTATGAAAAATCATCTAATTCCCCTTGTCTTAAGTACTGTCAGGTCAGTATTTTGTGTTTAAAATTTGTTTTATGTTTGGTTCAGGCACCAGAGCTCTACAATCGTAAAGGAAAATACTTCAATGTAGAGAGAGTTGGTCAGGTAAAGTATCAGGCTGTATATTGAGATAAGAGAGACAAGGTATATGGATGAGCACCAGCTGGGGAAAGAGGAACAGGGGAGCAAGGGCTAGAGTATTAAGATTATGTAGTTACTAAAGAGCACTCCTCACTCCCTTCCTGCTGCTCACAACACACACACAGTTGTTAAGAGTGGAGGATATTATTTTATCTTTATTAGGGAAAGATTAATTAAAAAGAAAATTAATTGGATTAATATCTTATACATTATTTTCCTCATTTGTGTGGTGTATTTTAAAAAAAAAAGGTGGAACATGGTTGAAACTAATGTTGATGGAATTAAATTGAAATCTGTTTGCTTGATGTGTTCAAATCATGGGGCCACTAGTATTAGAATCTGAAATTACAGTTTCAAAGAGAAATGGTTTATAACTATCTCTGATAAGAAGTTCCACAGCATTTTGAGTAACTTGTTATAACCTGATTTAGAATGGACAATAAAATATTTTCTAAAGACCTGGGAAGAAGGCCCCAAAACTGGGTTATTTATTTAAAAAAAAGGCCAATTTAGTGAAGTTATTATGACATGTATTCCTCCAATACAGTCCTTCAGTGAATGTGTCATAATTATCTTGTTTTTAAATGTTTACTGCATGGATCTGTCATTTCTTCCAGTACTTGAAAGATGAAGATGATGACCTTGTATCCCCACCTAACACAGAGGGAAACCAGTGGTTTAACTTTCTTCAAAACAGCACACATCTTAAAGGTATTGCATGCTGCTATTATACTGTGAATCAAAGATACATGTGCAGATTTGACAATATTAATAATACCTGTGTAGGCATGAGTGCAAGTAGATTATACTGTGTCAATGGTGACAAATGTCAATGGTGTAGAAATAAACATGCAGATCTCATTGCCCTATAAAGTGGTTTCCATACAGCCCCCTGCTCAATCTAGAATAAGATCACAGTTTTGGAAACTGTTTTTCCTCAGGTATTATGGAATCCCTCTCCCTTTTACATTCTTCTCTCACTCATGTAAATTAGACGTCAAGTAGTTGATGCTCATAGTAATTTGTTTTTGACTGCCTTGGTGGTCTAAAACTCTTCCATAGCATGGACCAAATTATAACAGAGAGACTATCTTGTCTTTCTGCCTATTCACAATCATGTAGCATCCTTATGGCAACTACAGCAATTGTTTATATGACAAAATATATCTGGAAAGTTATGTAATATAATTTAGGTATCTTTTCATTTGATTTAGTGGCTGGAAATAGCCAGCACCATGTAACCAGCCAGCTTTCTGCCACCAGCAGAGAACGCTGCACAGTTTGAGAATGATTGTACAGTATAAACCAGCTTCTTGTTAGTATCACAAGTCAGCAAGTATTAAGGCATTCACTTGCCTGGTTATCTGCATAGAACTGTGAGCTTGAAGGAGCTAGGAACATAAGTGGTTTTGTGAGTGATGCTATAGTTCCAGTTTTTGGTAGTTTATATTACCTTCTAATTCAGCGTATATTTATTATTTTTCCAGTAAAATCTTTGTAAAGAAATGAATTAGATATACTTCAGAAGATAATTAGTAACAAATAAACTTAAATGTGTGTGCATGAAATGGATCATGTCTCAAAGCAAGGAAATTCAAGCTGAAAATATTTCCATAGTAGATTCGCTAAGAGGAAAGAAACGTTTTTAGTATAGCAGGATGCTTCATGGCACATGTATTGCTAGCTGTTGGCTGACTGCAACTCCCCTGTTTATACCATTTGAATTAGTTGGTGGGGAAGAGAGCTACAAAGGACAAACAAGACTCCAATTCTGATTTCTATATCCAGACCCACACTGTGCTTCTGCTAGAATGCAAACTCATTTAACTGTATCTTTACAAAAACTGTATTTTTCACTAAAAACCTAATTATTTGTTTACAGAAAGTCCACTGCTGTTTCCCTATTACCCTCCGAAATCACTGCATTTTGTCAAAAGGCGAATGGAGGGGATTATTGATCAGTGTCTACAAAAACCAGCTGTAAGTCCTGTTTGTTACAAACGGTGTGCATTTTGGGACAACAATTGCTGCTGTTTTGATCTTTTGATTAATTACTCTAAATTGTTTAAAGTGAATTTAGTACTCATTGAAGGTGCCACATTGCATGCCTTAAGGGCTGAAGTCCCCTAATTAGCCGTAGACAAGGTGTACCACATGGATGGCAGTAATGCAGCTTCCCTTTCCAGTGTGTCTCGAGCCTGTCATGGGGCTGAGAAGGTGGTTAAATCTCTCTGCCTGTTCAGTTCTTTGCTTTTCACACACACAAGTAGTATCCATTTTTAAATTTAATTCATTTTATTTTCCAAGAAACAGTACAGTGGTTTAATAAATAATTTTTAAAAAGTGTGTCAAGTGATACTAGATTTTGTGACAAGGACATTTATTCAGAAGGAACTAGGCTGAGTCAGTCTGTTTCAGGTAGGTTGTGATTACTTTAAAAAAGGTGGGGAGGTGTGTGTGTGTGTGTGTGTGTGTGTGTGTGTGTGTGTGTGTGTGTAACTGAATATTTTTTTCTGTATTTTGGAATGTTTTAATGGTGTGTTTCAGGATGTGATTGGAAAATCAGTACATCAAGCAGTTTGCATGCCTTTATACAAAGGATCTAAAAGGTACATTTTTTCCCTACATTATGTTTAGTGTTAATTAGCATAGAATTATTGTAATTGTTACCTTCTGACTTTTTTTGGTTTGCTGTTTTAGTGAGGACTCTACACCTCGATTATTTAAATTACCCTTTATGTAAGTATACTGCTCTTCTTACTGTATTTCATTTACCATGTTTTATGTTTTGGTCTAACTTTTTTGTTTTGTATTTTAGGTGGAATGACAAATCCTCCAACTTACATTATGTTCTCTTCACCATGTTAGAAAGTTCTCTTTCTAAAATTTACATTTTGAGGCGGCACACGGATGTTTCCAGGTAAGAAATTGATTGGAAATGAAAAAGTATGCTCTTGGGGCCTGATTTTGCAGCCAGATGTATCTAGATCCAGTTCCAGGCTTAGGACCTTGCTCTTCGTTGCTGGATTGAGTTATTTTACTCTTCCATGATTGTATGCTTCTTTATTCAAATGGAAATGTGTCAAGTATTCTTTGCTCCTTCCTTCCAGTGAGGAGTAATGGTAATGTTAAGTGGGTTCTTCATCTTACTTTATAAATATTCACCTTGGTCAACTCCTCGAACCTTGTGATAGACTTTGTATAGTTATTACAAAGCTTATCACAGTCTGTAAAAATGGGAAGATGATCTCAGTGGTTCGGACAGGTTATACTCTTAATTTCTTAGGGTAGGTCCACACTACCCGCCTGATTCGGCGGGTAGAGATCGATCTTCTGGGATCGATTTATCGCGTTTCATCTGGACGCGATAAATCGATCCCAGAAGCTCTCCCCCGTCGACTGCGGAACTCCTGCTCGCCGAGAGGAGGAAGCGCTGTCGACGGGGTAGCTTGCCTGTGCCGCGTGGACCCGCAGTAAGTAAACTTAGTTCAATCTAGGAAATGTCGAGTTCAGCTACGCTATTCTTGTAGCTGAAGTTGCATTTCCTAGATCGATCCCCTGCCCCAGTGTGGACCAAGCCTTAGAGTAAATCGCTTTGTTCCAGTGATTAGTAGCTCCTGATGCCAAGGTCTGCAATGCAATTCTGTAACTTCAGTCCTTTCATCCATATTGTCTTTTGCTTTTCTTCTTCCACACCCCATCCTTGAGAGTGGAAGCAACGTATAGCGAGCCTATCTGTTCACATCTAAATAGGCTGTGCAGTCTGTTCCAGTAGTTGGTGTAAATCTTTGGATTCTGGTATTTTGGCATGGAACTTTAAGGACGAGTAACACAGCTAGTTTTCTCCCTCCTTTAGGTCTGCTAATAATGGACTACTTGCTGTTGATTTTGGAAACTTCTTGAACAACAGTATAAATGAAAGCTCAGATACAAGGTTAGTATATCTGGGAAACAGGGTCTTTAATAATTTATCAGATTATGTTCCTTCAAGGGTTTGCTTATTCTGCTTAATATTTTTTTCAGCTGTTTACACTTAGAGCAACTTGCAGGATCAGGGTCTTTGTGGGCAGACCTGGGCACCTGCTTGCATTCTCATTGAACTTACAGGATTTTAGGCAGGTGGCTTACTTTGTACTTGAACTCAAGTTCAAGGAAACTATCATAATTTGCTAGATGGAAACAAAATTAGTTTAGTTCTGAAACTGCTCTTGCCTAAACATGGAATACTGACACGTAAAAACAGTGACACAAAATAAGATCTTAACAAATAGTAATATGCATGAAGTGTGTAATGGTTGGGCATAATTTCCTCAATGCAATGTTTTTGGGGAATTCTCTTCCCAGGATTTCCCTTTTCTCTGCTCTCCACATCTCAGAAAAGCCATGTCGGGCCAACTTCTCCTTCCAGCAAGGGAGAGCTAGATACAGCTGCCTTCAGAGCTAACCAGCCAACACCTGTTTCAGCAATACCAAATATTTCCTGGGTGCTTGGCTTGCTGTTTTTTAGTATTCCCATTCCCTGCCTTTTTGTGTAAAGGATCACACAAACTTTGGCCCTGAATATCTATCACCTGCACGTGGCATTGCCATAAAAACAGTGGACTGCCAAGCTTTCTATAACCATAGGTTCATGACTGCGTATTTTTATGACTTTTTTGATCAATAGCCCAATACCAGGTTAAGAACACTTCATTTGTGGACTGAGGCAAAACTTGGATCTAAAATGTGAAACATAAATACTGATCACTTACTTTAAGATCTTTCAGTATTTATTCATTCAGTTTATTCATTTACTTTTTGTAAAACTTGATGGAATACAACTAAACACATCATCTGTTTTGCTATAGCTTCTACAGTTGTGTAGATGCACATTTTTATGATGATGAAACTATAACCGTGGTTCTTAAAGAGAATGCTGAACAAGAAGGCAAAGAGAGAATCTTGGCTCAGTTGCCTTTATCTTCAGTGTACGTTGACGAGGACCAAGAAAGGGAATTCAGCTTGAATTCTAGTAAAAGGTATGAAAATATGACCCCCTGAAAATTAAGAGCCGAAAAGCAGATTATACAAGTATCTGATTTGTGTACAGTTATACACTTAACACACATGTATTTTAAAAAGGGAAAAAAATAACTTTTCTTCCTCTGAGGGAAGATGATTACAGTTGATTACAACTTCCAAATCTAATGTTTGTGCATATTTAAGATTGCATGCTACTTATAATAAAAGTTCACATCTCTTTTTTTAACAAATGGGAGAGCCAATTTTGAGAACGTACTGAGGAAGTAGAAACGTTGTCTGTTTCTGTGTAAGAGGATTTGAGCCTCACCACTCACTGGAGTACTAGAGGCTCAGGAACAGGAGTGAATACACAAGATCTGCAGTTGCACTGAGAGGGATAGGGTAATAAAAAGTTGAGGGAATATTTCTTCCTCATTCTCCCAGTGTTTGTACTTATGAGTATTATCACTATCTGCTGAAAGAACAGAACTAACTTATCCCTGGAATGAAAGAGCAGGATCAATGCCTTCCCATATTTATTTATATTGCCATAATGGTTTCAGGGTGAGAAGAGAGATTTTGGGTATACTGTAAAAAAAAAATATGTTCAGTAACAGAAATTTAGAATATATGCAGTAGGATAATCACAGTGCTTATAAGTCTGTTATCTGTGGTGCAGTGAAATTTTAATTCTGTTATTTTTGTCTGAGGTTACTCAGGGTAGAGTTGCTCCTTACACACACAAACAATGAATTTCTGTTTTTTACTACATCTAGGCTGGATGAGCAATCTGATGATATTCCTACACGTACTGTCTTTTTGGAGAGTCAGTGGAGAGTACTGGAGAATATGAAAGCTCAGTATGTTGCTGTGAATGGCATTCGGAAAGTTTCTTGTGTGGTAAGTATCATGTTTACAGTCCAGTATATAAATCATTAAGGGAAATAGTTTGCTGGTGCAGTGACTGAAGAGATTGATACTCTGCATCTGTTACTCTTAGGGCACTTATCATATATACTCGTTCATAAGCCAAATTTTTTTTAGTAAAAAAGGGAAGCACCAGAGAAGGGGGTGGGCTTATGAACGGGTATAGAGAGGGAGAGGTGGGACACAGCCCCTGCCCCCAACAGAGGGAGCAAGGAGAGGCAGCACAGCCAGAAGAGCCAGAAGGAAAGAGGCGGGGCCAGAGTCTCTCCACTTCTGGCCACACTGCTCTCCCCCCAGCCTCTGAAGCAGCTGCAGCTCCGGGGCTGGCAGGCTGCAGCTGTGCCACTCAGCACTGCCCCCCCAGAGCAGGCTGTGGCCGTGCCGCCCGGCCCGCTGGAGCAGGCTGCGGCCACGCTGCCCAGCCTGCTGGAGCAGCTCCAGCCAGGCCAGAGAGATCCTCCCCTGGCCCTCCCCAGATAAGGTGGGAAGGGATGGGATGGGGAGAGTGTGGGGGTCCTGGGCTAGGGGTTGGGTCATGTGGGGGGTGGTCACAGGGGTTACTCCCTTGACCCCCAGCTTCTCCCCCCCCCCCCCCCCCCCTCGCTGTCCCCGCCCCCCAGGGGAAGCAGCCGGCACCCCCGGACACTTCGTTTACTTAGGTTTACCTCCGTGCCTGCGGACGCTCGAGGTAAACAAACCATCTCGGCCTGCCAGCGGCTTATCCTGATGGCCCAGGAGCCAGAGTTTGCTGACCCCTGAATTATAGGGTCGGTTTATGAATGGGTCATAAAAACTTCTATTTTTACTTATCCATCTGGGGGGGTTGGGGGGGGTCGGCTTATAACCGAACCGGCTTATGATCGAGTATATACGGTAATTTGTTTTGTAAAAAAAATGTTTTTTATATCCTGTATTCTGCAAGATCCTTAGAAAGAAAGGAGGAGACAACCTGCATCTTCTCTCCAGAGTGTAAAAAATTATAATTATAGAACTTAAATGTTTGCTTGCTTCTGTGTAGATAGATTGGTTAGTTTAGTCATATTTATCTTATTCTAAATCAGCCATAGCAATGAAATAGGTTTATCACTAACTTGTTACTTTACTTCACTCCATTTAAAAGAAAATCAAGGTTTTGGTAAGTGCTGTTTTTAAAGGCATTGGCCAACATTTTCAAATCATTTTTTTTCTGTTAATTTTATTAATGAAAACTTCTAAATATTTCCATAGCTAAGTTCGAATCTCCGTCATGTCAGAGTATTTGAGATGGATGTAGAAGATGATGGAGAGGCAGAGGAAGAGGAGGAGGAGGAAGAAACAACTCCAATTGTGGGTGGTGAACATGACGAGCTGAATCTGTCTGCAGTTAACCACAATAGTATGTGTGGTGGTTCTGCTGAGGTGGCAGATGAAACAGAAGAACATGAATCAAGCCTGGATTCTTGACCTGATCCTTGATATTTGTGCCTTCACTATAACAAAGAAAGGAGAAGAGACTAAAAGCTAACTTCAAACCATTGATACTTTTCTTTGTACTGTACCAAATATTATATTAATGTTGTAGATGTTGTAGAATACTACACGACGCCTCAAACAAAACCCATTTCTTTGCTCCAGAGTGTGTTTACTGAATGTTCATTCTGTTACAATTAGTTTGTAACAAGCACAATAGTTTCTTTCTGGAGTATTGAATATGTGTGCGGAAGGGGGTGGTGGGGAGGGACAGCTGGAGTTTTAAAGCGACATAACCAATCTGTGTAGCCCATAAATTTACCTACCTGAGGAGAACGTGTTCTAGGGGTCAAATTTTCAGATGTATGCTTAATGTTTATGTACAGTTGAGGGGTGCGAACACTCTGTGCCCTGGAAGCCAAGGTTTACATACATATTTGACTAACACAGGTTTGCAGAGATGCATTGGGTATTTGGCTATCCAAGTTTAGCTGGTGCACATTTCAAAAGTTTAACTCATACTTTTGTAATTCTTGTTTGTGTTACAGGGAACCCAAAAATTGTTAAAGCAACCACCCCTGACCCACCCATTAAGGTTGTTAAACCCCAACTATGTCTGTGTTACATTATATGCAACAGAAATATATTGCAACCTGTGGTGTGGTGCATGAGACAATTCTTGAACATTTTCCCCTGTGTATTTTATGATGGAAAATTATATTATTACAGAGAATATATTTTTCTATTCTGATGTGTTTGTATGTCCCATGTATGCTTTCAATTTTGCCATAGTCATCTCCTTTATTAATTTATGTTTATTGTCAGAGTGTTGTGGTGCTCAATGTGAAAGCTAGAAACTTGTTTAAAATCTGAAAATGTTTGCCTGTTGCTAAGTAGTTGGCCTCCTTTGTTCTACAACTGCAGCTCAACTCGTTGAATTAACAGTGCTGCTAAATACATAATACTATAAAACTGTGTGAGTGAATTTGTGTAACTTGAATTGGCGAAGTTAACTCTTATGCATGTGTTCCAGTTCTACACTTTTTTAAAATTAAAAACAATTACTATAAAACGTATACAACTATTCTCTATAAATTGCTTTTCTTTGATTGTGTTGGTGTGTCTAATGCCAATGAGTGATTCTAGAAATTATCATTCCCACCTTATCAATATGTAATTTGATTTTTTTTTTTAAATGGACCCTTATTGTAATGTATAATTCTTAACTTCTAAAGAAAGTTTGTGAACCTTTTACTGGCAGAGAGAGCTTTGTAAACGTAAAGGGATTGGTATGGTTTGAGAGGTTTTAGTACAGAAAGCTCCTTAAAAATCAGCTCCCTCCCATCTCCTGTTGGACTATCTAAAAGTTCAAAGGCTGCTGTCTGCAGAGTGGGCTTGCTTACTGAAGCATTCACTACTGCTGGAGAGCAAGCTCGGTCCAAGTCTTCCTTAGATTTGAACTGTGAAATGGCCTAGTTTGAGTGTTCTGGAAAAACAAGTCACCTGGATCCGCCTTCTTTTTAAGTGGCTGTAGTGCTTGGGGTTTGAAGCATTGCTTTCTGCTTTGCCACAGTTCGTTTTTCTAAATCTCTGTAATAGGTCCTAAGTCCTGTACTACAATATGCTCTTTAGAAATACTCAATTATTACTTCCATTCATCTTCTCCAGTCTTCCTAACCCAGTGTATACAGCACATACATGCAAGGGCCCGGTCCTGCACCCACTAAAATCAATGGGAGCTTTGCTGCCAGCTTCATTAGGTACATGACTGGTCCCTAAATCTCTAGTATGCATAATACAAATGATGTGTCAGTTTAGAAGTATTTCTCAGCCTATTTAGGTTGGCGACTCGTTAACTAAAGTAAAATGTTTTCATGACCCCCTTACATTTACTATGGAATTAGGAGTACAAAAGATAAGCGTATATAATTTGTGTGTGTGTCTTTTGAGAGGTTGACAGAATACTTGACCTCGAAGGGTTAGAGTGCACAACAATTGGGGAGCAAAATTTTCTTTGTTTAAAATTTGTAATATATTTTTCAACACCTCACAGCTGCCGTGATCATCGTTTCTGACCCTCCTGGGGGTTACGACCCACTGGTTGAGAAACACTGGATTAGAGCCTTTAGTCTTTCCTGATGATGTTTCTTTGCAGGCAGTCCTCGGACTTACAACACAATTGGTCCCTGAAAATCGCATCTTAAGTCGAAATGTCATAAGTCGGAACTGAGCATGTATGAACGTAGATTGAGCGTCATAAAGTTGAAACGGTGTCAATTTATAAACGGCGTAAGTGCTGTTCGTCATAACTCAAACATCGTAAAGTCAAGGACTACCTGTACCTCTGAATCTTTGTACTGAATCTGATTGTTGGAGTCCATCACCTTCATCAGACAGGGCCCCAATCAGCCCATTTGTTGCTGTCATAACTTCAGTTTTGATGGGTGGTATGTGGCCAGTCATTTGATCTTATCTTCTCTGAGACTTGCTTGTATTCCTGGGGGAATTCTGCGCCACTGCGTGTGTGCAGAATTCATGTCCCCGGCAGATTTCTTTGCTTCCCTATAGAAAACTGACTTTCTGACAGGGAAGCAAAGGGAAGCTGCAGGAGCAGTCATGCACCACTCCCTAGCTGTGCATGTACATAGTTTCTGGCACCCGGAGCAGCCGGCGGAGAGGTAAATCACTGCAGCGCTAGGGACACCCCAGCCAGTGGCTCCTACTGTGAGCCAGGATCAGCTGCTAGTCCAGGCTGGGCTGGAGGCAGGAGAGGACGGGACTTCCTCTTACCCTGCAAGGAGTGGCTGGGGCTGTGTCAGACCTACCCCTAGAAACCGCTCCTAGCTCCAGGAAGCTCAGCATCCCCTGCTTCCTGCCCCCATCACTCCTCAGCTGTGGGTGAAATGGTCACGGTAGGGGGAGCTGCTCCCCCATGCATCTGGACCTCCCATACCCAGACACTCCTGCCAAGCCTCACCCTGTACACCCAGAACCCCCACTAGTCCTCTATACCTGAACCCCAGCCCATTGAACCTGAATCCCTGCATCTGCAGCCCCCTGCACCCAGATCCTCTGCCTCTGGACCACCCCCCCACTGATCTGCCTGCACTCAAACCCCCACCCCCATGAGCTGCACCCCCTGAACCCCCACATACCCCAACTAGATGCCCCCACCCCACCAAACCCCACTCCTCCAGTACCCAGACGCCCCCCTGCTGAGACCCCCACACCAGATCCCTCCGCTGACCCCCAACCACTTTCACCTGGAAGCCCCTTCAGCATCCCATCGTCCCTGCACCTGGACCCCACCCCCCAACAAGCCTCTGTGCATCCAAATCTCTCCACACCTAGCCCCCCCAAACTGAGCTGCCTGCACCCAGATTGTCCCACACAGAATTCTCTCACCCCACACCTGGATCTCCCCACACTGAGCCCCTCCGCACTTGGATCCTACCTGGTTGAGCCTGCCTGCCCCACACTTGGCGCAGAGGGGCAAGGCCCCAGGGTGTTTCTGGGGCAGGCCCAGGCCTTGTGCTGTGTCAGGGTCAGGTGCAGTCTCACCTCTGAGTCCATGTCCCAGGGTGGGGATGGGGAGGCTGCAGGGTGATCTCCCACTTTCGTACAGCCAGTGGCCTATGCTTCCCACAGCCATGCTGGAGCCTTTGCATTTATTTATTGACAAATAAAACTGGGAGAATTTTGCAGAATTTTAAAATATGCACAGAATTTTAAATTTTTGGGTGCATAATTTTTAAATTTTTGGTGCAGAATGCCCTCAGGAGTAAAATTTCTTGTTCTCCAATCACTCTAGTTGCATTTCCACTCTGGGTGCCATCTCAGCTCTTCTAATATCATCCCTCTGCCATGTAGCCCTTCTGTGATTTCACAACTGCTGTTCTGTCCCCACTTTCTTCTTGCCACACTACTGACTCAGTTGCTAAGTCCCTCTATTCTGCTTTCTCCTAAATTCCTTTGCCTCTCCCTCCCATTTTAAAGCCTGTCTCTTTTACCCCCAACATCTGGTTTGTTCCATTCTGTGCCACTGAAGGAAAATCCCTAGTTGATGCAGTCTTCCTCTACTACAGATGTGTTCTTTCCTCCTTCAGTTTTAATACCTTCTTGGTCAGACAGCACCATTTCAGCAACAAACACGCCCACAATCCCAGTTGCTTAATGATAACCTTTTATTCTAAAAGCTGCTGCCTCCTTTCTTACATTCTTCTCCCTGCACTTGATCTTTCCAGCTTCTTCAAAAAATTAGACAAGATCTACCATATTTTCCTTCCTCTTATTCTATCACCAATACTGGGGTTCTTCAGTTGTTCATCTCCTCTCACCCTCATTCTGCCTCACTGTCCCTAACCCCCTCCTAATTTCACTAGCTCCCACGCTGATCATATGACTTTCTTTCCTTTTCAAATCCTTCTGGTCCTCTGCTTCCCTTCAGAATACAAGCATGCTATATACAATTCATGATCTTATAGCTCTCATTACTATGGCATCTGATCACCTATGCTCCCCCTTCAAAAATCCAACCTTTGACTACGTCATACATCATCTGTTTTTGGAGGTGGTGGATCGGGGAAAAGACAGAACTTAACAACCCCCTGAAAAACTAAATACTTTTAAACCAGCCCCACAGTCTGTTTTTTCCATCCTGCTAATGATAACTTTGGAGAGTTTTCCAGGTTCATAGACTGTAGACCTGGGCAGGAAACAGTTTTTCAGCTTGCAAAAAATTGAGATTTTGAAAAACTTTCCTGTTCCACAATGGGACAGAAGTGTGACCTTTTGAAGTCTTTCTGAAAAAACACAGAGCAAGAGAGAGTCTGACTCTAGACTAGCCTATAGCATTGGCAATGACCTTGGATTTGCAAAATCCAGTTTCAATTCCCATCTCTTCCTGACTTGAACTGGGGTCTTCTCTCATCCCACCTGAGAGCGCTAACCACTAGGCTATAGAGTCGATTTCCAGCTTTCTCAAATTCTCTGGCTGGAACTGTTCCAAACTCACACTTGGGATAGCACACCAGACCTGCCTCTGTAGCCAAGTGGTTAGGGAACTCAAGTGGGACATGGGAGACCCAGATTCAAATCCCTACTCCCAAATTGGGCTGAGCAGGGACTTGAACCTTGATCTTCCACATTGCAATGCCGTACCCTGACCAGAGGGCCTTTTGGCTATTCTGAGGTAGGGCTCCGTGAGGTTTTTGATCAGCAATTCCATCATGGGTCTGAAAAACCATTTTGTTGAAACTGACTCCCACACACCTTTTCAGTTTTGATTAATCTACATTTTCAGAAAAAAAGACCAAAACAAAAAACCCCACCACACACATTTTGTTGAAAAATACTTGGCCAGCTTTACTTACCAGGGATGCAGATTTAAGGCTCTGAATAATGAAATTCATTTATTTAGACACAGTTTGAGTTTGGAAGTGTGAGAAATGAACCTTTTGCCTGTTCATGTTTTCAGAAATTTTTGAGAGAAGATTAATGGCTTTTTGTAAACTCTACTACTCAAGAATATGGACACATCACTAAGCATTGTGTAATTATATGAACAGCACGTGCTCCTTTGTGTCAGACTCTTATGTATGTTGTTACTGCAGGAAGCCTGTTCTTCTGCTCTCAAAAGTGTCCATGCTAATCTAATTAAAAAAAATTCTAACCCTTTTCTTGTCGCAGAACAAAACCTGCAAAATATAAACGTAGTCCTTGCTAGATCATGTTACACGGTAGGTTTTTTTAACTAAAAACCATGAATTAGCCATGGTCCTCCTACTGCTGCCCAGTCCAAGTCTTTGACACCCACATAATCTGTGGTAGTAGATCACCTTCATTTTGTTGGGACTCCTGACTGATCTGTGGATGTAGGAGCTGCTTAAGCTTTCCCTGCTGCCACTTGAGAAGAGCTCTCTTGCAGACTCAAATGGGCCATCTGCATCAGCACTAGTTCCTTTATTGAGCTGATTTCCAGCCCCAAGGACTCACTCAGTATCATTGCTGGCTCAGATAGATGAGAGCTGCAGTAGTAGCCCTCAAGGAAAGGATACGGAGGGAAGAGGAATGGAATCTTCACCTCCTGCTGTTGGGACCCTCCTTGGGGTCCGAGTAATTAGAAGAAGGATGAACCTTATGAGAGGAGAGGAAGAAAGCTGTTGCTATATGGAACATCTGAGAAGGAGAAATTGGAAGAGAATGGAGAAAGGGAAGCTTTAAAGGGGAGAGAGAACAATAAGGAGAAAAAGAGAATGGTGTGGAAGTGGGAGAGGCGAATTTTGACACCCTCTAGGACAGCCGAGACCTGAAGAAGAGCTCTGTGTGGCTCGAAAGCTAGGCTGTCTCACCAACAGAAGTTGGTCCAATAAAACATATCTCACCCACCTTCACCCTCTAGGTTAGTGACTTGTATTTAATTATATGCCGCTGTAGTATAGCTACCCAGGCAATATAGTACAATAATGTCAGACTGACCCCCAATGATACCAGGAAATCTCCCAAGAGACTTCTGGCCCCAGCAAAAGTTCAGGTTTAAAGTAATTTATTCTATGGTGTTAATGAGGACTGCGTCTTAAAAACAGACAGAACCAGGACTCCTGGCATTCTCCCTGCCTCCAGGGGGCACCATGCACTTGCCTCCATATCTTGGAAGGTAGCAGCTTCTTAGTGTCTTGGGTGTTGTGAGCCCAAAAGGCCCTGCGGTGGCGGGCAGCACTGTTATCGTCTCAAGTGAGGATCCAGTGCTATGGGGCCAAAGGCACTTAGGGAGAGGGCAGTAACCACAGCATCCACCTTCTAGCCTATGCCCTCGCACTGTGTGGCAGAATGAGCTGATAGGTGGTGACTAGGAGCAGTGCTAACAAGGAACACAGCCTTGCAGTCAGAGGACGCCGAGGTAGGTGAGAAATCAGCCTGGGAAGTACCTGCAGAGAAGTACCGAGGGAGGGGGCATTGATTTTGGGGGTTGATTTGATTTGTGGAGGGTCTTTTGATGGGAGGAGGAAGTGACAAATCTGACTGAGTGGGGAGGATTTATAAGACAGGCTATGTTGGAGGTGAGTGGGTCAGTATATGCATAAGGAGAGAAGAGGGATGAGCCACTCCACAAATTTTCTATGTGCTGTACTGAAATGTATGTAGCAAAAGCACCTAACTAATTTGTAGAAGTCGCTGGAGATGGGTAGTGGAGGGACTGGAGGATTTGGCAGCTGAAGAGGCAATAACCAGGGATTTGGCATTTGAGAAAGTACTTGGATTATTGACACTCTAGAGCAGGGGTCAGCAACCTTTCAGAAGTGGTGTGCCAAGTCTTCATTTATTCACTCTAATTTAAGGTTTTGCTTGCCAGTAATACATTTGAACGTTTTTAGAAGGTCTCTTTCTATAAGTCTATAATATATAACTAAACTATTGTTGTATGTAAAGTAATAAGGTTTTTAAAATGTTTAAGAAGCTTCATTTAAAATGAAATTAAAATGCAGAGCTCCCCCAGCCCGGTGGCCAGGACCCAGGCAGTGTGAGTGCCACTGAAAATCAGCTTGCGTGCCGCTTTTGCCACACTTGCCATAGGTTGCCTACCCCTGCTCTAGAGGTAGCTTTAGCCTTTTGGCAAGTGGGAGGGGCTGGATCTCCTCTCTCCTTATAGGCATAGTCTATGGCAGTGACTCTCACCTTTCCAGACTACTGTACGCCTTTCAGGAGTCTGATGGTCTTGCATACCCCCAAGTTTCACCTCACTTAAAAACTGCTTGCTTACAAAATCAGACATAAAAATACACAAGTGTCATAGCTCACTATTACTGAAAAATCACTTACTTTCTCATTTTTACCATATAATTATAAAAGAAACCAATTGGAAGATAAATATTGTACTTACGTTTCAGTGTATAATGTATAAAGCAGTATAAACAAATATTTGTCTAAATGAAATTTTAGTTTGTACAGACTTCAGTAATGTTTTTTATGTAGCCTGTTGTAAAATCTAGGCAAATATCTAGATGAGTTGATGTACCCCTTGGTAGACCTCTATGTACCTCCAGGGGTATGTGTACTTCTGGTTGAGAACTTATGGTCTATGGTGACTTTAATTTTTCTGGAAGTGCTTGAATGCCTTCATCCCCACCACAGCAACCATCTTATCCACTGCATCTGCTCCAATGTCAGCCACTGCAATCAGTAACAATGATAAAGCCAATTAGTTTAGATATATTGCTAAAATGATGGCCAGCTAATATTGTACAATGTTATTGGTAAGCTTCACAGTCAATACCACATGAGCAGAAGGGGAAAAGTTAACATCGCTCATTAAGCTGTTGTTTCAGGCTCTGTAGACTCAGGAAAACAACTTTGTATTAAAAACAACTTTGCATTCAGTTCATGTTTGGGAGGTTTTCTTCCCAATGATGAAGTCTAGAAACTCACATTTTAACTGAAAGCTGGATTCCATGCAGCAAATTCAGTAGCCCCAGAAGTGTGGAATACCTGGGGCTCTGCTTATGTTACATCAATATTACTGGATTCTATAGTGACATAGCTGGAGGTAAAGAGAGAAATTCACCAGAACAAGCCCAAATTCTCCAACACAGGGCCTTAGTAGCGACCAGCCCTCCAACATAATTGCAGACCTATTAGCAGCTGGTGTCTACATACACAATCCTTAACAGAAGTAGCTGGGCTTCCCTTATGCTGCAGAGGAGGCACTGGGGCCCAAAAGATGCCTCCTCCTTGAAAATGAATTGGTTAAATTCAAGAATTTCCTCAGAGACTTATTTTGCTGGACCTCCCAGACATCCATAGGTGAGCTTCTTTATAAGAGAGTCTATTAATCAAGCTGTAGGCCTTTCCTAGGATGCATTCCACATCCTTCTCTTATCTGGTCAATATTTACAGATAAGCATTCAGGGACAAAGGTAATGAAATATCTGGTGAGATATTTATTTTAAATTAAATTTTTGATGAAGTAACCAACCATTTCCTTAGGCAAGCTCAAAGAGCAGCTGCTTAAAATGTCATTGTGAACTGAAGAATAATAAACTTTATCTCTTGGATGTGGAATTGATTGACTTCCTATTTATCAGTTGCTGGGGGGACAGGAATGACTTAGATTAAAACAAAATAGATAAAATTATTCAGATTTCTCTTTTAGATACATATTTTTTATTTTTTTTTGTCCTACTGTAGTACAACTATATTAGAATCCATGTCTCCATCCTTTAGACAGTCCTCAGAATATTGGGAGTTAGGTTTGGGATTTTATGATGTGATATTGTTTTTAAATATGGATTTAAATTGTTTTCAAAGTGGGTTCGTTTTACATGTTGATCATTTAAATGAAAGTATATGTAATCAATACTAACTTTTAATTATTTTTTAAAACATTCTAAGGTAAGAAAACAAACTGGTGAAGTAAAACAGATGAGAGTTGAAATGGTATCATTACAGTACATAAAAATAATCTCCTTTAAATTGGCCTGTTTTCCAGAGCTTATTTCAATATGTATTAATCCTCTGAGAACCTGAAATTATATTATATAACAAGGTACATGGGCATACTGTTAGATTAAACACAAATTAACATTATTGATTACTAAATTCTAGTTAGTAGCTTTTTTCATTTTTTGCCCTAAATAACTGTGTAGTTTTGCTGTGTACTGTTAAAAGTTGCGGAGTTTCTCTCCAGATGTGATGGGATTTGCTCATAGATTCATAGTTTCTAAGCCCAGAAGGGACCATTATGATCATCTTGTCTAACTTCCTGTATAATATAGGCTATAGAACTTCCCCAAAATAATTTCTAGATCACATCTTTTAGAAAAACATGCTGAGATATGTCCAGAAAAAGGTCATTTGGAACCTTAGATCAGTTTTGGAGAGAAAATAAAATGAAATTGGAGAACAGAAACTTGAGGCAATGCTTGTTAATGGTGTGTTTGATGAGATCCCTGTGGGAGAGAAAGGGGTAGTCCAGGGTTGGCTTTTAGGTTTTTCTATAGTATCTATCATCTTGGTATCTAAGTATTGTTGCATTGGTTAAACAGAAACAAACCAGAAATCCTTGCACGCCAAATTCAACCCTCAGTTATATATGTAACATCTCACTGAAAATGGCTGGGTGTAACTGAAAACAGAATTTGGCTTTAAATCCCTACTATCTTTGCGACGACAGTCTTTGGTCTCATCTCAGGATCCACAATAAGTGACTGTAGCTCATCTGTGAAACTCATGATGGGAGATTCCATTATCAGTCTTATGACAACAGTCTAATGCAGTGGTGGGCAACCTGCGGCCTGTGGGTCGCACACGGCCCGTCAGGGTAATCCGCTGGCGGGCCGCGAGACAGTTTGTTTACATTGACACGCTGCTTCCCGGAGCTCCCATTGGCTGGGAACGGCGAACCGCGGCCACTGGGAGCTGCGGGTGGCTGTGCCTGCAGATGGTCAATGTAAACAAACTGTCTCGCGGCCCGCCAGCAGATTACCCTGACAGGCTGCATGTGCAGGTTGCCCACCACTGGTCTAATGTCTATAGATTGGTTTTAGCTGCGCCTGACCAATTTATCAGTGTTGGTTCTCACTGATATCTTTCACAAAGATATGCAGTACTTGCAGTCACATGGAGTCAAGGACACAACAATTTACAATAAAACAGAAGAAATCATTTGCTGATCTCTGTTATTTACATAATATACTGCGTCAATGTCCAGACTGCAATAAAAATATAGAGATAAAACAGAGCTGAGTATATGTTTTGAAATTAAAAGGCTGCTACCACATTTAAAATGTTAGATTAACACTGTAATACATGACTAAAGCGTTCAGTTTCCAAGTACACATTCCACTTCCAATGCTCCAAGTTCCAGCTCTCTGGCTTTACAGATAAGGCTGTATCCCTGTCTATGTGTGCTGATGGAACCTGAGCAACTAACTTGGCTTAATAGCTGGGCTTTCACTTTCCGGTCATCCCACATTTCCTTTTCTTTCACTGGGGGGTCACGCTTTATCATTATTATTTATATTACAGTAGCAGCCGAAACATGCGGGGTCCTATACAAACAAATAGGAACACTCAGGGTATGTCTATGCTTAAAACATTACAAAGGCACAGCTGTGCCACTGCAGTGTTTCAGAGTAGGGGTTCTCCCATCTCTGTAGTTAACCCACCTCCCCGAGAGGTGGTACCTAGGCCGACGGAAGAATTCTTCTATCAATCTAGCACTGTCTACACCAAGGGTAGGGTCGGCATAGCTACATCTGTCAGGGGCGTGGATTTACCTAAGACACATAGCTATGCAAATGTAAATTCCCAGTGCGGACCGGCTCACAGTGCCTGAAAAGCTTACAATCGAAAAGGGAAAAAAATACATAAAGGCTGCTGGAAAGGGATGTAACATGAAAGCAAAGCACACAACTCTGCAAACAGTAACTTATTCATGCAGTTAGTTCTGTTTTCTTTAATGTGGACTAATCATGTGAGTAAAGTTGCTTCCCCGTGCGAGTGTTTGCAGGCCCAAAGTAATCAGTGCGGTCACTGGTCTTTGTAGCGCCCAAGGCTTTGTGAGTTTTGTTATATATCTAATTAGTTCCACTGTCACTCTTCCTAGCTAACCTTTGTTAATGCCTCTTTATTTCAATAATCTAATCAAAGCAAACACAAGAGATGGAGGCATGGATGCAAACATACTGAGACCAAATTTGGCACATCATCTTAGGCCCACAATTTTAGTAGTAGTTTTTTTTTTTTTAAGATTTTTATTCATTTATCATCCCCCCCATTCTTGTTTTCCTCCCCTCCTAATTCATCTGCTCCCCCTCTTATGGCCACCCTTCTGTTGTCTGATCTTAAAAATATCTAAGGTTGTGTGGTGCCCAGATGGATGCTAGCTCAAAAGCCTCCTGTATGGCCTTATCTGTCCTTGTTCCTATGAAATTCACTTGCTTCTTCACATGCTGGTTCTAAACTCACCATCCTGTACTCTGATCTAGCTACATTCAACCCTTTTAGTTCACCCTGTATTTTGCCATTTCATATTTATTTGGCTGCTACTTAGTTCCCTCCTTTTCCACCACATTGTGAATGAACTTGCCCTGCTTCATGCACTTTTCCCCCAAAAGTCAAACTTTCATCCTTGAAAAACAGCTCCCTGAGCTACGTAATCACAAGGGGCCTCAGGCTGTGAAGAAGATGCTGTTAGCAATTTCTGGCTTTGCTGTCTCTTCTCCTTAGGGAAAGCACATCCCTTTTAAGGTCCCATAAGTGGTTGCAAGGCTCATGCTGCCTCTGCTGCTCCTGGGTGGAGGAAATCTCTAATGGGACAAATGCTCCATTGGCCCAATTAGTGGTGCAGAGAGAGAAAAAGTAAAAAATTTCATTCCACAGCCGCATTGTATCTTTGTCCCTAGTATGTACAGGTCACTTCTCCAATTGTTTCTGCTGACAAGAGAACACAAAGGCCACTGTGGTTCTTTGCTTAGCCAGCAGGGGTTGCTATAAGAGCAGAATAGAGCAGTTTGATGCACTTATCCCATCAGTCCATATGTCTGTTCCAGCAGAAGGGATGACTGAGTTTTGCTTTCACTCTCATAATTCCCATGGTAGTATGCTGTGTTACCCTGAACCAATTGTGGGTACGCCCCAAAGTCTTTTTGACTTTAATGTTTTCTCACTAAGTACAGCAGTCTCAAACGTTAGCATTCAGAATTGCAGAAGATTTAGCCACAAAGGGATATTAACGTAAGTTTTGTTCTTAAATCCCCTGTAACTCTGAACATTTAGCATGTTACGTTTAAAACCCAAAGACAGTATTCTGGATTTATTTACATCTTTTAAAATGTTCTGTTACAAAAATGTACATAGAAAAATCTTTCTTTTTATAATTAGGCCTTTTAAAACTTTGTTTTGTATACATCCTCTTAAGAAATGCATAGGGGAGAAAAGGCCCACCAAATGCTAATTAGGTGCAAATTACACCATTTTCCCCACTGGTGTCAATTTTCTGACCCATATACATCTGGTGTTTAACTTCTATGGGAGTTGCACCCGCTTCCAGCTGCATTAAGCCCTATATGACAATTATATGTTGTCTATTTCTAAACAAATAGTTGTAAATAACTTCTTGTAGAGCCAATAAGCTCCACAGAAAATTATGGGTGAAGAGGGCTAAGACTGATCTTGAATAGTTAACCTCTGTTTAGGAAGATCAAAAATATGTTTCATCTTATGTTTTAAAAAAAACAACATACAGTTATGTCAGCTGTCAAGACGCGAGCATCATTCCTCAAAGTACCATACCTGATTGTGATAACAAGATAGATTTTAGACCTATTTGAAAAGATATTAATTCATGCATGGATATTAGTACATCTGTAAGGAAAAGACTATCCAAAACATATTGGTTTCAGATAATTGAAAGACTAACTGAACAAGTAGGTGCTGAGGTGCAGATGGAAATTAATCCAATATAAAAATATCAGATGTGTGACTACCTCCTTACTCACTTGTCCTGACTGAACTTGTGACTACATATGTTGCTGCATGAAAGTTGGAATATGATATGCTTAGGCAACTTTGGAGGGTTTATGAAAATTTGGTTGCAATTCCCAAGTAAATTATTTTTTAACTGTAGAGTTGGTCATAGACATTGAGGGAATTTGGGCTAGGGTGAGAAAATGATAGTAGCTCAGTGAACTTTAAAATGCCACCTTAAAGTTTAACTTGTTTAGTATGTAGATGGTACTATGGTTTACATTGGACTATTGTATCTAATAATAAAGAGTTCTAAAATGTATCTGTTGGTCTAAGTACCTAGAAATAATTATTACTGTATATGCCCCCCTGCCAGTTGTTAATTTTGGTTGTCTGGCTGTTTATTCATTTATCTATGTGGGGACACACTTCTTACTCTGACACCATCGCTCAGCATTGATGCTGCTATTATATATATACACACATGAGGTGAGCGGAAAAAAAAGAGAGAGGAAAAAAAAGCAAGTCTGTAGTTTAGTCTGTTTGAATACTGAGATCACCAATTAAACTAGTCTGTTACAAGTTCTGTCAGCTCTGTTTATCAGACTTTACATCCATGAAAACGTGTATATTGATACACACACCCAAACATTAGTAAAATGTCTTTGAGGCAAAAATTATTTGTATCCCAACGATTCAAAACCTACTTATATTTTAAGGAATGCTGAACTCTACTTAGCTGTCAAGTCTGCCCAACATTTATTCTATCCATCTGCTGTATAAATATTAAAGATTTTAATAATAGATATTCTGTAGGTAAGTTTCATGTAATTTTCTGAGCTAAGTTGCCTGTGCAAAGAGCCCTTCTCCATTTCTGTGGTACTAAAGTACTTATAAAGGCATCAGTCAGAATTCTGATCCCTAATGTCTATCAGACAGGCTGTGCCTTTATAATATTTCCTTTTTTATTACAAAGTTGCCAATAAAATATCCTTTCATTTAAGGTAGCTTGACTCAAGCCTTTCAACTAGTAGGTGGTCACTGATGGGTGTCTCAGAGAGAGAAATGGAACTCTAACTCAAGGGTGACCGAGCCAGGACTAGAGTACAAGGTCATGTGCATGTGCAGAAAAAGTGCCAGTCTTCTTTCCCCAAGAGAGCCAAAGGCTATTGTAGACATGGAGAAAATGAAATGACCTTAAAGATATCAGGCATATCATATCAAATCATTATAATAATCTTAACATTTATTTAGAACCAGCAAAAATGGCAGGTTTTGTCAGTGACAATATGATAAAACCAGGATAAGATGAAAAATATTCTGCCTCTATGACAAATATTCCAGAAAGCAGAACCCTTGTGATTGTAGATGGGATATTGTAAAGACATGGAGGTAGATTCTTCCTTCCGTGGCTGTGAAGTGTTGGGAAGGAGTAAAAAGCCCACCTGTTCCTCCTTTGTACAGCCTTGTAAGTAAAACTGAGTGACACTTTTTCAACTGGAATGTTTTTTGGTGAAAAATACAAATTTTAGTGGCATCAAACTGTATTGATATAGATTTAATCAAATTGTTCATTTCAGAAAAATCCTAAAATAGTCAGAAGAAAATCTAAACATTTTGTTTTGACGCTTGTGAAATGAAATGTTTCAGTGTTTTGGTTCAAAACGATTGATTAGACATTTCCTTTAGTTTCATTTTTTTTAAAAATCAAAAAACCTTTAAAAATGCTCAACAAGGAAATGAACCATTTGTTTCAGATTGAGCAAAACATTTAATTCAATCCAAAACAATTTTTTGATTTTTTTTATTCACTCAAAACTTTTCTTTGTAGTCTGACCAGGTATGATTTTTTTATTTTTCAAAATTGCCAGCAAACCAAAATATCTGTTATTCACCCAACTCTACTTCAAAGTGCCAGGCAAAAGTGCAGTCCCTGGACAAAATGTCTCCATAACTTCCCTAGGCCAGGAGAGCTTTGTTCCACATGCCCCCCAAATCATGTTTGTGTCTATGAAGTACAGTCTAGCGATAATTATTAGTAAGTTAGTTATGTTTTCATGGATCAAGTGACTGATCCCACTGAGCTTTTTCCTTGAAAGTTTGGTTGCGATCAAAAAATGGACTGCAAAATGTTTCCTGCTTGCCCCCTTTATGTCTGAATCATATTTGCTTACTCTAGGGATCTAAACACATTTTTGATTCACTTAGTGCTGTGCACCTGATACAGCTATGGAAGTGTGAGCTTTCTAGTTGCTACATCCTCAACAAAATTGCTAGCTAAGTTCTGAGTACAGAATCTTTAGGCTTGTCAAATTCATTATGTTTTGTCCTGTCTGAATCAGCCTTTGTTTTTCAATATCTGCACTCAAGTTTTTGGCCCTCTCTTCATCTGGCACATGGTATCAAAAACCAAAGAGATCTGTGTGGGTGATGGGGGTTGAGTGGGGAGAAGAGGCTGTTTGAGGGACCAGCATGTCAATGGCCAAGGCCAGGGTAGACTGGTAATGAGTCAGCGGGTCCTAGACTTCTTGTCCTGTGAGTGGGGTGCTGTACCTTAGCCAGTTTTGGAATTTGTTGCACTCATCAGTTTTTGTGATTGAATCAGGATGGTTGGTCTTGCTTTTTGCCTGATCAACAGAAGGTCTCTGACCACTGCCCTAATGATGTGATGGGCTGTCCAAGACAGAGGACATCACAACCCAGCCACCATCTTGACATCTAGGCTGAAAATCAGAGACAGGGTGTGACCGAATGTGTGGGTTGGGCCAGAGATGATCTGTGAAGTACTAGGGAGGCAAGTGAGGAGATGAACTGTTTTGGGCTTTTGCATCTCTGGCCTTGTCAATATGCATGTGCCCAGGACAACAAGTCTGGGGTATTTCACCACCATCGCCAACAAGGTATTGGTGAGCTCCTTTATGAATTCTTTTGGCTGTGGTGGTCTGTAAGTGAGCACAGAATCAATATTAGCTTTGATTCTGGTTTCTACTGTCAGATGAATCAATTTAAATAAAATTGTGGTGCTTGAGGCACCTTGCTTGTATTAGGTGTTTGCAGAGAAGATGAATGCAAGGTGGCCTGCCTAACTGTCCTGTCTAGGTCTGTGAAGTACTGAGTATCCTGGGGGGAAGAGGTCTACTAGCTCTGGGCTTGCATCATCATCCAGCAGGGTCTCAGTGATGCAGGCTATATTAGGTGTTTCATCACTCATAAGATCCTATATTGTTTGTTGTTTATTGGCAGCAGATCTTGTGCAGATCAGCATCAGTTTTACTTTGTGCTGCTTTCTCCTGTCTGCTGTGGGTTTTAACCTTAATCTTTTTAATTGGTCTTAATCTTCAAGGTCCTGTTGTTAGGATCTGCCAACATCATGATCCATCAAGACAGTTGCATTCTTTAGGGACAATTCAGATAGTAAAGTCCAAAACAAAGCTTGTGAAAGTCAGATGCAAAGTGTTCTTGGTTGAGAGTGGTCTAGTTTGGAACAAGCTACCAGAAACGGTAGACTAAATTAAACTCTACCTTTTTTCAGAGGACTCTGCAAAACCCATCTATTTTTCCATAGTCCTTCATGCTATTATCAAAGAAAAGGAATTGCTGACATTCAAACATAACCTCTAGATTCATTCTCATACGCACCATCTTCTCCCACCAATAATCCTAAAAAAAACCACAAAAAAATGAAACAAAGCAAAGATTCCAAGAGTTTAGGAGAGGAGAAAAGCAGGATTCATTGTGAAGTCTGTTTTGGACCATGATATGTTAATTTTAGTGTATTTAGTGCTTAGATTGTGTGGTGATGGATATTCTAGAAATACGTAGAGGTCAAACATCCATCCTAGTAGTTCTATAACTATTTGCCAACTTTGAAACCATCTATTATGCAGATCTGTCAAAGGGACCTAGCTGGTTATATATAATAATGGAAGAGTGTCAAGCTGGCTTTGCTCTCTTCTCTCATATCCTACCAAGTTCATGATAGGTAGCTGCTTTTGTTCAGCTCATTATAGAGTTCTGCAGGTCTCAATCTTGTCACTTCTCCTGTTTAACAGACAGTATATGTGAAGCCACTGGGGGAGAGTATAAGGTGCTATGGGTTGCAGTACCACCAATATTCTGAAAACACCTACATCTGTATCTTCTTATAAGCACAGGCAATGCTGACTTCTTGCTGTCCCAGTATTAGGAATCTGGATCAAGCTCAATCCAGATAAAATGGGGACATGATCTTGGTTGGCAAGAGGAAACACTTTGACAAGTTAACAAATGCTCTGAACACACCCTCAGTTAATAGCAGTTGCTAGAACTGTCTTTCTTTTGTCTGTCTGGCCAGGAGGTTGTGCTGTTATCTCATGAATCAGGATTGTACCACATGTTGATGCTAATGATTTTGAGTCAGGTTGAAATGAACTATTGCAATGTATTCTACTTTTGTTTGACCTAAAAGCCACTTGGAAACTACAAGTGATTCAACATGAACAGATAGGAACACATCACACTATAGAATTCTAATTCACTTCCATGCCTAGGTTAACATCCTTTCCTTATTTCTAAAGCTCTAAATGTACTAGAACCTGGCTACCTTGACAGCTTTTTTCTCCTCCTCTGTTTTGAAAGTACACTCTACAGGAGTGCTACATATGTGCCCAGCAACTCTCAGGACCCAGACAGTTGGTATCCTCAAGTCAAGGACACACTGCCACGTGTTGAACCTGAGACCTTGTCTACACTATGCGGGGAGATGGATTTAGGTTATGCGACTTCAGCTACGTGAATAACATAGCTGAAGTCGACGTACTTAGATCTACTTACTGTGGGATCCACACTACGCTATGTTGACGGGAGACGCTCTCCTGTCGACTCCCCTTGTGCTTCTCGTTCAGGTGGAGTACAGGAGTCAACGGGAGAGCGATCTGTGGTCAATTTAGCAGGGTCTTTAGACCCGCTAAATCGATTGTTGATGCATTGATTGCCGCCTGTCAATCCCCCGGTAAGTGTAGACAAGCCCTGAGTGTTGTAGTCTCTAGGGCAAGTCTCATTTCTATCTGAAGGCATCATCTGAATAATCAAATCAGCTGTGGCATGGACCCAAAATTCTGCCCCTCAAGTATCTACCTAAATCCTAACTTCTCAGATGCAACAATGTCCATAAAAAGAGAGGAGAGTTTCCTTCTAAATTGTATATTGGTGACTTGATACTAATCATGAGTAGAAATGCATATATAAAAAAAATAAATTGTTTGTGTGTAGTGTATTCTCAAAATTTTATGTCTCTGGTGGACATATCATAAGTGTTCCCTGAATTTTAATTTTAGTTCAAAAGGATTTATGTGCGATCCATTAAGTTAATCTGAAGTCCAATGTGAAAGAGTTACACTTTTTTTTTCAGTTCAAAGATCAGCTATAAAAAGGTGGACTTGCTCCAAGTTCTTAAGTTGGCATTTGTCGTATCAGTGAGTGACTATACTAACATTCACTGTATAACTCCTCAATAAACTGACAAATCTGCTAGGGGAGAGAAAGCATCATGGAATCAGATATACTGTTTATGAGCCAGTGCACAACAGAAATCCTTTCTGTTTGCCAGGAAATATTGGCAAGAAGGACCCAGAAAGTACTGTAGACACAACGCAAAGCTGATTAAATTGTTTTTGTCTCAGCCAAAAGGTGTCACGGCAGCAATTTTGTGCATCCTTTCATTATGCTGGCTCTGAGGGAAGGAAATAACATTCTGTGTTAAATATACTGAGATGTTAAAGCTGGCTGGAAGGAGTGCATCAACTTGTAAATCACACTTCTGTCTGAAATTTTTTTTTACTTGCTGCCGGTACATGTGTAACCTAAGATTAGAAGAAAACATATTTTTCTCTATTTTTGTAGTTAGTTTATTTTGTGCATTTGACAGCACTTTGCAGACTGTTCTACTATTTCCCCTTTATAGTCTGTAAGTTTCCCCTGTTTGTGTGTGTGGATATTTCACACGTCAGCCAGGGAGATAGAGGGGGGAATATCACTGGAATCTGAACTTGGGGTCAAGGGTAAAGCCTGGAACTGGCTGGGTGAATAATGGATGTTTTGGTTTACTGTCAATTCTGAAAAATCCAAAGAAGTTTTGCTTTGGGTTGAACTGCAAATGATTTTTTTTCCCAAAAAATGTTTAGTGATTTGAAAAGTAGAAAAAAATTCACACTGGGTTGAAACGAAACATTTTGATCTAATTTGAAATTTTTCATTTAGATTTCAGACATCTTGACAAAAGCAAAGGAGGACTAAATGCACAAAATTCCAGGTTACTCACCTGAGATGTGGTAGACCCAAGTCTGTGCCCCTGCTCAAATGACTATTTATAAAAAGTGGAGAGGCTTAGAAAACCCCAGACCAGAGTTTTCCATAGTCCAGTGGTTAAGGCATGTGCCTGTAATGTAGGAGATCCGTGTTCAAATCTCTTCCCCAAAAAGGTGGGGTAGGAATTGAACCTGGATCTCCTTTGTCCTAGGAGAGTACCCTAATCACCAGGATAAAGGAGCTTATCTTTCTTCCCCCCAGCATTTTGTGAATCTAGTCCTCCTTTGCTTTTGTCAAAATGCCCAAAATTTAAATGAAAAAATTTGAGTCAGGTTGAAATGAAATGTTTTGTTTTGTATTGTATATTAGCAAAACATTACAATTTTTTTGCTGTTGAAACTATTGAGTGAACTTGATACAAACTCATGAATAGTTTTGTGTTGCTCAAAACTGCATTTTCAGCAAATAAATTATTATAATTCATTTTAATAATGGTCTAGTGTGTCTTTAATGAATGCCAGATCAGTGCTGTTCATCCAAAACACACACTGTTACCATAGTTAAGCCCTGTGTGTGTGTGTGTGTGTGTGTGTGTGTGAGAACTGTAAATCTTTATTAGAACTTTATACAGCTGCTACTAAATACAGTCTGATAATTTTCCAAGTACAGTAACTGCATTGCTGTATTCGTGGTACTGTAAGTTATTTATTTACTAGCATGCAGTAAATTGGTTTACCTTAACCAACATTATGGCTCAGCCTCATGGAATATTTTATCATTGGGTGCAGCTGTACAATTTCAATAAAATGCTCATTTTTTTCCTCTCCTTTGCCTAGATGACTGATTAATCCATTTATTTAACTTGTTTAGTTTAGTGTATCCATCCTCTACTCATAATAATATTATACGAGCGTTCTGATGATACTGATCAATTTTACAGATTGCAATACGTCAGCATGTTCAATATGATTCCCTTAGATCTCTGACTTATTTTTAGGAGCTTATAATGCAGTGTTATTCTCCAAGTTCCCTGATAAGCTATTGGTCCATCATGGGCTCCGCAGCCCATTCAACACTGAGGAAATTCCATTCCACCACCATGGAATTGGCCAGAACTTTCTTCACTCCTTCAGAACCCTCTGAAGACAAGATGGAAGAAGCATTGCTGACATGGTGACCGGAGATGTAGATCTCCCTCTCTGACCGGGAGCAGATACAGCCTAGCAGGCAGTCCAAAGCCCAGATCAAGTGCTGATGGTGCCTGAACACTGACTGGTCACTGACAGACCTTTGCACAGTCTCTAGAACAGTGGTGGGCAACCTGTGGGCTTCACGCGGCCCATCAGGGTAATCTGCTGGCAGGCCGCAAGACAATTTGTGTACACTGACTGTCAGCAGGCATGACCGCCCACAGCTCCCAGTGGCTATGTTTCACTGTTCCCGGCCAGCAGGCTGCAACTGCCCCTGAGGAACCTAGGACAAGGTCAGCCTCTCCTCGTAGACCTCAAGAGAGTCACTGCATTCAGCAGGCACCTAAGGAACCCAATAAAGGGAGCAAGCAGGAGAACTTGCAGGAGAGAGAAACCCAAGATGTCCCACGTGTGATCTTGTCCTCTTCACCAGATGAGGCCAAGATCTCAGTTGTTCTAACCCAGCCTGATGACTATAAGATCATCCAGGAACTTCTCAGGAACTTTCTGAAAATCCCAGTCGAGAGAGTGCAAGAGAAGTCTCCTAAATTTCACAGCATGGTTCATTTGTTGGTCCCCAGTAGATTGGCAATGCTTGGCTTATTGGAACTGGCCAGAGACTTTTGGCAGGCATCTGTCTCTTTAGTGCCTACATCTAAAAAAGCAGGCAGGTGCTATGAAGACCCCTCTGAGGGTTTTGAGGATTTCTTCCACCAGCTAACACTGGGCTCTCTAGTCATAACCATGTCCAAGAGAAGTCTATATATCCCCATAAGCATCTCCCAAGGGTAAGGAACCAAACAATGTTGGACCCCTGTGGCCAGAAGTTGTATTCCTCAGTCAGTCTACAAATGTGCGTTACGAACTACCAAGTAATCCTGGCCAAATATGACTTCCTGAATTGGGACCTGTTTCTCAATGTGCTGACAGACTCCTGAAAGAAAAACAGAGAGCAGATCAAATCTCTGATGCAGGAAGGACAGCTGGATGCACGTACCTCATTGCAGGCCACATTTAACATATCCAACATAGTGGCCAAGGGTATGGCTCCTGTGATAATGATGGCAGGGCCTCCTGATTGCAGTTCTTGCGAACACTGAGGGAGATTCACATAACAACCAAGGACCTCTTGTTTGAGGGTTGCAACCTTTTCAGTACGAACACTGATGAACATTGAAGGACTCAGGGGTTACCGTGTGTCATGGCTTCCAGAAAGAGACAGTACAAGCCTCAGCATTATTAGCGGTAGAAGCAACCGTCCTCATACTACTAAAGTAAGCAGATATTACCTGAGAATCTGAGGAGACCCTCTGCCTCTTTCTCCTCTTCTGCTGTACACCTGCTCATCCACCTCACAACAGCAGGTTTGATTGTGCCGCCGAGAGCCTTGCAGAGCTAGTGGATCCAATTCCGTCTTCACTCCTCTCCTCTCCTCTCCTGTCATCTATGGGAAGTGTTTTTAAGTTTTGTTTTGGGAGTTATGAAACCAGATTATGTCAGACCAGTGTATCGTAGAGATTGTGGATAAAGGATACTCTTTCTAGTTCGAATCCCTCCTGACCCCTTTCCCCTTCGGGCACCCCACTCATGAAATATTGCTCACAGAGGAAGTGGACTCCCTCCTGTAACTTGAAGCCATGGAAGAAATGCTTCTGTAATTCCAGGGAAAGGAATTCTAGTCTCATTATTTCCTGGTAGCAAAGAAGAAAAGGTGCTGGCACCCCATCCTGGACCTCAACCATTTCACCTGATGATTCAAATTCAGGATGGTGCCATTGGTATCCATAATCCCTACACTAGATCCTGTAGACCGGTTCACAGGTCTCAATTAATAAGACAGGTACTTGCATATTACTCTTCAGATGACCCACAGGAAATATCTCAGGTTTCACATATAAAAGTCTCACTACCAATCTAGGGTGCTCCCTTCAGTCTCTCCATGCTCCGGAAGGTATTCACCAAGTGCCTAGCAGTGGTGGCAATAGTACTGAGAAGGCCAGGGATCCAAGTCTACCCTCTCGACAACTGGCTAATCTGAGGCCAGTCACTGCAACAGTGAAGGTCTCAATCTGAGTAATCCCGGTCCTTTTAACTGAATTTGGCCTCAGAGTCAATAGAGCAAAGAGTTCATAGGGACCGTGATGGACTCCTTATTGGGAAAAGCTTATCTGCCACATAACATTTCCACCATTCTAAATCTTGTCAATCAGCTCCAATCTCACCCAAGAAACATCAGTCAGAACTTCCATGAAACCCCAGGGTCGCTGGGCCCCTTGCACCAGTATGATGTCATTTGCTAGGCTTCACCTGTGCTCCATACTGAGGTGGTTGAAATAGGCGTGTATGCCAGACAGCCATCACATAGACATGTTGGTCATTTCCCAGGAGGTTCTTTCCTCATTAAGTTGTTGGAAGGATCCTCTGCACATCTGTAGCAGAGTCCTTCTCGCCTTTTTCCAACATGATACTGGTCTCAGGTGTGTCCACAGTACGATGGAGAGCTCATCTGGACCATCTTGGGACCCAAGGCCTCTGTTCCTTCCGGGAGATGAATCTTCACATAAATATTGTGGACTTGAGAGTCATTTGCTTGGCGTGCATGGCTTTCCTCCTGACACTTTGAGGTGCAAGTACAGATGCTCATAGACGACACCACAGCAATGTACTGTATTAACAAAGAAGGAGGAGTTTGCTCATTGTTGCTGTACCAGGAGGTAATCCACCTCTGGGAATGGTGCTTTATTCATTGCATCTCTCATTGTGTCACACCAGAGGCCCTGCACCTTCCTGACAGTGGCTAGATTTCCTGACAGTGGCTAGATTTCATATTTTCTCATCAGTCAGAGAACCTCCACCGTTCTGGGACTTCAACATAGTTCTAACAAGTTTGATGGGACCTCCCTTCAAATGCTTGGCTACCTGCTCCTTGTACCACCTCTCCATTAAGACTGTCTTCCTAGTGGCCATAACGTCAACCAGACAGATAGGAGAGATTCGGGCCCTTGTAGTGGGGCTACCACATACGTTTTCTTGTCTCAGTTTTCCACAAGAATAAATGACATTAAAACCTCATCCTTGCCAATCTGGCATATGTTTTAGCAAAGGAACTGGGCTTTATGACCTAAGCTACAGGGAGCCAGAGAGTATGCAGAGTGCATACGTGGCCCCAATGAACACTGGTACTCGAAAAGGTTCTGATCTTATGTCTATGGGTGCATGCGCACCAGAAATATAATACCTGTGGCCAACCCATAATAAAGAACCACAGTTGCAGCAGCATAAATACCCATTCATTTTCATATTAGGTCTATGGACCACTTATTTGTGGATCACCAACTAGACAGCTGGTCACATAATGCTTGTTCTCTTCCCTTTTCCAGCTGTTAGCAAGCATTAAAGATAGCTAAAAATACATCAAATACTTTGCCATATTAACAATTGCTGTAACTGCCAAAGAGATTTTTAAAGAGTGTGAAATGGCCAATGTGATCTTGGGTGGGTAGGATTAACAACCTCTGTATTTAAATGTAGTCCATACTCTGAAAAGAGTAGGGGAGGAATGTGGGATTAAGTGGCCTGTCATAGTTTGGGGAAACAGAAGGGGAGAGTTTTGGGGCTGATTGCAGCCTGGGGAAGTGAAGGGGAACTGGCAATCCATTTTTTTCACAGCATATAACATACTGTAAAGTTTTTTAAGTTACTGAGAACTTCTTGGTCTAAAGCTGAAGAAACAACCTTATCTCTTCATTGAGCACGTTTACAGAGTGTTTGCAGATCCATAGCACTAACCAAAGTCCTGTGCCAGCATGTCCTGGGCCAGTAACACTGAGACAGAGACAGTCTCTTTTTAGTTGGTCTAAAGTCCTCGTCACAACTCTAATGAGGATATTCTGAGGCCCTAACAATCCCTGCCCCCACCCAAATGAAATCTGACTGCTAATCTTTATGGCTGGTGGCTGCACAAGCAAAGTTTGTAATAGAAGTGATAATGGACATCCCTGTCTGGTGCAGCTAAAAAGATTAAGGAGAACAGGAAGCAGTAATCCTTTAGAGTTAATGATATCCAAAGGAAAAGACTAGAGAGCTCCAATCCATGCAGGAAAGCAACCTGAAAAGCCAATTTTTTTTTATTAAAACCCTAAACAAGTGTTTTAATGAAAACATGAATTACACTTACAAAGAAATCTATCAGGAAGTCTAATTGCAAAAGCTACCAGCCAATCTCCTTTATCTGTTTTAGTTGTAAGAGCTATGCCAAAGTCCTTGCAGCCAGGTTGGAATCGAGCCAGGATGTAAACTATGATCAATTCAGATTTCCCCCCCTTTAAACTTAGAAAATGCAAATTTAGTTTGTGAGTTAATTTGCTGTGAAAAAGATCTAAATACTGCCATCACTGCTGTTTTCCTGGGTGGTGAAGGGGCATTTGATTGTTTGAACAGGATGGTGTATACACCAGGAGCAGTGAGAAGGCATTGGTTGAGACAGAGGATTTAACTTCCTGACAGGGATGCCCTTCTTCCCGTCCTGTTTATATTGGCATTAGCACCTGCTCATAAATCTTCTGTTTGTACACATACGACTCTGCTTTTGATCCCCAGTCAACTTTATTTTGCTGGACAATTTTTAAAAATGGGTACAAAATAAATTGGAAAAAATCCAAAGTTTGGCCTTTAAACCAACTGTGTAGTAAATCTCTGTTCTTTCCCCCTCTTAACTAGCTTCGCAGTAACTCACAGCAAAAATAGGTGGTGTGCTATCTTGTTCTAATTTTGAAGATACCATCCTGCATCTCAAATCCGCTACATTTGGAGTATATTATCTTTGCCTTTTCAAAATTCTAGCAAAACAGTGAATTAAGCTAAAGCAACTTAAAGCCACTTTACTTCTGAATGAGAAAATCCACATGGAAGTTTAATGTACTTTAACTAAGGCACTTTAAATTCACGCCTTTATTTAATTTGGCTTAACCTCCCTTGTAGTCAAGCCATTTGATTATACCCCCTCTTTAAGCTGCCACTGCTGACTCTATCTATTACTATAAATTAGCCATATTAGAAAGAAGAAAGATTAAAAAGAATGTGACTTTTCAGTTTGGAAAAGAGATGACTAAGAGGGGATATGATAGAGGTGTATAAAATTGTAACTGGTATGAAGAAAGTGAATATGGAAGTGTTATTTACTCCTTCACATAACACAAGAAGCAGGGGAACCCAATGAAATAAATAGACAGCAGGTTTTAAACAAACAAAAGGAAGTATTTCTTCATGTAACACACAGTCAACCTGTGCAACTTGTTGCCAGGGGATGTTGTGAAGGCCAAACCTATCACAGGATTCAAAAGAGAGGATAGGTTCATCAATGGCTATTAGCCAAGATGGTCAGGGATGCAATCCCATGCTCTGGGTGTCCCTAGCCTCTGATTGCCAGAAGCTGGGAGTGGATGATAGGGGATAGATCACTCGATGATTGCCTGTTCTGTTCATTCTTTCTGAAGCACCTGGCATTGACCAATGTTGGAAGTCAGGATACTGGGCTAGATGGACCATTGGTCTGACCCAGTATGGCTGGTCTTATGTTCCTATATTCACTAATCTATTTGATCACCCCAGTTATTTTTTTGACCAGCTTCCCGTAACTAAGGTCACCTCATCTTTATCTGTGTCTCTGTGGCATAACCCCTTATTTAAAATTTACCTTGTCAATATGTGTTCTGCAAAACATTTATATCTATGGTATAATAACTAGATGGTGCATGACATGTCATCAGCAGAAGTAGGCCATTGCTGTTCATCTTGATGATGCCATATTTACCAAGTACTCTGTCATGTAGAATCATCATGCCAACATGAGCATTAAAGTCACCTACAATAATCAACTTGTCTTCATGGGGAGTCAATTGGATCAGGTTCATTAGTTCAGAATAAAATTTGCTCCTTCCCCTATCGGAATTAGTCATTGCTGGTGCGTAAGCACTGGTCAGTGAAGCGTAACATCCACCTCTCACGGGCAGTTGGAGCTTCATTTATATCGGTACACTCTCCAAATGAGAGACAAGATTCTGTCTGAGTACAAAGCTGACTCCTGCATCACGGGGCTTGTTTTGTGGACGTCCCTTCCAGAAGAAAGTGTACCCAGCAGTCTCCTCAGTCAGTTGAACCTCTTCAGCAAATGGCATCTCACTTAGTGCCACAATGTCGATACAATATCTTTCAAATTCTTAAGCAACCAGAGCAGTCCGCCTACCAAGACGATCAGTTTGATTTGGATGATCAAGGTGTGTTCAGACATTCCATGTTGCAACATTAAGATGGAAAGAAACTTTTCAAGGCTTCTTTGAATTTTGACCGCATGATGGGACATTCTGCAGCTGCAGTAAGCTGGTCAGGGCTGCTCAGGATGAGCAATTTGTAGGGCACATTTTCTACCCTCATCCTCAGATTGAGTTCAGCTGTGCTGTCCCTGAATAGAGCACCTGAGTTGATCAAGATGCTGCTGGAGTACTGTCACTCCATGTCAATGTAGAGTCAAAGGCTTTCTGGAAATCTAAGTACACTATGTCCACTGGATCCCCCTTGTCCACATGTTTGTTTGACCCCTTCAAAGAATTCTCATAGATTAGTAAGACACGATTTCCCTTTACAGAAACCATGTTGACTATTGCTCAACAGTTTGTTTTTCTATGTGTCGGACAATTTTATTCTTAACTATTGTTTCGACTAATTTGCCCGGTACAGACGTTAGACTTACCGGTCTGTAATTGCCGGGATCACCTCTAGAGCCCTTTTTAAATATTGGCGTTACATTAGCTAACTTCCAGTCCTTGGGTACAGAAGCTGATTTAAAGGACAGGTTACAAACCTTAGTTAACAGTTCCGCAACTTCACATTTGAGTTCTTTCAGAACTCTTGGGTGAATGCCATCTGGTCCCGGTGACTTGTTAATGTTAAGTTTATCAATTAATTCCAAAACCTCCTCTCCTCCAAAACCGCCCTTGCTGATAAACACGATGCTAAAAGTTTTTATTATGCCTTCAGAGCTGTATATGGCTCTACCCGATTGGCCTTGATATTGCTAACAAGTGTCAATCATGAATCTCTCATCACAGATCACACTGCCATCCACCAATGGTGACATGAACATTTTAGTGAATTACTTAATCTGTTATTTAGTGTTTCTGATGAGACATTGGATAATGTCCATAAATTGCCCACATCTAAAGCACTTGCCAATCCACCCACATGAGCCCATGCACTGAAAGCAGTTCAAGTAATGGAAAAAAATAACAAAGCTCCTGGTCCCAATTCCATTCCAGCTGAAGTTTTCAAATGTGGAAGAAATCTTCTCATTGACAAGCTTTTCAAATTTTTCCCACATGTCTGGCTTCAAGAAATCGTACTGTAAGAATTGAAAGATGCCAACATCACTATCTATAAGCATAAAAGCTCAAAGAGAAACTGTGGTAATTACCACAGTATCTCTTTGCTCTCCATGGCTGTCAAGACTCTTGGACAGATCCTCCTGAACTGATTCCTGATCCAAATAATTGACAAAGTTCTATCTGAGACACTGGGCAGCTTTTGAGCTCAGCAGAGCACTGTTGGGATGATTTTCATCATTCAACTGTTGCAGGAAAAATGTCGTGAACAGCACCAACATTGTCACTTTATCCAAACATTTGACACAGTCAACTGGACTTCCCTCTGGAAGTTGCTCGCTAAATTTGAATGTCCAGACAAATTTATGAAGATTATTTGGCAATTCCACGAAGTCATGTCTGGAAGAGTTAGCATTGATTGTGATCTAACAGCTCATTTCCATTCACAAACAGGGTGAAGCAAGGGTGTATCCTTGCTCCTAATCTTTTTGGTCTATTCTTTGCTGTGGTACTAAAGGAAGACCTTTGTGGCTCTTCAAAGACTTTTTTTTTTTTTATGTTTCTGCACTGGAAAGCTCTTCAGTCATTCCCATCTACCTCAGAACAGCATGGGGATAGAAGTGTTCAGGCAGGAACTGCTCTACACCAATGCCTATGCCTTGACGGTACACCCTGAAGTAGCACTAGGAAATCTTACAAACTGCTTTGGTGTGGCAGCTCATAGCTTTGGCTTCACCATCAGCCAAATAAAAACAGAGGTTATGTACCAGCCAGCTCCTCAACAACCTTTCCCAGACCTCTCAGTAAGCTTGGAAGGAAGCAAACTATATACTGTCAAACAGTTTGCTTATCTTAGCAGCATGTTGAACAACAAAGCAACAATTGACCACAAAGTGGATGCACAAATTAAGAAAGCCAATCCCGCATATGGTCTCCACTATCACCAAATCTGGAATCAACGTGGAAACTATCTATGGACAAAAATCAAAGTCTATAAAGCTGTTGTCCTCTCACGGCATTGCTCTACAGGTGTGAAACATGGACCAGTTAGCAGCAGCACATTAAGAACAGTTTTAATTTGCGACACCTACAATGATTGCCAGCCATCAAATGGCAGTACCGGGTTTCCAACATGGAAGTCCTGGTGAAAGGACTGGTTTGATCTGCGCCCAACTGAGATGGACTGGCTATGTAATTTGTATGCCTGTGATGCATCGATCAAAACAAGTCTGATAAATAAAGCTTTAATAAAGACACTCTGAATTTTTTTTTGCTCAAAACGAACATCTTTGACTTGACCTTTGAGCAACTGGCGATTGATTGTATCACATGATGCCCTGCTGTAGAGGTGGGTGTCCACAACTTTGAGGAGAATTGTGTTTGAGCATCTGAAAGCACAGCACCAGGTATGGAAACAACATGCAGCTCAATCCGGCTCTGTGGCCAGTGTGGTAAATTTTGTTCTTCCTGATTTGGTCTATGGAGTCATGTGAAGACCCATTAGTACAAACTATGACTGTCAATGTCGTCCTTGAAATAGAGGTGACTAGCATCATCGTATCTATGGTGGTGTAGAATAGGATGCTGATAATCTCCCATAAAAGATTAGTTTGGAAAAGTGAAGTTTTCAATAGTTTCTGGAAAATCTTGTCATGCACACAGGGTGCAATCCACTGGAGAGGGGGGTTCTGAAAATGTAATGATTCCATATTTTATTGGCTGATGTTGATGTGATGTATCTGGACAGTTTGGTGGTAAAGTTCTATGGAAGTTCAATACTTCCTATTTATTTCCAATCTAAGACACTTGGATCAGGGAATGTCTTTGGATTCTTAGGGTAGGAATTTCAAAAGCACCTAAGAGAATTATGTGCCCAACCCCTACTGAAAGTCATCTTTTGAATTACCAGCATTTAACTCTCAGCTTGCTGTGATTGTGCTGCCTCCACAGTATACAAAATGTACAAAATAGGATATCTTTAAGTGTTCAGGTGTCAAAAGATTGTGGGGGAATATTTTCAGTGTAGTCACACTCAGCTGGAACTGACATCTGCTCATGCAAATGATGTGAGGATTACATATTGTGCAATGTGGACCCTACTAAAACTGAGCAGCTTGGGTTCCTCTAGTGTATGGTGTTCCTGTCACAATCCTGTTCGCTCGCTAGTCACCCCTTCCAAAGGTGCAGTGTGTCCAAACCCCTTATTCATCGATGGGACTTTATCTGAGGGGTGGCTACATCTCTGTCCTTTGCTTGAGTCACTCTGAAACCTACTGGTTAAAACTGTCTAAAATGGCAAAGGGACCATTGGATCTCTTATTAACTGTTGCTCAAAATGAAATTTTGATCAACTGAAAAGACGCAACACACCTGTCAGTCAGTGGTTGAACTGAGATGACCTATTGTGTAAATTCAAGAGTGGCTGCTAGCAAGAGGCTATCCTCACCATTTCCCTTCTTTATTCTCCTCCACCCCATGACCCTCATCTGACTGGAATCCTGAACTTCATACCTTTTGGAGTTCATCAACACCACTTCCTGAGCTAGCCAGATGGTTCACTGCAGCGCCAAGCAAATTCCCCCCTCACTGACACCCAAGGGACTGAGTATGCTTTCTCAGAAGTACTCCTACCCCCTACCACCTCAGAGAGGACAGCCTAAGACTAAGTTTGGATTTAAATAAACAAGACATTAAAGAAGAATTAAGATTAGAGAGAGGTTGAAATCAGATTCTTGTAGCCACCTCCCTCCACTGAACTTTGCAGTTAAAATAATATGCAGGTCCAAACCCCATTCTGTTCTTGGTTTTGCAGAATCAACACCTGATTGATGATTTGCAAAGCCAAAACAATCACCATTGATTTTTGCCCATCTCTAGCTATGTACTGGTCTTAACTTTCAGTCTCCTGTTTTCATTTAGATGTTGTCAATATTTTGGGATGCATCCAACAGGATATGGTGGCAACACCAAGGTACTGTAATGTGAATGCCAATTCCTTCCTTGTTTTTACTCCTATCATTTTGATAAGCTATGTGACCATTGCAACTGGTTTCATAATCTAGCTCTGTGGATTTTTAATCAGGATGCATGGCCATTATATTTAAATTATTTCATGATAAACCTATTTTGAAATATAATCTTACTGAAGTGAATAACTAACTTCAAAGTTACCACAGTCCTTAAAATGTAAATTTTATGGCATTCAGCCAAACTACTGTGGGTTATATCAGATTTCACAAACTAAGTATGATTGGGTTGAGTCAGGAGCTGTATGGGAAACCTTCAAGGAAAAAACATGGGTGCTGAAGGGAGTGGTGCTGGTGATTCAGTACGTGGCATTCTGCTCTGTGAGCCTTCACTAAAATACGGATCTAGCATGTGTAATTAGGCACCTGCAGCAGCACAGGGTTCGCTTTTGGATAAGATTTGAAATTGAGATTCTGACCATCTGTGGTTATTAAAGATCCTATAACATTTTTTGCAGAGTGGCGGTGTTAAACTTGGTGTCCTTGTCAAATTCCAGTTTGGGTAATTAATCATAATTTGCACACGTCCAGCAACATCTGAGACTCAAAATGCTGTACAGATGCTAATCAGTTTCTTTGTAATACCCTGTGAGGTTGGGAAGTATTATTATCTCCGTTTTACAGATTGGGAAACAACTATGGTGTGGCCTGGATCATGGGATATGCAAACTTCCTTGTCCCTACTGTTCCCTCTGCTCTTTGGATTATGATGATGGCCTTACCTATACTCTGGATTTGCCACGGTTGCAGCCATTGGTGGGTAGCTACCAATATATCTGCACTGGTGAAATTCCTAGTAACGCCTGCTTAAAACTGGTGCAAATAGCAGCTTTTCCTTTACATACTACGGTTTGCACTCATACAGCCACGCCAATGTTTGCAACTGGGGCAAATCCCCAGTGTATGCAAATGCCCAGTGTCCGCTGAGCAGGCAGAAGAGGTGGCTGCCTAACCCTGTTGATGATTGAAATATGGAGAAATGGGAAATGGTCCTGCAGAATGTTGGACTATCTAAGAACTGTGCTGTTGTTGACCAAGCATCCTGTGCAAACTTCTTCTGAGGGATGTGCTGATGCAGAGACTGTGTTACTTTAGATCTGAACTGTCCATGCCACATGCATGAAAAATGCTGCAAGATTCCTTTTCCTCCTGTGATGGGTTTAGGCACAGAGATCCCCCTGGAGGCTGTCACCTGACGTGCTGGAATTACCTCTGAGCCCGTTTTCCACTGCCAGCTTGGGACTCCAGAACTCTGCCTTGTTGAGCCAAACATGCTAGTCTTCTGCAACTCAGACTCAGGTCTGGTCCACACCCCCAAAGCTGCAGACTTTAACCAAAAACTGCTCAGCAAGTCATCTATCTCCAGCACCCAGACACCCAGCTCCCAATGGGATCCGAACCCAAAATAAATCCATTTTACTCTGTATAAAGCTTATACCGGGTAAATTCATAAATTGTCCGCCCTCGATAACACTGATAGAATTTTATCAAGTATAAAAAGTAGGATTTAAGTGGTTTCAAGTAATAATAGACAGAACAAAGTAAGTTACCAAGCAAAATAAAATAAAACACGCAAGTCCAAGCCTAAGACATTTAAGAAACTGAATACAGGTAAATCTCACCCTCAGAGATGTTCCAATAAGCTTCTTTCACAGACTAAACTCCTTCTTAGTCTTGGCCCAATCCTTTCCCTGGTACAGTTCTTGTTAGTTCCAGCTCAGATGGTAACTAGGGGTTTTCTCATGACTGTATCCCCCTTTGTTCTGTTCCACCTCCTTTTATAGCTTTGGCACAAGGCGGGAATCTTTTTGCCCCTCCTTCTAAATGGAAAAGCACCAGGTTTAAGATGGATTCTGGTACCAGGTGACATGATCACATGTCATTGTAAGACCTCATTCTCCATTCTTTCAGGGCTGGCCTGCATGTACCCAGGAAGGTTTGCAAATAAACAGAGCCGTTCGCAACCAATTGTCCTAGTTAATGGGAGCCATGAAGATTACAAGCCACCATTAATGGCCCACCCTTTGCATAGTTACAATAGGACTTCAGAGTAATACTTCATATTTCTAGCTTTAGATAAAGGAATGATACATTCATACAAATAGGATGATCACACTCAGTAGATTATAAGCTTTGTAATGATACCTTACAAGAGACCTTTTGCATGAAGCATATTCCAGTTACACTATATTCACACTTATAAACATATAAAACATATGGAGTGCAACGTCACACCTCCCACCTGAATATTTACTGCTGCAATACCAAGGGATGTCTGCAGGACTGTAAAAAGGATGGTGATGATGACTCTGTAGATGGCAGAAAGCATGAAAGCAGAAGGGACGATGGAGCTCAAAGAATTTGAGGCTTCCAGTAACATGCCAGATTAACAGAATTTCTTAGCATTCAAAGGGATGTCTGTGAATAAATCAAAACCGCTCACACTGATGGATAAGTAAAAGAAACTAAGTGTAATTGCATGCATTTCTTTCTTACTTGCATTTTAGATTCCCATTGGCAAATTATCTCAAATATTTGAAAAGATACTCTCTCACTGTTAGGCCCCATACATGACCTGTTTTGGAAACTCTCCCACATTCTTCCATTTCTAGCATCATATTGTTTTAGAACTGTTTTCTGTAGCTTTAAATTGAAAACACAAACCACCAAACTTTTTGCATGCTTATCTGAACCTATCCAACAGGCTTCCTGTTTCTAGCTGAGTTGAATAGACTTTCTCTTGTTATTTAGATGCTTTGTTGTCTGGATCTGGCTGAAAACAGAACGTTGAATAACATGTAGACCCGAATGAATAATTCATTCGGCTGAACCAAAAAATCTGAAAAAATACCCTTGGTTTGTTTTGAACCCAAACTATTCCCCTGCCACCCCCACCCCCCCGTTTTTCTATTTGAAATGAAAAACCAAAACATTGTTGTTCAGGTTGAACAAAATGTTTTAAATGGTGTTTTGAAATGAAATGACATGTTGATTGGAAATGTGTATATCCAAAAGAAAAGTCAGAGTGAGTTTGGCTGAAACAATTTTCTGAATTTAACCTGAATTCGTGAATAATTTTGGTGCCCCCCAAAATGCATTTTTGGTAAATTTACTATTTGTCAGTTTAGCCGCCCTCCCCCCAAACTTTGAGACATACAAGAGGAAAAAATAACCATGCAAATTTTTTCTGATCTTCTTAAAATTTTGATTTAGTTTGAGTTTTGGTTGAAGATTCAGATCAGCTCTGATTTTGTCCACTTACGATGTGCTCACATTAAAACACATGAGTAATTTCATCCTGACTTGGCAAAACACTTAAGCATGCTCTTAACTTAAAGCACATGAGTAGTCCCATTGATGAATGATTTTGTTTGAATTGGTACAGTAGTTGGTGATTTGAGAGTGATATATAGCAGGCTGCATCTGTGATTCACTAAATATGTAGTCTTTTTAAAAATAAAAAAATTGTCACTTTTATTTCCAATAGTTTGTTTCTTCTCTTTGTGAGAGTTTGTAGAATAAAATGGGGAAAAGATTATTTTCCATAGTACCAATCTGACCAGTGGAAAAATTAGTATGGGCAACGCAGTAGGCTTCCCAAACACTGTTTTTGCAGAGTTGAGAGATTCTTGAATTTTTAAAAAAGTTTTATTTTGGCAAAAGCAGAAAACAACTTTGGAGACATTCAGAACTATAGATACCATCCACAGGAAATGAAACTGACAGCCTAAGTACAGAATATCTATTGCTACATGGACATTATCGGCATTATGGTGAAAGAATTTCTGATTCAGATGTTTCAGCCTTTGCTGTGCTGATCATTTCCTGTTGAGACACAAACAATATTGTTGTATTGCTTTCAGTCATTTAAGAAAGTAACAATGTAAGGGAGGCATTGTTTTCGTTACTGGATACTCAAAGCTGCTCCAGTGTTTGGATGGAAACTAATGTCTTGGTCTGTAATGTAAACAATCCAAAAATATCCCCAGCTTCAAGTATCTCAGATTAATTTAGATAATAAAGGGAAAATCCATTCTTTCTCAATGCCTTCTAAGTGTGCCAAAGAATTCAAAGAGGGGTTGTGGCTTCCTGAAACAATTTCTTCCTGAGTTACACTGCCCTCACTGCAGCCAACATACCTTATGTTACAATGACTGTTTACAGGGTAAGATAAATAAGTTAAATAATTTAGATCCATACCTCAGTTCTTCAGGATCTAAGCTTGCAGGAAGACCAGGAAAGAATCGTTCCCCTTACAGTGCAAGGGGTATGTGGATAGGTGAGTTTTGGGAGGTGCAATGTTTCTGTGAAGCACAGGGCATAGGCCAATACTGAGACATGAAACCAAAGTAGTTTGTAGAAATTCTATTAGAGCTGATTGGGGACATTTCTTTTGCCCTAGTGAGAAATTTCAACAAAAATAAAAGTGAATTTTTCTTGAAATTTTTCAAGGTTTCATAAAAAATAACACAAAAAATAAAAATGAAAACCAACATATTTTCTGTGGCCAAAAATCTAAATTTTTTCAGTTTGGAGGTTTTCATTTTTTTGACAAAAACCTGAAAAATGTTGTTGAAAATAGATACTTCTAGTGAAAATTTCACTTTCAACAAAAAATGTGATGGAATTTTTTTGACCAGCTCTAAATTCTATTTTTCATTGGACCCACAAGTCAAAAAGTCATAGAAAAGTTAAAAGGCAGGTTTTCTTTTTTTGGTGTTCAGGAAGATTAGTGAGTGCCAGTGGGCAGCATCTTCATCTGGTTCCAAACCAGCTGAACTGTTGTGACTCACAACACAGCCTTAAAGAAGGGAGATAACTGTGTTGAGAGGTGTTTTAAACCTACTGAAGAAGAATCTGCAGTTTTGGATTTGATAATCTAAGTGAATCCACTGGACAAAACCCTCCTCAAGACCAAAAGATGGGTAGATCTAATCATGTGATGATGAGTGACTCATTTAGTTGTATAATTTATTCAATATTAATTCTTATTTAAGATTGTTCATGTAAGAATAAAAAGGGGAGAGGAAAGAGGTAAGGATATAAATTCTGTTTTTTTTAAAATCCATATTCTCACAAAGTGTTATAAGAAACTGACACTTTTTATAATGCTTTACCATTGTCACATGACAATTCTGAGTGTTAAATGGCTAAATATATAATGTTTCAGAAATATACATTTGGTAACAAATTCAAAGGGTAATTATAATGGATAGACAATAAAGAGGTGTAGGAAATGGAGGAGAGGTGTGTGAAAATATCAGAGTATAATTATTTATAATGTACTGTATATAGTGCCAGACGAAGAACAGATTTCACAGTCCAAGGCACAAGCCAGGACAATACAATACAGAGCAAACACAGAATGGGGTGGGATCTTTAGAGCTAGAATGTTTCATAGAACAGGTGTGTCCTTAGGAGTTTTTAAAGGAAGGGATGGTGCTTGGTAACTATTAATTAGGAGGCTGTTCGTAATGTAATGGGTGGAATAAGACTTGGGAGTGGACAAAAGTGTCAAAGGGAAAAATAGAGACTAGTTTGGGCAGAGCATATGGAGTGGGTGGTGGGTGTAGAAGGAAATGGGGAAGAGACGTAGGTGGGGGAAGAGTTAAGCAGAGCCTACAATGTGAAACCTTGTACCTTGAGAATGGGAGCTAGTGAAGGAACTCAAGAGTGACCAAGATTTGGCGGCAGAGTTTTCTGCACCACAGAGAAATAAATCTTTCTACAAAGTTTCAATAAAAAATTACACTGAGGCTAGCTGAGCTCTTGGAATTGTTCTCACATGATTTTAGAATTCACAAACCTGTCTTTTTGACTTGATAAAAGTAACTAGAGAGCGAAGGACAAGGCTTACACAAAATGAGGGTGATGTCAATGTAGTTAGGCCTCTTGTTTGTTCTGAAGGAATTTGAAGGAGGAATTTTAGGTTGTTTGGAACAAGCGATAAGGAAATTCATACCAGATTCATTTTATTCTAGGCTCAGTTAGAGGCTGCCTTTGAAAATTTAACCTCTTGACCGCCAAGAAGAAAGAAGCACCCATGTATTCTCTTCTGGATTTTGGGCACATCTCAAAAAACCATTCTCAAGAGACAGACCAGTAAATGGAAAATTGTTCATGTTAGCTGGTTTCCCAATCCTTTCTACTTGCCTTCCATCAATATTGAGGCTTTCTGAGCGTGGAGTGTGCTGTGGGAATTTTTTTCCTGGATTGTTTTTTTTTTAACATGAAATTAACGAAATGTCAATAAAAACATTAGCTCGTTCCTTACAATAGCCCCGTTTGACAGGAGAGTCAAACAAACTTCTGTTCTTAGCCAAGATTGGTATACCTTGAATGTCACATTCAATTGAGGAAATTGTGTGTCTCAGTGTTTGCTGTTTAAAAAATGAGGATGTACCTCAGTCTATTGGTAAGATTATCAGTGCCAAACAATGAAATTAACTCTAAAGTTACCACCAATGCCTGTATTCAGCTGATAAAAAAAGAAATTGGCAGTAGGCTTAAGGTCAATTTTTTTTTATTTATGCACTATTTACTGTATTAGGTAGGTTTAAAGGTGTGTAATATTTGCCTAGATCTTAAGGATAAAAGATTCCAATAGTAGGTGGATAAATCAGCGTAAGAGAATTTTTGTTCAAAGGATATGCAATGCAAATCAAATCTGGACATAATGAAATATCTGTTCTTTAAAGTGGCATGGGCAAGCACTGATTTTTAAGGAAGTACTGATCCACTGTCAAATGAATAATCCCTGTTTGTAACAGGCATCTAGAAAAATGTAAACTAGACTAAATCTGACCTATTTTGGCTTCTTCTAGTGTGGCTGCTGCAGTCTAATGCTAACAAGTCTAATTAGGAATTATTTTGGGGGAGTTCTATGGCCAGTGTTATACAAGAGGTCAGACTAGATAATCACAGTGGTCCGGCCTGGATTTGGAATCTATTCATCTAACTGTTAGCAACTGTGCACAGGGTGTCTCAGATACTTCATTCATGAAGACAGGGAAGTACTCTGAATACTTTCCTGTATCCTCCCGTTCAGAAACATAAATAATATTCCTGCTTCTCCCTTTCTGTGTAACAATTATCACACCAACATCAAGTCTCTTGACTTACTGTGGTGAGCAGTGCAGCAAAAAAATCCTGGACTGATAGCAACAGATTCAACACAGACCATCTCAGAGTATTAAGATCCTAAGTGAATAATCTAGGTAACTTTAATTAAAGCAGGTCCTTGGTTTGCAGATCAGAGTAAGAAACTGCACCCTCTATTTGATTTGATTTGAGCATCATTGAGCAATAACAACATGTGGTGATTATGGGCATCTAACAAGTTGTGAGTTAATTCATCTGTCTGCAGTTATTAAGGACAGTGGAGGTTTCAACCTATCAGATGGGTAGTGCATGTGCATTTTCAGTGAGATTGTTGGACTACTATTAATTGTAATTTTAATGCTTTACACTTCCCTAGAACAGAGCACTTTGCTAACATAACATTTGGAAGCCTCACAACATCCCAATTTACAAATGGGGAAACCAAGACACACACATTAAGCAAGTTGCCCAAGATCATGCAGAGAGCCCATGGCAAAGACAGGGATGAACGGACAGGACTCTTACCCTCTTACTCCAACTAACCCACTGGCAAAGATTGAAAAGTACTTGATAGTCCACATCTCTCACAAACATCCAACTTCCTTCAACAATCCCAGTGATCTAAGTATGCTGATGGGATAAATCTTCCCCCCCCCCCGCCATCCAGTGCAACCAAACACTCCTGTGTCTGACAAAGCCAGCTTGCTCCTTTTTTATGAGACTAGTTTGCTCCTCTTATGTCTGTTAAGACCAATTCACATTCATCCTACCTCACAGGTTTCACCTGTTCTACTCCCTCCTACAGCGTGCACAGGTAGTAATGGCTTCCACAGATTCAGAGTTGGGGTCAGTTCAATGAGGAGCCCACACAGCCCTTGTTTCTCTACTAGAGATTAATGCCTTCAAAGTGGAGTTCAACCACTGGCAGGGATTGCATTTTTTTAAAGTGCCAGAATGTCTGTACTCCTCTGCGGCTGTACCTAGTGCATGAGACAGCACGTGCTGGGTACAATGAGTAGCATTCACATGCTTAAGTAGTATTATAATTGATTATTTGTTAAGCTCCAACCCATGTGCTTAGCACTGAACAAACATAAAGATACAGTTTGTCATCCAAGGAGACTGTAATCTAATTCACAAGTGTGTGTATCAGCAGGACATATTTGTTTGTTAAGGCAAAAGATTGCAAAAAGTGATCTCAGAACATGTTATCTCAAACTGTATAGCTTGGAATGTATTATTCCCTCTATTATCAACTTCTATAGATACTAATGTGAATGGTTATCTACACTGATGCATCCTACTTAAAAAAAATGGGGAAATTCTTCCACAATATTTTTTTTATTCACTTGAGTTTAGGTTGTTCATCTGCTTTTCTTATCACCACAAAGGTCAAGAAATTACCAGTTAATACAACATTTGCATCCATGCCAGCCTCAGTTCACATTAACTATTTTATCTTCACAAAACCACTAAGAAGCGAGGATGTGGCATTATTTCCATTTTACAGCTGGGGGCTGAGGCCACAGAAATTAAGGTCAGATGTTTTCACTAATTTTGGGTGCCTAATTTGAGATGATTCGGACCTGATTTTTCAGAGTTCTTAGCATGATATGGTACTTCATATATTCAAGCACAGCTCCTATTAACTTCAGTTGCAGCAGTAACTGTCCAGCTCTTCTGCAAATCAGACCTCCGGATCTCAAATTGAGCACACAGAAAATGAGGAACACACAGTTAGTGACCACCTGTGAAAAGTTTGGTTTAAGTGACTTGCCCAGCATGCCACAGAAACTCTGGCAGAGGCTGAGATAGAATTCAGTTCTCCAGGGTAATATGAGACCCTCCTTTCTCTTCCTGCAATCTCCTGCCTCATTCACCATGCACCTTCCAACATCTGCAACAAATGAGGCATGGGTTCTACAGACAACAACCTCCTTCATTTCACAACACTGCTCAATATCTAGAGCAGGTCCGTCCCGTGCACTGAATAAGGCAGGGGTCCTATGGAAAAACTAGTATGTGATCATGTAATTGAAGATGGTATCATAACACATATATGCAACAGGGCTGAATTAAGCTTGCACAGACAATCTTAATTCTGGCATTTCCCAGCTTTTGATTTAGCAACCTTAATAATGCTACTTTCATGTAGTTCTTTTTAGTGTAATTTGCTAATTTAAAAAAAAAAAAGCAAACCGAAAAAACAGAAATTCCATCAAGTGGCATCATATTGACACCCACATGGGTTATCAGCAGGTCAGACCCACTGGACAGACCTCTGCCACTTGAACTAACAGAGAAACTGATAGCCGCAGCAGGTTGTCATCCTCTATGTGGACCCATCACTAGAGGGGTATGGTGCACACACAACTATTTGCTGACAGCAGAGGAATGGTGAGACTCAGGAATCTGGGTTCCATTCCAGGCTCTGGAGGGAAATGTGCTCCTAAGAGGCAGAGACCCTTCTGCCCATTTTCCCCAAGCTTGATACCTTCTGCCTCCTCGCCTCCAGCCTGTCCTTGTCCCAGTCCTGTCTCTCCCCTCCTGGCCTCTCATTCCAGTCCCAATCTCCTTGCCCACCTAGTCTTAGTCTCCCGCTCTGGACTAACTGTCCTAGTCCCAATCATTCCCCCTTTCCCTGCCAGTCCCAGTTCACCCTTCTGGCCCATTGTCCAATCTCTCTCTTCCCTCCCCCACACTAGCTCCCAGTCCTAGTCTCCCTCCTTGGAGTCCTCATACAATCTGTCTCCCCTGCAACCCCTTGGTTGGATATTAGGAAACACTATTTCACTAGGAGGGTGGTGAAGCACTGGAATGCGTTACCTAGGGAAGTGGTGGAGTCTCCTTCCTTGGAGGTTTTTAAGGCCCGGCTTGACAAAGCCCTGGCTGGGATGATTTAGTTGGGAATTGGTCCTGCTTTGAGCAGGGGGTTGGACTAGATACCTCCTGAGGTCCCTTCCAACCCTGATATTCTATGATTCTTCCTTGGCTCCTTGCCCCAGTCTCCCCCATCCCTGGCTCTGTGTTCCAATTTTTGCTCAGCCATTCCCATTTCCTCTCCACACCCCAGCTGCTTGTCAAAGCTGCCTCCTTCCCCTCCCCGCATTTCCCTTCCCTTACTAATTCCTAGCTGCAATTGCCTTGTCCAGCCAGTCCCAGTGTCCCTCCTCTCCTCCTCCTCCTCTTCCAATCTCAGTGTTACCCCTTGCAACCACTGGCTCCCAATCTCCACCTCCTTTTCCTTCACTGGCTCCCAGTCTCTTTGCTCATCAGTTCCAGCCTCCCTGCCCAACCAGTTCTTACTCTGTATGCAAAGACTTTCAGTTATAGAAAATATATATATGTAACCAGTCATTCCATAATAAAGCTCCAGACCCCAAATACAAATGTATGCTTTATTTTTCCAGTGAGATACAGCCTCTTCTCTATCCACTAACAGCGTATTCTTCTCACAACTTAAGCTCTTGTTTAAAATCTAAATAGTTCCTATAATTAAAGGCAGTATGAGGAGCTCTGCCAACTATTTTCCTTATTTTCTTCAGAGGTATTAGAAGCTTTAGTATGGATGTACCTCTGTGAAAATGAAAATCAAATCAAATCTAAGATTTTAAAGACTAAAGATATCTCAAGCCTTTAATGTTGCTAGAAAGATGTCCTTGATGAGGGCTTTGTTATTTTAGGAAAGAGGTATGTCTCTTCAAAAGTACTTTTGTCTATTTGCTGTTCAAACATCCATTTTTCTGCACTGTTTCCAAGAGTGATATGAAGAAAGTTTAGTTGAGATGAAATCCAGATTAGTTTTGTGAAACCCAACTCCTCTCATTACTGTGTTATCTATTTCACAGAGGAAGAAAACAAACAAATACCACCACCACACAACCAAAAAGCTCTGGTAGTGAAACTAGTTGTCTAATTTCAATATCTGAAATTAAGAATTGGATTATTTCATTTTTTTTCTACTCCAATATTAGGGCAGAAACTAGTTTCAATCCTAGTCTAATTTATATGGGCTAAGGATATAAAACAGGAGGACCATTACTAATCAGCAATGTGTTCAGACTTCAGACGGATTAATAAATTCATACATTAAAGGGCATAATTTGTGGTATATTTCAATGAAGGAACGGATCCCACTTGGAGCTGTGCATTAATTATAGCAAACCTGATGTTTGAGGCTGATTCCACTGAATTTGATGGGAGCTTTGCTGGAGTAGCTACAGTAGGATAGGGTTACCATTTTTGGTGGTTGTTCCAGCAATCATTTTACCTTTGCAAAGGGTTAGTAGTAGGAGGGACAGTAACTGCTCATGAAGGTCTCAATTGTGCCATTGGCGTGCAGCCCTGTGTTGGGGTGTGTGTGGAGCTGCACTGAGCTATGCAGAGTTCAGGGAGCCAGAATTCTTCCTGGAACTCATCAAGCAGTAGCTTGCCTGTTGCCTTCATGGGTAGCCTGAAAATATTGACTTACATTTTTAATTAGACTTGTAAATACAAAAATGAAAATTGCTGCATGAAATTTTCTTGTATATTTCCTGCCTCACGGCCTTTCTCCTGCATCAAGCACTGACAAGCATTTCCCCTGCAATGATTCCTCCGGGTCAGCAGGGCCTAATATGGTATGGGCACAGAAGGCAGGGGAGACTCTTTCCTCCTCTGCATGTCAATTCTGTCCCCTGCTGATGTCCCGCCAGTGTCTGTCAAGACACGAAGAGCACAGAGGAGGTAGAAAAAAGAGGCAGAAAGAGGCAACAGCAGCTGGCCACAGGGTCTTGTCTGCAAGGAGGTGAGAATGGGAAGACCGACTGAACAAGGAACAGGTTGGGATGGGGCACAAGGGGCGACAGGCACAATGGATGAGGATGCTCCAGGATCCCCCAAATAATCCCTTTAGGCTCCAGGTTCCCATTGCACCTCAGGCTCACTCTCTCCTCTTGACCCCTTGCGCTCCCAGGTACCCCAGGTTCTCCCAATCCCACGGACATCTCTCCAGGTTGGAAAGAGGCAGGACTCTATTCCTTGCAGCAAGGGAGGCCAGGATACACGCCTGCCTCTCCCCACACCTGTCCCACTGCTTGGGAGCAACTTGTGAGGGGATAATCAGTGACTTTCTTTAACTGGTGAGAAACATCACACATAGAGCCATGGAACTAAATGTGCTGGGGGAAGAAATAAGTTCCTTTTACTGTTGGCTTTGTCAGGTTGGCAAACTGGATTAAACCGATTGTGTTGAATAGTATTTATACATGTTAATATTTTATTAATGGTTGGTACAACATATATGAATGTTGCCTGTTGCACACATGAAGGTGGGACCTGTTATAATTTGCTCTGATAAATGCAGGTGTGTCGGTGAAAAGTTTGAAGACTTACTGCATCATGGAACACAAGGGCTGCAATTGTACCAGTTTGCTGTATAAAAATGTGGTGAAGGGCACCCTTTAAAAATATTTGTCTTGCTCTTCCCCTGTTGCTCACTTTGAATTTCCTATCAATCTTCCTAAATGATATACAGTTTTCTTTACAGATTCCATAAGCTTTTACTTTGCAGATTCATAAACAATTTGTGTAAAGAACAAAAATATTTAAAAAAATGAACATAGTGCTTAGTTGGGTTGACAATTGAGGATTTACTGAAGTCCTTTATTTATCCACTGAAGACAGAGACCATGGGCAGAGGCCGTACACATTTCCCAACACTACCTACTGCCAGTGTGCATCATCCCTGTTCTGGAGAGACTGTCCTGTAGGCTTAGAGATAATTCAACTTTCCAGTGTCTTCCTGGTGACACTACCTTCAGGGATGGCAAATAGTTCCCAGTGTGAATGGGGTTCATGTGTTTTGAACACTTGTTCCTTCAGAAATGAAAAGAGATTATCAACCAATGGATAACTGAGCAGGTGTCCAGTGGTCCCAGTTTTCAATCATTACTGACTGGGTCGTGAATGTAAATATGTGACTGAGATGAATTAAAATTTTATCTAACATGGAAAAAAGTTGGTAGTATGAGAAGCTTACCAGAGGCAGTAGGTAATACAAAGAAAACATAGGACAATTCATATTTATCTAGTGTTTATGGGTCACCTTTAGAATGGTTCCCACATTTTTCTTCCATTTTACGGATATGTCATATCTCTGTAAACTTAATTCTATTTACATTTTAAAAATCCATTTCATTTTAACTCATTCTGTTCGTAATCATTCCAGACTCAGTACAGGAATAAACTAAATGTCAGAATAGAATCCTCTCTCACTTTTGTGCATAGATTCTCTTACAACTGTCAGGTCTGAAATAAAACGCTTGGTAGAATGATTTATTCTGGACTAAAATCTTTTTTTTTCTCCTTTACAAACTCTTCAGTTAACAGTTGTGGCTTGAAGTACTCTGCATTGGTGACTTGCCTAATATCTAATATTATTTAATTTTCATTACACCAAAGGAAATAGTCTAAATCCAGTGGCTGGAAGCTGAAGTTGGACATAAATAAGGCTCACTTTAACAGTGAAGGTAAGTAACCATTGGGACAATGTATCTAAGATGTGGTGGATTCTTCACCCCTTGAAGTTTTTAAATCAAGACTTGAGTCTTTCTAAAAGGTAAAGCATAGAGGACAGTGGGCACTGGTTTGGAAATCAAAGGAGCTAGGTTCTTTTCCCCAGCTCTGCCAATGCCTCTCTCTGTGCACAAGTCACTTAAACTCTCTCTGCCTTATTTTTCCCATCTGTTGGATGGAAATAATAATGCTTGTGATAGACATGGCAATTTCCTGCAAAATAGCCTTGACAAAACTTAAGTTTGAGTACCTTTGGATTACATTATATTAAATGCAAAGGTTATGTATTATTATGAGCCTGGATGATCAATGGACCATATTGAATAATGTGGCAGACAAGAATGGTCTTTTGGACAATATGTGTGAAGAGGATTTCCTGGGAAATATTTAGGGAGAAGTTAATGAACATTCCTTCTTCTCTTCCCCCAGTTATGCAAAAAACCCAGCCTTTTGAAGCTCTGGCCTGAGAGGCCATTGTCTGCTGATTACCTGTTCCTGGAATCTGAAAATCAAAGGCCCAAGTTATATAAAGAAACAGGCTGATCTGCCCAGTCTGTATGCTTGTTCTGAGCTAAGCCTGTTGTGAACTTGTAACCACAGAAACACCTATTGTTGGGGTTTGAAGGACTGACTCTTAGCAGAGCCCCCACTGGAGTTGAGGGGGTGATCTCTGGTAGGGTTATTAGTATGTGTGTAGGTTTTTATTAATTCCTTATGTTTTCTCTGTAATGCTTTCACTTTAAGAATAAATGTGGTTGCTTAGAAAGAGCTGTGTGGTAACATAACTATGGGCAATTATGCTGTTTATAGCCTCTGGAGAGAGAGTAAAGTGCAGATGCAGGTCTGTTCAGGCAGTCTGGGAATAATACAGTGTAGACAGGGTCCAGGGAACTGTATTGTACCGGAAAAAACCCATTCATGAGGGAAAGATGTGGGTCTCTGCCCAGGAGAGGTGATGGCTGAGGAGCCAGGTGCTTAGAGTGAGTGTCCCTAAGGGACCAAGAAGGGGGGAATATAGGCGCAGTTGCCTGAACTGTAACAATGTTTACCATCTTTGTAAGTGATTTGAGATCCATGGATAGAAAGTAGTTTATAAGTACTAAGTAATTAATTTGTGCCAGATTATGATAACCTTATTCACACCGAATAATATCTTACACCGCAAGTAGTTCCAATGAAGTCAATGGGACTACTTGTTGAGAAAGTTTCCACTCAGTGTGAGTAAGGATATCACAATCCAGGCCTACATTTATTCATCTCTGTCACAATGCATCAATTTGAACCTGGATTGATGTCAGGCAAAGGCACAATTACATTTTTTAAATATGGGTGTCCAGACTTGGGCACCTAAATCCATATTTAGGCACCTAAATAAGACTTAATTTTCAGACATGGTGAGTACCCACAGATAAATTCAAGTTGGATGCCTGCAGTTCTGAAAACAATCAAGCAACCTACTTTAGGCACCCAAGTTTGAAAAGACAGTTTGTGTGAAGTTTTTTATCAGGAAGCTGTTTGCTTTCTTTCCCTGAGGTGTTAGATGGAAAGTTACTCCCGTTTAGTTGTAATTGTAAAGAGTTCAATTCTCCTCTCAGTTATCCAGGCAAAGTCAAGGGAGATGCACCTCTGTTAGAGGGGAGAAACAGATTTATGATCTGTGACCTGGGGATTAGGATTCCTGCATGCTAATATTCCAGGCCCTGCCACAGATTAACTATGTGACCTAGTATCAGAGGGGTAGCCATGTTAGTCTGAATCTGTAAAAAGCAACAGAGGGTCCTGTGGCACCTTTAAGACTAACAGAAGTATTGGAGCATAAGCTTCCGTGGGTGAATGCCCACTTCATCAGACGCAAGGGTCTGTGTGACCTAGGTCAATCATAATATTTATCTACCTCACAGGTGTGTTATGAGTCTTCATTATTTTACCTAGGCGTAGATCCTCTTATTGGCACTGTACTTAACACTATTGAGTATTACCACACATCTATTGGATTGGATCATTTTTTTTCCAGTGTGCTCTGTCTTCTATATGTCTTTCTTTTAGAATATAAACATTTGGGGAAAAGATTGCCTTTATTTTATTTATTGTTGTACAGAGATAAGAACATAGTTGGTGTTAAAAATAGTAAATAATAGTAATGATTATTAGATTAAGGTCTACACTGGGGGGGGGGGGATCGAGCTAAGTTACGCAACTTCAGCTGCATGAATAATGTAGATGATGTCGACGTACTTAGACCTACTCACCGTGGTGTCCTCACTGTGGTGAGTCAACTGCTGCTGCTCCCCCGTTGACTCTGCCTGCGCCTCTCGCGGTGATGGAGTACAGGAGTCGACGGGAGAGTGCTGGGGGTCGATTTATCACGTCTAAACTAGATGCGGTAAATCGACTCCTGCTGGATCGATCGCTGCCCGCCGATTTGGCGGGTAGTGCAGACATACCCTAAGAGGTAACTTGGGACCTGAGAGATTTGGATATATAGTTCTTAAGGTTTGCATGTTACTTAACCATTTGTATTTTCCATTGTTTATTTTTATTTTGTAATAAAATGAACCCTGTATAGATTTCCACCGTAGGTGACTTCTTTTGAATCCCCCAAAACTCTGAAAGACTGTTTTATGGTTCAGTGTAAACTGAAAACAAATAAAATAAAGGGAAACACTAGGTGTATTCATTGCTCACAAGAGGTCTATTTAGCAGAATGTTGCAACTTTTGATGCTGGAAATAATCTAGCTTTCTGTCAACAGATGATATCATAAAACATCTGAGTCTCTTTAACCCCATCTGCGGTTCATCTACTCCCCAGCTTGAGATCAGTTGGCCCCTCACAGGCTGAAAACTATAACAAAAATAATAAAATTCAAGTTCTAGATGTAAAATAAAGATGTAGTCCTGACTGACCTTATTCAGACTCTTACCCCATTATGTTGTAGAAAGACCATTTGTTACTGCATTGCTTTTGTCTGATTTATATATTTATTGCTAATACTAACTTCTGTAGCACCTACTGCTATGGCAGCTAGGAGCCTTAATTACGCAGGACAAAATCCAAATAAGAGCAAAACAAAAACTCTTAGTAAAAAACAAATGGATAAAGAACCCATCTTAACTCATGTCCTGACATTCATTATACTTGGGTTTGATGGAAGGTATTACCTGAGTGTTGCAAAGTTATTCTATGGGACAGAGGAGGTTGGTCAGAATCAAGGAAAGGAAAGGGGTGATCCACAGAACTCTTGTTCAGGAATGAACACTTGATACATTACTTTGAACTGAGGGGTGTATTAATTACAGACTAACGTGGGCTGAAAAGTAAACAAGAACATTTGTTTTCTCCACAGCTTTGGTTGGTGCAAAGCCAAGCTATTCAGACAGAACTGTCGATCCCTTGCTGCAGATTGTTGGTGTTAGGAGGGAGAAAGGAAAGGAATATAGAATACAGATGGAGGGATTCTAGATCCCAGTTACAAACATCAACCTTGCCCCAGAGTTCAAGCCTATCTCCATGGAAAACCACACGACTAAAAGCCTACTGAAAACCATGGCGGAAAGCCTCCTGTTGCAGACAAGCTGTATGACTGCCAGGTACAATTCCTGAATCCTTAATCAACCTCTGTCACTAGAGGAGGTCTTAGGCTATGGGGGGAAGGAGTGTACTGCCTTTGGCTATCCTTGGGAAGAAGCTGATGGGGCCTATTTGCAGTGTTGTGTCTCTCTTTTAGAATGTAAGCCCTTTGGTGATGGGATTGTCTTTATCTTGTTTACTGTACAAAGAAAGAAAATTGTTGGTGCTAAAGAAATAAATATTTATAAGATTAATGAATACTAATGATAGGTCTATGCTTGTGGCGGTGTATAGTGTACATACACTGAATACCAAGATTGGGTATAAATAGCAGGGTAGATGGTGAGGCACAGCTCAGGCAAGTGGAATAAAGACATGCCATAACCTTTGGGTGTATACCCTGCATGGCTCTCTGCATGCCCAAGCAGTACCTCCCATGTCTATGCTGCTCTTTTTAGTAATGTTGGTCCTGCTGTCTCATCGAAAGACTCTGGCTGTAAGGGCACACAGGTCTCAAACCCAGGCTCATGGGTTCCTAGGAAGCTCTTACAACTGGCTGCCACTAGGCAGCTCACCTAGAACCTCTAGAAGCGAGGAGCTAGCAGAACTCTGACCTCCCTCCCTGAGGCACTGCCCATGAGGATCCTGTCTGGGGGACAATGATCAGTCCCTCTGGTTGGCCTGACCATACTATTTAAGCCAGAAGGAGGCACAGGAAGTTGTCTGAACTGAGGGACTTCCTGATTGGCTGCTGAACTGGACCTGACTGTTGTTGATCTCTGTCTCTGACCCCTGGCTTGGTTCCTGGACGCTGATTCTGGCTCTGACCATTATGCCTGACTGCCCCTGCTATGATCACTAGTTCAGACTGCTCACACCCTAGTCCTGACATTGGCAAAGGGGAAGCAGCAGGGAAAGGCTCCAGCAGCTCCCTCTGCCAGAGCCTTCCTCATAGTCTTCCTCCTGCTAGAGCCTTTCATTGCAGCCTGTAGCTACACACCACAGTGTGGACGCAGCCTGCCTTTCACTGCAACATGTAGCTACACGCTGCCGCCAGTATAGACAAGGACTAAGTAGTAGTCTGGGACTTGGGAACTTTGAACATGTAGCTCTTCAAGTGTATGTGTTACTTGTGTTTATATTTGCTAGCACAGGAGTGCTCATGGTAGTAGAGTTAAACACATGCGTAAGTATTTGAAGGATTGGAGCCGTAGGAGCCTAGGCCTCATTGAAAGTCACTGGGATTTAGGTGTAATTTAGGCATTAAGTGCTTAAGAATGTTAACCTGAATCTTGTGATTCTCCTTAGTTCCATATCCTGCTTGCTTTACTGACAGGAGTAATTCCAATGAAGTCAGTGGGCCTACTTACATGAGTCAGGTGAGCAGGACTTGGCATCTAGTATTACACAGTCTGACCTAAATTAAAGAATTCCTGGTCACTTCTTAATATCACAAAGCTAGACACATTATTGACACTTGCATATCTTTTCACATTTGTAGATACAATATCTGTCCTTAATGTTTATGCTGAATTCTTTGAATTTTGCAATAGCTATGTATGGCCCATGCATGGCATTTCTTTGGGTAGGTCCACACTACCCGCCCAATTCGGCGGGTAGAGATCGATCTTCTGGGATTGATTTATCGCGTCTCATCTGGACGCGATAAATCGATCCCAGAAGCGCTCCCCCGTTGACTGCGGAACTCCTGCTCGCCGAGAGGAGGAAGCGCTGTCGACGGGGGAGCTTGCCTGCGCTGCGTGGACCCTCAGTAAGTAAACTTACTTCGATCTAGGAAACGTCGACTTCAGCTACGCTATTCTCGTAGCTGAAGTTGCGTTTCCTAGATCGATCCCCCGCCCCAGTGTGGACCAGCCCTTTGTGTAATCACTGTCAACACCTCCAACTCATAATAACAACCATGACAAGATCTGATTGCACTGTTTGTTTATTTCAATGGACCATATAATGTATAAGTTCAACATACATATGACCCAGTATAAATAATATTGATGATGATGTATGCAGTGTAGGTGGAGCTGTGTTGGTCCCAGGATATTAGAGAGACAAGGTGGGTGAAGTAATCTTTTTATTGGATCAACTTCTCTTGGTGAGAGAGACAAATTTTCAAACCACACAGAGCTCTTCTTCCGGTCTGGGAAATGTACTCAGAGTATCAGAGCTAAATGCACAATGGAACAGATTGTTTAGCATAATATTCTAAGGGACCATTCAAGGTAGAGTGGCCTGTTAATACCGCTGCAGTCCAGATTGTTGTAATAAGTCATAAGACAGTGGATTCAAAATGCCTGGACTCTAGGACCCTGTTAGCTAGGAGGGTCTCAGAGCTCGGGCTGCAGCCCAAGCCCAAATCCAAATATCTACACTACAATTAAACAACCCCTTAGCCTGAGCCTGAGTAAGCTGGCATGGGCGAGCCAGAGGTATCTAATTGGAGTGTAGACATACCCACAGAGTACTAGTTACAAATGTGACAAACTGAAGGTAAAATAAGGATGACATATCTGCCATGGATGGAGTTTACCCACTACCAGGCTGCTGCTAATTCATCCCAGCTAGAGATGACTGGTCCCTTATGCTCATAAAAATATTTCTGAAGAGCAGTTGTTTGCCTTTGGAATGGATCAGGTTGCACCAGATGGCATGTATTTTTTTTTAAAAATCTGAAGGAAACTTACCCCTAAATCTTTCTACATGGTCACTTCAAATTATACAAGATGAAACCAGTAACATGTTCATTCAAGTCATGAACAGATGTGTACCCCTGTGTCCAGCCCTTTCAGAGGATTATGATAAATTGTGTTTAAAGTATGCCTTGTTGAGGTATTGTTTGAAAACTCCTGTTCTTTTTGCGGATACAGACTAACACGGCTGCTACTCTGAAACCCATCACTACTGAGAATCCGTAGAAGCAATGTTTGAGGAAAATGAAAGAAATTTAAAACTGGTTTTGTAATTTTTTTTTATCAGATTGTTGGTGTAGTCCTATCTGATGCATGTTTTCTCCAGGTGTTTTTTTCCTCCTTCTGTATGCATACTACACATTTTACCCTTCTCTGTTATTACTTTAACTTTTAAAAATAGGTTTGTTCTTCATTTATCATGACTTTTCTGTTTGAGTATAAACATTGTTGACTTTCTAAGCTCCTGGCATGTCTTTCCTTAAGTCATTAGGTTACAATGTTAGTTTGCCAGCCCTTACCCACATCCTCAGTCCTTTTTGTACGCAATGCGGTGTCAAGTGCTTTCAATGTGTCAAGTAAATGAGCAGACTGTAGTTTCTTATAAATTGATACATTCTATTCCAGACCTGAAGAAGAGCTCTGTATGGCTTAAAAGCTTGTCTCTTTCATCAACAGAAACTGGTGCAGTAAAAGATATTACCTCACCCACCTTGTCTTTCGAATATCCTGAGACCAACATGGCTACACCAACACTACAAACAACATTCATAGGTACAATTTCCTGAATGTCCAGTGAATGTGAAGTGAGAATTCTTAATCTGATTAGCAATTGCATTCATTGCAATTTCCTCCATAATCCTTCTTCTAATGCGAAAGAACAACTACATGATGCATGCTACCACTTATGGCACCTTGTAATATTATAATGCAACAAGACAATGAATTCTACCAGGCCCTTTGTCTTCCCAGGCTTTTATGTAAGATTTTAGAAAATTTGGTCTTTAAAAGATACATGCAATTAAAACGAAAAACAAACAAACAAACGAAAAAACCCTGATGGTGGCTCTAAAGCTGAATTTGCTTTTCTCACATGAGAGCTTTTTGCATTCTGTATTTCACAAATACATATAAAACAGTATTGATCTTCCGTATAACCGCTTGAAGGCTCTGGAGTTATACTAGGCATGTGTTTGGTGGGCCCATAAATCATAAGTCCATTCCAATGTTCTCCACAAAAATGTGGTTTCACTGGAAAGTCAGCAGGGCTCTCTCATTGTTCTAGAACAGGGGTTGTCAACGTTCGGCACACGGTTCGCCAGGGTAAGCACCCTAGCGGGCTGGGCCAGTTTATTTACCTGCTGACGCGGCAGGTTCGGCCGATCGCGGCCCCCACTCGCCGCGGTTCGCCGTCCCGGGCCAATGGGGGCGGCGGGAAGCGGCGCGGGCCGAGGGATGTGCTGGCCGTGGCTTCCCGCTGCCCCCATTGGCCCGGGACGGTGAACCGCGGCGAGTGGGGGCCACGATCGACCGAACCTGCCGCGTCAGCAGGTAAATAAACTGGCCCAGCCTGCTACGGTGCTTACCCTGGCGAGCCGCGTGCCGAACGTTGCCGACCCCTGTTCTAGAAGTCCTCATCCAAGTTTGTGATACTGGGATTGTCATGTTTTTTATGTTGCAATCTCTAAAAATGCTCCATTTTCCTTATTGATGAACTGTTTGGTGGTGTTAATAAAGAAGCTGAAGTCATTGGGAATTGTTGTGATTAGACCTCTGAAACCCATACTACACCTCTACCCCAATATAATGCGACCTAATATAACACGAATTCGGATATAACGCGGTAAAGCAGCGCTCCGGGGCGGCGGGCTGCGCGCTCTAGCAGATCAAAGCAAGTTCGATATAACGCAGTTTCACCTATAACACGGTAAGATTTTTTTGGCTCCCGAGGACAGTGTTATGTCGGGGTAGAGGTGTATTTATTTTAGTACTTAGATTTGGATGTAAGGCCTGGATTGTTTAAAGATATTGCTGGCTTCAGCATTGCAACCATGTAAGTCTCATTTTCAAAAGGGATTTAGGCATAGAAGCCAAAATCCCATTGACTGTCCCTTTTGAAAATGATATTTACGCTCCTAAATCCTAGACATTGCTATGCTGAAAGCAGCCAACACCTAGATACCTTTAAAAATCTGGTGCCTAGCTATGGCATTCACTTTTGAAAACATTGACCTAAACGAAGACAGTTTAGGAACATAAGATAAATAACTTCATAGTTGTTCCTCCATGTTTGTCAGGATTTTCACATATTTCAGGGCTCTCAAATCAAAGCTGACAAATCCTGTCTGAGCCTCAGCCCCCACTCACCACTAAAGGGAAGAATGCAATAAAAATACATTTCCTCCAAAGTGAATTGCTAATAAGTTTGAAGCAGGGGTTCTAGATTTCTTGTGTGAGAGAGCTGAGCACTGCTGCTTATGCTGACCAATATTATCTGATTGTTTCCTTGTATTCCCCATCTGTATCCATCAGTTGTCTCTTGTCTTATACTTAGATTGTAAGATCCTTTGTTCTGTATTTGTACAGTGCTTAGCACAATAGGGTCCTGGATTCAGGACGAGATCTCCTAGGAGCTACTGTAATACAAATAATATTACTCAAATGCATATCCCCCTGAATATAGGCAAACAACACAGGAATGCAGGGGCAAGATTAGAAAGGCAAAGGAACAAAATGAGCTCAAACTAGCTACAGGAATAAAGGGAAACAAGAAGACTTTTTATCAATACATTAGAAGCAAGAGGAAGACCAAAGACAGGGTAGGCCCACTGCTCAGTGAAGAGGGAGAAACAGTAACAGGAAACTTGGAAATGGCAGAGATGCTTAATGACTTCTTTGTTTCTGTCTTCACCGAGAAGTCTGAAGGAATGCCTAACATAGTGAATGCTAATGGGAAGGGGGTAGGTTTAGCAGATAAAATAAAAAAAGAACAAGTTAAAAATCACTTAGAAAAGTTAGATGCCTGCAAGTCACCAGGGCCTGATGAAATGCATCCTAGAATACTCAAGGAGCTAATAGAGGAGGTATCTGAGCCTCTAGCTATTATCTTTGGAAAATCATGGGAGACGGGAGAGATTCCAGAAGACTGGAAAAGGGCAAATATAGTGCCCATCTATAAAAAGGGAAATAAAAACAACCCAGGAAACTACAGACCAGATAGTTTAACTTCTGTGCCAGGGAAGATAATGGAGCAAGTAATTAAGGAAATCATCTGCAAACACTTGGAAGGTGGTAAGGTGATAGGGAACAGCCAGCATGGATTTGTAAAGAACAAATCATGTCAAACCAATCTGATAGCTTTCTTCGATAGGATAACGAGTCTTGTGGATAAGGGAGAAGCTGTGGATGTGGTATACCTAGACTTTAGTAAGGCATTTGATACGGTCTCGCATGACATTCTTATCGATAAACTAGGCAAATACAATTTAGATGGGGCTACTATAAGGTGGGTGCATAACTGGCTGGATAACTGTACGCAGAGAGTTATTATTAATGGTTCCCAATCCTGCTGGAAAGGCATAACGAGTGGGGTTCCGCAGGGGTCTGTTTTGGGACCGGCTCTGTTCAATATCTTCATTAACGACTTAGATATTGGCATAGAAAGTACGCTTATTAAGTTTGCGGATGATACCAAACTGGGAGGGATTGCAACTGCTTTGGAGGACAGGGAAATAATTCAAAATGATCTGGACAAATTGGAGAAATGGTCTGAGTTAAACAGGATGAAGTTTAACAAAGACAAATGCAAAGTGCTCCACTTAGGAAGAAAAAATCAGTTTCACACATACAGAATGGGAAGAGACTGTCTAGGAAGGAGTACGGCAGAAAGGGATCTAGGGGTTATAGTGGACCACAAGCTAAATATGAGTCAACAGTGTGATGCTGTTGCAAAAAAAGCAAACATGATTCTGGGATGTATTAACAGGTGTGTTGTGAGCAAGACACGAGAAGTCATTCTTCCGCTCTACTCTGCTCTGGTTAGGCCTCAGCTGGAGAATTGTGTCCAGTTCTGGGCACCGCATTTCAAGAAAGATGTGGAGAAATTGGAGAGGGTCCAGAGAAGAGCAACAAGAATGATTAAAGGTCTTGAGAACATGACCTATGAAGGAAAGCTGAAAGAATTGGGTTTGTTTAGTTTGGAAAAGAGAAGACTGAGAGGGGACATGATAGCAATTTTCAGGTATCTAAAAGGGTGTCATAAGGAGGGAGAGAACTTGTTCACCTTAGCCTCTAAGGATAGAACAAGAAGCAATGGGCTTAAACTGCAGCAAGGGAGGTCTATGTTGGACATTAGGAAAAAGTTCCTAACTGTCAGGGTGGTTAAACAATGGAATAAATTGCCTAGGGAGGTTGTGGAATCTCCATCTCTGGAGATATTTAAGAGTAGGTTAGATAAATGTCTATCAGGGATGGTCTAGACAGTATTTGGTCCTGCCATGCGGGCAGGGGACTGGACTCGATGACCTCTCGAGGTCCCTTCCAGTCCCAGAATCTATGAATCTGTCTTTACCCACAGATCCTAACACTGACTACATGACAGTTCTTAAAGTGTGCTGCTACTCAAGCCACAATATCCAAGGATTTCCAGTAACACAGTATTTTCTTACCTCTCACCCACCCTTTGCTGTATAAGAGCAGCAGTTAAAATAACTCAATATCTCAGCTCTAATAGAACAGTGAAAGCTCTGCTATGTTTTGCTATCTATTCACTGTGGGCTGGTCTGCACACACATTTGTACTGAAATAGCTTTATTGGTTTTAATTCACTCCTTGTGTTACTTTGGTTTGGTACAAGTCTATGTGAGGACACTTTATTTCAGAACAAGTCTATTTTATCTATTTAAAAAAAGAGGCACTTATTTTGAAAGAAGAGTGTCAATACAGATTTCTATTGAAATAACACAAGATATTAATTTAAACTTTTTTTTAGTTATTTTGATGCAAGTCTGTGTGTGGACAAAGCTTTAAATGTAATGACATTTACATTTAGAGGGGAAGCTTGGGGACATTGTGCCTGATTCGCCCCGTACCTGCTACACTGGTGTAAATGAGAAGTAACTCCATTGAGTTAACAACAGTGTAAAGTTAGCTTAGGTGGGAGAAGGATCAGGCACTTGGTGTTTGTGATCATTACGTTTAGGCATGTGGCTTTTTAAAATGTATTCAGATGTGCTAAATCTGTGACCTGGGTGTGACCTGTAACCAGAATGTTAATGCAGCATCTAAGAGCCATTGAAGTGCCCTCTAAGGGTATGTCTACACAGGGACAGAAGACCCACAGTACAGCCGTGGCTGTCCCAGATCAGCTGACTCAGGCTCATGGAGCTCAGGCTGTAGGGCTAAAAATTGCTGTGTAGATGTTTGGGCTTGAGCTGAAGCCCAACCTGTAGGACCCTCCACCCTCGAAGGGTCCCAGAGCTCAGGCTCCAGCCAGAGCAGCTACACAGTGGTATTTCAGCCCTGGAGCCTGAGTCCCGCGAGCCCAAGTCAGCTCACCTGGGCCAGCCGCAGGTTTTTTATCCCTATGTAGACATAGCCTAAAATACTTTGTCTCTGAGATTTTTTTTTGTTGGCTACCAAAGGTTATGAGATTACCTGTATCTTTGTCTTGTGTAATCTATCATAGTTCTTCCAGACCCAGAAACCTCCATTTTAAGGGCCACCATAGCCCCATTTATATAGTAAGATTCCAGGATTGATTCAGATATTCTAAGCTTGAGAGTGACAATGTGAAGTGATTGTAACAGCTCCAAGTAGGGTTGAGAATTCTTTTTGTTTAGAATATCACCAGGCTCAGTAATTACTGGGATGTGTGGCCTATTACCATGCAGTTTTTAACTTCTCTGCAACTTTTGGTTTTACGAATTACATTGTGCACAGGCTTTCAGTTACTAGTGTCATTGTAATGTTTGGTAAAACATGCAGTCATTTTACAGATTCTGTAAGGCCTGGTCTACACTATGACTTTAATTCGGATTTAGCAGCGTTAAATCGAATTAACCCTGCACCCGTCCACACAACGAAGCCATTTATTTCAAAATAAAGGGCTCTTAAAATCGATTTCTGTATTCCACCCCGACGAGCGGAGTAGCGCCAAAATCGATATTGTCATTTCGAATTAGGGTTAGTGTGGCCGCAATTCGATGGTATTGGCCTCCGGGAGCTATCCCACAGTGCACCATTGTGACCGCTCTGGACAGCAATCTGAACTCGGATGCACTGGCCAGGTAGACAGGAAAAGCCCCGCAAACATTTGAATTTTATTTCCTGTTTGCCCAGCGTGGAGAGCACAGGTGACCACAGATAGCTCATCAGCACAGGTAACCATGCAGGCCGATAATCGAAAAAGAGCACCAGCATGGACCGTACGGGAGGTACTGGATCTGATCGCTATATGGGGAGAGGATTCAGTGCTAGCAAAACTTCGTTCGAAAAGACGAAATGCCAAAACTTTTGAAAAAATCTCCAAGGGCATGATGGAGAGAGGCCACAATAGGGACTCAGATCAGTGCCGCGTGAAAGTGAAGGAGCTCAGACAAGCCTATCAAAAAACAAAGGAGGCAAACGGTCGCTCCGGGTCAGAGCTGCGGACATGCTGCTTCTACGCCGAGCTGCATGCAGTTCTAGGGGGGGCCGCCACCACTACCCCACCTCTGACCGTGGATTCCGAGGCGGGGATAATCTCATCAGCTACACCTGAGGATTCTGCGGACGGGGAAGAGGAGGAGGAGGACGAGCTTGCGGAGAGCACACAGCACTCCGTTCTCCCCAAGAGCCAGGATCTTTTTCTCAGCCTGAATGAAGTACCCTCCCAAGCCTCTCAAGCCAGTATCCAAGACCATGACCCAGTGGAAGGGACCTCAGGTGAGTTTACCTTTTAAAATATAAAACTTGTTTTAAAAGCAAGCGTTTTTTAATGATTACTTTGCCCTGAGGACTTGGAATGCATTCGCGGCCAGTACAGCTACTGGAAAAGTCTGTTAACGTGTCTGGGGATGGAGCGGAAATCCTCCAGGGACATCTCCATGAAGCTCTCCTGGAGGTACTCCAAAAGCCTTGCCACAAGGTTTCTGGGCAGTGCAGCCTTATTCCGTCCTCCATGGTAGGACACTTGACCACGCCATGCTAGTAGCAAGTAATCTGGTATCATTGCATGACAAAGCCTGGCAGCGTATGGTCCCGGTGTTTGCTGGCATTCAAGCAACATCCATTCTTTTTCTCGCTGTGTAATCCTCAGGAGAGTGATATCGCTCATGGTAACCTGGTTGAAATACGGGATTTTAATTAAGGGGACAGACGTGGCCGTTCCTACTGGGCTGTTTGCCTGTGGCTGAAAAGAAATCCTTCCCTGCAGTTAGCCAAGCGCAGCAGGGGGGGAATTGGCCCTGAGCTTTTCGCGTTTGGCTAGCAGGGATCTTCCCTGATACCAGCCACGCGGTGCGGGGAGGGGTACAGCGATCATCCCAGATAATTCATGGCGGGAGGGAGCGGCGGGGGGTTAGTTTGGTTTCTGCAGGGATCTTCCCTGATACCAGCCACGCGGTGGGGGGAGGGATAAAGCAATCATGTCAGAGAATTGGATGGGGGGGGGTTAGTTTGTTTTCTGCTGCTGAAGGTTAACAGGAAAACCGCAGCAGTCAACGGGCTTTGCTTGGTATGTGGGAAAGGAGGGTGCAGAAGCTTCCACGGGGCTATCGCCACTCGCTTTTCAACTGTGAGGGCTGCTCTCATCTTGGTATTCTGGCGCTTCAGGGCAGGGGAAAGCAAGTCACAAAGTTCCAAGAAAGTGCCCTTACGCATGCGAAAGTTTCGCAGCCACTGGTAATCGTCCCACACCTGCAACACTATGCGGTCCCACCAGTCTGTGCTTGTTTCCCGGGCCCAGAATCGGCGTTCCACGGCTATAACCTGCCCCATTAACAGCATGATCTCCAAAGCACCGGGGCCCGCGGTTTGTTAGAATTCCATGTCCATGTCCTCATCACTCTCGCCGCCGCGCTGCCGTAGCCTACTCCTCGCCGCCTGGTTTTGCAGGTTCTGGTTCAGCATAAACTGCACGATAACGCACGAGGTGTTTACAATGTTCATGACTGCTGTCTTGAGCTGAGCGGGCTCCATGCTTGCTGTGATATGGCGTCTGCACTGTTCACCCAGGAAAAAGGCGCGAAACGGTTGTCTGCCGTTGTTTCCCTGGAGAGGGGGGAGGATGTACCCAGAACCACCCGCAACAATGTTTTTGGCCCCATCAGGCATTGGGATCTCAACCCAGAATTCCAATGGGCGGAGGAGACTGCGGGAACTATGGGATAGCTATGGGATAGCTACCGACAGTGCAACGCTCCGGAAATCGACGCTAGCCCCGGTACATGGACGCACACCGCCGAATTAATGTGCTTAGTGTGGCCGCATACATTCGACTTTATACAATCTGTTTCCAAAATTCGAATTATATAAATTCGGATTAATCCCGTAGTGTAGACATACCCTAACAGACTGTTGTCTCTGTAGCACTTGTGAATCTTACAAGTGGTACTAGGTAATTCAACTTCCTTTCAAATATTAGAAACTCTGCTAAAGTTCTAAAGCCACACTTAGTTTTTAAAAGTTCATGCTAAGTCTAAGGTCCCTTATGTAAGACTGACTTGGTCTGCCAGAGTTAAAAGTGAACTGGAAATGGCCTCAGCATGCTGACAATCCTAATTCAGAATTGAGTAACTTCAAAAACAGTTGGCACCATCTCTTGTAAATACCAATAAAAGTCACTAGAATTCAAAAACCAAACCAAATTTAAATTTCTCAGCCTCACTGCTTTTAGTATATCATCTTTGGCCAAAGCATCAACGTTTTATACTCTTATACCTCCAAATCACATTGGCCAATTTGCATTACATTTTGTAGATTGTAAACTCTTAAAATCTCAACTATGATACCATTTGACTGTAGCTGTATTTTATATATGTAGCTGCGTGTACATCAGCAGTAAATTCAAAGATTTGTATGAAAAAAAGACAAGTTGTGAAATGTACTCCCTATCTTACTATGAAGAGTATTTGCCTCTTCCCTCTCACCTCAGCTAGGCATACTCTCAAATCCATTTCCATATCCTGCCTACTTTCTCCCATCTCTCTGTGCAGATTTTTATTCTGTGCTCATCAGTCTAATGCTTGAGGACCATAAAAAAAAAAAATCTTGCAACCAAACAGGCCATCTCCTGTTGCATTTTGGACCACTGAATGATTATGATATGTCTGTGGGAAGATTAAATGGATGAAGGTACTGATATTTGTAGGTATTTTATTTCATCACAGTGAGTTTCTTAGCCTCAGGCCAGCTTTCAAGAACGCTGTCTCACGCTCTTGTAAGTTTCACCCTTGACAGAGTTGACAGTTTCATAGTTCCTGAGGAATGTAACTGTTGTAGATCAGCATTGTGGGAAGAGATGCTTCGTCAGTGTCATGGAGGGCCTTTTAGATTATAACTGAGACTATGAATTTGAGCAAGTATATCAGCAGTAGGCAGTGTACCAGAGTATCTGGAGTGATGTGATCTCAGCAGCTATTATTGATGAGGAGATGGACTGCTGCATTCACATTACATTTCTTTAAAGTCTGTATGCTTATTCCTAAATTATAATGAATTGCAGCAGTCTATCGTGGGGGTTACAGAAGTATGGATCACTTGGGGCCAGATCATTTTTCTAACATTGTGAGGTCCAGCTTCCTGCCTAGCCCCAGACAGAAGAAAGTACTTTTAGCAGCAGTGACTGCACATGCATTAGTAATGAGGACACAGCCCAATGGATTCAATCCAGACAAGGCTGTGACTACATGGGAAGGGTGTGTGGTGCAATTTACTTAGTTTATGTCTGGTTAAACAAATTCCAGGGTGGCAAACTCCAGAAAGCTAGTGTGAAGTTTCAAAGCTACAGGCTGGCCACCTGGGAGCTTCCCTGTCAATAATATAAATCAAATTAACATTGAGGTACTCTTTTATTTTTTATTTTTATTTTTTATAAGAGTCCCAAACCAATGAAGTTCCCAGAGAGAAAACCTTTGTTTAAACAGGAATTAAGGATGTTAATTTATCACCATAATAAAGTCTTTGTTGGAAAAAGTATTTTTAAAAATCATAAGCATCTGAAATCCAGAAAAAAAAAAGTTGTAAAATATGGAAATTCATTTTTATAGTAACCCGGACAAACTTAACTTGCCCTCCGTTGTGTGACTGCTCTTTACACACAATTACAAAATGACCGTACATCTGCCAACCAGACATCTTCAGCATGTTACAAAACTATGTGTTCCTTCAGGATGGAAGTGCTATATAAACATAAGATATGCATTTTCCCTGCAAACTACTTGAAAGATATAGCCTCATGGCTGGGAAGCTCTGTTTTATGCAGTTCCAGGATAAATTTTACTTGGTTTAATACTAACAATACTTACATAGCACTTTAATGTTCAAAGTGCTGCAAATATTAACTAGTCTTCCCTGAAGTAGGTAAGTATTCTTCCTATTAAAGTTGTGGATTTGATTCTCAAAGACATGGTGGCTTTGCAAAGATAATACAAGTCAGTGCCAGAGCTAGGATTACAAGTTCCTGTGCTCAAAAACCTAGACCATTCCCCTCTCTTTTAAACTTCACTTATACTTAATGCTTATCTTTATGAATCCCAATACTTCTGTTTCTTTCCTCTCAAGTTAAGCCTTGCTTTGAAGATCCTAGTTCCATCAACTGTAACCTCCATAATATCTGTCACCTAATACTCAGTGTTTTATCTTAGCAATGACATTTTTAATGTACATCTGACTTATTAGATGTCTAATCACACCTGGTAACAAAGTTCATACGAACTATCGGGGGTGGGGAGGGAAAGAATCTAGAGCACTGGTTCCCAAACTTTTATTGGTTCACATACCATCTTCCTAAAAAGTTGATGTTCAAAGTACAACATGCAAATTTCTCCTTTTTGTGCACATTTATTTTAGACCTCAATTGGCTTAATTTAAGTGTTTCTGGACTCAGTAGTAAAATAAATGTCTACGGAAGCCTAAAATGTTTGTTTATAATTAGGGCTGGCTGGAAAACAAGAGTACCATTTCACGAAAAATGTTGAGGTTTCGACCTTTATTTCTATTTTGATGTGGAACAAAACCAACCATTTCAAAATTTTGAGAGGGAGAGAAAGAGGCACCACACCAACAAGAGTGCCCTGGGCACTCACCTGGGATGTGGGAGAACCAGGTGCAAGTCTCTGATATGAATCCACACTCCTCTGTTTGGTTTGGATTAAACTTTTATAAGGAAGATTTCTCTAGTCCAGGATGGAACTTCTGGGGGCGAGGGGGTGGGAGGGGAGGAGGCGAGAGAGGCTATCCTAGGGCTGGGGGGAGAGATCTACCCCAGAATGGGGAGGGGGGAAAAGAGAGAGAAACTTTTAAAACAAGCACAGTAAAAACAAGAAAAAAATTCAAAAATAATTGCCTATCCCTAATAGTACAGAATGATTTCCAATAGCCCACGGCTGAATGAATTGATCCAAATAGCTTATACGAGTATAATATCTAAACTTCAAATCAAAGCATAAAACCACTAAAAATCTTAAAACACACACACACGAAGAACATCGGCAACCCCAGTACCAAATAATTTACATAGTCTACTTTTTGAAATGGCCATCTTTGCTTGATCCAAAATAAACTTTGCAAGGCATCCCACAGATCTATTTGTGAACCTATACTTAATTTTTCTCCTGTATTTATTTTTACTGTTGAGATAATAAACAAAAAATACCCTGAAGTAAAACAAATAATGGCTGTAACTTGGAACAAGTAAGAAACATAGGAAAACAGTCTCCTCCATGTATCAGAGGGGTAGCCGTGTTAGTCTGAATCTGTAAAAAGCAACAGAGGGTCCTGTGGCACCTTTAAGACTAACAGAAGTATTGGAGCATAAGCTTTCGTGGGTGAATGCCACGAAAGCTTATGCTCCAATACTTCTGTTAGTCTTAAAGGTGCCACAGGACCCTCTGTTGCTTAGTCTCCTCCCTGTCACAAAAAGGACATGACATGGACACCTTTGGAGTGAAATGATGCATAAACGCATTCCTGGCAATAGCCTCCTGAAGAATTCTCCATTGGAGACCACCCATCCTCTTTTCAATTGGAAGATTGTATACAGTGTGCCAGGCTGGCATCCATCACCAGAAGCTGTTTTCTCCATATCGTATTGGGATCATCAACAAGCATTTGAAAATGACAAATTTTTACCACAAGCATATACAACAACTTACGGCTTAAGCTATTAAAAGTAAATTCAGAAGACACACTAAAGGCAAGTAAGGTGCCAGGATTGTCAACATCCCGGTCCACAGCAGGAGCAACAGGAAAGAAAATAGAAACGCGAGTATAATCAGGAATGGCTCGCTCAAGGAGGCAACTGTCTAGCCTGGCAATAGTGCCCCTAGGACGGGCTGATTCCACCTGTGATAAAAACTGAGAACCCCAGCAAATGGAATGAAAACCAAGCTTGACAGCCAAGATATCCTCTGAGACCCATGTAAAATCAATTAAATGAACCATTTTTGTTACACCTGCTGCAATAAGAGACAAAACTAGAATTCTTTTGGCAGGGTTACAAATAAGGGGATCAGCAAGCAGACCTGGGAACTCCAGCCACCTATCCTGTGGCTGAAGCGTAAAAAAATCTCCAAGCATTAAAAAGGTTTTGATAAGAACTGAGTAACATCTCAAAATTGAGATACCCAAGGTCCAACAAAAAAGTTCCCGATCAAAACCCAGTCCCCCTACCAACCGAAGGAAAAGCAAAGGCCAGTTGCTTCCAAGGAACAGGCATGTCCCCAAACAACAGCTGCTGCAGAGACTGTAACTGAAAAGTAGTGACTTTGCTCAAAAGATCAGTGAGACTTTGAACCCCTTCCACAATGGGCAGATACAAAATACTCTGTCTCAGCCATTGATGGCCATCCCAGAAAAAGTCCAAAAGAACCTTCTGAACTTTTTTTAAAAAGAGTGGAGGGGAATCCAAAACAATACACTTATGCCACAACATAAAGGCAATTAAATTAATGACTAACATCTGCCCTCGGAAAGAAAGTCAAGGCAAATACTACTTCCACATTTGCAACCTCCCCTCCAACTTTTCCATAACTCCTTCCCAATTCTGACAAAATATTGTCTGATCTCAGCATAATTTCCACTGCCTTAAAGCCAGTTTGGCTCCACAATATCCTGGGTGTTGAAAATCAGCTATTGTTATTGGGCCTCGATGAACAGCACTTCCCATCTTTGCCTCAAGGAGGGGAAAACATCGATTGAGGCAACCCAAACGCCCTAAAAATAATTGAGAGAGTCCCAAAAGTGAGTATCTTGTAAAAGGCGAGTGTTAAGATGCCAATATGGATGACTGTTGTGAATAGAAGGAAGAAACAACACAAATAAGTCCAAACCATGATCTGACATCCCAGTAGGGTAAAAACATAAAAACGGGCCAAACAAGCCATAGAGAAAGAGCTGGCACTAGCACTCAGCCAGGCATACTGCTGCACATAAGGGTGAAAATGTCATCTTAAATCAGTCAGGTCAGAAGCCTGTAAAAAATTTGTAAGTCACTGAGCAGACAGTGGATGTGGCTCCAAATGATTCCTATCCAATCTCTTATTAAGTTTACAATTAAAATCGCCCCAAAAATTAAAATATCACCTGTCAAACAATTTGTCAAAAGAGCACCCCAACCTCTGAACCCTCCTCAAAAAACAACCGGTCCTCAAACCCCCTACACCCTGTCTTTTCCTACAGTAGGAGCATAGACATTAAATCAAAAAGAGATGATATTGCTCAAAAGTAGCTTGAGCCATCAATAAATCGCCTGGAACAACTTCATGTACAACCACCGAATCGAATCAGGCTTCACCCTATCCCCGCCCCCAAATTGGAACACCTGGGTTTGCAATGGAACCATGACTCATAAAAATCTTTCTTCACCAATCAGCAAGCCTATCGGTTTGGTTGCCTGCATCTGTGTGCGGCTCTTGCAAAATGTAATGTCTACCTCAGGGGTCGGCAACGTTCGGCATGCGGCTCGCCAGGGTAAGCACCCTAGCGGGCCGGGCCAGTTTATTTACCTGCTGACGCGGCAGGTTCGGCCGATCGCGGCCCCCACTCGCCGCGGTTTGCCGTCCCGGGCCAATGGGGGC
>NW_020664417.1:69848007-69885728 GCF_002925995.2 Terrapene triunguis | reverse complement strand
TCGCGGCCCCCACTCGCCGCGGTTTGCCGTCCCGGGCCAATGGGGGCGGCAGGAAGCGGCGCGGGCCGAGGGATGTGCTGGCCCCCATTGGCCCGGGACGGCAAACCGCGGCGAGTGGGGGCCGCGATCGGCCAAGCCTGCCGCGTCAGCAGGTAAATAAACTGGCCCGGCCCGCTAGGGTGCTTACCCTGGCGAGCCGCGTGCTGAACGTTGCCGACCCCTGGTCTACCTTTTTCTGGAACAGGTACTCAAAAAGAGCCGTACGTTTTTTAATGTCCCTGCACCCATTCACATTCAGAGAACCATATATAAAATTATCCATCAGACCAGTACTCATCAGGAAAAATAAGAAAAAGAGAGACACACAAAACCCACCAAAAACATCAAACAAAACCACCACATTCCCCTACATCCATTAAACCCCAACATTGCCATTGGCCACAGACACAAACTTTGGTCATCAGATTTCCCCCCCCAATCTGTACCACTTCTGTTTGTCAAACTCAGACACAGAGACATATCGCATAGTATACTAAGCAGATAACAAAAACAGATTAAGATCAGGAAACCCATCTGCCACCTCTACTCCATGTTTTCCGTTAGTCTCATCTGGAAGCCTACCAATAGCATCCGGGGTATATCCCCCCTCAGTGAGTTCAGGATCCAAAAGAATCTGCGAGTTCGTCATACCCCATACACTCAGACTCAGAGTCACTGTTGACCTTGAGAGGGGAGAGAGGGAGAGACAAGAGAGAGACCAGAGGTAGGGGGCTGTAGTAACCAAGGAGGCAAAACTAATACTTGAAAATTCTCTATGTCCCCAACCAAAGAACCACCCTCAGCAGCATTCTCAACAGTGTGCTTCCCTACTGCTCTGACCAAACTGGTCTGCTTTACAGCACCCTCAGAAACTGGAGCACCCTCTTGTCAGAGTTTATGCTCTTTTCTATTTTCTTCCAACTTCAACGGCCATTTTTTACTTTGCAGCTGTCACAGGGTATTCACTCTCTGTGGGTGGTGCCTCCTCCTGGCTGTGCTGGGGATTAGCTCTCGTCCAGGTCCAATGCCTCCCCTTGTGGTCTCTCCCCATTGTCGTCTTTTTCGCTCTGCGGCCCCTCTCACTCTAGGAGCTGCAGCTTCCTCTTTGTGACTTGACCCTTTGGCCAGATTCCTATGTGATTTCCCCTCCTGGGGTATAGAGTCTCACTGGACCCACTGTATGGGCAATGCCAGTCAATCAGTGGCTGGTAGGGGATCGCAGGCCCAGCACAGGAACCCTACAACACGCAGCTAAGGTCTCTCAGTCACCAATCTTGCTGTTCTCTTCCTAGGTTACTGCCTACCCACCACCCACAGGCTTTCTTCTCCACCATTCTCTCTTCTGGGTATGCCCTTCCTCAGAGCCAGGCTCCTACTCTCTCCCTGTGTTCCCTCCTCCTGTCTCTAAAGTAGAGGGTGGCTACAGACTTTGTCACTGCAGTCATTTCTGTTGCCAGCTTCCTGGTGAACACTCCTTCACAGGGGCTTTGCCAAAAAGCCAGAATCCTCAGCTAAGGCCACAGTTTCTATAGCAACAGGCTCAGCTTACATTTTGCAATCAGGCGCAGGCCATGAGACCACTGAGTCAGGAGCCACAGAACCAGTAATACCGTCTCTCCCAGGTTGTAAAGGGGGCACTGACCCCCCAGAACCAACATCCCCAGAGACAGCTGGAGCCTGTTGAGACACGGTCTCTGTCACAGCCACCCCACCTTGTGCTTTACTCTCAAACCCCCACATTCCCAGGCACTGGGTCACCAAGCAGTCTTCTTAGGGCACTGATTAACCAAATGTCTCAGACTACCACAACAAAAACAGGTGCTGGCCTCAGAGGCAACAAACTCAACATAATCAAACACCCCAATCCTATACTTCAGTTAAACTTAAAACTTTGGAAGCATTGTTTAATAGCATATAAACTTCCCTATGAAAGGGCAAGACATGCCAAACCTCTAGAATCCTCCTAATAGGGCTGGTGATCTTACCATAACTCACCAGGTCTCTAGTCAGTTGCCCATTTTCTAAAAAAGGAGGAACATTAGTGATAGTGACTTTAACAGCAGGTTAAAGTTGCGAGGGGCACTATAGGGACAAAAATACCCTGCACAAAATCGCCTCAACCACCGGCTCAACAAGGCTAATGAGGCAACAAACACAACAGCCTTGCTCATGCAGGAGGCATACCTCACATTTATAAACCCAATTACCTTCCCCAAAACTGGAACACACTCCTCCGCAGAGGCAGTCTGGAAGCAAAACCTGCAGCCCATGGCTGCAGGTTAAACCCTCACAATCCACAATAAATGGAGGTCGCTGTCATCTTGGCCAGCCCCAAGGGCAGGCAGACAGACTGCTAAAAAAGTGAAATCCTGAAATTGAACCCATAACAACCACAAAAGTAAACAAACATACAATAAACCTCAAACCCCATTTCTCCAACAGAAAGAAACACAGAGAACAGCAAAACACACCCACTCTCAGTCTCACTCCCCCAGTCCTCTGAGAGAGAGAGAGAGCAAGCAAGAGAGAGATCTACCCCAGAATGGGGGGGGAGATAGCCTAGATGCTTGATAGATTGATATGTACCCACCCCAGAAGACAGTGGGGTTAGTAAGAGGCAAGAGCTCAGGTGTTAAGATACTCACCTGGGATGTATGGTTACAAAGTAGCAGCCGTGTTAGTCTGTATCCGCAAAAAGAACAGGAGTACTTGTGGCACCTTAGAGACTAACAAATTTATTTCAGCATAAGCTTTCGTGGGCTACAGCTCACTTCTTCAGATGCATAGAGTGGACTCAAGTTCAAATCCCTTGTTTGAATCATGCAGAGTGCCCTAATCACTGGGCTGTTTCGTTTTTTTTTTCTCTGTCTCTCATTTTGACCAGAAATTCTACTCTGGACCCGAGAAACCCTCCCAATACCTTTCTGCAAAAAGTTTTGTTTTTGATGATTCAACATTTTCCGATAAAAGTGTTTCCTAGTTAACTTCCCAAGCAGCTCCTATAACATCTTCTTTAAACATTTAAAATTGTTAGACAGTGTATCAAAAAGCAACACAATGAAGCAGCCATTACTATTATCTTTCATATTACTCAAATTACAAGAAATAATAAAATGTCAAAAATGTCAGTATGTGCTGCTGAATTACATTCAGTGGCCTGACTTTTTGTCTAATTTAAATCTGAAGTTCCTGCTAATTTGTATCTGGAGAGTGGTTGAACATGAGCCATAGTTCACTTTGCTTCCCTTTTACAAAATTTAAATTAAGAAAAATACAGCATTTTTTGAGTCACTATTGAAGGAAATGAAAAAAGTGCCATTAACAAAAAGGGTGTATGTGTGTGTGTGTGTGTGAGAGAGAGAGAGAGAGAGAGACAGGGAGGGGGAGGGGCAAATAGGTGGGGGAGGAGTCTTGGTGGCGGGGCGGGGTTTATCTAGGCATCAGGCAGCTTCCATTCCAGGAGGTCTCTTACTCCTCAAGCAGCCCCAGTCCCTTCCTAATCAGGGCCCCAGACACCTGTGATGCTAGGCAAATTGCACAGTGGCTCCCTCTGCTGGGAGGAGGCCCAAATTACAGCCAGCCGCTCTGTGAAATATCTGTCTATTTCTTCCCTATGTTGTTTTCTTCATCATCTTCAGCTGGAAATATTGAGCTTAATTGTCCTGGGTGTTTGTGTGGATACTTCAAGGGCAGAGGGATACATAGACACTCACCCTCCATTAGACCCCTGTTCATGGACAGAGGAGAATTGCAATCCCTGAACTACATTGCTCCCTGCTAGCACATCTGGAGTGCAAATTGTCATAAAGGGGCCAAGAAAGAAGTGGTCATTAGCTCTGTCTCTCCTCTGCACTGGTCAACAGAGCTGTCCTCCTGACCATGGAGAGTATGTTTTCACTGCGTTGTTAATTTGGATGATTGGCACCTGAGTCTAAGCACCTGGGTTAGCCCAACCCAGGCGTGAGCGTTCCTGCAGCAAAGCCATGCCAATGTTACTGTGTCCTTACTATTTCTGCACTTGCCCATGTGTGTCTGGGGCATATCCCATGGTTCTTTGTGCTGAGATGCTCTGGGATTCTTTCCCAGACACTTGTGTCAATTACAGGGGAACTTGTTTGTCCTTTGGGGAGAATTGTGGGAAGGGCATTGATTGGAGGACAGTCAGCATTCAAGTGATTTTGCCTGCATCATCACTGTAGAGTAGATGGGTTCCAGCCCACGTGACAGCAGTATCCAGGTTCTAACCCATACCCTAGTCAAGTAAACTAGCCTGTGCATAAAGCACCTGCAAACCTGTGTTCAGGTGAGAGCCTGGGTTAACTGTGTAGTGAAGTCAGACGGTTATAGTGTTTCCTAGTTTACGTCTTATTTAGGGCCTGATCTAATGCCTGTAGAAGTCAGTAGAAAGACTCTCATTGACTTTAGTGGACTTTGGATCAGGCTCTAAGGGAACTATAAACAATCATAATAGTTGATCATGCCAAGGTATTTATATGAAAAAAACAAAATACAAACAAAGGGTCAGCTAAATCTGTTTAAGGGCTTGTCTACACTGGAAAATTGACCAGACTAGCTATTCTAGAATAGCTCCCTGTGTGCATGTTCTTATTCTACAATAGACAAGCCCTAACTAAGTTTGAAAATACACATAATGATGCAATATAATGCTAGCCTGATGCGTGGAATATGAAAAACCTTGAAAAGATTAGCAGAAGAAGAGGCTGATAAAGGAAATTTTATTGTACTTGTTATTTAGAAACAATACAGGGCAGATTCTACACTAAACTGATAGAGGATTTATAAATAGCAGACCAATCAGATCAAGGTTTAGGGATCAAGGACAGTACAGAACATCTTTGTAAATGTGTTTTACGTAATTTGACATTAACCTAAAATGGTAAAGTTTTGCAGACTCTGTAGGTCCTTAGTTACACATCAGCTGTAATAGACTCATCTAAATCTTAATATATGCCAAAACACACTTGTTGCCTTCGGGTAAAAACTGTCTCGCCAGTATAAGTTAACAAGTAATTATTGTTTGCTGAGCTGCATCAATTGATGGGTGATCCATTGCTGTGAAAGTAGTTAACTGACTTTTTTAAGGAACAGTCTTTTTTTCTGTGGTCTTTCTAATGTTATGGAAACTCTGACAAAATCTTTCCAACAATAGATTCTTCTTAAGGTCATGATCCTGCAAACACTTATACAGGTATATAACTTTACTTGCATTAGGCTTGTTAGGATTTCTCCTGCAAGTAAGTTTATACTGATAGACAAGTGTTCGCAGAATCAGGCCCTAAGTTTGGCTTTTTAAAAGGTTTGGTGATTAGAAATCAGGGCAGATCTTTGTTTAGGAGGTTTGTTGGTTGCTATGTTTTAAGAATGTAAAGATATATTTTCCTGAGCATGGTAATTATTTTATAATCGTAAGTATGTTACACCTTACACATTTCACAATGGCAGAGTTCTGTGATGTTTCCCCACAAAGAGTTGTTCTAGGGCTATGTTTACATTAAGATTTAAATAGATCCATTACTGCCTGCCAGCGGAAATACGAGCACGTATCTTTTAAAATCAGCTGCTGTTCATCGAGGCCCAATAACAATAGCTGATTTTCAACACCCAGGATATTATAAGCCTGTATATCTGCGGACAAGATTGTGGGCAGGATTGTGCCATAGCAAAATTTTAGTGCCAGATTCTGCCAACCTGTATGCTGAGTGGTAGGTAAGGTCCTGATCCTGCAAACATCTATGCACATGAGTAACTTCATTTGCATGGGTAGCATCAGTGTAACTACTAACGTGAGCAAATGTACTCATGCATAAATGTTTGCAGGATTGGGCCCTATTTTGGAAGGAAGTCCATTGAAGTTAGTGCCATATTTGATTTTAATAATGGAAAAGGTATTCCACTGAAACACTAAGGGCCACATTCTGCTCTTAGGTACACACATGCAACTACTACAAAAGTTAATGTGAGCTCTACTCGTGTCTGTCAGGGGCAGCATTTCACTTTAAATAGTTTTCAGGAAATTATTCCATTAACAGAGAGAGAGAGAGAAAGAGAGAGAGGCTTTAGAATAAGAACAACACTATTATCCCTACGTTCCTTATTTGATATTAGAAGAGAAAACTCTTTCTGAGACTCTTGTCAAGTGACACTTCCTTCCTTCTTTATGGTAATGAAAAAGTGGTTTTTGTTTCAATTGCTAAATAAGTGTATAGATTCACCAGTTCACCCTCTCAGTGAACATATGTATGCTGATTTCACTGGATTTTTCACAGGCTAAGTCTGGAAAATATTGTTGTCATCTTGTGTCAAAATATTGACAGTACATTGGGGGATTACCTAAAGGGGAAGTCTTTTAATGCAGGTTCTCCAGAATGTTACCTTACCCTGTCCTGAATGCCATCTATCTAAATTAATCTTTAAAACAGAATATCCTCCCAAGTCTGTAATATGGGCATGTAATTTAGGAATGGAAGTGGCTGGGTCGATGACTTCGAGCAGTATGTTGTCAGCACCCAAGGATAATTTGTCTTTTTTGTCTATTTGAGTACTGTGTAATGTTTGGGTGTTCACTAGTGGCAAATGTCACGGGGTGAGAAACAATCAGGATATTGGTCAACTATCCCCACATGAAACAACATCCCCTGAAGGCTGTTGGTCAGAAGACACATGCTAGGATCTTGGAACTTATGATAGTTTTCATAAAGTTCAAGAATCTCTTACCAAAATGAAAATGTATCTGTGACGGCGGTTCATAGTGCAATCCAGACTGATAAGAGGTTGTGTCACCATGTGCCCTGCAATCCTTGGTGCCTTGCAATGCTCTACTGCTGGAGCTCCCAGCCTGAGATCTCACAGCCAGCTTTCAAGCATGCAGGTCACACCCTGAGTGTCTGTGTGGTAGACAGCCCTGGTTCAGCAGCTCTGCCCCAGCAACCTGTCTATTGCCCCATAGCCCCGGTGTGGCATACTTTTTGCTGACTGTGGACGTCCCAGGCAGAGAGGTACAATAGCAAGGCATTGGGAAGCACTCAGAGTTACAGTGTAAGAGGTGACACAACTCTTCACCAGTCTTGATTGCACCCCAGAATGTAACAACATCTAAGTGCCAAACATAAAATTCCAATTTACCCTGTCAAATGCTTTCTCTGCTTCTGTGGAGATGAAGAGAGTGGACGTGCTCGAAATTATCCTATTGATAAGGCTGATTAGTTGTCAGACATCATTGCCAGAAAACTGCTATTAACATAACTCCCTGGGCAGGAGCTGTTAAAGTGTGAATGACCTGTAGCTGAACAGCTAGGACCTTGGCCCAGATGCTTATACCTATGTAGATAAGTGATATGGCTTACAAGAAGCACAAAGCTCAGGGTCTTTGCTTTTTTGTGTGAGAGAGAGTGAACGGATTTCAACCTTCAGTGTTCCCACAGGGCAGACTCTGCTCCTAATACTGTGGGAGGGGAAAAAGAGCAAAGCTGAGGTGATAACACATAAAATTTCACTTTAGATCATCCAGTTCTGGGGCTATATCCACTGCCATGATCTTGGTTGCTTGCTGAAGTTCTTCACCATCTAAGAAGATGCATTCCACTGCTTATAATTTAGGGAGTTCTGCAGCTACAATGAGATGGATCTACTCTGTGTGATGAAAGTTGTGTCCTATGTGTATGGTTTAAAAGCTTCCGAATCTTTATTGATATCAAAATGGGTGAAAATATTGTGCCATTAGACGTGCTGGAAAAAAATAACACCACATAGAATCATAGATTATTAGGGTTGGACGAGACCTCACGAAGTCACCTAGTCCAATCCCCTGCTCAAAGCAGGACCAACACCAACTAAATCATTCCAGCCAGGGCTTTGTCAAGCCAGGCCTTAAAAACCTCTATGGATGGCGATTCCACCACCTCCCTAGGTAACCCATTCCAGTGCTTCGCCACCCTCCTAGTGAAATAGTGTTTCTTAATATCCAACCTAGACCTCCCTCACTGCAACTTGAGACCATTGCTTCTTGTTCTGTCATCTGCCACCACTGAGAACAGCTGAGCTCCATCCTCTTTGGAACCCCCCTTCAGGTAGTTGAAGGCTGCTATCAAATCCCCCCTCACTCTTCTCTTCTGCAGACTAAATAAGCCCAGTTCCCTCAGCCTCTCCTCATAAGTCATGTGCCCCAGCCCCCTAATTATTTTCGTTGCCCTCCACTGGACTCTCTCCGATTTATCTACATCCCTTCTGTAGTGAGGGGACCAAAACTGGACACAATACTCCAAGTGTGGCCTCACCAGTGCCAAATAGAGGGGAATAATCACTTCCCTCGATCTGCTGGCAATGCTCCTACTGATACAGCCCAATATGCCGTTAGCCTTCTTGGCAACAAGGGCACATTGCTGACTCATATCCAGCTTCTCATCCACTGTAATTCCCATGTCCTTTTCTGCAGAATTGCTGCTTAGCCAGTTGGTCCCCAGCCTATAGAAGTGCATGGGATTCTTCCTTCCTAAGTGCAGGACTCTGTACTTGTTCTTGTTGAACCTCATCAGATTGCTTTTGGCCCAATCCTCCAATTTGTCCAGGTCACTCTGGACCCTATCCCTACCCTCCAGCCTGGGAGCTCTCCTCCCAGCTTAGTATCATCTGCGAACTTGCTGAGGGTGCAATTCATCCCATCATCCAGATCATGGGATAAGTCAAAGTAGTCTATTTTTTGTTTTAAGGTAAGGAGAAGGGTATTTTGGTTTTGCACAACCACATTCAATTTCAGAATATGGACCTGTCTGCTCTGGTTAAATGGTTGTAATATTAACTGGATATGGTGTTCAAAGTAATTCATCTCTTTCTCTAGATTCAATTGAATAAACAATTGGAATGTCAGTTTCCCTGCCAACTAGGCAATCAGAACCCCATAGGGCATGTCTGCACTTGAAACTTGTTGCAGGTTTTGTGTATCCACATTAAGCAATCCACAACAACTGTTGGGTGAGTGGTTTGTATTCACCATATTCAGAGGGGTAGCTGTGTAAGTCTGTATCCACAAAAACAACGAGGAGTCCGGTGGCACCGTAAAGACTAACAGATTTATTTGGGCTCGGGTGACCAGAGAGCAAATGTGAAAAATCGGGATGGGGGTGGGGGGGTAATAGGAGCCTATATAAGAAAAAGACCCCAAAATCGGGACTATCCCTATAAAATCGGGACATCTGGTCACCCTAATTTGGGCATAAGCTTTCGTGGGTAAAAAACCCACTTCTGAAGTGAGATCCCAGGCTGGGAGCTCCAGCAGTAGAGCACTGCAAGGCACCCAGGATTGCAGGGCACATGGTGACACAACCTCTTATCAGTTTGGATTGCACCATGAACCGCCGTCACAGATGCATTTTCATTTTGGTAAGAGATTCATGAACTTTATGAAAACTATCATAAGTTGCAAGATCCTAGCATCTGAAGAAGTGGGTTTTTTACCCATGAAAGCTTATGCCGAAATAAATCTGTTAGTCTTTAAGGTGCCTCGTTATTCACCATATCGTTGTTCTCCAGTTACGGGACTTGTAGTTTGTATTGTTGCGGCCAGACAGCACTGCAAAGTTTTGAAATAAGCACTCAACTTCTAAGTAGACATCCCATGGTGCATTGCTCCACTGCTGTACTGTGTGCATTCAGGGATTTTTTGCACTGTGCAATGTGAGAAACTACTGAAATTCGGGGGGTTGGGATCAAATTAAATAATTCCTATGATTCCTCTCCTTTCATCCCATCATCTGTTTGGTTTTTATGTGTGCAGCTATCAAGGAGGTGCTGTCATTCCAGGTCATCTGGCTGGGCAAAATACAGGAGTTTATTAATTGGTTTCCATGGTTGGGGTTCCCCAGTTGTGGGGACACATACCTATTTTGATGGGACACATACCTATTCTTTGCTCTCCCATACCAAGTCTCAGAGTTCATCAACAGAAAGGCCATTTCACCCTGGTGCTGCAAGGTTTGCTTGATCACAGTGGAAAGGTCCATGGTCCAGGAACTTTAGAAAATTTGAACTGTTTTCTCCAATGAGAATAGAAACATTTACTCCGATGGTCGTTGCAGACATTGATGATGTTGCCATTCTTCCAGTCATCTGGGAGATGCTGCTTATGCCAGGGAAACAGAGCTTTTTACTTGGATGAGAAAAAGGAGCTGCTTAACTGTATCCTGAGTATTTGTAGAATGACATTGGAATGTGCATTTGGGAGATTAAGAGGTAGATGAAGGAGCCTGTTGTTGGGGTTCGGGGCGGATGAGAGATCTGCCTCTTTATGATAGCTGCTTACTGTGTTTTGCACAACCTTTTGTGAGAGCAAGGGAGAAAGCCTTGCGGCTGTATGGGAGGAGGAAGTGGACAGATTTGTTGAATGTTTTGAACTGCCAGAGAGGCGACCTCTATAGAAAGCTGTAACTTCTCAGGGGCACACAGTCAGCGATACAGTTTGCTACTAACTTGAGTGATGGGGCTGCATGTGAACTACGTATTGCTTTTGTATAAGGCTTTAATCATGATTACTGCACAGCTTCATGTGTATGTGCAGTGGTGCAAGGATTTTATCATGCTTCATATGTGCATTTTATCACACTTTATGTGAGGATTTAAGTATAGTAAATGTGTGGATTTTATGACAATGAAGCTAGGCATTTCAGTGAATTGTGTAAGACTCAAAACCATAAATGTAAAGATATTTTCAATGATTTCTTAATAAATAACAGTGAACACCACCAGACTCCTTGTTGTTTTAGTGAACACACCGTGTTCAAGGTTTAGAACAGTAAAAAATTGAGTTGAACACACACAATGCTGTGCAAACTTAAGCCGTTTAAAAGTAATAATAATTTTAAAAGTTGCATGCAGACAAGTTTGTGCTTTCAAAGCCCTGTGCTTAAGGCCGATTGTTTGTCTTTCCATCATCCCCAGTGGCTGTGATGTGCTAGCAATTTCCCTGTCCTTTAGGAACTCAGTTCAGCACCTCTGTCCATGGTTACCGCAACATGTCCGGTGCTTTGGGGAAAAGAGAGAAAAAGGACAGCTAGTTTTTGTCCAATGTATAGTCTCCATGTCAACAATGAAAAAATATTGCTTTTTCCTAGATTTTTGGAATTCCAGGAGAAGAGATGAAAAGGAAAGGAGGGAGAAAGAGAGGAGTGAGGAATCATGAAGAAGAGAGGAAATATGTTGGGTTATTTTAGTCTTTTAAAATGCCCCTCTCCCCAAAGAATCTCATGGAAAACAGTAATCTTTTATAGTTTTTATATAAGAAGTTTGGTTCGTACGTCTTAAATAGCCTGCTTAAGCATTTAAGCTAAAATATAAAAAATTAAAGTAGCCATGATTAAAAATTATTTAAAACATGTAGCTAGACCAGTTATTTTAACCTTCTGCTGACATTGCTGCTGTGAAAAATTAAGCTATTTTATGCTAGTGGATTTGGTGTTTTAAACATACACTGTACATATACCCCACTTCCATTCCTAGAGGGTAGGAAGCATGCCCAGCCACACTACAGAATTTATACAAAGTTCTTTCCACAGATCGTAGAGAAACTGGAAAAGATCCAGAGGTGAGTGACAAAGGGATCAAAGAGATGGAATGAAAGCCATATGACTAAAAGCTGAAGGAACTGGGTATGGTTAGTTTGGAAAAAGAGGAGATTAAGGGGTGACATGATAACAGTCTTCAGATACTTGAAAGGCTGCCATTAAAAAGATGGAGAAAAGTAGTTCTCTTTTGCTACAGAGGGCAGGACAAGAGGCAATGGGTTCAAACTACAGCACAGCAGATTCAGATTAAATCTCAGGAAAATCTTCCTAACAGTAAGAACAGTAGGACAATGGAACAGACTGCCTTGCGAGGTTGTGGAAGCCCCTTCACTGGTGGTTTTCAAAAGGAGGCTGGATAGCCATCTGTCTTAGATGGTTTAGACACAACAAATCCTGCATCTTGGCAGGGGTTAGACTAGATGACTCTAGTAGTCCCTTCTAACCCTATGATTTTATCTGTCCAAATGTCTGTATTCTAGAATTAGTAAACGAATTATATGTTCCAGTGAACATCAAGAAATGGGTACTGACATGTCTATTGGTTGCAAAATATTTAATACTCAAAATGAAAATCAAATACACCTCTAGTTTATTCAGCATGGTAGAGAGAATTGTCAAACACAGCTTTGATGGAGAAAATAACTTTACATTGCAAATAGAAAAATTATACTAAAATTTGGTATCCCATAGATGCATTTGTGCAGTTGTGATATAACAAGGATCATATATGATATAATTACTGAAACAACATTTGTAGATACCATTTTAAACCAGTGTAAACTGATCTTGAGGTCATGCACTGGGCTGATCCTGTGTAAAAATTAAAAAATGAACAAACCAAACCAACAAGAAAAAAGCGCTAAAAGCATAAAGCAAAAGACTTTAATGTTTTATTCTTTCATTGATTCTAATAGCTATTGCATTAATTTAAATATCTTACTCATTGTATAGTATTTTCTTTATTTTTTTCTTAAATTACCAATGAGATAATTTTGTAAAAGAGAAAAGTACTGGCCTTTTAAATGCTTACATTAAATAAGACACATTTTAAAACTAATTTGATCCCCTCCCTCATTTAGAGTTCACGTGAAAGGATTTATGAACATTAGGAATGAAACTAATGTAGCCCTAATTATATCGTATTTAACTTGACAGTTTGGGTTTGGATGTTCTTAAATCACTTAGCTGTTTTTGAAGTCTCACCTTTAAAGGCTTACATTTTTCTAGTTTAGCTATTTTTATAGACATCACATCTTTATACCCTATGGCAGAACTGTTCTTTTCCTACACTAGAGAGACAAGGTGGATGAGGTAATATTTTTATTGGACCAGTTTCTGTTGGTGAGAAGGACAAGCTTTCAAGCTACACAGAGCTCTTCAGATCTGGGAAATGTACTCAGAGTGTCACAACTAAATACATGGTGGAACAGATTGTTTAGCATAAGTAGTTAACACACATTTCAAGGGACCTTTCAAGGCAAAGTGGCTAGTTAACACCTCTCCAGTGACAGGAGGAGGAAAAAATGCACCACAAAACCAATGATATACTTGAGATACATTGGTGATATTTTCATCCTCTGGACAGATGACCTAAACTCCCTTATAAAATTCCACCATGACTTCAACAACCACCATCATCCATCAAACTCTCTCTAGAACACTCCCACAGCAGAGTTAACTTCCTGAACACCACAATCAGCTTCAACAACGGAACCCTATGGACAACTATATACAAGAAACCCATGGATCACCACACTTATCTTCACAGATCCAGTAGTCACCCTGTGAAGGGACACACTCTCACTCTGGTGGAGAGGAGACTAATGAACTCGTCTGGACTGTTCAAAACTAATGGCGCACCCGCAGGACTTCTTCTGCCTGGAGGGTGAGGAAACCTGCCAAAAGGAAGGGGTGGTGAGCAGGAAGAGGGCTGCTTCACTTCAGGGATTACAGACCCAACAAAGATAGGTCAGCTGAAAAGGAGACAGTTGCAGGCTATACCACTCTTGAAGCTGCACAGACCAGCTGTAAAGCAGTATGCCCCAAGCAGAAGGGCAGAAGGTAGGCCCCACTAAGGGGTAATAGACGCTGATAGACCAAGCTCATAGACCTAAATCCAGAAAGACTTCCTGACAGCCAGGCAATCTTTGCCCTTCTTTGTTTTCACCCAGGTTCCCCTCTCTCATAAGGGAAAGAGAGGGGAGAGGACTGTTTCTTTTGCCTGTTTGTGTAATTCAGTAACACCTCATGTACTATGAATTGGGGAGGGGTTCTGGACCAAGAAACACACCAAGAAATCTGTTATTTACAACCAGACACTTGGATACCACAGAAGATGCTCTGAGGAAAAGTCCGCGATACACACCTTAACACACTTAAAACCACCTTCAAACAAGGACACTCTGTACTGTACTCTGTACTGGTTCACCAACCAGTTATCAAGTATAAACTTGTCAGGCACTGTAACAGCCTTAGCAGGGAGTCACAGACAGTTCCATTGGGTACTCCGATCTATCTAACCACCTAGGTGAACATACTTTTGTGATATACTGGACCCTTACACCAAGAATCAGAGCAGTATTCAGATTACTCTCTGTCCCAAAGAACCAGTCACTTACCTCAGGTCAATTGCACCTTAGATCTCACACCAATGATGATGCTTGTAGCCAATCAAATAATAAGTGATTTAAAGATTTATTAAATAGGAAAAGGAAATTTAGAGTTATTTACAAGGTTAAAGCAGGTAAACATATATAACAAATGAGTTTATAATCTTAAATTTCAAAAGTTAATAAAAGCTTCTATAATAAGCAAGCTCTTATGTCCTTTAGGGCTAATCCAGGCTAAGTAGCTGGGGATGTCTTGCTTATGCCTAGAACAAAACCTCAGAATCCAAGCAGCATAGAGGAAAACAGTTCCTTCTGTTTGGGGTTCTTATCCCCCTCCTGACATGTACTCCAAGCTGCAAATTCGGCTGATGGTAGGAATCCATTTGCATGATTCATCTTCACGGTGGAGAGAGCAGAACAACAAAGTCTTTTGTCCTCTTCAATGTCCCACAATAGTCCATTTGGTGTTGATCGGTCTTTCCTGTTAGGAAGGATGTAACATCTTCTGTTGAAGACCAGCATTTCACATTTCTTACTGTCTCTCTCCTGTCTGGTGATTTACATAGTCACAGAGGCTCACAATACAGCTGCCCTTACAATATGGGATACAGATGTTCTGAGTGAGATTAATGCACGCAGGAACTCACTAGCATTCAATAAAGTCAAAACACTACACACATTCTTATAATGCTAGTACGTGTTTTAACAATACTAACACAGAGATGAGCCAGACGTAGGGCAGGTCTACACTAACACTTAAGTTGATCTAACTTACATTGCTCAGGAGTGTGAACAAGCCCCCTCCCCCCGAGTGATGCAAGTTTCGCACTGTCCACACTGGTGCTATGTCACTTCTTGCTGAGATGGAGTAATTATGCCGACGGGATAGCACATCTTCACCAGACGCACTACAGAGGTTCAGCTGTGTCATGGAACAGGCCACCCAAATACCTCGAGAGAATCTGCTTCAATACAGAAGTAAGACCCTTTCTGACCACACACCCCTACTTCTCACCTATTACTCCACACTGGAAACCATATGGGGTAGCATTAAACAATTGCAACACATACTTGATGGGGACCACATCTTGAAAGAAATCTTTCCCAAATCCCCTCTTCTGGCCTTCAAACAACCCCCCAATCTCTCCAAGTTTATCATCAGAAGCAAGCACAGTCCAGGACCCACCACCTCCAAGTCACACCAGACCGTGCTACAACAGGTGCAAAACCTGCAGACATATTTCCACTGCCGTGATGATCAATAACCTCGAGAACACACCTTTCAAGATCCATGGGTCCTACCCATGCCTATCACAACATGTGGTATACCTCATCTGGTGCAGTAAATGCCCCAATAACAACTCTGTTGGTGAAATGAGACAATCACTATGATATCAGATGAACTCACATAGAAAAATGATATGACAGAAACACTGTATCATCCATAGCAGACACTTTTCATAAAACATTTACTCCATATCTGACCTCTCAGTCCTTGTCCTCAAAGGACACCTACAGAAAACTGTCAAAAAATGAGCCTGGGCTGGGACCTTAAATTCATAACTTTGCTAGACACTAAAAATCCTGGACTTAATAGATACCTGGATTTATGGCTTATTACAGTGATCTATAACCTCCCTTGCCCCATTTTCCATTCTCTTATTATTGCAGAAGTCATAACTGGCCGCATTGAATGGTCGGTCCCTTGAAATATGTGTTAACTACTTATGCTAAACAATCTGTTCCACTTTGTATTTACCTGTGACACACTCAGTACATTTATTAGACCTGAAGAAGAGCTTTGTGTAAACTAAAAATCTTGTCTCACCAACAGAAGTTGGTCCAACAAAAGATTTTAGGTCAGCCCCATTGTCTCTCTAACAAGCTGGGATCCATATGGCTACATTTTTTCCTAAATCGGTTTTATTTCTCATGAGTATTGTTCTGAATCATTGGATACTGTTTTTACTTCAGAAAAAAGTTAGAAATAAATTAATCTAATTATTGTTTTGATAGGAATCTTAATAAAAATGTGTAAGATACAAGTTTTCCAGGAGTTCAGCTCTTTTGTGGCTTCCATTATTTTCTCAGCCCGCTATGCTTTTTTCATATTCCTCATTACCATTTCAGTACCTTCAGCCTTTTTGTGAGCCTTTTCTAGAGAGAGAAGATCATAATCAAATGAACCTTATCTTTTCTAACTTCCTCCTTGACCCAGGCCTTCCATTTCTGAAATTAATATGCATGCTTTCCTTTTCCTCTTGCCTTGACTATTGCATGTCTCTGCCCGTTTGCCTCTCCAGAGCCCAGCACATGCAGACTGCCTCTATTCACTTTCTCATATATACAAAGAAATGCAATATCAACTCCATCCTCAAGCAACTTTATTTCTATTCTAACTCCTCATTTATTTTAGGATTCTGTTCAAATTTGTCCTCTCGTTATTAAAAGCTATCATGGACTTGCTAAAAGATGCTCTCTATTTCCCCCTAGTGCTCTGGTTGTCGAACACTGGCCTCCTTTCTGTCCAGTCAGAAAATCTTGTACCATTTGGTGTGAAAGCCTTCTTTCCTCTTATTATCTGCAAAAGCCTTCCTGTGGTTTTTCACTTCATTGACTCTCCCACTCATTTCATATCTCATCCTTTCCCCCTTGACTATACCTGTCAAATGCTCTCTCTTTCTGACATTATTGAGCACTGTATGTGTATTATTTACAATAACTCTGAAGAATTTTTGGGTACTGTTTATGTGATAAAAACATTAAACTACAATGCAATTACATTTTGCATAACATATAGGATTGCCAACATTGTATTTAAAAAACAAGAGACTGTTTTCTTAGCACTCCTGCCCTACCCATCCTCCCAATATTATTAATTATTATTATTATTATTATTATCATTGATAATAAGCAGTACTCACCTACATTCACCAGGGGTATTTCTTGCTGCTTTTTTGCAGCACTCAGCAACTCCCGACCTTGTTGTACAGAGATGAAACAATAAGGGACGTCCCTTGTAATAAGTATTATTATTTATTATTTATTATTTATGTAATAAATATTATATTTATATTTGTCTTGCTCTCACTGCAAGTCCTGTGTATCGCCAGTTTGTTTGGGATGTTGTAAGAGAGCTTGTAGCATTTTGTAGTATGTATGCATGTCAGACATATTTCTCGACTGTTTATAGGCTCCTGATGACAAAAACAGTGTCTTGACAGAGTTCATAACTCACATAACTTACTGGCAGCCTATAAATGAGCCATTGTTTGAGGTGGGTTTTCTACACAAACACGAAAGGACTTCAAATGGTGTTTGTTTCAGGTACCTTGAATTGTGAGTAACTACTTTCTGCAGAATAACTAACGGACAGGTCAAACAAAACAGAAAACCACATCCATGGAGTGAATTTGTTAGTTAACTCTTTCCTTACCAGAGACTTCCCCCCCACTCCTTTCAAATAGGGTCATGGACTCATAGAAGATTAGGGTTGAAAGAGACGTCTGGAAGTCATCTAGTCCAATCCCCTGCTCAAAGCAGGACCAATCCCAACTAAATCATCCCAGCCAGGGCTTTGTCAAGCCAGCCCTTAACAACCTCTATGGATGGAGATTCCACCACCTCCCTAGGTAACCCATTCCAGTGCTTCACCAGCCTCCTAGTGAAATAGTTTTTCCTAATATCCAACCTAGACCTCCATCGCTGCAACTTGAGACCATTACTCCTTGTTCTGTCATCTACCACAACTGAGAACAGTCTAGCTCCATCCTCTTTGGAACCTCCCTTCAGGTAGCTGAAGGCTGCTATCAAATCCCCCCTCACTCTTCTCTTCTGCAGACTAAATAAGCCCAGTTCCCTCAGCCTCTCCTCGTAATTTCATGTGCCCCAGGCTCCTAATAATTTTTGTTGCCCTCCGCTGGACTCTCTCCAATTTGTCCACATCCTTTTGGTCAGTTGATCAAAAAAGGCATCTGCTTCAAAGTAAACCCTAGTTGATAAAAATTAAGAAAAATGTGTTACTTGCCCTCATTATTACCCGTAGCTTCCAGGTCTCTCTCTGTTCTTTATGTCCCATCTCCATTTCCCATCAGGCCTTGCTAGGACTCTGGACTCCAGTCCCAGCAGCCTTGGGACAATTCAGCCAGGTATGCTCTCCTGGTTCTCAGAGAGGGAGGTTGCTAGTACAATTAAGAGACATCTTGAGTCTTCACTACTGAGGGGGAAAGGGAATGCAACTGGGTCAGCCGCCCGGTCATGACCAGAGGTCACTCTGCCACACCCTGCCTCCATTTCCTCCCATCAGGGCCCCTTAAGAACTGCACAGTCCACAGTGTTTCAAACAAAATTACCCCTTTTGAGTGGGGGTCTAGTTTATTTAATTTTGGGCACAGTCTCCAATGGCCCTAAATCCTTCCCTCTTGACTAAGGGAACCCTGCAGCACTCCTTCTGGGCTGTTCTTCTCTCTGGTCCCTTTGATTCACCCTTCACTAGTTCCACTTAGGCTGGCAATGAACAGAACTCAGTGATCTCTTTTACCTATTAGTCTAACACAAACACTGAGTCTTTACACCAGGTTTAAACTGGGCCCAGCCCCTCTTTTCCAACAAGGGGCCCGTCTTCCCTCAACTAATTCAACTACCTCTCCCAGGCTTACCTGGCTGGAGCTCAACATTGTGGCTCTGGCTTCAAAACTCCCCTGGTGTCAGGGTATTGCCTGCAAGAGTCTTTCTCACTCTACAATTTCCTGAGCTTCCCCAAAACCCCCATTCTCTTTTGGCTCTTTATATGGACCTCAGTCCTTCATCATGCCCCTCAAGGCTGCTAACACAGTGCAGATGGGCTGGAGCAGTTCCCTTTTAAGGTATGTCTACACAGCCACTGGAGCAGTTCCCTTTTAGGGTATGTCTACACAGCCGCTGGGAAAGAGTCTTGCAGACCTCGTTGACAGACTCATGCTAGCAGGGCTTGGGGTAGCATACTAACTAGCTGTGTAGACATTGGTTTGACACATGGGCTGGAGCTCGGGCTCTTAAGTCCACCCCTGTCCCTAGGCTTCAGAGTCAGAGCTCTAGCCCAAACTGGAATGTCTATATTGCTATTTTTAGCGAGCTAGCTTGAGTCCTGCTAACACAAGTCTGTTGTTCTGGGCTGTCAGACTTGCTCTGTGTAGACATACTCTTAAAGGCCCAGTTTACCCTGTGACAGAGAGTTACAGCCCTTCTGCTCATAAAATATCATTCTTGGGCCCTAAACGCAGGCTGGAACAAGTGTTTTCCCAAGCCCCAGACTGCCTTCCTGAAACCACTTCCTCAATGACCAGCTCCTCTTCCTTAAGCTATTGTTTCTGGAACAGCAAAATACTGGTCCAGGAGGGGTCACCCTCCTAAAATCTGAAAAGGCTGGTATAGCCTATTACAAGAATCATTCTGTGTTTGACAGCCAGCACAACGTATCTTGAATAAAAACCAACTGTTAAAAAGTTAGGCATCTACCTGGTTGAACACTGACCATGTGTTTGAATCTTGAATAAGTCTAATAACTTTCTCAATACCAGAGCTGGTGTTTTACACTTAGTAAACCAAAGGAGGATATATGCATAGCTCACAGGACACAAGGGTCTTCCTATTTTAAGCTATTCTAATATGTATTTTTCTACAAGTGGGGGATCAATTAAAATTATTTTGTATGTACAATTAAAATGCAGTTCTAGTAGGAAAAGTGACTATAAAATGGCATTATGCGTTTCCAGGTTTATTTATTCCATTTCAAGTGTTTTCAGCTTTCACAAATAAAAAGGTATTTTTAATAGTCAGCTCCGTCTGGGATCTGAGAATAAATCTGGGTACTTTGCTCCTAGTGCATCATCATGAGTAATAAGGGTAATTAGGCTTTTGGTTACACCTATACAGCTCCCTGAACTTCAAATTATGTCTTACTCACCCCTGTGCCACCCCAGTGCCTCCAGAGGGTGGCATGAGTTTAACAACTTAGAATTTAGTAAATAGTTCTGTTGATAATGTATAAAATCCTGCTCACACCTTGTCAGCTGTGTTGTCTCTGCAGCTAACTGGAGTGAAAAGCAACAATAACTTGTTTTGTCACCAAACTATTTTTGTCAGTAGATATGACCTGCATACACATAGGAAACAGATCTCTTGGGTAAGATGCTGCTTCACTTAGTCACTTTTCCAAGTGAAGGTGCTCTTTAAGAGTGAGTAGGTCTGTAAAGCAAAAATTAATTGCAATATTTGATGTTGCCTGGTCAGTACCCAGATTCCTTACAAACCCAGTCCTGTATAGTGGCTCTTGGTCTAACTTGAGTCAATTGTTTGTATAGTTCATGAATCTTTTATATCGTACGAAGCATCTTCATACCTGTCCTACTTTCTAGACTTCGGGATACAATTACCAGGAGCAGTCTCACATCTTTAAATCTCTGTAAGAATGAGAACCACACCAGCCATGGCCAAAATGCTAATGATCACTGTAGCTTCTCTTTAATTGGAAACACTGAACACTGATAAGAATGAAAATGACTCCTTTGTTCTGAAAGGGATTCTTACAGGTTTCCCAATGAGACTGTTTTTTATCTGATTCTCCTTCACTTCTCTTCTTAGACAGATCAATAGGCAGATGAAACAGATAGAAAGATGAACAGATAGATGAATAGACAGATAACAGTACCATATCCCTATCAGAACCCTTTTGTTAGACTTCTGATACCACAAAATATTTTTTGGAAAATTCTTATTAGAGAGATTACTGAATGATAAGGTGCCCAGCAATTTGTCAGAGTGGAACAAACAGCTCCACCGCATTCACAGGAACATATGAGCTACTCTTGTTTAATGCTGATGAGACATTTCCTAGAATATGATGAGCATGAAACAATTTGAAGTTTAGTACTGCTGGTTACTGCCGTGCTGGAAAGAGCTGATTGAGATCATTAAATTGCAGGTAGGCAGTGCCTCCAGAGTGTAAGGTAGGAATGTGAGTGTGTGGTGATGACAGTAGACTTTGCTCAATACCTATGTCTATATATATTGTAGGTTTCAGTGGATACCTGGTTGATCCCTTCACTCTATTGTCTGGGAAGAAAGAAGTGGTAAGTAAAAGCCACTCAGACAAACTCTCCTTTTTTAAAAACTTTACCTTAGTTTGCAAGTCAGAATCTCCACAGGATTCTTTTGCAGCTCACATGAGATAGCAGCAACTAGAGCTCATAAAGGGAAGTGGAATTGCACAATGCAGTATAATTCAGTTCTTAATTTTTTCAGCTTTTATTCTTTAATTTGTACTCATAATATTTTAAAACAGATGATAGAAATGTAGACATTGTGGCATAATAAATATTTTTTAGAAAGTAACTATATTTTTTATTGTCAAATCCTAAAAAGGAACTAAAAGTTATTTTAATAGTGGTAAAGAGTAAGAATTAACTCAGCCATCTATAGCCTGAGGAAAGTATTGTCTTAACCTTTTATTTGGTGAGATTTTAAAATACAGCACAGTGAAGAGTAGTATCCAATAGTGGGGGAAAAAAGTCCGGAATGTAATCAATAAAACATTATTTAAAGATTTCCCTTTACATTTCACTTTGTTAGTATAAATAATAGTGCAATGTCTATGTGCAGCACTGTTGCAGTATCAGGCGATTTGTCAAGGATACATTGTCTTATGCTAATTCAGTTTGATACACTGAGGTAAAAGGAGTACATTAGTCTAATATAGTTAGCTGAACTAATGTGACAGGAAACAGAAGTCCATGGATATCAGAGGAACTTTTATTAGCGGCTCTTCTATTAGATCAACAAGCCTTTTAATATCATTACTTTTTCCTTTCTTGAGATTCTTTACTATGTGCTTCAGGTTAAGTACTGGTAGGTGCCTGTTTTATTTTCATTGTTTATTATTAAGAATTTTTTTCCTTTCAATTTTTAAGAATTGTAACTTGTTTTATTTAGGTATCTTTCTGCCAGGTAGTTCATTGAAGTCTTTTATACGATAGTTGGTGTGGTTATGGCCATTATAGAGCAGTATCTTTAGAACTGTTTGTTCATGAGTTGATGGGTTATTACTGGGGATTTGCTTTATTTTTGCACTGGCTTAGAAATTCATTTTATTTATTATTTCATGTTATCTATGGTTTAGTTTTGACATGCTTTAGATTCGATTTTCTGAGGCAACCAGGGGCCCAAGGGCTCAATAGAAATGAAAATATATATAATTATTTAGCATCCATCCACTGTATTTTCCCATCTATGAAGAGATGTTTAGAGGTTTTACATCGTGGCTAGATTCTGATCTCTTTAGTCATGCCAATAATCCCACTGAAGTCACTGTTGCTAAAGCAAAGAAGAAACTTGTTCCTAGTGAGTTTGAGTCATTGTTTGCATGTATTTAAATTATTACCTGTTCTATCATGCTTATGGGAATGGGGCACAATGTAACAGAGTCTTGGACCAGATCCACAGCTAATATAAATGGGTATAGCTCCAATGAACTTAATGGAGCTACACCAATTTACACTGTCTGACAATCTGGCCCCCTCTTGCCTTTACAAGTCTTAAGTTTTATCTTTAGTTATACATTTTAAAGAAATATTCAATATTTATTCAAAGTGTATGCTGACAAGGGTTAAGAGTTAGCACTAAATATCAGACTAGCTGTAAAAAATGCCATTTTAAAAACAAAAAATCTCTACAGCATGGTGAATTACTATAAAGTATTGTGTATATGTAGAAAAGTAAAAAAAGAGGATACTTAGAAGAAAATCTGAATAGCCTGCATGAAACGGATTTTCCGTATCTTGCCTTGGAAACAGTATGAAAGATCTGGAAAGAATTTGCATGTATGATAGTCTAGCTGTTCATTGTTTTTAGTAATAATTGCATCTGAAGGTAGCGGTACTTTCTCCACAGAAAAAAACCCTTTCCCCTCCCAACCAGCATTTCATCTCAATTTTATTTCATCCAGTTCCCCTGTAATTTTGATTTCTCTAAACCTTACTGCTTCCCAGTACTTGTTTCAAGTACAACTTGCCCTTTCACTGAACTGTCATGGATGGAAAGGTACAAACAATGCTTTGTAGACACATGGCAATTGGTAGTTTATATCGCCGTGTGTTAAGTCCAGCAAAATAAATAGACTTGCGACTGCTTTTACTGTAGAATTGAAAACTACTGAAAGTTTAGCTCTAAAACACAGAAAATGTGGAAGAGGTTTAATGAGACACTTGGGAGTATAATACAGGATAATTCCATGGTGCCTAGTGCTGCTCATGTTATTCATCAGAGAGTTGAATTTTTGTGATTGTGGCACTGTAAGTTTCCATGCAAACTGTGGGCTCACCTTTTGCTGGCATATGTCAATGGGCCACTCGTATTTCAGTGTTGGTTTAAAATATTCCACTTTTTGTCCTGATGCTCTATATTCTTTAAGGAAGGGACTTTGCCTTTGTTTATATTTGGAAAGCAATTAGCACACAGTGGACACGACCAAACACGAAGCAAGAGTTACAACTATAGGATCACATGCTTATGACTTGTGAGGATATATTGCAAGATTCACTGAGACAGATTGGATCACAGCTTGCATGAGCATTAGATTTCATACCTTGGAAATAATACTTTCATATGGTGTGCAAAGAATCTTTTGATATGTTACTTTAAAAAAGAAATCTTTTCCGTTGCAGTGCTTGCATCATTGTAGGTGGGAGCCTCTCAAAGTAGCATTGAAAATCATGCCTAAAGTAAATTATTATGTTAAGGACTGTGGAACTGATTCTCCATTCTCTTACACTATTTATAGGCATTTATATCTGTGCAAAACATATATAAACTGCGACTATTTTGATGTGGTAATGGAGGTGTTCACTGACTTTACACAGGTGTAAATAATGTAAGGGGCAAGGAAGTGGACTGTGAGGCCCTGTGACATTAGGTTTCAGTTTTTCTGCAGTGTCCACTTTTTCTTTGAAATATTGTTTCCAAAGTTTCAGTGCTTACCCTTGGGGAAGACAGTAAACTCGGAAGTGAATATTGCAGTGATAATATTTACATTCTGCATCAGAATGAGAAAAGACCTTTATTAAATCAACTTGTGGGTAGTTGTGGGCCAGAATTCTATTAATCAACCTGTCTGGTGGCTGAAAGTTACCTGCTCAGATGCTCACTGTTTCACTTAGCTAGGGGTTGGGGATGGGGGAAGTGGACATCTTTTGGTGACACTTAAGAAGTCCAACCTCTACATGGTTCTACTTTCAGAGACCCTTGATAACATCAGGCAGTCAGAGTTGGCTGCTACTGTGATATCCTCCCTAGAAACAGAGCTGCTGAGGGTAGTTACTTCTAAGAATTAGGGTATTCAGGTTATATTCCCCATCTTGGACATTGATCAGACATCAAATTTAATAATTGCATGTATATATTTAGCTATATAGCACCTCTCCTCTGCCACCTTCTCCCTCTTTCACTCCCCCACCCCCATCCCAACTTGCTCAGTGTGCTTCAGGATAATGAAATAATAATATAAAAAAGCAATAATAAAAATAAATGACCTACCTGTGGAACTCCAGACACCTTAGTGTTATGAGGCATCCTCATTATGAAAATGTGTTCTGCCAAATTCTTGAGTTTAGAAGATTTCTTGTATAGTGGGATGAAAGAGGCTTTTTCATCAGGTGGAGTTTTCAAGCCCTCATGCCTCTGGAAATCACACCAGTCTCATTTTCATGCTGCCTCAATAATAGGGGAGGCTGAATACTTGAGTTCCACCTTGAATTTGGATATAGCAAAACAGTTTTAAATGTAATTTGTAGGTGATAAGACCTGTGGTGGGTGGTGAAAACAAGCGGCCAGTCCAATCCTAAACCTGGATTTAGACACTTTTTTAATGTTTGCATTTAAATTTTAGAGGGCTGCTACTGCTAAGCAATTTTGTTGCAAGCCGTTTTAATGCTGAAGTTAACATATACTAATGCAACTTGTCTAACAGGACTGGGTTGTTCTGACATGTGTGGGACTACGAGAATGGCTTCAGGCAAATGGAAACACACTGTTGAAACAAGCAAGAATGTTTTTTCCAACTGTGTAAAGATCATTCTCTGTGTGCCCTCCAAGTAGCTGTGTCTACACTACTGTTAAAACTCGACTAATAACAATTTGTGTAAAGGCACAGTTGTTGTTATCAGGATATTACCATAATTTTCCTGACCAGTGTGAAAGGAGGAGAATGTTTTCCTTATGAGTGTCATGATGCTATGCTATAGAAGGTGGTGATTGTGACTTTCTCCCTCAGCCATGGTTGAACACAAATAGCCATTGAAGGAGGGACTGGAACCTGACTCTCCTCCCTCCCACATGAATGCCCTAGCTACTGGGCTATCAAGACATTCTCACTCTCTCTCTGGCCCAATGACCATTTAATTATTTATATAAAGTGGAATAGCTTCAACAGGAGCAATTGCGTGACACCTACCCCTTATCCCTGTGGTTAGTGTACTCCTCAGGGAGACAGGGGAACTGGGTTTAAGTTCCTGCTCCAGATCAGGCAGAGTCCAGACTTGAACATGGTTCTCCTGCATCCTCGATGAGTGCTTTACCAACTGGGATATTGGATAGAAGTGGGGAAGGAGCACCACCTCTTCCTCCTTTTATGTGGGCCCTGATCTGGTCCTGATCTGGCCCTACAGGCAAGATAGGCAGGGGAACACTTAGTTTCAGACTGCAGCCAGGGCTTATACATGAGCTAGGTGCTGGGCATCAGGGCAGAGGTGCCTTTACACGTGTCCACCAGCAAAAATTTAGGCACCCAGAGAACTTTACTGGCAGAAATTTAGACAGCTAAAGAATTGAGGCACCTACAGGGTGAGGGGGCAACTCCGCAGGGGTTTTGAGGATCTGATTTCTGGATTTAGGCAACTAAATCCCTTTGTATATCTATCCCTGAGTTGTGTAACTGCTCAGAGCAGGTCTATACAATACAGAACTTAAAATTCCAGTTACCTCCACAGCTTTGTCCATGTTAATAATCTCTTTAGTGTTACCACTGTGGAAGTTTCTCCGACACCACAGTTGGAGCTGAATTGGTGGTAGCAGCCAAGTAATATTTTAGCAAATATTTCCTACACATATAGCCTTTAGGGAACAACTTTCTGGAATAGCCTTACTTTGTAAAGGGCCCGTTCAAAGGAAAGGCTCAAATGTTAGCAATATTTAGTCATGTTTTTTGCTAGACGGGCTCTACCATGGTTCTTTTCTTATAACCGTGCTATAATTGTAACTGTCCAGTGCTTAATTTGTGTCAGGGCTTACCAGGGCTGAGCCCTAGCACCTCTGGGCTTGGCAGTTCATAGCCCAGGCACCTCTGGGCTTGCTGCATCAGTTCTTAATGAAAAAAATTGCTGAGTCCCGGCACCTAATTGCTTGAGCCCCGGCACCTCTTTCATTACGCATGGTGGTAACTAGCTATACGGAAGTTTATAACACTGAAGCTTTATCTACATGCAGTAATTTAGCCTTTGTCCGCAACAGATATGGCTGAACCAATGCTAAAAACAGTTAAACTGAAAGTGTAGACAAGACCCAACCCCGATCAGCACCCAGAGTATAGGAATGTGCCTGAATGGCACAAATGGGCCCTCTGATTTGGCTTCTGAATTAAGTATCAGAGTTAAGTAGCCATCCTGCAGCAAAAAAACTTCAGGACCAGACTCCAAAGAGAAACTGCTGAACTCCAGTTCGTTTGCAAATTTGACACCATCAGCTCGGGATTAAACAAAGACTGTGAATGGCTAGCCAACTACAAAAGCAGTTTCTCCTCCCTTGGTGTTCACACCTCAACTGCTAGAAGAGGGCCTCATCCTCCCTGATTGAACTAACCTCATTATCTCTAGACTGATTCTTGCCTGTATATTTATACCTGCCTCTGGAAATTTCCACCACATGTGTCTGACGAAGTGGGTATTCACCCACAAAAGCTTATGCTCCAATACGTCTGTTAGTCTATAAGGTGCCACAGAACTCTTTGTTGCTTCTGAATTAAGACATCCTGGAAAGATTAATGGAAATGGAGAAAGCAGGGTTGTAATTCTCATATATTCAGTCAACAATAAAAATAGCAGGTCCCTCTTCAGATCCATACACTGGAATACTATTTCAGGATTACAATTATACAGTTAAGCACCAGAAAATAGACAAAAAGTTAAAGCAGTAATTTAAGTTGTTTTCTACCGGAGGCAAAATGAATGAAGAATTAAAACAACCTGTATACTTAAAGTTTTGAAAGCGTGACGTTCTTTGCTTCAGTAGCAGCCAAAACTAAACACATTTACAAACAGAGAGAGGAAATCATTTTGTTTGCTTCTTTTTCACCCCAGGCCGCCAGTCAAATTTCGGGGTCTTGGGGCTGTTCCAGTTGGACGTAGAAATTGATGGAGTCTGGTATTCTTGTTGTGCAATCTTGTTTATTTACAAGGAATGTACAAAGTCCTCCTTCTCTGATTGCAGGAGGAACCAAGAATAAAAGAAGTTCCTTAGCGTACTGCCCCAAGCCTCTTTAGCCAACAAACCTGACGGTTTCTCTCTAGCTTTTCCCAGGTCACACTGTGCTCACAGGCTATTGCTTGGCTTTCTTGCTTTTTGCCTCTGCTTCTCTTTCTCTGTTCTTTTGTGTTCTCAGTTTCTATGTGTTGTGCCTTCCCTCACCCCCTGACCCTTTTGCACACACACACCTGGTTACAATACCCCGTGGAATCCCCCGGTCCACACGGTGCTAGTTTCTGGGCAGACTTTATTGGGCCTTGTTTTAGGTGTGGCCCCTTAAATGTCTCTACAACGCTCTTAAATGAAGGGTATGTTCACACATCAGTTTGAATGAGGTTTTAACTCAGCCCATAACAAGAATTCACTCAGTTCATAACACTCCTCAGCTCCATTTTACTCATCCTCCCAATGAGGCCTAAAATGGTGATACCCAATAACCCATCCCAAACAGAAAGAAAATAAATAATTTAACACAAATGATTACAAATGATACATGCGTAGCTATTTACATAACCTTGGGATGGACCCTAGACAGGACTGTCCCAAATAAATGAAGTGGCTACAGGATGCAGTTGGGTCCCAGGACTAAACCCAAGCTTAACTATTTACAGTGTCTTTCTGTCAGAGTAGTTTCACTTCACCAACATAAAATAATTTTATTCCCACCCAAATCTGTTTGGGGGCTTTTTTCTCCCTGGATTTCCTTTCAGTGTGCTCCTGAGGTGTGTCTGTTGTTTCTGTGGAACTGCTGGCTGTGACAGTCCCTGCCCATTCTGTCTGGGTGTGGGACTCATTACTGTCACAACATTCCCAGCCTCGGCATCCACAGTTACATTCTCCAATTTGGAGAGCACCCATGCTGAAATCCTATCTCCTCATACTGCCTTTCATGGTCCTTCTGGATAATTTTGGGTTTAGTCCTGGGACCCAACTGTTTCCTGTATACCACTTTGTTTATTTGGGACAGTACTGTATAGAGTCCATCCCAAGGTTTATCCAACTTAGGGGTCCTACCTTTCTTTCTTCTAGGAATGTGGAACCAGACCAGGTCCTTGCTTCTAAAAGATTCTCTATATGCCATGATGTCACAGAGGCTTTTCATTTTATCAGAGGCTATCCTCAAATTTTCCCCAGCAAAAGTGTTAGCTTTTTCAGTTTGGGGTTCCATTCCCTTTGTTCCTTTTCAGGAACTTCATACTAGAGGTTTTCTGGGGTCGATAGCTCATGCTCAAACATGGGGAACACTTTGTACTCTCATTGCTGTTTTATATGCCATCAAAATGAATGGAATATGCTGGGCTCAGTCCCTTTGGTGGTGCTCTACAAATGTAGCCAGCTGAACCTCCAAAGTCCTATTGACCTCTCCACCATCCCATCAGATTGTGAGTGTGCTTTTGTGGATGCCTAGAATCTCACAAACCTGTTGAAAACCTTTGGATTCCAAGTTTCTCCCTTGCTCTGTAACAAGGGATCCCAAATCTTGTGAATACCTTCACTAAGACCTCTGCTACTATCACAGCCTCTTGATTTCTTATTGGATATACCTCCGGTCATTTTTTGAAATTATCTATAGCTACCAGCAAATATTGATTGCCAGACTCTGCCTCAGGCAACAGCATAAGAGCATCAATGGCAATGCTCTGCACTGGTGCCTCCCACAAGATCCTGCTGCAAAGGGGCTGTCCCAGTTTTAGGGGGACCCTTCTTTGTAAAGCAAGCATCACATTTCCTGCACTGACTTTTTATGTCCTGCCTTCCTTTTACCCAATAGAAATTTTCTTTTAGCTTGGCTAAGGTTTTGCAAATCCAAAATGTCCAGCAGTATTAAGATCATGTTTGATGTTATATCTGGTACAAACAGCTGTGTCCATCACCTGCTGTTTTCTCCCACCTTCTAGACAATATTTCGTCTTTAAATTCCCTGTGACCAGGAAGCTTTAATTGTGGTACTGTGGGAGGAGACCATATTTCAGGGTGGCTGTGTTTGATAGTTGATTTTCTAATTACACACTATCATGAGATCAGAATCTTCTCTTTGGGAAGTTTTTAGTTTGTTCTGGGTTCCATTCCTGCAACCCTATCCCCATTGTTCCAGAGGATAAACCGGGAACACTGGGCACTTCTGCAAATTAGAGGAAGAGAGGCAGACCTGTTCCACTGAACAACTAATTCCTTGCTCTCCCACTTGGGGCAGTGTTTTCAAATTAGCCTCCCAACAAGTCTGTCTGGACAAGGCAGGAACATTACTATGCCTATGGCCACATCTGCATGTTATTGTGAAATCTTAGCACTGTAGTTTTTCCAACCACCTGACAAGCTTTCCCTTAGAATTCCTGGATCTAAAGAGCCATTGTAGGGAAGCATTGGTTGGTCCTGACCATCAACTTCCTCCCATACAAACAGTGAGGAAAACATTTTGTAGATTTAACCACTGCTGGAGTTCTTCTCTGGTGAACTTAGATTTTTGCTATAATAAGTTACCATCCGCTCAAGTCCATTGTGTTCTTGTGTCAATATTTTCCTCAACTCATAAGCACTAGTATCTGTGTCCAATATAAAGGGGGTTTTGAAACATGGATAGGCCAAGCAAGGCACCATCACAAGAGGATTTTCACCTCTGAAAATGCTACATCACACTTTGCTGACCATTGAAATAGTTTCCTTTTCTGACCCAATCTATGCAGTGGTTTTGCAATAGTTGGAAACCCACAAATGAACTTTCTGTAATAGGAGCAGTTCTCTAGAAAGTTCTACACATCTATTACTGTCTGGGGAGTTGGGTAGCCTTTTTAGCATGTCTGCTCTAACAACCATTATGTTTGAGTCTGTGTCAACTATCCCTATACACAACACAGATCGTAATATGCACTCGATAGCCAAACTCCTTTTACTGTTGTTTAGATCTGGGCTATTAAACCAAAACTCTGGGTCTGATCTTTGTACCTCCATAAGCTTTGCTCCTTCAACTTGGTGTCACCTGTTTCCCAGTCCAGGAGAGAGGCTTTCACTAGACACTCTGTCTTGACCTGCCTTAAATTTATAATAATCCTTCTTTTTGGGCCAGTTTTGTCACAGTGCCAGAATTTAACTGACCTATTTTTGCATTATTGGCAATTTCCCCTTTTTATAAACCATGTTTATCATTTGTTCTAATCATTCAATATTGTCATGTACCAGATTTAAATTCCCTTTTTCATCATACATATTGGATACAGAGCTGTACTTACAGGGCTCATGACAATCAGTTTCCATCTTCCTCACTAGCAGCTGCTTTCTCTTCTGGTGCACTACTGAAAGAAAAGCTTCAAGTTCAACAGGAAAATTTCACAGCCTCTTGGAGGGTCTTTGGTCTCCTTTTGCTGATATTGATTGGCAAGTCCAAGTCCAGCTGAACATCTATAAATTGGTCCAATGCCAGTGTATCCTGGAAGATCTCTGTAGTATCTGGTATGTCAAGAACACAAGTCTCCACACGTACCCTGCCAGTTCAGGTGAGGATTCTTTCCCTCTCCTTCCAGCTCCTAGCTGTGCCTTGGCCAGCTCAGATGATGGCTAGAGCCAAACAACAGGTCAAAGTTCTGGGTAAGTTCTGCAGCACAATCAGAGCTGGGCCCCCCAAGCTTGCTGCTAGTAACCCTCCTTTCTATCCTTCCTCCCAGCCATTCAACTATAAGGTTGAACTGGGCCAAAAAAGCCTCCCCAGGAGTTTTTTTTTTTATCAAAGATTTTGCCTTATTTGAGCTGGGACAGCCTGACCTCTCCCCCTAGGCCTCTGTAGGTTACAAATGGGGTAGAAAACTGTTGTAAATGTCCAATCTTAACAAAGTGTGCTAGGTAGCTCAATTCCTCTCCACACTGCTGCCTTCCACTGGTCTGTGACCCTTTGATTTCCTTCCAGAGGTGAATTTTTAGCTCCATAAGTCCTTGCTGCAGCTTATCTTGGTTGGCAAATTGAAGCTTGGCTAAAGCTTGCTTAGCCTCCACTATTTCACAGAAGAACTGCTGATCTATGCCAGTCAGATTGCTGGTCACCTCATCACTATTCCAGCATGGACATGTCCAGACCAATCTGTCCGGACACTTTGTAGTTGTTGCTCCCACAGAGATTTCATTTCTGTCTGCAAGTCATCTCTGAGCCCTTCCTGGCAAACCTCCAGGTGCTGCTTCAATTCCATTTGTGAAGCTTCCAGTTCCTGTTTCAGGTCTTGTTTTAAGTTCAGCTGGCCACTTCTGATTTCTGCAAGCAGCCCCATTATTTGTTCCATATTGCAGGGCCGTCCTTAGGATTTATGGGGCCCTATGCAGTATTATTAAACTGGTGCCCCTAAGCCCGACAGCTGCCTGGGTTCGCATGTGTATTTTAGATAAGGGTGGTCTTTTGAAGGATTTATTTAGAAAACTATATGTCTGAAGATCCAAGCATTTAAGGCTAAAGATGAATACCCAGATTATGCATCTAAAAATCTATGCAAGGATTTTTTAGCGATGTGATTTTATAATCTTCAGCAACACACTAATGAAATATTTTTAAAGCAAATTTTAAACTAATGTCCTGTAGACTAACATGTTCTGAGTAAATATTACAGTCATGCACAACTGTTTTTGTCAGTAAATTCAGAAACTGACAGTATATACCTGGGGGTTGGGAAATGCCTGTTAAATGGCTTCATCACCACTTGAATGGCTCTTTAACAGTTTCAATATTGTGCTAATAGGTCTGGCAGGCTGGAGGCTTTTTCACTTTGAAGTACTAGATCCCCTCCGGAGGAAGACTCCCCAGGCTGCAGCAGCCAGCTGTGTTGGGAGCCTGCGGGAAGGGTCAGAACAGGGATAGGAAGAGGTGGAAGGGTGGACACTAAGACCCAGGGTGCTCCAAATTTTCAGGTGCCCTATGCAGTCGCATATGCTGTGTATGCCTAAGGACGGCCCTTCCATCTTGGTTCAGCAGAAATACCAGCTCACACTCTTTCTCCTTGAAAACTGGATCCCAAGGCTAACACCAGCGTTGCCCCTTTTTGAGCCAAGTGGCTAGTCAAATTTTGGGGCCCTGGGGATTTTCCAGTTGGAAATAGAAATTGATGGAGTCTGATAGTACATTACTTGTAAATAAACAAGATTGGGTAAAAGAGACTAAGTCTTGTTTCTCCAAACACAGGAGGAACCAAGAACAAAAGGGGCAGTTTTTTAGATTACAGCCCCACGCCTCTTTAGCCAACAGATGCAAAAGCTCTCTCTCTAGTTTTACCCAGGGTCACACCGTGCTCACAGGCTACTGCTTGGCTTTCTTGCTTTTTCCCTCTGTCTCTCTCTGTTCTTGTGTGTTCTCAGTTTCTGTATGTTCTACCTTCCCTCACTCTCTCATACCTCCCCAGTCACAATACTCAGTGGAACCCCTTGCCCCCATGGTGTTAGTTTCTGGCCAGACTCTGTTAGACCTAGTTTTAGGTGTGACTCCTTAACTGTCTCTTACAACCTCTTAAATGACAGGCATGTTCACACATCAGCTTGAACAAGGTTTTAATTCAAATCATAACAAGCTTTTATGCAGCTCATAACAGTATAGCTTGTATTGGCCTAAGTTTCACAACTAAAGCTACAATATGGTTTCACAAATAAAATGCATTAATTCAATAAGGTTAATAAAGAACAGAGTTCAAGGATGAGTTGTTTTCTCTCTGTTGTTTTCAGAGGTAATCCTTTCTCTTGTCATACACTGAAGAGTGTTTTCATCAGACTCTAACATTAATCAATGTATTTTTTTAATGTCAGATCATGGCTCCTTGGCCTGAGTTGGAAAACTCTCAACCCAATAACTATACTGAAGACTCCTCCAAGCAAGACAAGGCCATGTCTGAAAAAGGTGGAGAAAATCACAAAGGTAAATATCTGCTCCCATATAATTTACACGGCTATAAAAACCTTACAGTTGTGCTACGGGGAAAGATGGCAAGTAATCAATTTGGTTTGTTTGTGTTTTATTTCAACAGACCATGTGGGTTCACTTCGAAGTAAAGGTGGACTTCAGCCTGCACATTCCAACATTGCCTTGATAGATGAGCCAGGGCAAGAAGAAGACCCTTGGAGTATGCCAGTGCTTCAGGACACTGGGGTCAAGTGGTCAGGTACAACCTGTCAATACACAACTTATTTACATGTCTTTATTTCTTCTCATCTTCTGTGCTCTTTATCTTAGCCATTTCTTCTCAAATGTTAGTTTCTGGAGAAATGAATTTAAAATCCTCCTCTTAGGCACACAGGTTTTAAAATGTTGGTGTTAACCACTCTGCTTCAGTTTCCCCATTGGTAAAATGGGGCTATAATATTTCCTCAGATCCTGTGGGTGATGAGATCTTAATACCATTTACCCACCTTAAAGCACTGTGAGAGCTGTGGATGAAAGCTGTCAAGCAGTATGTTAATATCAGCCTTTCATTAACCCCACTATATATGGTAAAAACCTAAAAGTAAACAGTAAAAAAAAAGGATGAATTTCAAACTTCACTGAATCTTTAAAGTATATGAAAAGCTTTTATGTGCAGTGATGCTGTAGTTAAAATGTTATTAACAAAAGCATTCCTTTGGGTTTATCATCCACAGAGCTCACCACACTATCCTTGACTCCATGGACTATGGATGGGAGACTTGCTAGAAGTGCTAAACTGTTCAAAAAGAAGTGCCAAATACATAAATATTTGATACATAAAAACTCATCTTATGTTTTGCAGACATGGATAACAAAGGAAAAATCATCAGTGTGCTCACAGGGATAGCAAAATTTATTGCCTTGCTTGGACTACTCTACTTCTTTGTGTGTTCCTTGGATATACTGAGCTCTGCCTTCCAGTTGGTAGGAGGTATGAAAACTCTTATGAAGTATCAGGTTAGGCTTTGGGTGGGCTGTTGAATCTAATTCAATTCAAAATAAAGTAACTAATCAAAGAATATTAACCTTGAGAACTCATTGCATTTAAATATACAGAGGGAGGCCTCTGTGATTGAATGTTGATCTCCCTTTGTTTGCAGGATGCCTTTGTTTCCAGAATTCCAGAGTGGTGTTGACATTAGAGATTAGTGATCCCAGTTTATTTTGGAAGTCCCTTTTATTTTAGTGACTGTTAAATACACAGGTGTAGTTATATTATCTTCAATATGTGAAAAGCTTTTTACTGTGGAGAGACTTAAAACCGGATGCTTATTGAAAGCTCTCATGATCCCAGGTTTCCTGTGCCCCAGGCTCAGGTAACTGCTGCCAATACCAAGCCAGATAGAAATGTTATATCATGTCACCCTTTGCTCTGCTCTCTTACTCCTAGGACCTAGTCTCCGGGAGCAGGGTTCTTGCTGATAAATACAGTAGGTGCTCTCTCAAGGCCAATGCAGGAAAATCCAGTCACCACAGCTCCAGACTTGGTTAATAGACTCTTACTTTATTACTTACAAGTAAACCCATGAATGATCTCATTTCCACTTCATCTAGAGGTGCCCTTTACCCTCTCAAGCTTAGGAAAATCTTATTACAGATCCCAATTTTCAGGCTTCTTTCTCAGAAGCTGCTAGGTTCATATCCTCCTAACTTGGCCTCTGTGTTTGGGCTCCAACTTTCACATAATTTTATTGATGTCTGAATCAGTCATTTACTTGATCAAGCATAAAACCACTCAGGCAGGAAAATGCTTAAATAAGGGAATGCCCCATGTGGGATTAGACCACAGGGTCATGCTGAAAGTAAGGCAAAATATAGAGGGATTTGGACCGATCAATGCTCTACCCATATCTGTGCCTCAGACAGCTGCTTCCCTAAGACTAACTACATCTTTGTACGATGATCATGATGGTCCCTTCTGACCTTAGAGTCTATGAATCTATTAATCTTTTTTTCCCTCAGGGGTTTCTCCCCCAAACCTCAATCCCTTCCCCAATTTTGATGGCCTTCCCTAGACAAAGTAGGCTAGGTACAGTTCTCTCTGGGGCCCATCACCGTTGCTGATTTTTCAGTCAACCAAAGGAAAGAGAAAAATGTAAGGTGTTCCCTGATCACTCAGAAGGCTAGAGACTATGTTCGGGAACTGAACTTGGATCCCTGGGTTATATCACTTTAGACTGACAGGCATGGCCACATGCATATTGTTTTTATGCTCTTTCACAAAATGCTGTCTTATTTACTATTGACTATACAAGGCACTTTCTCACTAAAATAATTCCTTTACATAGGTAAAGCAGCAGGGGACATTTTTCGAGATGGTTCTGTGCTGTCAAATCCTGTTGCTGGTTTGGTGATTGGAGTTTTGGTGACAGTCATGGTGCAGAGCTCTAGCACTTCCTCATCCATTATAGTCAGCATGGTGTCTTCTACATGTAAGTCTGCTTACAATAAGCTAGTGCAGATCACCCTCAGACCCTTTACATTCACCACCTTTTACCTCCAGGTATAGAAACATTGGAAATGAGGAAAGGGACTGCAGGAAAACAACCTCACAGTTATTTCATCCTGATACAAAATAAGAAATGGACAGCAATTAAAAATGGGCACATAGCATAGAAAACCAGCCACCCCCTAACTGTGTAAAATTTGTTTGGTTCACTGACACTAGATTTGTTAACTTCAGCAGCACTTGCATACTTCGTCCTACCAACAAAGTTATTGTAACTGGTTTGCTTCTGTGGTTTAGTTCTGTGAGAGTTGCATGCGGGATAATGCTTAGGGATAAGACAGAATTTCTACTACTTTCACATCTTGTGGCAGTGGCAGAAAACCAATATGCTGCAGATGCAGAGCATGACCTTCGAATAATCAGATTAATCATGTTGCACGTTCTCAAGGTGCTTTGATAAAATAAACTTGTTTAGATTATAGTGCTTGATTACAGTTACTTACTTAACAGGACAAATCCTGATCCCATTGAAGTCAATGGCAAAGCTCCCATTGATTTCGGTGGGAGGAGATTAGGTCCAATGTAAAATGTGTGCCAAGGATTTGATTTTCTCGTAATGCTCCTTTTTTACTTTATAGTGCTGAGTGTAAAGGCTGCTATTCCTATCATAATGGGGGCAAATATTGGTACTTCAGTCACAAACACAATTGTGGCGCTCATGCAAGCTGGAGACAGGAATGAATTTAGAAGGTATTGTGCTTTAATCTTAGCCCTTCCGAGCCTATTTTCAACTCCTCTAGCAGACTTTCTTTTGTGTTCTTATCATCACAGTAGCCACTTTACAGTTTAATTGTCCAAAGGGATGTTTTATAATTTGGAAAGGTGAATGTACATTTCTAAAGCTACATTTAATGAGTTATTGTGCAGTTTCAGTTATATACTTGGATATAAACTAATTAAAATAAGTCAACATTTAGTCCACAATCATGAAAAAATATGTAATCCTGTCTCACTTAAATCAAGGGGAATTTTGTGATTGACTTCAATAGGCTCTGTCCTGCTTAGTCATCATACATAATTACATGGCAATTCTGTAGCTTTCTGCTTCATAAAGCAGTCAGCTTTGGTAGTACAGTAAGTACCATGTTGCCTTTGTTCATGAGCTATGTGCCACTATAAAGTACAGTACAACCTAGACTTAATGTAGTATAATTGAAAATACATCTGAAAAGAGGCATAGTGGTTCCATTGAAAAGTTCCACAGTTCTAAGAGATTCTGCTCTTGCTTAATAGAATCCTCCTTTTTAAAGATCAGGAATGTCACAGGAGCTAGTAGAATCTTTCTAACCAGTGGAATTTGAAGAGTGCCTGCTTTTCTACCCACATTTCACCATATCTCTATAACAGGCAAAGAAAAACTTTGTCTGCACAGGAGAGGTTAATGTTACACTAGATAAAATGTTTTCTACCTGTTGTTTACTCTCCTTATGATTTTTTTCAACGTCTGTCAATTCCAAAGTAGGTAAGATATGATAAAATGAGGAAAGTGAAACATTCTAACAACTGACTGTATCCATTAC
>NW_020664417.1:69841305-69847997 GCF_002925995.2 Terrapene triunguis | reverse complement strand
TAAAATGAGGAAAGTGAAACATTCTAACAACTGACTGTATCCATTACCAGTTTATGGATTACTAACTAGCTTGACACTACAAAGGTACGCTGCTAGCTTACTGATAGAGAGCAGTAAAAATGGGATGGGAGTGAGACTTTGGCACCTTGTCATTCAGTACAAATAATAACGAATGTGTGCATGTAACCAGATGCGTGAAATACATTTACCCAAAACATATTTCTGTGTTGTCCCTCTGAATCTTACCAGTCTTTGTCAATGACATACACATGACCTACCAAATAGTTTGTTAGAGCTAAATAATGTACAGAAGGGAGAAACTTTAATTACAAAAGTAAAATGAAAAAGTTGCTTCATAATATAATTATTAATAATCATATCTATCTGTTAATAACCTGTACTGTTCACATCACTCTTGTGGTGGATGAAATGGATCAATACATTCATATTTCAAAGAAAGAATAAAAAATGACAAGTGCCTGCTAGCAGTCAAAATAATACTCACTATGTGACTGCATCGTCATTTCCATTGTCCAATTCTAATGTTCCAACTTCCACTAATATTCTACCCTCAAGCAATATTGCAAACCTAAGGAATCAATCAGATTAACATTTAGAAAACATGTTTCCGTGGCTCACAGCATTAGGTTTTTAGTTTTAGGAACTACATTTTAAAACATATGTAGACAAATTGGAGAGAATTAAAGGAGATTAATAAATGATTAAAGATTTGGAAAAGAAGACCTATGGGGAAACAACTGTGAATGTTCAGTCTGCAGAAAAGAAAGCAGGAAGGGAGATCTACAGTAATTGTTTGCAAATATGTACAGGATTGCTATAAAGAGGATAGGGACACATAATTCACGCTACTCAGTAAGGACAGGCGGAAAGAGATTTTAGCTGCAGCAGGAAAAAGTCAGGCTAAGTATTAGGGGAAAACAGTATAATTAGAGTTGAGTGATGGAACAAGCTAATGGAGAGTATGCAGTGGCTTTCACTGGAAATAGTTAAAGCAAGGCATGACACCCCTCTTTCAGGGAGAATTTGCTTCATTTGTCTGTTCTTGTTTGATGTTTTAATCCCTTAGGGTCCGTTTTGTCAATTGCATGTAAGATTCTGTGCACTGTGAGACAGGATAGCAGATTGTGGCCCTAACAATGAAATCATTCCTGCCTCAGTGCAGGCTCCTTTCCAACCCATATGATTATATCCTTTATCTATGTTATACATGTGTTATTCAAACAACAAATCATCTTTTTGAATCTCTTTTTGCAGGGCCTTTGCTGGAGCTACAGTCCATGATTTCTTTAACTGGCTCTCAGTGTTTGTGTTGTTGCCCCTTGAAGTAGCGTCTGGTTATCTTTATCGTCTTACTAATGTTATAGTTGATTCCTTTAATCTCGAGAGTGGCGAAGATGCCCCTGAGCTGCTAAAAGTCATCACAGATCCTTTTACAAAGCTTATCATCCAGGTAAGCTCTCACTTTAATGAGGCCACTTGCTTGATTCATCTTCAGTTAATCAAACTGCTCTGAGGCTGCCAGGCTGCATGTTAGTATTACTGTACTCATGACAAAAAAGCTTATTTTTTATTTTATATTATTTTTTTGTTTCACATTTCCTGAAATCTTATGTATTAGATGCATGTTTCAAATATTTAAAAAAAAAATGTCAATTTAATGCTGACACCCAAGGCAGGCACTTGTGGGAAGGTTGGTTGGGAGTTAGGCGATTGGTGAAAAATAGAGTGAACAGGGAAATTGATACATGAAGAAGTTGAGTTTATATGAAATCAACCATGTGTGCTTGTTTAAATGAGGGATAGCTGATGGCTGATTTGGTCTAGTACATGAGGCAAAGGATGCATGTTTCATGTTTTTATAGATATATGAAAATGAGAAAGGAAGATTATTTTTCCAGGAGATAAACCCCTGTTTGTATTTCTTGTTGGGCAGGAGATCAGGCACTTCTAAGATCATGTTTGCTTTACTCGTGTTAGCAGACCTATTGATTTCAGTGGGACTACTTGGAGGAGTTAGATGAGCAGGCTTGGCTCTAATTTTACAGATCCAAACTACAGACTGGAATTACTGTGTTCTATTTGTTTCTTCTCTTTTAGCTTGATAAGTCAGTAATAAATGCAATTGCTACAAATGAGGAAGGAGCAAAAAACAAATCCCTGGTAAAGACTTGGTGCAAAACTAAAACAAATGTGGTGAGTATTGTGTTAAAACGGCTTTTGTGCTCTTAAGGAAAGATATTGCCGCTTAACTATCACTCCTTCATATAGAAGGAAATAGTCTGACAGTATTATAAATACATCCACAGCACAAAAAAGATATTTTTCTATTACTACTAATGTTATTTACAGTAGTTGGGCAAGGTGTTCTAATATATGCAGTTTGTGAGATTATTTTGAGATTAGTTTTATTTGTTGCATAAAATAAATGAACGAAGTGTAACACTCTTGTACCTCTACTGAAGTCAAAGGAGTTGTACCAAGTATGAATTTGGCCTAATTTGGTCTGACATTGAACGATGCTGTACACCTTTTGATTTGTCATTGTGACTGTCTTAAATCAAAAAGAAAAAGAAAAACCTCCTAAATCCACTATTATTTTAAATTTCTGGTGCTGCTGCAGACTTCCTGCATGTCGAAAATATCTGCAACACAGCGATAATAATACTATCTTCCCCCCACCCTTTTTCTGTCTTGTCCATTTATATTGTAAACTCTTCAGGGCATGGTCTGTCTCTTACTATGTGTTTGTACAATGCCACGCACCATGAGTCCCTATGACCGGGGACTTTTGGTGCTACTACAGTAAAAATAATTAACAAAAAGAGGTGAAAGTCATCTGCAATGAAGCATGAATTTCAGCAGAACAGAACAGTGCCCCGACATTAAACGCTAAGGTGAAGATATAAATAGCAAAGCCAAATATTCAAGCAGGAGACCACTGCAGTATGGCAGCATTCCAGTGAGTTGATCTGACAAACCAATACAGAACTAGTTTATTCTGATGTGCATTAGTGCAGTCTTTTGCCTATTTTAGTATTCTTGGAAAACTGCTTTGTGATCAACCTGACTTGGAGCTTAACCTGAATTCATAACTCAGGCAAAACTCCCAATTAAAGGAATTTCTTTCAGAAGTTAACATCAATATACATTTTGCTAGATTAAAGACTGCAGGATTTGGATCTTGTTCAGTGCTTCATCTAAATAAAAACTGGTTTGTTAAAGATCCCTTGGTGCTCTTAATGAGAATGTTATCACTTCTCATATGTATTACAGTAATGCCCAAAGTCTCCAAGTCAGCGGCCCCAAATGCATAAGAAGACACAATTCCTGCTCTGAAGAATTTAAAATCTAGTGCTGGAATTTTCAGATGAGCCTAATGGAGTTAGGCAATCACCTCCCATTAATATTCAATGAGATCTGGCCACCCAACTCTCAAACACGCCTTTGAAAATCCCAGTCTAAGAAAATAAGTGATTACATGGAGCGTGTGGGAAGAGGGATATAATGAAATACATATAATTTGATGTGCATGTATACATTTGTTGTTCTAGAACTGCAACTCAAGGAAATACTTAAATTTAAAAACAACTAAACAAACAGTCTCAGCAGAGAGGCCAAATATTGAATAGCTATGGGGACAGATTTGGTAACTCCAGGTCAGGGTTGAGGTATATTGGCAGGGCAGTGTGGGAAGCTTGCACTGCCCCTGCCCATATAGTACCTTTTCTGTTGACAAATACAAAATGTCACTCAGCAGGACTATCAATCTACCGTCTTTCACCAGTACAAAATGCGCTAAAAATAGTTCTTAAGTTAGGAGTCATGTTAGATTCTCTGTAGTCCCTTCTGCACAGCAATGACCCCATAAAAATCAGTAGATCATGTTTGCCCTTTGATTTTTGCACTCAAGTCCCATTTATTTAATAGAATACAGCCCAATATCAGTTTATAATGGGCTAGATTCTGTTACCCTTACTTCCTTTGAGAACTACCTTACTAGATTTCAGTGAGACTACTTTCAGAGTAAGGTACAGCTCAGCATGAGTAAGAGGAGCAGGTTCTGGTCCATTAAAAATGTGACCATGCACACCTCTTTAAACATATATTCTAAAGGCTAGATTCTGATTACTCCTTGAGTAATCTCATTGAAACCAATGGGACGGATTGGGGAATAACGTACTACTCAATGAAAGTATATTAGAATCAGGTCCTACAACAACAGCATATTGCTTGGCTCTAATACTAAATGGTTGGTTTTGCTGCTGCTAGTGGCTATTCAGAAGCTCTGCTGAGAGTGGTAATGTTGTAATAATACAGTAAGTAACATTTGGCAATAAATGGGCAGTAATTGCTGCTGAATTTGAAGGAGATTCATTAAACATTGTAAGATTTCATGCTTTACTTACAATAACCCCTGGTTTCAGAGACTACTATGAGTCCTAGACAATTAGTTCTCTTGTGTTTATTAAATTGCAAGCTTAGTCTGGTGTCTCTGATGAATAAAAATTCATATGAAAGAAAGGAAAGGAGAAGAGATGTGTAGAACCCCTACTGCGTTGTCATTCAAAAATATTGTTAAATTGGTACATTTAAACACACAATGTTAGAAAATTGTTTTAATAAACCCCTTACAAGCATAGGTACAGACAATTTGTCACTGGCTGTAAGGGCAACAAAGTGGGAGATAACAGAAAAGGAAAAACTTGTCTGTGGACTGGTGACAGTCACAATGTCAATGGCTCAGAGAGTTGGAGTTCAAAGTCTAACTGGCTGGTAACCACTTTCTTGGGCTGTACAGTTTAGCAAAAACAATCCATTCCATGGTTTCGTAATCTGGCTAGGATTTGCAGACCTTGTATTATATAACACTGTTTCTCTGTGAACTGAAGAGTCAGGGTCTGTGTGTGCCTGCCACCCTGAATGAAGAATCCTGTTTACAGCCACTAGAGCTGAGGGCTGGTCTATACTTATCGGGTAGTTCGACGGCTGGCAATCGAAGTTCCGGGTTCGATTTATCACGTCTGGTCTGGACGCGATAAATCGAACCAGGAAGTGCTCGCCGTCGACTGCGGTACTCCAGCTCAACGAGAGGAGTACCGCGGAGGCGACGGGGGAGCCTGCCTGCCGCGTGTGGACCGCGTCTGAACCGCGGTAAGTTCGAAGTAAGGTATGTCGACTTCACCTACGTTATTCACGTAGCTGAAGTTGCGTACCTTACTTCGACTTGGGGGGTTAGTGTAGACCAGGCCTAAGTCTGATCTACTCAAGGCTACTGCTTTGAAATAGCAGAACATGACTGCCTTGGCAAATCACAGCCAGCACGGCTAGAGTCTGGACTGGTCACTTCCCTCCTCACGGGCGAGGTTGTGGTTGGTGAACAAGTGTGGGGTCCAGTACAGGTCCCCACTAATAGTAATTAGCTCTTCTATAGCACTTTTCATCAGTAGATCTCAAAGTGCTTTATAAACGATGTCAGTAGCATTATCTCCATTCTACAGATGGGGAAGCTGAGTCATAGAGAGGTGAAGTGACTTGCCCAAGGTCACCCAGCAAGAAGAGCTGGCAGTAGAACCAGGTGTCCTGAGTCCTAGTCAAGTGCTCTATCTACTAGGCAGCACTGCCTCCACTACTTTCAATTAAGGACCCTGGCGGAGATAAGTTTATTTGATTCAAGGAAACAGTGAGATGGATAGGGATTGTCAAGGAATTCCACAGCCTTCCCACCCCACCATATTACTTTAATTAACTTGAATGAAGTCTCAGCCTTTTTTCAAAATACAAGCAAGTCTGCCTCTTCATTGGTGGGATGCCATTAGTTATAGACTGAGCTTAGCCCTGTTCACCATTCTTCATTTATTATAGGAATGCTTTGTTCCAGTTCTTGAAAACCCATGCATGTTAGTTTTTAATGCAAAGGATGTAGTTGATTAAATTGTCTGTTTTGCATGGCAATATCTAGACAATGCAGAATGTCACCATTCCGGCCTCAGAAAACTGCACATCTCCTGACCTTTGCTGGACTGATGGAAACTTGACATGGACCATCAAAAATGTGTCTCTCACAGAAAATATTCAAAAATGTAAGTAGAAATACCACTTATTTGTAAGTTATGGGTTTTAGGTACACTTATTTTGTGTAAAGTCAACAACAGATCATTATAAAGGGATACAAGCAAAATGAAGTTTGACAGCTGCATACATTCAGACCAGCTCCTCTGGAGTTATTGACCAATTTCCTTTTGGTAGCATTGCATCATTCAGACCCCACATAGATCTCTTGCTAGGAGCCCTAAAATCAGCACAGAATGTATTCCATGTCATGTCACCCCTTACAAGTCCAGTGACAGGGTCCTACGGTTATGTTACAAGAGTAATTTCTTGGATATTTTGATTGATCATCTTCATTGGCATGTGAGTACCATTTGGCAGAGAAGGGGTGACACACTCATCCTGCCATGAAGAACACACTAAGATTTGCTCATGCCTTTGCATACCGCTCCCTTGCGCAAAGTTGCATGGAGACACACAGGGCCGGCTCTGGCTTTTTTGCCGCCCAAGGCATATGAAGTTCTTGGGTCGCTGCAGCTGTCTAGCTTCATTTTGCTTGTATCCCTTTATAATTTCCTGTTGTTGACTTTACACAAAATAAGTGTACCTAAAACCCATAACTT
>NW_020664417.1:69736587-69840905 GCF_002925995.2 Terrapene triunguis | reverse complement strand
CAGAGCGCAGGGCGGCGAGCCCCAGCTGGGGCTCGCCGCTCTCCCCCCGGCGGCCGGGGGGAGGGCGCGGGGGGGAGGGCGGCCAGAGCGCCCGGGGGGAGGGCGGCGAGCCCGGCTGTGGCCCCGCTCTCCCCGGCGGCCGGAGCGCCGCGCCGCCCCCCTCCAGGTGCCGCCCCAAGCACCAGCTTGGGTGCTTGGTGCCTGGAGCCGGCCCTGGAGACCATACATGGGCATGTTTCTATCTCTGTCTGACCCTTTGTGTGGGGATGCTAAATATCTTATAGCCCTGGCCATAGGAGATCCACACACACCCCTAAAACACCCATACTGGGCAGCTAATGAGGTAAGGGTTTTTTGCTACCTTTGACATTGATGCCACCAGGCCTATTTATGGAAGAATAGCAGTATGGCCTAGTGCCAGAAATAAAATTCTGGCTAGTCTGACTTTGACTTTCTTTTTCCTTTTTAGGCCAGCATATCTTTGTAGGAACAAATCTTGCTGATCTTGCTGTCGGTCTCATCCTGCTTGCAGGGTCTTTGATAATTTTGTGCACCTGTTTGGTGCTGATAGTTAAGTTACTGAATTCTGTGCTTAAAGGACAAGTGGCCTCCGTTATCAAGAAGACGCTCAATACCGGTAACTATGTGTTGCTTCTATGTAACTATGAATAACTGTGGCAATAAGCACGTTTACTGACACTTTGCCCTGGCTGATCCGAAGCGATGGCATGAGTAAAGCAATATGAAGCTGAAATTCTAAAATAATATTTCATCTTGTCAGTGTGTTTCTTGCATTTCTTTTTATAAATCGGTGAGTGAATGTTTCACTTGTGAAGTGTGGCTGATTAAGCCGTAGAAACCAAAGTCCAGACTCTGTTTTTGATGTACTGTATAATCATTAGCTGTTAGAATCCTAGGGGTTACTCAATATATATCCTCAGTAAATACCACTGAAGTGCTGACGGCTTCCTCTGGCATGGGGCTTTCACCTCATGTTACTGCTAGAGCTAGTTGAAAAAAGGGACAAATTTTTTGGTGCTTTCCCTTTCCCTCTCCTGACTGAGCAGCCAGCTTCAATCTCTATGACCACCTGTCTCATTAAAAAGCCACTTTGTGCTAGGACATTTGCCCAGGTGCAGCTTTTGCCACCATCCCTTTTGCTTCCTAGATTGAGGAGAGGGGTGGGCCCCACTAGCAGTGGGAGGCAGCCCTGACAGAGGTCTGACTGAGGAAGAAGAGATGGTGCTCTGCATGGGGAGAAGGTTACACAAACAGGACTTGCTGCTGGCCCTTCCTTCCTCTGGGGTACAGGGCACCAGTGGCTCAGGAAAAAAAATTAGTCAGTTCCCATGTTTACATCTAATTTGGAACTGGTCAGTTTCTTGGGTTTCTTATTTCACTTCTTCCCAACTGATTACCTCCTGATTTCATAGCTGACTGGCAAAGCTGCAGGCGTCAGGGAAACATGGTGCATTATCTCTCTAATTAGGGTCTTTAGGTCTATATTTTCAAAAGCTATTAGTGATTTTTAGGTGCCCAGCTTGAGACACATTAAAGAGACCCGATTTTTCACAGGATAGGTTCTCAGTGCTTTTTGAAGGCATCTGAAGCTGCCAAAATTGAGGCAACTGAAATTTGGAAACTGTAGGCCTTGTTATTTCAGTTTATAACTTGAAAGGCACCTATATGTTGTTGTGTTGATCTCCATGTAAATGCTTTTATTATTATTTGCATCTAGGAGCTCTACTCAAAGACCAGGGCCTCGCTGTCCTAGGTGCTGTACTAACATAGAACAAAAAATGGTCATTGCCCCAAGTAGCTTTAACATCTAATAAATAAGAAATAATAATAATATTTTCACAGCTGTATTACATATAGCACAAAATATTTTGTGACTCTAAAAATCGTGCCCTCCCTTTTTTATTTTTCAGATTTCCCATATCCTTTTTCTTGGGTAACCGGATATTTGGCGATGCTTGTTGGAGCTGGTATGACGTTCATTGTTCAAAGCAGTTCTGTTTTCACATCTGCTATTACGCCACTCGTTGGTAAGTTCTTTGGTATTTTATTTCTAAAGCCTCATATTTTATATTTTTCAGTCCAAAATATTCAGTCCTATTTTCTTCTTCTAGGTATTGGTGTTATAAGCATTGAGCGTGCTTACCCACTTACGTTAGGGTCTAACATTGGTACGACCACGACTGCTATACTTGCCGCTTTAGCAAGTCCAGGCAGTACATTAAGATATTCATTACAGGTCAGTATAAATCATGCTTATTATTACTTACAGATTGAAGTCAGTGAGAATTTTGCCAGAGTAAGGAGGATTAAGACGTAAGGAGAATTTAGCTCTAATGATGCTGGTATACAAATATCCCACACTAGTACCAGACCATTGCCTTTCAAACCTGAGCTCTTCAGGTTATTAAGGGTCACGCATCAGTCTCAAATACTGAGACCAGAGAAAAAAGGTACATTAAATGTTCACAGAATTCTGTTAGATAATGACTTTCCTGAGATTGGCTTGATTCTGTTATAAACTTTCAGAAACGAGAGTCTGAAGTTAGGTTCCGAAGTCAGAATGTAGACATTTACACTGATGGCCTGTTTTCAAAAATGCTGAACACCAAGTAGCCCCCATTGACTTCATTATTGGCTCAGCCCTTGTGAAAAGCACACCGCTGATTTTAGGAGCCTAGGTTTGGGAACCTATTTTTTAAAATGGTAAATGACTTTCAAGGTATATGGTGATGTCTGAATTTACCTTTCTACATCAAGGGGGAAAATAGTAATGAAGTCTTCTCTATAACCAGTATCAATGCATTTCAATAACTCTAATAAACTGAACAGGTTATTGACATACTTGGAAAACAGGGAAATAACAACAGTAGTCATTTTATTGCCTCCACACAAGATAAAGCAGCTGCAATCTCAAGCTGGGCTAAGTCCAGTTAAGTTGATCTCATGTTAAATAATCATTTTATGACATCCTTTAAAAAACAAAACCATGTGTTTGAATTAGTGCTGTCAAGCGATTAAAAAATTAATCGCAATTAATCGCTCTGGTAAACAACAATAGAATACCATTTCTTTAAATATTTTTGGATGTTTTCTACATTTTCAAATATATTGATTTCAGTTACAACACAGAATACAAAGTGTACGGTGCTCACTTTATATTTATTATTGATTACAAGTATTTACACTGTAAAAAAACAAAAGAAATGGTATTTTTCAATTTACCTAATACAAGTACTGTAATGCAATCTCTTTATCATGAAAGTTGAACTTACAAATGTAGAATTATGTACAAAAAAACTGCATTCAAAAATAAAACAATGTAAAATTTTAGAGCCTGCAAATCCACCCAGTCCTACTTCTTGTTCAGACAAACAAGTTTGTTTACATTTGCAGAAGATAATGCTGCCTGCTTCTTGTTTACAATGTCACTTGAAAGTGAGAACAAGTGTTCTCATGGCACTGTTGTAGCCGGCATTGCAAGATATTTACATGCCAGATGCGCTAAAAATTCATATGTCCCTTCATGATTCAACCACCATTCCAGGGGACGTGCATCCATGCTGATGACAGGATCTGCGCAATAACAATCCAAAGCAGTGTGGACTGACGCATGTTCATTTTTATTATCTGAGTCAGATGCCACCAGCAGAAGGTTGATTTTCTTTTTTGGTGGTTCGGGGTCTGTAGTTTCTGCATCAGAGTGTTGCTCTTTTAAGGCTTCTGACAGCATGCTCCACACCTCGTCCCTCTCAGATTTTGGAAGGCACTTCAGATTCTTAAACCTTGGGTCGAGTGCTGTAGCTATCTTTAGAAATCTCATATTGGTACTGTACCTTCTTTGAATTTTATCAGATCTGAAGTGAAAGTGTTCTTAAAATGAACGATGTGCTGGGTCATCATTCGAGACTGCTGTAACATGAACTATGTGGCAGAATGCAGGTAAAATAGAATAGGGGACATACAATTCTCCCCCAAGGAGTTCAGTCACAAATTTAATTAACGCATTTTTTTTTTTATGAGTGTCATCAGCATGGAAACATGTCCTCTGGAATGGTGGCCGAACCATGAAGGGGCCTACAAATGTTTAGCATATCTGGCATGTAAATATCTTGCGATGCCGGCTACAACAGTGCCATGAGAACGCCTGTTTTCACTTTCAGATGACATTGTAAACAAGAAGCGGGCAGCATTATCTTCTGCAAATGTAAATAAACTTGTTTGTCTGAGTGACAGGGTGAACAAGAAGTAGGACTGAGTGGACTTATAGGCTCTGAAATTTTACATTGTTTTGTTTTTGAGTGAAGTTATGTAACAAAAAAAAACCCCTACATTTGTAAGTTGCACTTTCAGGACAAAGAGATTGCACTACAGTACTTGTATGAGGTGAATTGAAAAATACTATTTCTTTTATCATTTTAAAGTGCAAATACTTGTAATAAACAATATACACTTTGATTTCAATTACAACACAGAATACTATATGAAAATGTAGAAAAACATCCAAAATATGTAATGAATTTCAATTGGTATTCTATTGTTTAACAGTGTGATTAAAACTGCGATTAATCGCAATTAATTTTTTTGAGTTAATCGCGTGAGTTAACTGTGATTAATCTACAGCCCTAGTTTAAATGTTAGTTTTAATCAAATAACAATTACAGAAGGGAAATGAGATAAGGGCTGGGGATCTACAGGTTTGGTCAGCAGACACTAGGCTTATTTTGCCCAAGCCCCTTCTTGAGGCTTTAGAAAGCAGGTCATAGAGTTTAAGGCCAGAAGAGACCACCAGATCATGTAGGTTATGTCACTCTTAAACCGCAGCGTAGGCACTCGCGGCTGCAATGGGAGGGTTTCTCCCATTGCTTTAGTTAATCTGCCTCCCTGAGGGGCATTAGTTAGGTTAACAGAAGAATTATTCTGTCAACCTAACACTGTCAACAGGGGGCGGTTAGGCTGACTTACTTGTGGCTTTTTCACACTCCTGAGTGACACAACTGGGTTCACTTAATTTGTTAGTGTAGACCTGGCCCTCATGTGACTTCCTGTATATCATAGGCCACCAACATCACCCAACACCCCCACACTAAACCCAACAATCAAAATTAGATGAAAGTTCTGTAGCCCACAAGAGACTAAATTATTATGTGGCACAGGCAGAGAAGGGGGGAGACTGAGGTGTACCAATGCCGGAAGCCCTCACCATGGCAGGGAATTGATTGAGCAAGATATATCTAGATGATACCAGCACGTTAACTGCACCCCACACTGCAAAAGAAGGTGAAACCCCCACAAAGTCACACTCTGACCTTGGGGAAAATTCCTTCCCAACCCCACCTATTGCAATTAGCTAGAGCCTGAGCATGTGAGCAAGCACCTGAGTGAGAGAATGCTCAGTGCCACCTTAAAGCACCGTCTGTCCAGTGTCCCATCTCTGACGCTTCAGAGGAAGAAGAAAAAAAACTCAGAATACGTTGGGGTCACCCCTTCAGGTGATCGACGGAAGACATAAACTGGGAGGGACCCCCAGGGCTGTTGAGCCTTGCCCCCCACCATCACGAGCAATCCCATCATATAATCCTACTCATAAATTTATCCATCTCTCAAAACGAATTAACTGTTTTGCCCCATAACTCCTATTGCGAGGCTGTTCCAGAATCTCACCTCTGTGATGGTTAGAAACCTTCTTTAAATTTCTGGTCTTAATTTGTTCGTGGCCAGCTTATACTCATATGTTTTTGTGCCAGCTTTGTCCTTTAAATTTAATAGCTCTTCACCCTCCCTGGTGTTTACCCCCTCTCGGACTTCATTTTGCTAGGCCAAGCAAGCCAAGCACTTCCATTCTCCTCTCATAAAATAGGCCCTCCATATCCCAATCATCCTAGTAGCTCTTCTCTGCACCTGTTCCAGTTTGAATTAATTTTTCTTGAACATGAGTAACCAGAGTTTTACACAGTATTCCAGATGAGGTTTCACCTGTACTTTGTACAATGACATTAATACTTCTCTATCTCTACTGGAAAGGTCTTGCCTAATACATCCTAGCATCGCATCTACCTTTTTCACAGCCACATCATGGTGGTGGCTCATAATTATCCTGTGATCAAGTAATACACTTAGTCTCTGTTGCTTCTAAATGATAAGCTCTGAATTTATAACAGAAATTCTTATTATTGAATCCTACCTTGCACTTTGTACTATTGAATTCCATCCCACTTCTATCACTCCAGTCTTCAAGACTTCCTGTATAATATTCAGATCCTCCTCTGTATTGCCAATACCTCCCACCTTTGTATCAACAGCAAATTTTATTAGCACTCTCCTACTTTTTGTGCCAGTCATTAATAAATTAATTAATAAAAATTAAATAAATTAATAACAATATTAAATAATATTGGCCCCAACACCAATCCCTGAGGAACTCCACTAGTAACCTCTCTGCAGTCTCATATTTCTCCTTTCAGCACAACCCATTGCCTTCTCCCCTTTAGCCAGTTCCTTGTACTAATCTTCATCATCTCTAACTTAACTAATAATTTTCCATGTGGTACCATGTCAGATGCTTTACTGATGTCCAAGTGTATTAGATCTGCTGCATGTCCCTTATCTAAAAAATCAGTTCTCTTCTCAAAGAAATAAATCAGGTTAGTCTGGCACACTTTATTTTTAGTAAACCCATGTTGCGTTACATCCCTTTTCTATTTACCTCCATGAATTTAATTATTCTTTCCTTCATAATTTGTTCTAAAGCCTTGCATACCATTTAGGTCAGACTAATAGCCCTGTAATTGCCCGGATCAGTTATTTTCCCTTTCTTAAATATCGGAACAATGCTAGCTATTCTCCAGTCATATGGTATTACTGCCAAATATATAGATTTATTAAAAATCTTTGCTACTGGACTAGCAATTTCATGTGCCAGTTCTTTCAGTATTCTGGGATAGAAATTATCTGGTCTCCCTAATTTTAGATCATTAAACTCTAAATTTTTCTTTCAACTACAATGTGACAGTCTCCCTTCCATATGCTCATTTGGTTTTTCCTGAAGTCCAACCTAAACTGCCCTTGCTGCAATTTAAGCCCATTGTTTCTTGTCCTATCCTCAGAGGTTAAGAAGAACAATTTTTCTCCCTCCTCCTTGTAACAACCTTTTATGTACTTGAAAACTGTCATCATGTCCCCTCTCTCTTCTCCAGACTAAACAAATCCAATTTTTTCAATCTTCTCTCATAGGTCATGTTTTCTAGATCTTTAATCATTTTTGTTACTCTTCTCTGGACTTTTTCCAGTTTGTCCACATCTTTCCTGAAATGTGGCACCCAGAACTGGACACAATACTCCAGTTGAGTCCTAATCAGCGTGGAGTAGAGTGGAAGAATTACTTCTCGTGTCTTGCTTACAATACTCCTGCTAATATAACCCAGAATGATGTTTGCTTTTTTTGTAACAGTGTTACACTCTTGACTCATATTAGCTTGTGGTCCACTATGACCCTCAGATCCCTTTCTGCAGTACTCCTTCCTAGGCAGTCATTTCCCATTTTGTATGTGTGAAACTGATTGTTCCTTCCTAAGTGGAGTACTTTGCATTTGTCCTTATTGACTTATTAGGCTGCCGGAGTCTAAAGGCAGCACCTTATTTCCTTATAAGCAACACATTTTTGACATTAAAAAATTAGGCTTGTGTGCCTTTCTCATTGATTTGTACTTGTATCTTTTTCAGTTGATGAACAGAAATTGCTTGTTGTTTGAGTTGGCTGACTTTGTCCCCAGCGCTGCGCGCTGCATGGTAGAACTACTCAGCAGAGCTGTGTGGAGGACAGGAGTTCTGTTTTGTGAAGGATTTTGAGATATTGAGCTTTGGCTTTGTTCCAAATCAGAGCAAACACCCAAAATTTCCAAATTCTTCACAAAGGGAAATTAAAAATAATATTTTGGGTCATTTGAAAAATGTTTCCTTTTGATTTTAACTTTTTACATGTCTTTATTTAAGTAAAAAAAATTAGATATGAAAAGTAGTTTCAAAGCAAAAAATCAATTCCCCCCCCAAAAATGTCAAAATGGGACATTTGTTGACACCTTCCCCCCCCACCCCCAATGATATTCCGGCAAAATGGACCCAGTTTCATTAAGCATTTTGATGCTGATGGAACCACATATTCCAATAGAATCTGATCCTTTCAGAGCTTCTCTGACCAGCTCTGTGTATCATTGTGCATGTGGATGTGCTGTCCATTGTACACTTTTAATGACCTTTTAATACTCTTGTTGTAGGCTCCTTGGTTTCACTGGGAATTTTGCTAGTTTGAGAGTAAGGAATCAGACCCTTAGGCCAAGTCAGATGTAACTTAGTTGTCTTATGTTGATGACTCATCAAAACCACACAGAAGTCTGGATCTTTTCCAAACATTATCCTGATTGTTGATCATTATTAATTATGTACTACCCAAAGTGTGCATAGTGCTTCCCAGAACATAGACAAGACCGTATAACCTAAATCTAATCATAACTCTAAGTGTGATAATAGAGTAAGAGGGGAGTGAAGGAAGACAGAACACAGACTCTGAGGAAGATCATAGGTTTGTTGATATTTGGGTCACAGTATTTAAAGGCACTTTAACTAACTGCTCAAAATGTGCTTGCTTTCAGATTGCTTTGTGTCACTTTTTTTTCAATATTTCCGGGATTATACTGTGGTACCCAATACCTTTCACCCGGGTACCAATCCGCCTCGCAAAGAGCTTGGGGAACATAACAGCCAAGTACAGATGGTTTGCTATTTTTTATCTGATCCTCTGCTTCTTCCTGATCCCATTGGCTGTGTTTGGTTTGTCGGTAGCTGGCTGGCAGGTCCTTCTGGGCGTTTGTGGTCCCATCCTACTTGCTTTGATTACAGTGATTGTGATTAATGTTCTGCAGTCCAAACGGCCAAATATACTGCCTACAAAGCTCCAAAACTGGGATTTCCTTCCCAGGTGGATGCATTCCTTGAAGCCATGGGATAATGTGATAACTTCTGCACTCTCCTTCTGTGGGAGATACTGCTTCTGCAACAAGTGCTGCAAATGCTGCAAAGGCAACACGGAAGATGAGCTGGCCAAAGACAAGCAGGAAAAGGCTATGGCAGTTTATGATAACACGGTTGAATTGGCTGATGAAGAAAATTGTGTTACAAAGACACAACCAGCGGCTGGTGTTGAGAAAACCTACTCAGACAACACAGCCTTCTAGGAGGGGATCAATCTATAATAGCAAAGATACAGTATAAGACAATCAATCTCTTGAAAATCAGCTTGGGCAGTATACTGAGGAATGAAAGAAAACTCTGTTAGGTTCTTGTATCCAGTGGTATACTACTCATCAAGGAATGCAGTAGAACAAATTCTACATGGTTCCCAGAAAGTCTAAGATCAGGTAAAAAGCTAAGGATGGATTTTTATCTGGAGGATCTACTGTATAAAATGTTAATTCAAGGCCAGTAGTACCAAACAAATAAACGTTGATATGCAGTCCCATTAACAGAATGGCTCCAATGAGTTGAGACATATGAACTTAAAAAAACACGCTGTAATGTGCAGAACATTCTCTCCGGATTACAGGGATATTAAACTACACTCACCTGATGATACCACAAAGTTTCTGGAAGAGGCAAAAAATAGAAGAACGAAAATGTTTTCATATATTCATTTCCTGTAATGTTAGAGAGCTTAGATGCTGTATTTTGTGACTTTTAACTAAAGGCTAACATGTAACTATTTTAAATTGCTGGTGCACTTGCCGTTTGAAAGTATAAATCGGTTAAGGATTGGGTGCCTACTGAAGGGCTTTCTGGAAACTCTTTACTAAACCACAAAACAGCCTTTTAAAATAGCAGTAAAGGTTGGATTTAGAGCAATAAAAGCAAGGAAATTTGGAATTCAGCATTATGCCTACTGCAGGGCTTATGCTAAGATCACACATTCTTAAAGAAAGCTGTTAACACCTACTGTAGAGAAAATGTGTGTTAACTGTCACCATTTACAGCATGGCCTGTGTCAACGTAGTTGGAATCAGCATAGTGCCTGGCATGAATTTGTACTGTCAGTATTATGCATGTGCATATTAGGAATCCAAATCTCTAATAAAAATCCACAGGTAAAGTAATCATACATCACATGCTGGGAAGTCCCATGTCCTCGCTCTCTGTGGGTATTAATGTTTTAGTAAATGCCCGTGCAGACTAGTCCACATCATGGACTGACAAACTGCAACATTTCAGAATGAGCCATTTCTGAGTACTGCAAAGCCTTCAAAAATCAGTACACTTTTGTTGGCTTTACGTAATTAAAAAATGACCAAATCATGGGAGATATAGTGGGGGAGGGTTGGAATGTATGAAGGTTGACAGTTGTGAGGGGTGGAAAAACTACAGCCCTGGCTCTATGCTAATTTTTAGTTTGTATAGCTGAGTTATAAATGAGACTTACAATGGAAATGCTGACAAGACCCTTCACTGTAGCATAGATAGATTTACTTCTGAACAAGTTTGCTATTTTCTTAATGTTATGTAATTTAGTAGGCAGAACTCAGTTAGAATGTAAATATGTACATTTTGAGGGTGAAAATAAGTTCTTCACATTTTTAAATTGACATGCTTATAAGTTGTGTATAGTCTGCTTTTTCATACTATATTAAATTTTATTCAGACTGAGCTTTTGATTTTTTCTGCTACTGTGAGCCAATGACAAGATGCTAAGCATGGTTGTGATTTGTATCTATTAGATAGGATTTTCAAAAGGACTCACTGTAGGCCTAACTCTGCTCCCCTGGATCTCAATAGAGAACTCAGAGTTAGGACCAGCCATCCCTTTCAACCTATTCCTTTTTCTGTTTTCTTGATGTTAATGTTTGTTGAACTTTGTTGTCTTTGAACAACTCTTCTCATATGAACAAGATCTCTAGTCTGCCTCGCACATTTCTAATGTGCTCTCACATGTCTTTATAGGCTTATGTGCATTTCCTACTCTCAACTTTTTGACTCATTAGAATAATATCTAGATGTTCTTGTGAAATTCTGTAAAATTTTTCATTGACTAACTTTAAAATAGAAGACGTTTCCTGCTTTTCCTTATTCAGTTAACAGAGTGGCTCTTTGTTTTATTGTTTTAAATAAAAGCTTAAACAAGCCCTCTATCAAAACACCAGGGATAGGTTAGGAAAAGCAGTTGCTACAAAGGAACTGGAGGAATTATATTTTGGCATATCAGTGCTCTAGGCTTCTTTGTTGTAACTATTCTCCTGTCCTACATTCAGTTCTTGTTTATCCTTCTTCACTCTTTATATACATTGTGTCACGTGCCTTTATTTTTAGGCAGAACTCATGGATTTCAGTGGAGACATTTACTTAAAAATTGATAGCACGTGTCCCAGCATATTCATTCCCAAACTCTAATAATTGCTATTTACACTTAATTTATAATTGTTCTAGTGTACAGCATTTTCATAAGTTATATCGTAAATGTCTTTATGTGATTGAGTTGTTTACATTACATATTTGACAACTATGCAATGTTTATCTATAATGTAAAAAGGACATACTGTATATTTTGTAACATAGCTTTTAAAAATTGTATGTGTAACTATGTATACTTCATACTGTGGAGGCATGTTAGTGGCTCCATTGTTTAACTTACATTGTGATTTGCTGCTAATGCAGGAGGTGAGTCCTTAAAATAAAGATTACAATGTAGCTAAATATATTCCTATTATGTCTATAATGCACAAGGATGTTGAATTCTATTTTTCTAACCGGTTGTGAATTTTCTGTGAAGAGTACGGTTGAGGCACAAAGTTTCTAAAAATTATTTTTTTAAATTTGAAGAAATTATACAACCTTTCGGGATTCTGTACCATTGGCTTTGTAACCTGGCATGAATGTTCATCTTGCTCTAGTAGAGTGCAGTGCATTGAATAAAAAAATAAAGAGATGTTTAAAATATATACATTTACTTATATGCAGTGGTTGTCAATGGAAAAATAGTTCTGAGTCGAAGAGCTCTAGTTTGAAACAGCAAACTGTAAAGGATATGGGGCTGTGCATCAGCATAGGTACAACAAAGGAAATCTTAGGAGGAATGTGCACCAACACAGATTTTCATAGAAGTAAACATGCTGCGTAGGAGGCGTGCTGGAAGGGACCATGAGAGGTCATCTAGTTCAGACTTCGGTGCTGAGGCAGGGATTCTACAACCTCCCTTGGAAGCCTATTCCAGAGCTTAACTACCCTCTATAGTTTCTACTTTCTATAGTTAGAAAGTTTTCCCTAATAGCTAACCTAAATCTCACTTGCTACAGATTGAGCCTAGCACTTCTTGTTCTACTTTCAGTGGACCTGGACAACAATTGATCACCATCCCCTTTATAACAGGCCTCAACGTATTAGCATACTGTTATCCAGTACCCCCCTCAGTCTTCTGTTCTCAAGACTAAATAGGCTCAGTTCTTTTTAACTTTCCCCCACAGGTCAGGTTTTCTAAACCGTTTATTGTTTTTGTTGCTCTCCTCTGGACTCTCTCCAATTTGTCCACTTCTTTCTTAAAGTGTGGTGCCCAGAATTGGACACGTACTCCAACTGAGGCCTCTCCGGTGCCAAGTAGAGCAGGACAATTACCTCCTCTGTCTTACATAAGACACTCCTGTTAATACATCCCAGAACTATATTAGTCTTTTTTTTTTGGCAACTGCAACACATTGTTGACTCATATTCAATTTATGATCCTACTATGGTAGGCCCCTGATCCTTTTTCAGCGGTACTATTACCTAGCCAGTTATTCTCTGTTTTGTAGTTGTGCGTTTGATTTTTTCCTTCCTAAGTAAAGTACTTTTCTGCCTTTTGTGGGCATGGACATTTTCTGGCAAGTTTCTATGGGATGGAGTGAGCGGGGGACAGGGGTGGGGTAGAGGTGGGGCCTCGGGGAAGAGGAGGGGTGGAGTGAGGCAAGGGTGTTCGGTTTTGTGCAATTTTAGAAAGTTGGCAACCCTAAGCCTTTCTGTTTGTTCAAGGTATCCCTGACCATTGGATGAAGTGTTAGCTGGAGTGACCTTTGGTGGTAACTCCTTGTCCTGTCCTCCTTGAGGCTATAGGCATAGCTCTGGGGTGGGAAAGGGGACCCGGGCCCTCCCTCTGCAGCAGGTCCATGCCCTGGGCCCTGAAAGTGAAACAGCAAGCACTGTCCTAAGTTTGGCCAGCCTGCTTGCTTGCTTTCCCCTGGGCCACTTCCTACCACCACTGCATCTCAGTCTGGGGCATGGGCGCAGTGGCATTAGTCTTTACTTCCAAAGCCACAAAGTCTAGGGCTGATGCTTATTGCCTACTCGAATCCTAGCCCATGGGCTCCCTCCTGGGGAGCATCTGGGGTGGTGGGGGGAAATTCACAGTCAGGTCCCTTTAGGAGAACTTCCCTCTCCTGTTGCTGCAGAGCAGTGCTCCTCCAGGAAATGGCCCCCCACCTGGGGCTCCTGACGCTCCATTTATCCTGGTATTCTTCCAGGACCATGCTCAACTATGCCTGAGAGGGCAGGGCCTCCCTGGGCCAGTATTGCTCCAACCCTTCCTTTGTCTCTGCCTTAGTGTGGAGTTTGTAAACCCCATCCCTGTGCTGTCCACCTCATGTGGACAATTTTCAAATCCGTTCTGGAAGTTCACTGAAGCCTCACTTTGGCAAAGCATTTAAGCAAACACTTAACTTCAGGCAGGTGCTACAGGAAGATCTAAAGACTCTTAGAATGAAGCTTCATCAAGGGACTCCTCATTGCTGCTCGTACCTCTGCATATTGCTGTACTCCTCTTTCATCTGTCTCCTCATCTGGACCACATTGTTCATCATTCACCGCTGAGCTTTTGGCTCCTTTGCTGTCACTTTCAAGTGGACCCTTCTTCTCGCCAGGATTATTTGGGAGCTTTACCTTCTCTTTCTCCAGTTTCCACTGTGTCCTGATAATGTATTCATACAAAAGCGGCTCCAGGCACCAGTGCTCCAAGGGCGTGCCTGGGGCGGCAAGCTGCGGGGGGGGGGAGGGGAGGGGGGCGGGGCGTGCTGGTCGCCGTGAGGGCGGCAGTCAGGCTGCCTTCGGTGGCATGCCTGCGGGAGGTCCACCGGTCCCGCGGCTTCGGTGGCAATTCGGCAGCGGGTACGCCGAAGGCACGGGACCGGCGGACCTCCCGCAGGCATGCCGCCAAAAGCTACCTACCTTCTGTGCTCGGGGCAGCAAAATACATAGAGCCGCCCCTGTATACATATCTAGAACAGGGCATTAAACTCAGTACATTTTAAATCCAGAGGAAGTTAAACACACTACTATCACTACTGCGGGTTAAACACTCCACTACTTATTGCTCTCCTTGATTTCCATCTTGGAACCATAGAAGGAAATGGTAAATGACTGTTTCTAGTCTAGTCTAGATAGGTTCTTATACTGCACTCATCACAGCAGAGTATAAGAGCACTTTCCAGAAGTGAATTAAGCAATGTGACTATGTGTCACATTCTCATTCATTCTCTTTCTCATCCTTTCCCTGGAGGGAATAGTGCCTGCAGAGCACTGTTTTGTTCTGGAAGACTTTTTTATTTTGTTTTTAAATATACAGGCTTTCTATGTGTTTATTAGAGCTGGTCAAAAATTTTTTTGACTGAACAGTTTTCTGGAAAATGCAGTTGTGTTGAAATCAAAACATTCATGGGCAGGATTAGAATTTGACATTTTTGATGGGAAAGTATTGAAATGATACACTTCAGCTGTCTCAGTTTGATTAGTTTATATTTTTATTATTAAACATGAATTTAAATGTATATTTTACTATTTTATATTGTTTTGACATTATTGAAATTGTGTGTTTTGCTATTTCTGAATTGACATTTTTTCAGAATTTTTGAAATGTTGACTTGTGCCAATTCAGAACCAAAACAGGTTTTGATAAGTTGACATTTCCTGAGAAATGGAAATTTCTGTTTTTCAGTCAGCTCTAATGTTATATTAGAGAAGGCAAGGCCAAAGAAGTGACTCAAGGTCAAGGGCACTGGTATCTGTAGGAGGTGCAGCTAGAATAGGATTTTAAAAACTCCAAAACACTCACATTAAAAATATGTGTAAAGCACCATGCAAGAAATGAATATTTGTAAAAATAAATGTGCACAATACAGAGCAAATGTACCTAAAACAATCACGATTTTCAAAAGATTCTCTTGGGGAAAACATTGAATTTATTGATGGGGACAGACCTCACAGTACTTCAGGAAAAAGCTCTTGAGGAACTAAGGGTATGTCTACACTGCAGTGTAAGCCCAGGGTTCAAACACAGGCTCTAGCCTAACCCCCATTCCGTCTACACACAAATCGTGTTAACCAAGGGCTCAGGTGCAGGGTACGAGCCTGAGTCAAGCCAGGACCCAGGGTTCAAGCCCTATTGTTTTACAGTGATGACACAGCCCTACTGGATTTGAGCTCTGTGAGTCCTCCAAAAGTATCCTACAATCCCATGGGCTGACTTTCTTTCTCCTTGGGATAATCAAATTTGGTGGACAATCAAGTTTTCCCACATTGCACCATCAACTAAAGGCTAAAGCAGCCACATTTGAGGGGCCACTAGGAAGTCTGGGATAAGGGTGGTTGGACTCAGGCCCACACAATGCAGTGTTGGACTCAGGCCCGCACTCTCTGCCTCCCCCCCCCCCCCGCCCCACACACACAGTGGCAACTCTTGCAGCTCCTGTCCTGTGGGACTGGCTGGGCTCCAGGCATTGTAACCCGGCCCCTGATGCATGGGGTCACAGGGCCACTCTCTCAAATTTGGCCTGGCCACCCCCCCTCAGAGAGGCTGGGCCAAACCTGTGCACCAGGATCCAGATCTCAATCCCCAGAGTGAGAAACTGAACCCAGCCAGCCCTGTGGGATAGGAGCTGTTTCAACTGGGTGTGTGTGTGTGGGGGGGGGCGGTTGTGGGTCAAAGCAGCACAGTCCCATGAAACCTGGGGACAATAGGGAAGTCTGAGGCAGAGCTATTTCACATAATGAGCTGACTAACCAAAAGAAGGCTGAGGGGATATGATTGCTCTCTTTAAATACATCAAAGGGATAAATACCAGGGAGGGAGAGGAATTATTTCAGCTCAGTACTAATGTGGACACGAGAATGAATGGATATAAACTGGCCGTGGGGAAGTTTAGGCTTGAAATTAGACGAAGGTTTCTAACCGTCAGAGGGGTGAAATTTTGGAACAGCCTTCCGAGGGAAATGGTGGGGGCGAAAGACCTCTCTGGCTTCAAGATTAGGCTAGATAAGTTTATGGAGGGAATGGTTTAATGGGATAAGTCAATTAGGTAATAAAGTGCCATCGCTGGTAAAATGTGGGTCTGGCTAGAGAATCTTGCCTGTATGCTCGGGGTTCTACTGATCGCCATATTTGGGGTCGGGAAGGAATTTTCCTCCAGGGTAGATTGGCAGAGGCCCTGGAGGTTTTTCGCCTTCCTCCACAGCATTGGGCAGGGGTCGCAAGCTGGAGGATTCTCTGCGATTTGAAGTCTTTAAATCACGATCTGGAGACTTCAACAGCTGAGTTAAGGGAAAGTGGGTGGGTCAGCTTTTGTGGCCTGCATCATGCGGGAGGTCAGACTAGATGACCATAATGGTCCCTTCTGACCTTTAAGTCTATGAGTCTATGAGTCTATGAGACTAATCAGTCCAGACATCATAGTTCAGACCTCAAACCCAAGCACCAACTGCTGTGGATAGCTCTCATATTTTCCTGAAAAATTCACCTGAATCTGAATGGAACAAACAAAGGCAGAAAACACCAAACTAGACCAGATCTCATCTTCATGCTTATACTACTGCACCTCTCATCAGCCTCCAACACAGTAGACCACAAAGATCCTGCTAATCCGCCTATTTGATTGGAACAGATGGCACAGTATCACAATTCCTTTTCAGCAAAACCCAGAGAATGTTAATGGCTAAATGCTCTTCTTCCTTGAGGGTCTTGAGGGATCCCACAGAGAGCCATACTATTTCCCCTTAATTGGACTTCATGAGAACTATTTAAAAATGGTGAGATGCCACAGACTTTGTGGCCATTAATGTGCACTGTTGACAGCCAACTATATCGCATTCTCTACAGATGCCACCAGTGTCACTACTAAGACTTCACAATGTTTTCAATAGATCACTCCTCAATGAGGAGCAGTTGGTTCAAACTCAGGCCAGGCAAAGCAAAAGTGATGATGATTGGAAGAAGAAAATGTACTGTCCACTCCTCCTATTGACAGAGTACACCCTCCTGATTTTCATCACTGAGCCTAAATAATCCTGTAGAGTCATTGACCAAAAAACAGCAGCTTTCTTCCACCTCAAGCTTCTTAGGAAACTTCCCCCTGACTCCCACGGAAGCACTTGGCTACAGTGACCCATACATTACTACAAAAAAATGAATGGTTAATGAATAATACTGAGAACAAATCCACGTGATTCAGTAGGTGTGTAAGCAAATGGGTGCTAGATATGAATACACTTCTACCCTGATATAACGCTGTCCTCGGGAGCCAAAAAAATCTTACCGCGTTATAGGTGAAACAGTGTTATATCGAACTTGCCCCCCCTCCCCGGAGCGCTGCTTTACCGCGTTATATCTGAATTCGTGTTATATCGGGTCGTGTTATATTGGGGTAGAGGTGTATTGTGGATTAACAGCATAAGGAGATCAGAAGAAAATCTCAGTCCACATTTCCGTATAGGTGCTGTAAGTAAGCAGCAATGTTGTGCTCCATATCATTCTCAATGTGTCATTGACAGGGATTTGTTTCTATTCAGCGGGAATTTCTAGCCATACCAATGCCAGTTGCTATAAATATTTTTGTCCATGTGACTGGCTGGCATTTTACTGTACATATCAACTCATAGGGAATATTCTGTGAATTGTAGCCCTCCTTTCATCACTTGAGTCTGAAGGGGAACACATGCTCCATAACCAGGGAAGCTAAGGTGTGTACTTCTCACATAGATAGTAATTATGCTGATTTTCACTAGAGCAGTGACTAAGTAGATTTACAATGCAGATCAGACCCCAGTATTACAACATAGGAGAACATCAGAAGGGAGGACAATATTGAAACCATTCCATTTTACTCATGCTCTTGTGAAACTTTCATATTTACCCTTTACACTTCTTGCATGCACCAATCACTATACACTAGTTAATATATTAGTGCCCTGCATTGTAGTATAAACAAGCAACTTAATTACAGCAGTAGATAATATTTTGCAAGCAGATGACAGTAGCATGTAATTACTGCTAGTTTACACTATGCAAGAAGCATAAATTACAATTTGGACAATTTATGGGCCAGATTCTGCCCTTGTTTATGCAACGTGCAACTCTTATTGGCTTTAGCAGGAGCTGTGCACATGTAACTGAGGATAGAATTCAGTCCTCTACTATTTGACTATGGCCCAGAGCATCAGTTCTCAAGCTGTTGTCCACAGAGAGCTAGTTGGTCATAAGGGGCTAGATCCACAAAGATGCTCAGTCTCTCCTGTTAAAGCTACTTTGCTTTGTATAAATAATCAAATGACCAGACACAGCACAATAGCCCAGTAGTTAAAACACTCAGCTAGTATGTGAGAGAGACTGTGACAGGGTGCTATTAGCAGCTATAAACTGAGCCCTTTGGAGCACCCTGGTCACTTAGAATAGCCAGGGTACTGGGTGTAGTTAGAGTATGAGGGACTTAGGTAGCTTGGATCTGGAAAGGCAGAAGGGATCACTTGCACCTGTAGGGAGTCTGGGGAGCTAATGAAGTAATTAGCTCACTTGCTGGATAGCTCTGTGAAGAAAGCAAGCAGTGTAAAAGGCAGAGCCTGGGAGCAGGCGGTAGGGTGACCAGATAGCAAATGTGAAAAACCGGGATGGGGGGGGATAATAGGAGCCTATTTAAGAAAAAGACCCCAAAATCGGGACATCTGGTCACCCTAGCAGGCAAGGGAGGTTCTACATAACTGCTGCTATGCTGCGCTGTGCCTGGCGCATAAACAATAATCAAGATGCTGTTGGACTATATGTGCTGCTTAATTCACAAAGAGGGCTTACTAGCCAGTGTTTCCAGGAACTGAAGGGGAAACCTGTTCACAGAGACCCAGGTTCAAGTCTCTGCCCCAATGAACATTTAGTTACTTATACAAAGTGGAACAGCTTCAGCAGAACAGATTAAGAGACCCTTCCCAGAATAGCCAATAGCCTGCTGGTTAGGGCACTCACCTCAGATGCATGTTCAAGTCCGTGTTTCAAATCAGGCTTGAAGCTGGGTCTCCCACATCCGAGGTGCGTGGCCTAACCACTGGACGGCTGGCTATAACGGAGTAGGTCTCTCTTGCTGATTTTCAGTTGCTAGGGCATGGGTTACTGAAGCAGCTGACCTGGCTTATGTGTTTAACACCAGGAGATGGTTCATGGCTGAGGATCTCATAGAATCATAGAATATCAGGGTTGGAAGAGACCTCAGGAGGTCATCTAGTCCAACCCCCTGCTCAAAGCAGGACCAACCCCAACTATCTTGAGCAGAGGGAAGCACCTTCCTCTGCCTGTCAATTTAGTCACCTAGAGGCCCTGATCAATGGAAATTAGACACCTAAATACCATTGAGTTTGGGCTCTAAGCCATTCCCCTTTCCTTTGCATTTCATTCCTGGCTAGCTTAGGCGGCTTCCCTCTTGGCCTGCTGGTTTCTAAGGATTCCTTCCTCAGGTGCCTAATTTTCTCCATGCATTGTGCAGGGAGCCTGGGCACTTAACTCAGAGCTGAGAATTCTACTCATTGGTGGGGTGTTGTAACATCTAACTGCCTTTGTGGATCTAGTCCCTGGTGCTGGCTCCTTCTTGTTGCCAGTTGCTACTTTGCATGAAAAGATGCTAAAAATGCATTAAGTATTTTCCCAGTATTTCTTTTCCATGGAAGAAATTGCTGTAGTTGCCACAGGAATCTTGTATGATCCCAGATGGAAGAGTAGGTGATTTATATAATCATAAGCGAATCCTTCCCTCACCCTTTGCCCCAGCGGTGGTTGTTCCTCAGCACAATTTACAGAATGTGAACCAAAAGACAGTATACAAGCATTACTAACCACCATGCTCACAGACCAAAAAAAAAATCAGGTCTGGCTTGTTCAGTAAAGCTACTGAGGTTGGTAGAGAAGGCAAGGCCAGATTCAAGCAATTTGGGACCTTGGTCTTGCCCCCCCACACACTTGGAATTGTGGTGGCATGGGGATCCCCTTCCAGAGAGGCAGCATGGGGCATCTTCTTCCTCTTAGGAGCAGCAGCAAGACCACCCTTGACTCAGGAGCAACGTTCCCGGCCAATGGGAGCTGCGGAGGGCCATGCCGGTGAACAGTCAAAGTAAACAAAATGTCTCGCGGCCCACCAGCGGATTACCCTGATGGGCCATGTGCCAAAGGTTGCCGACCCCTGACCTAGAACCTTCCCCAGCTCCCTTCTGCCTGGCTTCCTGCTACAGTTTAAAAAATATATGCATATCTTCACAGTCACTTTGCATACATACAACAGTCACTTTTAAGATGAAAAAAATATATATTAGTAACATTTTTTTCCTCAGTATGGTATGGATGAAACCCCCACCATATGATGATGACCATTTATTAGACCAAGCAGAACTGGAAGAGAAGTGACACCCTCTTCAGAAACATTAAACAGCTGAACGAAAGGCCATGTATTTTAAAAAGGTCATTTACAGACAGCTGTCATCGCTATGAAAAGAAATCACAAGGAAAAGTTAGTTAAATGTTTGAGTTTAAGCTTGGGCCAGGGACTGTCTTTTTGTTCTGTTTGCACAGCACCTAGCACACTGGGGGTCCCAGTAGGGTAATAAATAATAATAAAGACAAAATTTGGGCTAATTTGGCTTCCTTGAGTTTAGAGGCTCTAGAAAGTTTGGGATGGAGAGGGACAAGTTGGGGGAGATTTACAAAGGCACAAATTGTCTCTGGAACTCAACTCTTATTTCAGATAAGTGGGACTTAAGTGCCTAACTGTCATTTGTGCCTTTGAAAATCCTCTCCCATTAACTTTAACTGTGTTTTGAGAATTTCTTAGCCCATGTGGAATTAGCAAATCCTAGCTCCCTTTACCTTTTTAGTAAATCATCGCCCTTTCATTTGAGTCCCCTCCCTTTCTTCCCTCCCACCCATCACCCTTCACTTCAGTAAAACCTTTTAGGGGCACCTTGTGCCCTGTCACGTGCCATTATACTGCTTTCTGATTCTAACTGCACTTCTGAGTTTCTGGGTAATGCTCATCTGTGTGGTGCATCTAGCTATGGTACCTGAAAGAAAATGTCATTCTCTTTTCTGTGTAGTGCTCCTTTAAATGTAGAAAGGTCTTCCAGCCCTCTTCAGGGGCAACTGTGAGGGAGATGCCATTTTGTGTCACTTCAGATATAGAATGTTAGAGGGTGAGTCGTTGTGCTCTCTATCTTGATGAAGTGCATGGCTGTTTTTACTTGTTTTCCAGGAAGGCAGAGATCTGTAAATCACGCATACTGCAGGTGCTAACTCTATTTTCAGCTTCACTGTTGGCAGTGCTGTACCAAACATCCTAGAGATGTGACAACATAGTCTGAGGCCTGCCCTCTGAAATGGTAATGAGGGGCAAAAATGAACTGAAGCATCCACCCAAACTATCACAATTAATTGCTATTTAAACAGTCATTTTTTCAATAGTTATCACTCAGCAAGATCTCCCTGTGCTGAGAATAGCACATAATCAAGTACCTCAGATTCCCTGATGTGGTGATTGACAGAGAATGCTGGGATTTTAACAGCGGCCACTTGTACCTTTGGGCATCGCCATCCTTTGTTATAAGTCATTTTATCCAAGCATCTGTTATTAACAGTTTTAGCCAAGATAGAGTTTCCACAATGGACCTACTGTGAAAGTCCACAGCTGCACAAAGTGTATTGCTTATAAAGGTTTCTTTGACATTGGCGCAGCATTAGGTTATTGTATGTAACAAAATCGTGGTGTGTTCCCTCACAGGATTTAGATGATCTTTACTGGAAAAAAAGGCATGCAACACAGGTGAAGTCCCAGCAGATCTTTCCTCAAAAAGCTATTGACACATGTGAAACTGTAAAAGCCCATGTCTCCCCTCAGTTCTGCCACTGCTGCTCCCATTAAAATCAGTGGGAGGTGGAGTACGTGCATATCAGAAGACAGAATTATTCATGAGTGGATAAACTGCCCGCAATTCAAATTCCTCTACTAGGAAGAGTAAAAATCATTGCAATTAAATGGTTGTAAAAGATCCAGTGTGGCCTTTGTTCCATTGCCAATGAAAGGTGAATTGCATAATAATCACGTTTTTAGTGCCATCAACAAATAAAAGTGGTGAGTACTACTGTAAATGTGACCATGAACTGAAATAATCTTTCTGTTCAGTAGACAGAAGGAACCCTCGTATAATCAGAGCTTTTAATGCCACTTGCTGAGCTGCGATGTACTAACGGCAAAATTTCCCTCTGAGGGAATGTCAGCACAGCAGAATGTACCCTTGTCTCGGCTCCTGTGCAGGCAGATCAGTGCTTGCCAAGCATGTGTCTGAGCATCCACGCTGCAGAGCCACAGATGACCATACCTATGTAGCTGCATCCACACTAGCGCTGCAGTTACATGGGTTTGATCCATGGGGGTGTATCCCAGGGCTCTTAGCACTTCACTAGCTTGAGCAGCTCTCGCATTTGGTTAGCGGTGTATTGAGGAGGATTTGTCTGTCCCTCCTGGGCCTCTTTGTGGAAGTGTTCTTAGTCCACCAGCACATCTAGCTGGGGCACTTGTGGCTCTGTACACGCCTCGCTTCTCTCCATTCCAGCCAGTGCCAGACCATGGACCCAGAACTGCTTGTGGCTGAACTGTTATTGGAGCAGGGTGCATTACAGCAGCAGTTTTGCCCCTCGGAAGGTGGCAGCAGGTCTCAGAGGGGAGTTCATTCATGGCAGACTGGAGACACCTGTTGCATATTGCAATCACTGCAAACTCCCCTTATGTAGACCAGCACTTCTGGTGCAGGGCCACTGACACAGTATGGTGGGATCAAATCATCATGTGGACCTGGGATGATCAGCAGTGGCTCCAGAACTTCCACAAGAGGAAGCAGACCTTCATGAAACTGTGTGAGAAGCTTGCCAAACCATCCAGCACCAGGACACACAATTGAGGGAGGCCATTATACTGGACCAGAAGCAGGTTGCTATTGCCATCTGGATTCTGGCTCCCAGACTGCTATAGTCCATAGTTAACCAGTTTGGAGTTGGGTTGGTAAGTCAGCTCTTGGGGTTGTGGTGATGGAGATTTGTGAGGCAATTAATACTGTGGTGGACATTGCTAATGTGTCTGGAAAAATATCTGGCTTTGAGAGAATGGGCTTCCCACTCTGTGCTGGAGCCATCAATGGCACTCACATGTCCATAGTTCACCTGTGACAAGGAGCACATGAATATGTCAAATTCAAAGGATGCTACTCGATCATTCTGCAGGCCTTGGTCATCCACAGAGGCAGGTTCATGACCACAAACATAGGACGTACTGGAAAGGGGCCTGAAAACAGGGTGCTGAGAAGATCTGGCCTTTACTTGTTTGGACAAGAAGGGATGTAATTCCCTCCAAAATACACCCTGACCCCAGGGAACATGACAAAAGAAAGGCCGGTTACACACCGAGCAATTGCAGGATGGTGCTGGTTGTCCACTTTGCCGGCTGAAGGCAGGATGGCACTGCCTACAGAACTATTTGGATGCCAATGCAGCTAGTGCCCTGTGTATTATTGTGCTCTGCTCAACATATGCATGAATAAGGGCAAAATTTTTGCCTGGCGTGGGCTCAGGACACTGTCATTTTGCAGGCCTGTACAGGCAAACAGAAAGTGCACCTGTCATCTCTGGGTCTGGGTCCAGGCCAGCAAGTGAACCTAGGGATGCACTGTGCACCTGTACTTTTAATATTGGGGTGACATTGGTGAGGAAATGTGATGCTGTGGTGGGGGAATGCAATGCTATGTATTTTTGTAGTACGCATATCAATGTATTTGTTATTTTGCTGATTTGCTATTGTTTATTTGCTATTGGTTTTATGTGATTGTAAGAGAGTTTGATCCTTTATTAAAAGCTTTGGATACAACTTTCTGCTTTTCCAAGCACTCAGACACCAATGTATTGTTCAGCCAAACCAATTTATAAACAAAAGTATTAAAATAACTCCAAGTATTCTGATGACCATTGCAGGCATCCCAGCTGCCTGTCCACAAATGATGACGTAAAAGGATAAGAACGTGAAACAGAGCACGGAACTGTGCCATTAGCAAAAGAGCAAGCTGTGCAGTCTCCCTGGCAGTGGAACTGGATGTCAAAAGAGTGTCTGTTCTCCTTCCCCCTGGCTGAACGGTTTGGATGGGGTGGAGTGAATAGGGTACATCTGCCCATTCCAGTTCATGGAGTTGCTCAGAGCCCACCCAAAGCCACAGGGCTCTCCAGTGGCTGCACTGGATGTAGTAGCATGGAGGAGAGCCCGTGGGCACTGCTTATGGTGTTGGAGCTGTGGGCTGCGAAGTGGTGGCCATCAGGGTGAGCAGCTGTTCAAACAGCTCCCTGTGCTGCACTGAGTCCTGATCCCTTACTCATGCTCAAGCAGAACACAAGCAGCCGTGCTCTCCTCCTGCTTCCTGTTTTGCTCCTCCTTTCCTCTGGCACTCCAGGTGTTTGTCTGACCTGCACCCAATGTCATCTCTGAGCCTTTTCCTTTTTCCACTTTGTTGGGTGAACTCGCCTCAAGAGTCCTGGGTGGCTGCCTCAGTCCAGCTGAGCTGGAAGTTCCTGCAAAGGAAATTAAAGTGTGTGTTATGTTTTGTCCATTGGGCAGGGTGGGGAGAGTGGGTGGAAGAAAAGAATCTCCCCATCCTACAGTTTCTACGTTTATCAGTTTGGTATGCTTTTATTTAGTTCATTTTTACTGACCTGTTCAGAAGCCCCTTCTAGCCATGTACCCATCATAAAGACGGACTATGGTCAAAATTTCTGATTTATTTCCATTAAAAAAAATGGGGGTGGGGGTGATTTAGGGCAATCAGACCGGGGGCCTGTCACCAGTAGTAGTTTTATCATTATTTCAGGTCAGGGAAGCCTTAGAAGATATTAATCGATTGGAAATCCTGAAGTGGAGGAGGGAGCAGCTTTTCCAGGCCAGGAGTTGAATTCCATCCATCTGTGCAAAGGAGATTTTTCATTGTTTGCTGACTGAACAGCATAGCGAGGCATGGAGAGGGCTAGTAAATTATAGGGGTGGCTATGAGAAGTTTGCCCTGCCCAGGGATCTCACTGACCACCTTGAGTTTCTTCTGTATTAATAATTCTCAAGAATTACCTGCCAGAAGGGGAGAAATTTTGGGCAAACATTAACAGTATGCCGAACTAGAAGGCAGAGGCTTGCTAACAGCAGACCAGGTTCCTCCTCCTTCCTGGACATCAGGACCAGGAGAACAAGTATTGATTTCCCAAGGGATTTCACTTAGTATATCCACTTGTTCTTTTAATTTAGACTGTCTGGGACACTGCTGTAATGCTAGCATCCATATAAGTCTATATGAGTCTATCGGGGTGACAGAGTTTCACAGAGAGCAGGATATGCACTCATGCTTGCTAAGAATGTAATCCTGATTATCCTGATTTTTTTTAATAAGTGTAATTTTTTTAATAGTAAGTGCTAATTGCACGTTTAAATCCCTCCTCTCTCCCACTTGGAATCCACCTTGGATGACATGTGGTATGGGAAGTGAGTAGGTAGAAGGACCAGAACAAACAGGCCTGGGAATTGTGGGGCTGCACTGGAGGATTAACTGAACATGAGCTCAGCAATACATGCTTTAGCTACATCTTCCCTGCAAAATGGACAGTTTGGAACATTCCTTAATATGAAACACAGGCTTTACCCCAGACCCCCAGCTGTACAAGAATTCCCAGGTTTAAAACATATACAAGCATGAGTTTAAGGGTTTTATTGTGGATGATAGTGTGGTTGGGACTAACCCATGCATAATAACATGGGTTAAGCCTGCAACTTAGACACATGGTTATTGGGAGAGAAGATTTCAGCTCTGATATCACACTCATGTGCTGCTATTTAAGAACAAATGTATTGGCTAATCAGGGCCCTCTACTCTGATGAGCGTCCCCTGTCCACACTACAAAAAGAAAGGAGAAAAAAGGCATGCAATTGTGTTTTGGCTGATTGGTTTTCTTTTATCCTGCCCAAAAGCTCTTCAATTCTGGTTTTAAATAAAGCCATTTTGAAGAGGGGAAGCTGAATGTTTCTGTTGCAACCTGCTGCGTTCATGTCCCTGCCCTGGCTTGTTGCATCATTCTAGGGAGGAGCAGAAAGGTGTGAAATTACACATACAGCAAGCAGCATGGTCTAGTGGTTAGAGCACAGGTGTGGGAGTCAGGAACTCTTTGATCTGATGCTGGTTTCTGTCACTAACTTGCTGCAAGCTTGGCCAACTCACTCAAGGTTGATTTTTCTGAGAGGTGGACCATGCTAGCTCTGGCTGAGTTCAGCAGTAACTCAACAAATCAGGTCCTTCACCTCTCTGAGTCCCAGTTTCCCATCTACAAAAGTGAGATAGCATTTACCTATAGAGTGCTTTGAGATTTGCTATAATACTGTGCACCATCCTCTGATGACAAGTGCTATAGATAGGCAAAATCTCACCCTTATATCACTCTCCACCTTCTCCATCTTCAGTATTTTTGGGTCAGTTTAGTATCAATCTACCCCTGTCACTCAGGCCCTGCCTCACCAATGAGCTCCATGTAGAACTCATTTGTAGCTTTCACTCTTGTGAATTAACACAGACAATCCAAATCTCTGCTGAGAAAGGGCCTGATCCAAAGTCCACTGAGTCAATGGCAGCCCAAAGCCTTTATTCACAGCACAAGATCACATATTCTGTCTCTGTGGATGTATTAGCCATTTGTAGCCCTCCAGCTCAGCAAATGAATGCAGTTCTGATTAACTATAGCACATTGGGCCTTATATAGGGGAGAACTTTGCCCTCATACCAGCATGGTAGAGCTGTTTCCTTACATGAAAATGAGGTTTCTGGCCATGTAGAGAGAATACTATATCAACTGAGATTTGCTATGAAGATCAGAAAGGAGAATTTCAGCTATGAATCACCCTGTGTGTATTTCATCCCTGCATTTCAAGAAGAGAATGTGCCCCTTTGCTTTAGATGGACCAGTCTTAAATTGAATAGCACTGTGATGGGGGAATACAAACGCCACCCTGGACAGGACTAATGAGCTGCTGAGGGCTTAATCAGCTCTGACCCACTACTCCTGCAATAGGTAGCGGGCTGGAGGGAGGAGTTAATAGGGGACAGCCCAGCTTAGTTGGGATCTGGCTGGGAGGGAAAGCAGAAGAGAAGAAGTCTCGCTGGCAGCAATTAGGGTTGGGCTGGGGAGTGAGTCCCCCCCCCCCCAAAGGTTTTTGCTCTCACTCAAAGTTCCAGGCTGTGGAGTGTGGGGGAAGGGGTATGGCCCCAACACTTTTAAGCAGTGGGCCTGCATGACATCAGTACTAGGGCTGCCAGTTTTGGTTGGGAGTATTCCTGAAGGTTTAGTCACATGACATAATGCTTAATTAAAGAGTATTCTTTAATTCCTGGAGACTCCAGGACAGTCCTGGAGGGTTGGCAACCCTAATCAGTACATCTGCTGCCAGAGCAGTCTGAAGGGTTGCGTCAGCTTAGGGTGACCAGATGTCCTGATTTTATAGGGACAGTCCCAATTTTTGGGTCTTTTTCTTATATAGGCTCCTATTACCCCCCACCCCCTGTCCTGATTTTTCACACTTGCTGTCTGGTCACCCTACTTTGGCTGTGTGGTCATAACACTACTGAAATTTGACCCAGCCATCTCTCCTTACAGACTTTGCCCCCTTCCCCCAAAGAACTATCTGAATTGACACCACTGCTGTCTGTGGCCAGGAACTAACTAGAGACTGCTGCTGCCAGAATCTCCCTGAGGGAAGGTAGGCCTGATGCAGGACTCTCGGTGTGATTTGCTACCTGTGACTTTTCCATTGCTGCTGCGTAAGACTGCTGCAGGTGGTGCCCTGCCTGAAAGGGGAGACAGCCCAATAAACCCCTTTTATCTTTTGTGACCGAATGGGGCTACAGCAGTGGGTTGCTGCAAATCCAGGAGTGACAGTGCCATAACCACTAAAATAAAAACAGCCTGTATCATGACCTGGCCCTAACACTATTGATACAAAATCATATATTAATTTATAGAACAGATTTTTTTCCCCGTTGGCATTTAAAAAAGTTTTAATCTCACCAGGTCCTTCAATGATCCTGATAAAAAGTGGAATTACTGGTGGCCCTGACCTATTTGTTTCATATCATGTTGATCCTGAGCTACTTATACAACATGATGGACCAAATTCCACTCACTTTCACCAAGGCCAGCCCAGACTATTGCCGGCGGCAGGATCGAGATTTCATGCTGGTTTTTCCTTGACCTTCTGTGGAGCTGAATCATCAGTTTATCCTAGAAATAATCTTATCCAACTAATGAACAGTTAATGAAGAGCAAATAACTCGTGAGAATGATGCGGCAGCATGTGCTGAAGGATACCCTGAAATGACTGTATTTTGCTCTGCAGGGGGAGAGCGTTTCCTTTCCAGAACAATCACAACACAGAAAGGGAAAAACAAAGCAGGTAAGAGTCACGCATTTGTTCATTTCAAGTTGATTTATTTGGGTCCTGTAGAAATGTCTGATGGGTGGCTCTGTAGGCTGCCCGGCCTTTCACCCTAACCTTCAAAGGATTTTGATGGTCTGGATTGAAATCTTAGCAGTATCTGTCCCATTTATTATTAATACAGACAAAACCACAGCATATAAGGAAGGCCGGGCAGTGGGATTCCTTCAGTGTATATATTGCATTTTAGCCCAAGCCCATTGTCAATCAATGGAAAGAATCCCAGTGATTACAATGGGCTTTGGAGCTGGCTTTCACTGAAATGTCCTGACAGTTGTTCTAGGAGAATCCGCAAGAGATTGCTGAGTGTCACCTCTTTTGCAACCAGCTGCAGCCCTGCATGCTGCAGGAATTAGCAAAAGGGTGTTGATGGGCCTTTATGGGGCACATTTTCAGAAGTGTGCCTGTATCTGAGTTTTGTACAATGTGTTTTTGGGATGCAAACAAGAAATCTTAGGCAAAACTCGGCCAGCTTGCACGATTAGTGGTGCTTTAACTGCAAAATACTCAGAATTGTGTACTTTCTCCTCTCAGCTCCAGCACCCCACCCCTTCTCTTTATTATCTTGAAATGAATTCCTCTTAGCGTATGCACAACATGCCTTGGGTGGTAAGTGACTAGGATTCATCAACAAATTTGGTTTGCTGGTTGGATCATTAACTTCCCCGGCTTGGGCCAGGTACTGACGGGGAGTGCAACATGAATGCTGATCCCTGCCCCCCTTGAAATCAATTTAAGAGACACGCTTAAAATTAAGACTCTCTTCTTGCCTTTCCCTCCCCTCTCCAGACTGCCCCCAGCATTGCCAACTTAGCTATGAGTTCACATATGATTTTCTAAACAAAAGATTCATTTTTCTTACTCTTTCTAGAAGGTGCAGATTCTTACCCTGACCCCAGATTCCTGTTGAAGGGCTTGCTCCAAAGTCCATTGAAGTGAATGGAAAGATTCACATTAACTTCTATGGGAGTTGGAACAGGCCCAAAATTCACAGGAATCTCACTTGTCCCAGTGCTTTGTCTAAGTTATCTGTATGTGTTGATTTTAAATTTCCTGAGATTGGATCACAGCAAAGAGAGAGAATGTTATCAGATAAACCTAGCACAAAAGAGCAAGGCCCTGTGGTTGGAAACGTAATGGTTAAATAGAGAGATAAGCCTTTTCTTTTTACATATGACTATAGGTTCTGGTAGCCAGTCTGAATGTGTTTGACTGGAGCTGCAAGGAGCATTGTTTTTGTCCGTTTCTAAAATAAGAATATTTTTCTTTTGAAGCAGATGTATTTGAGAAATTTGAGACCCCCCAGCCTTATATATTGGAGGAGACCTTTGCTGCAGGAGACCTTTGCTCTGGCAAATGGTAAGATAAGAATCCTAGAAGAGAAGTGTATGTTCGGCTTTTCCCTTCTTGGTTTTATTGCAGATTTTTTCCCCAGGGTATGTTTCATAAAACACTATCTACAAATGAATATGACTAAATCCATCAAGTTTTATAGTCTGCCACTGAAAACCTTGTGAGCAAACCAAATGGTCACTAGACCAAGATGCGTCACCTGTCCTTGTAAATCACACATGCTAGGAACTTATACCTAGATAGCACCTTCCATCTGAGGTTCTCCATGTATTTAATATTTTGTGCCCTTAATATGAAACTGTCATATTCTTTTTCCTGTACATCTCAACCTGCCAGGACACAAGTGTAGGATACAGTGTATAAAAAAGTCCCAACAGAAGGGCACAGAAAAAATTATGAATCCAGGAAATTTACAAAGACATGAGATTCAATTCTTTGGTGGAAATGACTTTGTCTCATCTCTGTTCCATGATTCTGTATTTCTGATGGAATAATTTATGATAACATCAGGGTTGTCTTTTTAGATTCAAGACAGGTCCATTTACTTGGTACGTCTGTGGCCACATGAGTGTAATAGCTGAGCACCTAGGGCTAAGGGGAGGGCGGTGTCCCTCGAAATGAAGGGCGTTGTTCATGGAGATGGGGTGGAGAGGCATTTCTCACCAGTCCATTGTGTGTCGGAGGCAGAGAGGTCAAAGCTGAAGGTCAAAGGCTAAATTCCATTTGCCACAGCATGTGTGTTCTGGTTGAATCAATACTCACCTGCTTGCACCATGCACCCTTGTACAACAGGGAATTGTGAGAGGGAGGGAACTTAATGAGGAAACCCACAGAAAAACTGTCCAGAAATATTATGCTGACACTGGCACAGACTGATTCCTGACCCCTGGTCTACATCATAAATTTACACTGGTATAAATACATCGCTCAGTGATGTAGAAAATCCACACCCATGGGCAACGCAGTTATACCAACATAACCCCCGGTGTAGACAGGGCTATATTAATGGGAGGGCTTCTCCCATTGACGTAACTACTGCCTCTTGGGGAGGTGGATCCCTATGCTGACAGGAGAAGCTCTTCCATCGGTATAGATAGCGTCTTCACTAAGCGCTACCGTGGCACAGCCGCCAGTGCAGCACTGTAAGTGTAGACAAGCCCTTAGTTACTTAAGTGCTGCGTGTGCTCATAAAAGGCAGCAAGTCCGAATACTAATGTTCCAGTCTCCGCAGCAACAAGATTCCCCTTCTAGTAATCCACCCCCCGTATGGGCTGTGCTACCCTTGTCTCCTGCTATTTTATAGGTTATGATGAAAGAAGCCCTCAAATCAACTACTGAGGTGATCTTCCTTAGCAGCTTCTGCTGTCCCAGAGAGGGCTATCAAATGAGTCTGAGAGGCACGATCGACCTGCTGCGAGCCCGGTGGTTAGGAAGGCCAGACGTGCAGAATGAAGTCCTACCCAATGAGGAGGTTCAATGACAGCCATTGTCTTCCCCTACAGCAGATTCAGTGTCTGGTTGTGATCTGAATTAGAACGACCACTTACCAGGGTATGTTACACACAGATCTACTTTTGGACCTGGTAAAATAAGATACTAAAGACAAGTAGATCTTGGATGTCAAATTTTACACTGCATATAAATATCACTATGAAACTGTTATATGCCCATTTTAATTGGACGTGTCACAGGGTGCAGTCCCAGTGTGTAACCTCCACAGCCTAAGTTTCCCCTCCTGGAGCTCTGACTAATTCTTCCAGTCGTCAGCTCAGTTCAGTTGCTGAGATGACACAGCCCCTCCAGCTAAGTCACAAGAGTCCACTCCTTCTGTGGTATCAAAATCCAATAAAACGGACGACCAACCAGTCTTTTGCCCTAGGCTTAAGCTGTGCACAGCCCGTCCTGCCCCAAAGGTTTGTCTTCCGCTCACCTTTACCCCCTCTTCAGCCTGTCCTCTGGGCTCAAAATTCTTCCCCTTTTGGGATAGGGGCTCCACAACTCTCCTTCTTGGGGCTGTACAGTGGGAACCTACCCTTGTGCTCTTTGATGGGCCCAGCCTGGGAACCTTAACCAATGGGTCTGCCTTGCCCCAACAGCCAGGGCCCAGTTCTAGGGGTGGGTGTGCGGGCAGGCAGGGTGGTTAGCCTGGGCACCAGACTGCTGTGCTGCTCAAGATTTATTGTTTTTAATCCACTCTAATTGGTTAGATTGATTTTTGATTTTTTTTTTTTTTTTATTGCTCAGCAGCTAGGGGTGGGTGGCTGGAAACTTTTTCCATCCTGGCCAGCAAAACAGTTAGGGCTGCTCTGCCTATGGCTACATGCTGCTCTGCTTCTTTCCCCCAGGGCTTCTTCCTACACTTGCTGCCCTCCTGCTCTTCTCTGGCATACTAACTCCTGGGCTCCTCTCTCTTCCCTCCTGGTGTCACTTTCAAGTCTCTTTCTAGCTCTCTATCCTAGGCTCAAACATCTCCCTTGGGATAGGGCATCAGACAGCAACCTCCTGTTACTTGGCTCTCCCATCTCCCTGGGCCACATGCTGCCTTTTTATCTCCCAGCATGTCTGGCTCAAGTCACCCGACTCTTTGTCACATGGTTTACTCATTTCCTCCATCTGGGAAAGTGGACTAAATCTGGTGCAGGCATAGCTGAGCCCCAACCCCTTAATACAGTAAGGTGATGTTTTAGCCATCTAGCGTAACCCTAAGGATCTGCATGTCTGGAAACAGCAATGGAAATAGAACTGACCTCCTCAGTGAAATCAAATAATAAATTAATTCCTTTTAAAAAGTATTGGGTGCCTTCAATCTTCTGTAGGACAAAATGGCTGGGGAATGTAACTAGACAGTTGTGTCCTCTGGAAACTAAAATGAAAGTAACTTTATTTCTGCTACTGCCGTCAAATCCCTGACCTCGTCTGTCAAAGTAAACACTGAGGTCCTGCTTCCCCAGTGTGCTGCATTGCAGCCCTCAGGCAGCACAAAGCCAGCTTGGCAGGCTGCTGGAGGATCCCTAGCTGGTGTTGAGCTGCTGTAGAGGCTCTTACATCCGCCACCCCTCCAGCTGCCAGTCCTGGGGCAATAACCAGGGCATTCCTATACTCCAACAACCCCCAGGGATATTAGGGACCATGTGGGCCAGTGACAGTCAGTGTAGATTGGACCTGTTTTTGGTGACTGAAGCGCAACACTTCTGGACCAGAACTGGGGACTGGAGCCTGAATGTTCACGTCTTGTTTTTATGTTTGATCACTTACTCAAATGACCTGATCTAAAACTTTCTCAAACATTTTTTTTCCATTGGAAAGTTCAGAGCCCCCAATTGAAACACCATTGTTTTGGAGACATTACAAATAAAACAGAGATGCGTGCAGAGAAATGACTATAACAAAGGTTTTTACATGCTGGAGTATCATAGTATGCTATGCGCTTTATTACCCGACAATGTTTTGTCTTGTGCAGCATGTGGTATATTGGATTCAAGCAGTAAACTGGGGTCTATAACCACAAGGACAATAATAATAAAAAATACTGTATTATGTTATGTGTAAACCTAGTTAGCAGGAGATACTGAACTCAATTTAGTAACGAAACCCAATATCTTTTTGTTTTGCAAATAATCATAGTTACAGTCCCAGGGAGGAAAATTTCAAAAGCACTTAAATGATTTAGGAACACAAGTCCCATTTTCAAAAGGATCTTTAAAGACTGTTAAAGCTATTTAGATGCTGAAAGCTGCAGTTTGTGAATCCCACTGGGCTTACGCATGAGTTAGGCACTGAATTGCTTGGTGGTTTCAGCTCTCAGGCACTTTCGTGCATGCTCACTGATAAACATTTAGGCATCTAGAGGACTTTACTAGTGGAAATTTGGGTGCCAAGGGAATTTAGGCACTTACAAGGTTAGTTGGCAGTTGAGCAGTGTTTTGTGAATGCTAGTGGTTTCTAAATGTTGGACATAGGTGCTTAAAGGGGCAGTTAGTTGCCTAATGGTATAACAACACTGCAATATAAGGCCAGAGATAGTGAGACTTGAGTCAGCTAACCCGTATTAGGGAAGCCTTGACTTGAACATCTACAGTGTATTTTAACCCTAGGCTAAGACTTTTCTAACCTGTACTCGAATCTAGGGCTCTGATGTCCACACAGCCGTGCATCACCCCAAGTCAAAGTAACCATAGCCTCATCCCTAGGGCCCCTTGCCCCTGAAATGTGGCCGCTCTAGCCCTATGATTGTGGTGCACTGTGGGAAAACTTTACTGCCTGCCCTGCATGTTACCAGGAAGTAGCTTGCTTTGCAAAAGGGTTGATGGATTCGCTCTCCATTGCAAAGCCAGGAGGCTGTCTGACAGTGGGCTTGCAGATCAATGATCAGAAGAGAATGGGTTAATACTGACCTGAGCTGCTGCCATTTGCAAAGGGTGGGGGTGGCTTCCATTTTCGATAGAGTAGATTGCAGATTGTTGGCCTAGAGAGGACTAAGGAAGTTGTCACATGGAATTTTGTCATATTTCCAGTGGACTCCCAAGACCCAAGTCAACTGGAGCTGTGTCTACACTGCTAAGCAATAGGGCTTGGACCCTGGGTCCCAGCTTAACTTGAGCTTGGACCCTCCAGCCCTGCAGGGTCCTGGGACCTTGGGTTAGCCCAATTGCAGTGTAGACACAAGGGGAGTTAGGCTTGAGCCTAGGCTCAAGCACGGGCTTACACTACAGTGTAGATATACTCTACGTCCTCCTCATGAACTAGCTCCTAGGGCCATATTCAGCTATAAGTTGTTAAAACACAATTGAGTAGTACCCTGCTGTGAAAAGCATCTTAGAAATCTCCAGATAATCAAGTTGAAAATACAGACCGAAAATTTGCCCTTTGACTGCAATATACCGATATCTTCAAACGACAATAGACCTTTCTCCTGGCCTTGGTTGAATATGAAATAAAAATTTAAACACATCATTCCTTTGGTCAGCTTCAGCAGGGCAGATTAATGATTCAACAGGAAGGCTATTAATACAACTATGCAGACACTTCAACATTTGTTCCATTGGACAAAATTTGCCTGGGGTGCATTTCAGTGTATTCCCCCACTCCTAGCATGACATTAATCTATTCCTGTTAGAGCTCATCACACTGAAGATCAGGTCTGGCATTTATAACTCCACAGTACCAGAATCAATCTATAAGGATGCATGGACATTAGGGGGAAAAGCGTGTTTTTACCAGGTTTTAGATTACATGTGGTAACTGCCGTGGTAAAATTCTCCTGAAGACAAAGCAATTTGTGCTTTTCACATGTAGGCATATTGAGGTTAAAAACTGCAGTGGCTTGTCTCCACGAGGCTAGTTATCTCAGTGTAAAATGCACCCTTTTTGCAGTGAAACTACAGCTCCCCACATTAGAGACCAAGCCTCCCATTCCAACCTTAAAAGGTTGGAACTGGAAGATGGATAATGGGCCACTATCACTCTACAGCATCATCCTCCCTGGGGATGTGGCTTCACTAGGTATGTTTTTAATCAGTGTTAAACTAAACCATGTTACAATCCTAGTGGAGACAAAGCAGCTGTAATTTTAATTTGTGTTAGCTGGTGAAGGAAAACCCTATGCTCCCCACTAGGGTTCACCTTCACCAGCTAATGCAGGTTGAAATTATAACTGCCTTGTCCTCACTAGGATTGCAATGTGGGTGAGTTAAAGTGGGTTAAAAATGCATCTTTTTTCCCTAGTGAAGACACAACCCAGGCTCTGTGGATTAGCAATCTGGATTGTGGAAAGGCCAGCCAGAGCTGTGCAGGAGGGCATGTGCAGGGGCCAAACCCACAGGTCACTAACCTCCTATGCACTGGGTCAACTGTGGACACAAATTGTGCCCCAAAATCTGTGTTTCTCCATCTCTACCTGTGCCACTGATTCCCATTGCGACAGATCTCAAACCCAGTCCTAATGTTGCTTCTTACCTTGAGCTGAGTTCAAACCCCACAGTTGCTTGAAACAACTTCACCCAGTTCCCTGAGCTCATGTGCTGTAAACTGAATTGCAAGACTCTTCCAGTTTTCCTCTCTATGGGTACGTCTTCATGATAGCAATAGCGTGTGCGATTGGCGCCCACAGTAGCCTGGCCCGGGATGTGAACAGCCACACTGCAAAGCCATAACGGAGTTAGTATGTCCCCACTGGCAGTACAGTAGGATTTCTGGGGGCATATCCTATGGTTCGTTGTGCTGCCATAAACTGAGTCGCTCTATGATTCTTTCCCACTGAATTGTAGAACTTGTCTGTCCTTTGGGGCACATGTGGGGAGAGGGGGAAATTGTGGGAAGGCATCAGATGACTAGCTGTACTCGAGTGGTTCAGCCTGCATCCCCACTGCAAAATGGACGAGTTACCAGGCAGAGTAAAAGTGATACCTGAGCTCTAGCATCTACTACAGCCAGGCCAGCCAGCCTAGGTTTGAAACGCTACCAGACTTGGGTGAGAGGGTTTTGTGTGTGGACGGGAGGGGGGTTAACACAACGGTTCCATTAACTCTGCAGTGAAGCCATACCCTATCCATTTGATGCAGCTACTAAATATAATTGGTTTGGATGTCCCAGGGCTGCAATTCTTAACTCTAGCACAACTTTTAGATGTATAAAATCCAGCATTGTCAGCCAAAGCATTGAAGGAATTCTGCTATGATTTGCCAGTAAATGCAGTCAAAGGGCAGTTTGTGCATAGCTCTTCAGCTTTGTTATTTGGACCTGATTTTTCAATATAGTCTCACATTTTGCACATTCAAATAATTGTGGGATTAACTAATGTGGGTATCTATGGGGGCAGCTAGGTGCCTAAATACCTGTTTTTAACCTACAAGTCATTTATGCCCACACTTGGCGGCAAAAATTGCAGCTGCAATAGGGAGACTGGTTTTTAACAAAGCCGACCCTTTAACATTAGTCTAATATATGACAAGAGAGTTGAACGTATCGTAGTTGAATAATTATGATTAATTTGGAAGACCGAAAAGGTTTAGTCTTGCTAGTAAGTCAAGCTCGATATCGCCCCTGCTAACTAGGTTTAAGCATAGGATGGATAATAGAGTGTTTATTTTATTGGCCTCATAATTATGCACCCTTATTTTTATTACTGCATTCCGTTAAACAGTATGCTGTGCAAAGCATTTTCCATCTCTAGTATCTATGAGTGTACGTCAAACATTGTCATAACTTGATCTTCCGACACACACAGACATTTATTACAGTAATTTCTATGCACTTGCTTCTTGCTGCTTTGTTTGAGTTTAAATTTGCTCCAGCCACTAGGGCAATAAAGTTTTGAGTCTTTATAGTGCAAACAATATTTGATAAAGTAAGAAAGGTCACATAAAAGTTATGGGCACAATAAAAGGACGGATTATACAGCCTTCCTGTTTGCTGGGTCCCTTTCCTCTCAAGCTGCCATTCAGGGGTGGCAGTGGGCCTCCGTTCACCTCAGAGGAAATGGCGAGGAGCACTGGCAGCTTGGATGTTCCTTAGTGATGAATGGGAAGGTGGATGAGCGATAAAGGACACAGCTAGACATGAAAAAATCAGAGAAGGGAATGGGAAGAGGAAAGTTGGGGACAAGAGCAGGGATAGAAGACAGCCTGGAGAGTTCAGGTATTTTGACTAAACAACGAAGATTAAATGATAAAAGAGCCAAATTTACAAAGGTGCAGATAGATGCCTAGTAGGCTTTACAAAGTGCTTTTACAGCGTAAGAACCTAAGTCCCACTGAAAGGCTGGGAGAGATAGGCACCTAACGCACCAAGGTGCTTTTGAAAATCCTACTAGATTTACCAGGGGGACTTAGGGTGAGTGTAGAGCACCTGATTAGGCACCTTGCCATTAAGTGGAATTCACAGCCCCGAGATAGACGCCTTGGTTCCCCATCCAGGGTGAGTTAGGTGTCTAACAAAGGAATTCACAGACGCAAGTACACTAAATGGAGAGCCACTTAAACTAGCAAATAGGACATGCTGAGGAGAAGGGTGCAATCTAAGGCCCACCCAACTCTCAAAGGGAGTTAGGCCACCAACTCTGGGTTGCAGGTAGATTCCTTCCTCCATTGGGGATTCGCAGCCGTTATCCCTTTCCTGGAATTAGGTGCCTAAATCAGGCCACTCTTTTCTCAAGTGAAAGCAAAGAGGAGGTGATGCCCCCTTTTACCCAAGAGCCCGGTGGTTAGCGTATTCACCCCAGGATGTGGGAGACCTGGGCAGGGGTGCCAGAACAGGGGGAGCCAAGAGGCGATGGCACATCCACTTTTCGCTACAGGCCCAGCCCTCTGCCCCTCCTGTCGTCCCCCCCCCCCACACACACACCAGGTCCTGACCCCCGGCCAGTCCAGAAGCCAGAGCCAGGCCCGGGTAAGACCAGTCCAGGGAGCCCGGGCAGTTGTGGGAAGCTGCCGACCTTCCATCTGTGGACCCTCCACCTGCCCGGGGTGGGAGGTCCCAAAAGCAGCCCCCGAACCATGTCCCCACCCCGTGTCCACTGCCCAGGGCAGATAGACGGTCCGCAGCTTCCCACAGCTGCCCGGGTGGCTCTTACCTATGGCCTGGCGGTGGGTCTTTGGCTCCCGAGACCCTGCTTCCAGGCCAGGCTGGAAGCTAGAGCCAGGTCGGGGGTAAGAGCTGCGCGGGCAGCTGTGGGGAGCTCCAGACCCTCCACCTGCCCTGAGTGGGCTGCCCAGGGCATGGGGACACAGGCCAGGGGCTGCTCTTGGGACCCCCCATCCCAGGCGGGTGGAAAGGCCTGGGCTTCCTGGACCGGCTCTGGCTTGACCAGGGGGACAGGACCTTGGGGAGAAGAGGAGGGGTGGGGGCAGGGCCTCATCCTCTCCCCACTTTTAGGAAGAATCCGTCACCCTGGGCCTGGGTTCCAGTCCCTGCTCCATTCAATACTAGAGGCTAAAGCAGCTGCTGAACATGTCTACCAGATCGGGCCCTGCAGGCAAGCCAGAGCGGGGAATACTTAGTCTGTGAATAGGCTGGGGCTTAGGTGTGAATTAGGCACAGAGTTGCTCAGTGATCTCAGGATTGAGGGTGTGGACATGTGCACCAGCAGAAATGTTGGTACCCAGGGAACTTTACTGGTAGAAACATAGGCTGGGTAATTGAGGCACCTACAGCATTAGGCAGCAGCTGCGCGGGAGTATTGAGGATCTAAATTTTGGATTCAGACACCAAAAGTGGCATTTAGGTGCCTATGTTCCCCCTTGTGAGTCTGGTCCAAGTTGCCACTAGCTGCATCTTTAGGCCTCTAAATATCTTTGTAACTCTGGTCCATAATGACTATGAATGTAAGATGGGATTTTCATAAGTGCTGAAAAATCCCCTTGTGAATCAATAGGATTTAGGTGCTACTGAAAACCATATGCCTAGCAATATCTACAATGAAATACTTGAACTGCAGTATTTATATCCTTGTCACCAATATTTATTTTGATATCCTACACATCATGCTACTTCCTGCATGAAAGCCAAGTGTGGTGTAAGTGTCTAACAGAAGCAGGCTTATGGGAGTGCAATCACTACTTGACATGAGTTCTGTGCAAGGCATATACTGTAAACTCACAGAGGCTGAAAGTACGGCAGATATGCTCTTTTATTCTGCATCAGGTTCAGACACGTTGCTCCTGATTCACATTTTCACTAAAATCCCTTTACACTGCAGCATACAAAGGGCCTTAAAGTTTATTTGTGCCTAGAGTTGTATAAAGGGGCCTTAGAGTGACTAAGACTCAGGCTCCTGGTCTTCACTCCCAAGGTTTTGCATAGTCCCAATCCTGTTTACATATCTGTTTTACTATACTCTTGCTCATGTACTACGTTCAGTCTACTCTTCCAGGACTCCATAGCCCTTAGTCACCTACTGTCACTCAGGATTTTGGGCTATTTTCCATGCTGTTCTCTGTCTGGGCCATCTCCTTCTGCCCAGTGCACGAAGCAATCTTGCTCTCATCCAGGATCCCCTTTAAAAACACTTACCAGTACTAATCTCACTCCAGGTCTCTTTCAACAGCTCAGTCATCTAATCTAGTTCACATTCTATCATATCTTTATGAAAACACCCAGCCAAACAAAAAACTCACCTTGGAAATCACAACGTATGTGCAACCTGTGACACTACGCCCCACATTCTTCATAGAAATATTGTTATAATATGATTATAGCATATCTAAGATGTATTTTATGCAAGATGGATCATGTGAGATATCATTGGAAAGGTTATGATGTACTGACTATGATTATCCTATTTGTATGCATGTATCATTTTTGTATCTGAAGTTGGGAATATTGTCTATGTACCTATTACATAGGTTTACACCTGGGGAACGCACATTAGACAGAATGCAATCAAGTCTAGATTGCTGGCTGAAAAAAGCCATTAGGAAGAACAACAGGTCTTTGAAGATGCTAACCTTCCACCTTCCTCAGAAGCTTCCTGAGGACTTATGGCTCCTTTGACACTGCAGGGTCATGTGATCATGTCACCTGGTACTGGACTCCATCTTGGAATGCCAGTATTTTTCCACTTTGGGGGAGGGGATTCACACTAAGAGACAAAGGATTCCTGCCATATGTAAAGGCAGGGAAGTGCCTATTTAAGGCAGGGAAGTGAGGTAATCATAGAACTGGAAGAGACCTCGAGAGGTCATCTAGTCCATCCCCTGCACTCAAGGCAGGACTAAGTATTATCTAGACCATCCCTGACAGGTGTTTGTGCAACCTGCTCTTAAAAATCCCCAATGATGGGGATTCCACAACTTCCCTAGGCAATTTATTCCAGTGCTTAACCACTCTGACAGTTAGGAAGTTTTTCCTAATGTCCAACCTAAACCGCTCTTGCTGCAATTTAAGCCCATTGCTTCTTGTCCTATCCTCAGAGATTAAGGAGAATAATTTTCCTCCCTCCTCCTTGTAACAACCTTTTATGTACTTGAAAACTGTTATCATGTCCCCTCTCAATCTTCTCTTCTCCAGACTAAGCAAACCCAGTTTTTTCAATCTTCCCTCATAGGTCATGTTTTCTAGATCTTTAATCATTTTTGTTGCTCTTCTCTCTATTCTCTCCAATTTGTCCACATCTTTTCTGAAATGTGACACCCATATCTGACACAATACTCCAGTTGAGGCCTAATCAGCACAGAATAGAGCGGAAGAATTACTTCTCCTGTCATGCTTACAACATTCCTGCTAATACATTCCAGAATGACTGGCACCTGGATCCCCACCCGAGCCCCTCTCCCCCAGCACCTGGATCCCCCCGTGAGGCCCACCCCCCCCGACCCCCCTGCCGCCCCCTACCCCCCCCCCCCCCCCCCCCCCCCCCCCCCGACTGAGTCCCAACCACCTTCACCTGGACCCCCCTGCAAAGTCCCATTACCGTTGCACCCAGAATCTCCCAACAAGCCCCTGTGCATCCAGATCCACCCCCACCCAGATCCCCCACTGAGCCACCAGCACCCAGATTGCCCCACACAGAACCCTCTCAATCCACACCTGAATCCCCCCACACTAAGTCCCTCCACACTTGGATCCTGCCTTGCTGAACCTGCCTGCCCACACCTGGCACAGAGGGGCAGGGCCCTGGGGTGTTTCTGGGGCAGGCCCAGTGTCAGAGTTGGGTGCAGCCTCACCACTGAGTCCATGTCCCAGGTGGGAGCTGCACAGTGATCTCCTATCTTGGTGCAGCCAGTGGCCTGTGCTCCCCAGTGCCATGCTGGAGCCTCCACATTTATTTGACAAATACAATTAGCAAAATTTTGCAGAATTTTAAAATATTGTGCGTAGAATTTTCAATGTTTTGGCGCAGAATGCCCTCAGGAGTAAAAAAACCACAATTGCATTGTGTGGGGTTAAGCGATTACTTTAATCGTATGGACCAATTAATATTTGGTTTGACACCAATGACTAGCTGGATACAAAACTTGCCACTCGTATGTACAAATACCTGATTTGCATGTAATCATAGTATTTGCACATGCACATTTGGCACAGAACACAGGCATTTTAAAAACAGGTACTATGTGTCAAATATTGTTCTGCAACAGCAACTCCATAATTAAAGTTTGCATAGTTTCCATACTAAGCCCAATTTTGGTTTCCTTTCTAACATAAATTAAAATTTTCATACCAACTTAAATAAAGTGCAAATATCATAATGCAGTCTGCATTTAGGGTAATAATGACAACTTGTTTTCATTTATCTGGTTAGATATATAATATTAGAATTCTGCCAAAAGTCCAAAGGTGTATGCGTGCGTGCGTACTGTTTGTGATCAAATGTAGCATTGCAAAATTTTACAATTGAACACAGGCTCAATAGCGATGAGCAATTATTTGCAATGGATAAAAACAATACATGTCACAAACACTAGGTGCCTGATTATAATTTATATTTTACATTTAATTAATGCTGACCTTACAGCCCCTTTACGTTGCTAGAGCAGGGTAAAGGGTTCTTGTGATTCAGGCCGTAGGTAAATAGAACTAGATGGATCACATGGCTTTTCAACCACAAATGTACTATTTTATAAACAAACAAGCAATTCTACCATTCAAGTTTTTATTACTGAAAATAACTAGACTTTGGTAAAAATAGTTCGTGCTAATAATGGATACTGTGATTATGTTGCTGAACTGAACATTGGGGATGGCCCAAAAAAAGTGACACACATTGGGTTTTTGACTAAATGAAAATTTTCGCTGACAGTATCTGCTTTTCTAGAAAATTTTCAGATTTTTTTGGTCAAAGTCTGAAAATGTTTTGGCTTTTTGTTTTTTCAATGAAAAGTCAGGATTTTCCATAGGGGGAAAACCCCATTTGCTGCTGAATTTTTCTGAAAATGCTACAAATAGTGGAGCACTGCTTGATCACAGTTTGATGATGAGATTACCTGCACAGATTATATCCTCTAAAGCCAATTTGTGGCTACAAGATTTGTGTAGATCTATCCTAACTGTAACGCAAGATAAAAAGACAAATAAGGCAGTTACCATACAGTCAGCAATAGAAAAATAATTTTATTTACTCTTGTAAATAAAGCAGTGCAAAGAGATTAGATTTAACCGACAATAATGCATAGATGGATACAATTACCTATGACCTATATGATTTTATGTGTACACACACCTGCTGAACACATACAGTCATTCCTTCCCTACGTCCACTCACTTTGTGCAGCTTTAAAATCAGACAGATGAGATCTATGCTCTGTATGATTACTTCCCGCATATCCTGTTATCCTGACTGTCCTAACTAGCACTTTTATTATTTATCATCATTTGTATTACCGTAGCCTACAGAACCGCTAGATATGGAATCAAAGACCCCATTGCACTAGTGCTATATAAACATATTAATTAATGGAAATGACACCTGATCAGTAATTTAGTTCAAGGACAATTTAAGATATACTGTAAAACTGGAGAGAATTCCCTTCCTATGTTACCCATATAAGAATTTGAGAAGAAACTGTTCACTGATTTACTGTGACACTTCACTTTTTTTTGTATTTTTTGGTAAAGGGAGCTGCTCCCTATTATCAGTTGCTCTTGTGCAGCTACCCAATAAATTCAAAGCAAACAAAGACTGGCTGCCAAGCCTCCAGGAACAGGGCTACAGGAAATTTAGCCTTCCATCTAAATGTGGGCAAAGACTGTTTAGTCAAATAGTAGATACCGTGGGTGAAATCTTAGCCGTATTGAAGTCAATGGGAGTTTTGCCACTGACTTCAGTGGGGACAGGATTTCTCCCATTTTTCTATTCCCATCAAAAACAAGACCATACAATGCATTCAGACGTATAATCTCATGAGATAATCAACATGTATTCTTGGTTTGGTTTTTTTAAAATTTCCTTTTGCTTTATATAATAGATAGATTAGATCACTGGGATTGCCCAGGTGTAACTAAGAGCAGGATTTAGCCCATGGAGTACATAGTTAATACCATTCTATACATTTGTGAACTCTTAGTATTGTAACTACTCAAGACCATGCTATTCTAATGTTTGCTTTGGAATTCCAATCTTTCAGAGAATTACACCTCAGCTGATCAGATGGGGATGCTGAGCTAAATTGTTTGTAAGAGTAGATTCCTCTTGTTCTGTTGATCTAGTGTCACTGGTGTTTTCAGTGGAAGAATGTACATCTGGAGATTGTTCTGGCCTTGGTGCCTGAGAATCATTGGCTGTAGAAAAAACACAAATACAGAATAAATATTGAAATGTAGTACTGTATATAAAGTATACATGTACATATCTGGCTCCCATACAAACATATAAATAAAACTACACAAAAGAAAAATCAAGCATTCAAAAATTAGGAAATGTCAAAATAAGTAGCCCACTGTAACTTTAACTGTGCCCCTTTGTGTGTATGCATTATGATGGCCCCTAAATTATATCAATTGCATCTGGTAATAAAGGACAGGGCTTTCAAAATCAAGTTTAGAATGTATCTGTGAACAATTTAGATATGTTGTAAGTCTTATTTCTTAATAATTCAGTATATTTTATATTAATAAAGGAATATTTGTGATTATAAGGGATTATTTTCCAAAACTTAATTTGTATCTAAAGTGTTGATGGAGATTTTTCAAATCCTACCTAGGATAGTATTGTACTTTCACTTAGGGCAGGGGTTCTCAAACTGGGGGTCGGGACCCCTCAGAGGGTCACGAGGTTATTACATGGGGGGTTGCGAGCTATCAGCCTCCACCCCAAAACCCACTTTGCCTCCAGCATTTATAATGGTGTTAAATATATTAAAAGTATTTTTAATTTATAAGAGGGTCACACTCAGATGCTTGCTATATTAAAGGGATCACCAGTACAAAATTTGAGAAAACACTGACTTAGGGCTTGTCTACATTGTGCTGCAGTGTGGCTGACGACAGGGGGTGTGAACCACAGAACACAGAACCCCTGCCCTAAGTGAAAGTACAATACTATCCTAGGTAGGATTTGAAAAATTCTGTGGTTCACACCCCCGTCGTCAGCCACACTGCAAAGTATTGAGCACTAACTGCCTCGTGTGGACACTGCTGGTGCAAAGTAAAAGTTAGCTTTAGAGAGAGGACTACATTAATGTGAACTAGTATCTTTTAGTTTGCACTAGCAGTGTCCACGCAGGGTAGTTTTGTGTGCAACATTTTGGTTTACTCTGCAATTCACAACCCCGTCGTCCACACTGTGGCACAGTGTAGTAGACATAGCCTTAATAACTGATTTTACTTTATTTTGTTACAGTAATAAGTCTGTCACCATACACCCATTCTATGAAGATTAGACGATAACATTTTTAAGTTTGCAAGAAAATATAATATAATGGAAACCCTCTTTCCATAATTTGTCCATATTTCTTCCACAGTTTGCTGATCAAAAACTGTCTTGTCCTTAGATACGTGCCTACCTTTGCTCTCTTTTTTTATTTGTGGCTGATCATGCTCTTCAGCTTTGTTGACCGATACTATCTATTGCACATCATGAGCACTTTTTCCCCTAGACAATTTTTTTTGTCTGTAATATTCCTTTAAACCGAAAAAAAATTTCTAGGAAACTGAGGGCTGATATGTGGCCCCAACATTGATTCTCTACTTCCTCTCTATCAGAAAAGAAAGCAATGGGCAGGATTTTCCAGTCTGTTAGATCCATTTTGACCCATTCTTGCTCTTCTATGACTGACTGTGTACTTGTGTAAAGTATGAGCTTCCACCCATTGGTGTAAGTCGGAGTTGCTCCCCAGTAACTATTACACTGGGACTGAGTGGCATGGGATGAGGGAAGCCCAACTGGCTCCACTGCCCATGCATTAGGTGGAGCTCAGTCAGGGTGCAGAATACAGCCCACTGAATCTAGTGGCAACAATCACCTGAAGTCATAAACTCATTAGTCTGACTATTCACAAGATTGGTATAAGGACCATAAAAAGAAATGATCTATTCCTTCGAGTTACTATCTCTTAAAGTTAATGCTATACCAGGAATCTTCATAACCACTGCCTTAAGAACAGGTTTAAATTAGTCATCAGTGCCAGGTTTCATTCAGACTTCAGTAACTAATGTGATGGTCAAATCATCAGAAAGGCTTAACACAAATGGTAACCAACAACAACAACAAAAAGCGGTAATAAGCATAACCTCTCCTGTGATACTAATTACTTCTCTGAACCTTTATTTCAAGGAAAGGTTAAAAATCTTCTTACTGCTGCTTAACCCAACTCTAGTTATATAAAAATATTTTACTAGAATAGGACACATGAAACTGACATTACTGAACTGTCTGTTCATTATTTTTTGTTTGTTTTATTCCCATTATTCTAGTTAACTGTACTTCAAGAAGAGGAAGGAGTACAGAGAAGAGGAAAAGAAATGTGCATGGGGCTGGAAGGAGTGATTTGTAATGTAGGATTCAGAGAGCTAAGTATGTATTACTTGGAGAAGTGATGATTATGAAGGGCCATGATAACAAATATCTGTTGGGTGTGAACATCAAGAAGGGAGAGGAATTATAAAATTAGGATGGTACACTGGGTATGATTAAGAGTATGAAAATTCAGAATGCAGTAGGAGGATAAAATTCCTAAAACAAAAGTTTAGGCTGGATATCAGGGAAAACAGTTTAATAGTGAGGTATATTGTGGAGTACTCTCCCAAGGGAAGTGATAGAAGACAAATCCCTTGGAGCATGTGAAACCTTGTTGGGAAAAAAGCACTCAAAAAAGTATAGTAGGGGGTAATCCTGCACTGGCAGAGAGATGGGCTCTCTAATTACTAGATCTTTTCCCATTTCTGTGACTATCATTCCAAACAGAAGGAAGCTGCAGTTTTCAAGCTACAATAATTATGTTAAAAACAGCCAAGGCCTTAGTAACAAAAGCCCTTAATTCACGTATACATCTATTAATAGCTTTTTGGAGGATGAAAAGGTAAAAACAGTATCTTACTTAGGATGCTGAAATAAAGCAGAGTGCTACAATGCTATACAACATAATAAAAATGATTTTCAGCTCCTCTAATCAAATTGTTTGGTTAAAATTGGTGAAAGAATGGTGAAATTGTTCCTGGGGGGGAAATGGCAAATATCAATACACCGTTCCAAATTACTGATCTGGTGCAAAATTATTATTCTGCGCTTGAGGCCTGAGTCTGCACACCCTTACTCATGCTGATTCTTTGAAGGCAATAGGACTACTTGTGTGAGTCAGATCTACTCCTGCAATTAAGAGACTGAATTTGTAGGACATTACTTGTTTTAAATTATATATGAACTGCATGCTGCACCAAATCTTGAAGTCTGTTCTATCTTTAAAGTTCCCTATTTTATGTCTAGAATTATTTTTTTCTAGATTATTTCAGCCTGACCGAGGCAAATACTTACCAGACAGAGACTGAAAATATTGTACTGCAAATGCAACCAATATTGACACAAGAAAGGTCCCCATGAAGTAGATCTGCAATAAGTTTAGAAATGTGTGTTAGATCAATACAAAGGCAGGGCCCGGGTTCTAACTGTACTGATGAATGTGACAATGGAATAATACATACCAGAGTAGAATGCAAAATGTTATTCCAGAAAACTCTTAAGTAAAAATAAAGCAAAGCTAATGAGCATGGATTAATTAATTCTTGATTGCTATGACTCCAGCACCTATAATCAAAAATAAAAAGTGGTGTTGAATATTTTGTTTTGTACTTCTATAGCAATGGGACTACAAGAAGTAAGAATGGTAGCACTGGGCCCTAAGTGACTTACCCAAAGTCGCACAGCCACTCAGTAGCAAAGCTGGGAATAGAGCTCTCATTCCCTGACTCACAGGTCTATGCATTAACCACTAGGTCATCCTTCCTCATTTATCTGTAAAGTGATTCTACAATGTTACAGATTACTGAGTGAACTTTCAGTACATACTGTACTTCACTTAGAGGGTAGAATGGGAATTGCTTTATGTGATATCAAGAAAACGAGCTCTCTGTAAGTAAATGGAACAGATATAACGGGTTATGTATCCGTAACTGGAGTTCTTAGAGATGGAATCTGCATGGTCCTACTCACGGGACGCACTGGCGGGTGCAGCTGAGGCGGTGGAACCTTTTTGTAGCAGTGCCCCTAAGAATGCTCATGAACCCTTCCCTACCTCTCTCTTCTGTGTTCCTGCAAGTTCTGAAGGTGAGGCTATAAATGGGAGTGTGGCACTCCCTGCTGCCTCAGTTCCTTCCAACCTTGCCTTCTCGAGTCAAAATTCCATTAGGATTCCCAGGAATGTGTGTGGGGAGTGCAGAGTCCATCCCCTCAAAATCTCCTGTTACAAGTAAGTAACCTCCATTTCTTCTTCAAGTGTTTGCTGCACAGTCCCACTCACAGGATAGTCTGGCAAGCAGTACCCCATCATGGAAGGTGGGACTCAGAGTCCCAGTTGAATAGGGATTATAGTACTGCTCCATCAAACAGTGCCCAATCCAGATGCTAGATCTAGGGAGATGTTTTGTAAAAAGCATGTGTGGAGCTCCAAGTAGCAGCCCTATAGGGCTCTGCAACTGGGCCATGTCTAAGGCAAGTGATGGAGGTAGCAATTGCTCTGATAGTATGACCTAACCCCAAGAAGGGGTGGAATGAATGCTAGTTTATAGATTTCCTCTATGCCTTGTCTAACCCCTCTAGATAAAGTCTGAAGAGAGTGTGTGTCTTTTATGTTGTCTGCATATGAAATAAAGAGACTGAAGGATTTCTGAAATTCCTCGATTCTATTAATTCAGTAACCCAGAGCTCTTTTAGCATCTAACATATGCAGCTTTGACTCCTCTATGAGAGTGTGAATCCTAGGAGAAAAAATTCTGATTAACATGAAAGTCAGGTACCACCTTCGGAAGGAATCTAGGATTAGGGCAGAGGCCACTGTATCCTTGTGGAAGATACCTGATGAGCCATGTGGTGGTAATTCACTCATTCACCTAGCTGAGGCTGTGACTACTATGAAAGCAATTTTTATAGTAGATGGTACAGACAGCAGTCTTCCATAGGCTCAAAGGGAACTGTCATTAGCTGTTTAAGGAGTAAATTGAGATCCCATGATGGTATTGGATCCTTTATTTGTGGATATATATTGGTAAGTGTGACCCACGGACCTCTGGGTGCCCACTGGCAGAGGGCACAGCGGGGCATAGGGCTACATGGATCCCCTGGATCTGGTCTCTACATAATAGTTCATCAAAGGGTCTCATATAAGGTCTCTACTGAAAGCCTATGTCACATGGATCATCATATCCATTGCGAAATGTATGGATGCATAATATGTAATGAGTTATGTGTATATATACACTGAAGATAATGCTCTTAAGGTTTGTGAGTTGGGGTTGGTCACCAAGAGGGGATAAAACAAGTTTCTTTCAGGCGGGAGATGCTCTAGATGTCTGGCTGTACGTAAATTGAGTATTGGATACTTCACAATGGATGCCTATTTACAGACTGAGTAAAATGCTAATCAAGAGACTGCAAAGTCTCCAGAGGAGTTTCTCTGCAGGGAAAACAACCAGCGGGGAGATACTGTTTGCAGTAAAGAAAATGGATTGTTTGAACTATTTTGGGGTTGCACAGGTACACCTTAACCTAGGGGACAAGCTGCCAGTGTGTTTGTTTTATGAATGGAGCATCACAGCCAGTCTGGCTGTTTAACCCTGGGGGTGAGTCTTTGAGTGAGCTAACATTTATGAGGCAGGAGGTTGTCTTGTTAGTTAAGTTTAGGCTCTAGAAAGCATGTTACTACTTTATTTTATATGTAAATATTTATTTCCATTAAGTCTACTTGCTTCTTCTTGAAGCTCTATTATTTGTTAAATAAACTTTTACCTGATTTCACTATAACCATATCTAAGTGCAGTAAATTGAGGTGAGCAGTGATCCTGAGATGTAACTGATAAGCTGAGGTGTACTGTTCCTTTGGGAATAGTAGATCTGTGAATTCTGTGAGTGTCCATGGACAGGACAATCCAGGGGTATGACCCTTGCCAGGCACAGACAAGGCTTCCTCGCACTAAAGGCAGGTGGTGGTGAGGTACCTCACAACCCTGGGTACCCCCAGGAAGCATCACTGCAAGTTCCTTCATAAATTTTCTAACTGTATTATGTGCAAAGACAGGTTTGCAACCCTGCAAGGTGAGGATCTCATCTATAGATTTCTACAACAACTATTCATGAAGTTCCGTTACATCTCTGTTCAGCTGATCTACCAGGCTGCTGTCCTTGCCTGCTACGTGTAGAGCTATGGGATAAATGTGCTGGATACACCAATCCCATAATGCAACTGCTTCTTTGCACAATTGGGAAGCGTGAGACCCTCCCTTTTTGTTGATATAATCCACTGTCATTGTGTTGTCTGTGACAATTGCATTACCTGTTCTGGCTGTGAGGCAGACATAATTTGAGAGCCCAATGGATTGCTCTCATTTCCAGGTTATTTTCCTGAGAACTCCAATGACCTTGAACTGTCTATTTGCTGAATTGCACTTCCCACCCCTTTGGGAGGCATCCAAGGTGACTGTTTCAGATGGAGCTGGAGAGTTGAAAGCTACCGCTCTCAGAACATTGTAACGTTGAGTCGTCCATGTCAAGGATAGCAGTATCTTACTTGGAATGGTCAACTATATGCACGTGCCATCTGTGCTTGGTCCGTAACTTAACATCAGCCAAAGCTGCAGACTTTTCATCCTGAGCCGAGCATAAGTTGTGACATAAGTGTCTAAACCCATGAAGCCTAGAAAGAACATGTCTCTAAGTGGGATCTTGATGAAGCCCCTCTGTAGTGAATTGATGCTTCAGGTATCTTTCTTCTAATAGAAAGGCTTTGCCCTCCAGGGAACGGAGACCTGCTCCTATAAAAGGAATCCTTTGTTTAGGTAGCAGAAGAGATTTTTTTTCTTGTTTACCATGAGTCCTAAGTTTTTGAAGAGGGAGCATGTGTAAAGTTTGCAACCATGGAAAGGTACTTTGTAAATACCCATGCGACAGTAGACGGGTAAGATTTAGTACTGGAAGTGGTCTTATCTAACTAGGAAATGAAGATATTTTTGATGCCTGGATCAGATATAGATATGGAAGTACACATCTTTCAGATTGTCACATGCATCTAACGAAGTGGGTATTCACCCACGAAAGCTTATGCTCCAATATGTCTGTTAGTCTATAAGGTGCCACAGGACTCTTTGTCGCTTTTTACAGATCCAGACTAACACGGCTACCCCTCTGATATCTTTCAGATTGAGAGCTGTAAACCAATCTAAGGTGGTCAGGAAGGCTATGATAGATGCTTGTGTCAACATGGGGAAATGGATTTTTTGATAAAGAAGATAGGTCTTCCATAGATCTAACATTGCACAAAGTCCTCAGTCTGTCTTTGGTATCAGAAAATATCTGGAGTAGGAACCTTCTCCTTTGAATTCCCTTGGCACCTCCTCTGTGGCTCTTGATTCCAACAAGGAATGGATCTCTGATTTTAACATACTCTTGTGAGAGGGTCCCTGAATAGGGATAGAAGTGGCACACCAGCGGGGTAGAGGAAAGGAATCAAATCAAATGGCATAACCACTCAATAATATCTCCAGAATTCATTTGGGATGTGATGGAATTGTGAGCACTGACATAATAGAAAAGTTGGGAAAGATGGCAGGGTTGGAAGGAGGTTACAGGTTGGTCTGAAGCTTCTGATCATCATGTCAAACTTGAGGTCTGATGTTTGAATTTGATGTTGCAACTCATGGTCGTTTTCCCTTCATTTGGGGCTTAAAAGGCTTTCTCTTATGTGGCTGTGTAGAAGAAGGCTGCTGATGCTGAAAATGACATCTTTCTGATAATAATAAGATGAAGAAGAAGGGGGATAGAATTTTCCATGGTACCCGAAGACAGGTCTCAAACTCCTCCTCCTCTGAGCTAGGTAGACACCTAAAGGTCTTGCAGTAGACCTCATGTCCTTCATCTTCTCCAGTATCTCCTTGGCCTTACTACTAAATAACCACAAGACCTCTGAAGAGAAGATCTTCTACCTTCGATTTGGTTTCAGGTTGGAGAAAGAAGATCTGAGCCAAGCATGTCTGCGTAGCGTGATAGCTGAAGCAACCACTCTCACTGTTGAATCTACAGCATGAAAAGAGGCTCTAAGCATATTTAGCCACTGCCTGCCCCTGTGTTTCCAAGGTGTTGGCCAGATTACTTAGCTCTTTGGGGAGTGCTTTGGCAAACATGAACATCTTTTCCCATAACTGATATTGATAATTCAATATCACTGCCTGGTAACTTGCTATTCTAATTCTGAGCTATGCAGATGAAAATACCTGTCTACCTGCTGCATCCATCTTCTTTTACTCCCTGTCAGAAGATGTGGAATGTGATTGCCTTCTTCTGGATCTTTGTTCCACCCCCCCACTACTAGAGACTTAGGGGTAGGGTGTGCATGAAAGAATGAAAACTTGTAGAGCAATAGATATAATTTGTCAGCTTTTTTCAATATAGCCTGACAAAGTGAAGGAGTAGACCAACTGTCTTCACACGCTGCAATAGCTTATCTAATATTGGACAGATAATCTTATTTTAAAACAGGATTGAGGTTTCTTCCAGTGTGACTGATGGAATTGCAGTGCCATTGCCATTCTGTCCACAAGTTCGTGGAACTGTAAAGCATCATCAGAAGGAGAGGAAACTGAATCAACTCCAATATTTTCATCCAGGAAAGATTCATCATCAAGTTCTGTCTCCAACTCTTGATAGTCCACCTGAGCTGTAGGCTCCTCCTCTTCTTCTGAAAGAGCATCAGAAATTATGGTAGGAGAATGAACCTTGAAAGCAGAAGAAGTCAACTGATCTGGGAATCTCGGAGATGAGGAGTAATACATTTTCTGACCCCTCGTCAGAGAGGGGTTCTGACAAGAATTCAGAATGTTCCTATACTGTCTATGTGAAGGCCAGTAGGGCCACCTAGCCCGCAGTGGTATCTGCCAATCATGCCACTAACTAAATTAAGGCTCCATGTCATAGCTAGGAGGACATGTTGTTTTCTAGACACCAAACCTAGAAGTGTGTTCCTTCTCATGAGCATGGAAACTGGGAAGTATGTTGGTATACTTCACATGAGGCGATCCTTCCTCAGATTCTGGATACAACCTCAGATCCAATCGGATCAGACACAGATTACTGGAGAAACTACAGGACCTGGCATGTATAAAACTGAGAAGGGGAAACAAATGTATTTGTAGAGCCACAGGGTGTGTTAGGGGGAGAAAGGGAAGTGTCTTATTATCTGTGAGAATTCATCCAGTCTCCTCCTTTTCTCTCTCTGGGAGATCTAAGGAGGATAACTAGTGGGAGCTTTCCTATTATCCCCCTTAGGGGAAGAAATCATTTTTGTCCTTTGTAGATCTGCCAACAGATCTGATTTAGCATTTTATGGTGCTCTTGCAATATCACTGTAGAGACTGGTGCAGTTAGGATGGGTGATATAGAAACAACTGTTGGCTCTGGAATGATCTTCAGGTCCGATGTGAACTTCAGAAGTGGTGGATGACTCTTAAGCAGGGATTTATCCTGAGCTAGAATCTATCTTAGTCTTTGATTTAGGATCCAATGTTCTCTGATTTGGATCTGATGGATACAAGAAGTGTCCTGAACGTGGTTTGGCCCTACTAATGGGAGCCTTCTTGTCTCACACAGTTTTTCTCTGAACCAAAGTAGAAGGATCAGAAGGCTTTTCCCGTGGTTTGGCTCTAATTTCTGAGACTGGAACTGATGAAGTCTGAGTGTGTTGAGATCGGATTCAATCATCTGCGAACTTACTGCACTGAGGTCTTGGATCCTGATCCTGGGACAGATATTGGAAACTTTTGAATAGTGCTCTTCATCTTCTTAGTCCCTGATGGGTCAGGAGCTGACACTGGCCTTTTCAACTTCGATATGGACTCTTTAGATGAGTTGTATCTGGGAGGCTTTGCAGCCAGAGCTTCTTGCAGCAATAAGGCTTGCAGCCTGTTCTAGCGCTCCTTTTAAGTTCTTGGGTAAATGTTCTGCAGATGGAGCACCTTGAAGGAGAGTGCCTTCTCCGAGGCATGCCACACATCTGGTATGGGCATCTGACATCAGGAAGACTGCTGGACAAGACATGCATCTTTTGAAGCTAGGTCTCTTAGCTTTCAGATCCACCATGGAACTTATAGTCAGAACCGAAGGCTTAACTAACTATCCTAAGATTAAAAATCTAACCACTAACACTGACACTACACTAAGCTAAGGCACTGAGTTCTTTTAGAATCCAGGTTTGATGGAACTGGAGAGTTTCACATCTGTCTGCTGCTGCAGCTGGAAAGAACTGAGGGAGCACTGCGCCCCCCTTTTTTATAGCCCTGTCCTCAGAATGTTCAGGAACACAGAGGGGAGGAGCAGGAGAGGCGTGTGTGCGCTCTAACAGGCACTGCTACGAGAAGGTTCCACTGTCTGAGCTGCACACACTAGCACATCGCGTGAGTGGGAATATGCAAAGGACACTTGAAGAAAAACCAGAATTTCCAAAGTGAAAGCAGACAAATGTCAGCATGTTGTAGCAAAGTGGGCAGAAATAAATGGAAGCCATTCCTAATTCAGTACTCTATATTATTTCTCATATTTGCATTTAAAAGCCTATCTTAGGCATTTTACAAATGGAACAGGAACAAATTGCTAGAACCTAGTTTGGCAGTAAAATTTAAGGCTCCATTGTGGGATCAGAGTACTCAACTAGTCCCAGTGATGTTTGCAACAAGTAATAATGTGAGTAAAGATAAGAATTCTAGCTCTTGGTACTGAAAGATGAATATATAAACTCACCGTTGATAAAGCTCCTGAAGGATGGAAATATTACTAGACTGCAGAGTCCTGTTGATCTCTAAGTGATCTAAAATGTAGGGAGGAATGGAATTACCCTCTTCCACGAGAAGGGCCAAATTAAAGAGTCCCTGAAATACATAAAATATACAATTATATAGAAGAAAATACATGAATCTAAGGCCTGATCCTGCACCACTGAGCTCAATGAAAGTTTTATCACTGACTTCAGTGGGAGATGGATTGGGCTACTGATCAGCATGTCAATAATTACAATTGCTTTTTTACCTTTTTCACTTTAATACCATATGGTTCTGTGATCTTCACTGAATAAATGTGAGCACCTTATTTCCCCAAGATATGCTCATGTGAATGATACATTTACAAGAGCATCAGAAACAAGAAAACATTCCCCAGGCTAATTCTAGTTCATCTTAGTGTAATGTTGAGTGCCATTTTCTCAAACCAGCTCACTAAGCTTTTCATCCCTAGATCCTGTCTAAATACAGCAACAACTGAAGAGCGCATCACCCCGACATGTCTCATACAAAGACTGAAAGCAGAAATGGACCATGTTCTGTTCCCAATTAGTCCCCTCCCACGTAACCCTACTGACTTCAATGGACGTTGCAATTGTGCATCTGAGAGGAGAATTTAGCTCAAAATGGCTTGGGCTCTGATCCTGCAACTTCATCTTCTTGGGCAGACCTCTGACTTCAGTGGGGCACTCCAGAGATACAAGGGTCTGTCTGTGTGGATACAGTTGCAGGATGGAGCTTTGAAGTGTCTTTCACATTTAAAACTGAAGACACTTGTTTCTCTTTGCTTTCCATTTTAGCTGCTGTTGCAGACACTGGCAGCTTTTTGTTCTCAGATCCTCAGGGTGGGTCCCAACTCTGGTAACTGATCAAATCACATGTAATAATTTTTCTGGTGTCCGTGAGAGTTCCATATGCCAAGGGAGAGGAGACTACTGAAGAATATCTGCTATGAGGATCTGAGAACAAAATGCTGCCCAGTGTTAAACTACTCATGTCTTTGGTACAATGTCTTGGAATATCTTGGCATTATGAGAGCATATATGCTGAAGTTTTTTGTTGTTCATGGGAACATACTGGGCCAAGTTCATCCCAGGAGTAACGCTTGGCTTTAAGGGAAGTGCACTATTATTATTAACTTGTATTACAGTAGCACCGAAAAGAGTAACAACAAACTAGGCTCTTCACTTTTAGCCCTGAAAACATCCCCCAGGCTAATTCTAGTTCATCTTAGTGTGAAAGAGCAAATTCGTGACTCAGATCATACTTTAAAATAAATGATACATTTATACCAGTAGGTGTGTTCACTGCATGTGTGTATCTTGGCTATTTATAGCTTGTTCTTAGAACTGATATTTCAAGAAGGTATTTTTATAACCGTGAAGATACCTGTGAATCTCCCTCGAATGCAGCTTGTGCATACATCTGCACTGACTGCTCAAAGTCTTTAGAGTGGTTCTGGTAACCATAGTAATAGAAGTCTCCCATCTTCAAGTAAGCTGTGGAAGGTAACAGTAGCAGGGCATTACAAAATATTTGTAAAGAGATAAATGAACTATTAATATATTTGAAGAATTTACTGAATTTTCCACTGTATTATGGCTAATCATAGTTTCTCTCTGCTTAAGATTGTGACCCTCTTTCTATGCCAAGCCCACCGGGCCTCCAACCTCTGAAAAAACACATTCTGAATGAAATTTCTCATGGTGGTTCTTCTGCCAGGGAATGCTCTGAGGAGGACATTTCAGGTTAATCAGGCAAGGCATTTTGAAGACATGATTTTAATTAAAAATGGGTTTTCCTACTCTTGAAAAAATTTCTAAGAAGACTGTGCAGCGTAATCTCTACCACAAAACTAACAATAACCTCCAAAAATCCCAGATCTAGAAACTTCAAATTGTTTTATTCATTTGGCTTCATTAAAAGTACTGGTGTCTAATAGTCTTTTGGGGGAAGCACTGGGCTTAGTGGAGTTGTTAGCCCTGATCATGTGAACTGGCTTCAAACACTTCTGTTCTGTTTAGATGCTTATTCTGTACCCATCACTGTAGTAAATGAAATCCTCTCCAAAGTACAGAGCTGTGTTGTGCCTATGGAGAGAATTTCTCTAGGTTAGTTGTTCAAATTCTCCCCAAACACAGAGGAACTGAATGGCTACAATTTTCTTGGCACAGAGCCAAGTGATGCCTGCGATGGCTTTTAAGGACTCCTATCTCTGATATAGAATGGTGATGAAATGTTCCAGCAGAGGAAATTTGGTCCAAGTGTGTGTGAACATCCTGTAATGTGATCATTACAGTAGGCCATGCTGCAGAGTTTATAGCCCCACCAGGAGCTCATGAGGCAGATTTTATAAGCTCTAGCATTCAGCTCCTGCAGAGTTTATAAATTTTCTGTGGGCTCAATCCCACTGCAGTCTATGGGAGTTTTGCCACTGACTTCAATCAGTGCAAGATTGAGCCCTATATTACTTAGAAACAAAAACTTGTTTTTTTAACCTTCATTCCAAAAGAGACCAGATGTGAAATCCTGACTTCATTTAAGTCAAGGGATGTTCTGCAATTAATTTCACCCCAGAAGTCTGATGAACTTTAGATGCTTCTCTGGCATAAGACTGCGCTCACGAAGTCTGTAAGTTCTGTGAGCCAAATCACAGGATGTTACACACTCCATTAGAAAAACCTGTGGTGTTTGTAAGTTTCAATGGGTGAATCACTCTGGACTGAGTTGGGTACAGGCACCAACAGTGTGGTACTGGATTCAAATATTATGTTGTTTTTCTGTTTCATTGAATAGCTTGCATTATTTTTATACTACACTTATAACAACAACAAAACATTGTCTCAGAATGAAATATAGCAATTGTATCAGTGTTTTTAAATACAGGGTACAATTTTCTAAAGCATCTAATTGACTTAGGAGACTAAGCTTAATTGAAAGTCACAGATTGATTTTAAGGGCAGAAGCAACCAATAGTTCATCTATTCTGACGTCCTGCGTAACACAGGCCATAGAATTTCTCCTAGTTACCCTGTATTGAGCCCAATAATTTGTGTTTTACTACAGCATAACTTCCAGAAAGGCATCCAGTCTTGATTTAAAGACCTCAAGAGATGAAGAATCCACCACCCTCCTAAGTAGTTTGTTCCAATGGTCAGCCACCCTCACTATTACAAATGTGTTCCTTATTTCTAATTTGAATTTGTCTGACTTTTAACTTCCAGCAATTGGTTCTTGTTATGCCTTTTTGTGCTGGATTAAAAAGTCCTTTAGTACCCATATATTCTCCCTGTGAAAGTACTTACCCACCATAATTAAGTCACCTCTTGATCTTCTTTTTGATAAGCTAAACAGACTAAGCTCTTTAAGTGTCTCACTATAAAGAACTTTCATTAAGGGCATTTTTTCCAGCACGCGAATCAGTGACTTAGTCACTTCTGAAAATAAGACTTAGGCTCTTAAGTCACTCAGTTGCTTTTGAAAATGTTATTCACTATCTTAAAAAAAGTAGGAAATTCTCTGACAAACTGCATTAAGATACAGATAAGCCTGCAAAGAGAGATATTTCTACTACTGAAATTCCTGTTGGAACACTGCAGTTATAAAAGAAAAAGGTGTGAATGGCAGGAGATTCTAATTTAAAGTTTCCTTTCTGAAAAGGCTGCTCTGCATATTTCTGGGGGACCAATCCTGGGTCCGGTGGTCCAAGAACCAAGGAAGGGCAAAGGTAGCTTACAGCCATTTTGCTGTCCCCACTCAAGTTGTGTCATGTGCAAAAAGCTAGACCCCCCACATAATCCATCCCCTTTCTTTCCTTAATTTGCTCATTAGCATAAAAGTTTCACACTGTATACACAGTTGTTACATTCTCATTGTAACTAACAATTAAAACTGAAATCCTATTAAGATCTGAATTAATAAAAAGTATGCTATACATACCAAATGAGGGAGCATTGATTTGAGATATGGAGAAATTATAGTATCGCCAAACACAATTAGTAGCTAAGTATCTTCTTGCTAGTTCCTGGAAAGAAAAAGAGTGGATCCATTTATATCACAGGAAAGTTATTAGTATTACAGTATCACTAATGATTTAAAAGGACCATGTATTATGAATAAATTTACTTACTGGTCTCTCTTCACAGATATGTGCTAAGTTTGTCTGTGACACTTCAACCCCAGCCTCTGCTGCTAAAACATAATACAGCAGAGCTTCATGCCTAAAACAGAGGACAGAAATAAAAAAAAACTGAAATCATCAGGATTTAGCTATAGTTAGAACCACCAAATAAATTCTGAAACATTCATTTGTCAAGCAGAATTTGTAAGCAAGGTTTAGAACAGGGGTAGGCAACCTATGGCACGCATGCCGAAGGCGACAGGTGAGCTGATTTTCAGTGGCACTCACACTGCCCGGGTCCTGGCCACCAGTCCGGGGGGGCTCTGCATTTTAATTTAATTTTAAATGAAGCTTATTAAACATTTTAAAAACCTTATTTACTTTACATACAACAATAGTTTAGTTATATGTTATAGACTTATAGAAAGAGACCTTCTAACAATGTTAAAATGTATTACTGGCACGCAAAACCTTAAATTAGAGTGAATAAATGAAGACTCGGCACACCACTTCTGAAAGGTTGCCGACCCCTGGTTTAGAAAGAAATGATTGGATATTCCATGCAATAGCTACATCTACTGGCCACATTTGGTATAACAGAACAGAATTTGGTCTAGGGTGGTTTCAGCATCTTCTCTTCTGCTTTGAGGTAGAATCAGCTCCATGTAAGGTTCTACTCTTTTAAAATGCACCTGCAAGAATGTTTGGTGTGTAAGGCTGGATTATGACACTAAGTGAGATGGAGTGGCCTGTTTCAAGACATAATAACCCTTTTATAAATAACATATTTAATGAGCTTCATTCCCACAACCTGAAACAAACAAACAAAAACACACTGCGCACACATACACCACTATCATCACAACATGGACCTAACATTACATTTGCCAAATTTCACTTCTGCTTGTATGCTCCATCCCTTTTTCCTACACTTTGTCTATCTAGCTTGTAAACTCTTTGGAACAGGGGTGTTTGTGTATGCATGTACACATGAACAGCATCTAGCGCAATGGCACCTCAGTCCTGGCTGTGGCTTCCAAGCACTATTGCAATACAACTAATAAAAGTCAATGTCACATTTTCAGTAACTGGCAGTCTACTGGTGACTGATCCTGAGGGCAGCTCCTGTTTCCTCTTCACTCACGAAGGCCAAGTCCTACCCAAAAAATCATGAGACTGGCTTTAAAAATGGGGGGTGAATTTCATTTGCTTTCTGGTTTTAAAGCCTCTAGGAGTCACATTTTCAAGCTGTTCTCTGCAACCATGAAGGCTAGAAACAGGTTTGTGGTCTTTTAAATGAAAACGAAGTTTCTCATATAATTGCATGACTTCAGAGGCTTAAGCAAGGAGACCTAAAATAATTAATAACAATACCCTGATATTATCTAGTGTTCTTCATCAGCAAGTCTCAAAAGTGCTTTACAAAGTAGGTCAATATCATTATCCCCATTTTACAGATGGGGAAACTGAGGCACAGAGGAAAAAGTGAGCGTTGGCAGCACTGTATACCAGCTGCCCCATGCAAATAAACAGGCTTTGCTCCTGTTTTCCTGCTGCTTCTATAGGATTTTAAAGCATCCTTTTCAGTGAAGCGTGTAAAGCCTTGTAGAAACAGCTGGGACAAGGAGAGTCAGCACCAAACGACTAGTCAGCTCTCCGTGCTCGACTCGCAAGTATTTTGAGGATTACCAGTGGCCACCGATCAGTTAGAGACCTCTAGTATATGCAAAACATTTTGGTCAGCAAAACAGTATGTTAAGATTGGGACCCAATGTGTCTAGTAGCAAGCTGTAACAAACTCCCCGAGCTCTGCAGCAGTGTCAGCACTAAATTCTGCAACAAACTGAAGTTTCCACCTCTGTGTGAGATGAATGGAGACAAATTCAAAACCAGAGGTTTTTAATGTGAGCTAAAGATCAGAACGAGCAACATATCAAACAATGCAAGACTTCCATAACAAACACCAGTCTTTGCAAATGACTGTCCAAACATTCTGTGCTGTCTCAAATCTAAATGTATAGTGGTGGGAAATCAAGAGCCAGGTGGCTCTCCTGCAGAAACCAGCTTACAAATCCTAGCTGTTGAGGGACTGACATCATAGCATCCCATTCTCAGCTATCTGCCCAGAACTTCCATTGATTTCAGTGGGAATGGCCTAGGGGTAATTGAGGACAGAATTGGGTCAACAGGGCCTATTTCACACAGGCATCTTTTCTAGCACCCTGTAAAATAATGGGACTAAAATAGGGCATTGTTTAAAATAAACAATTAGGGCTGATTAAAGGTTTGCACATTAGAAAGTGCCACATAAAACTAAACTGGAGAGTGCTTCCAATTTGCAGAACACAGAGGTCAAGTTGTCTGATTTGCATGAACATGCATAAGAAATATAAACCCTCATATTTTAGGATATAAACCTTCTTCTAGGACTAACCACTGCTAGGGGCAGGATACTAGATGGACCACTGGCCTCATCAAGTATGACACTCTTTATGCTCTGGTGCCTGCATGCAGAAACTAAGATGCTTATGCCTGCAAATGAGCATGCATGCAAAAGTGGAGCACAAACTCAGAGGCTGCATTGAGACTCCATTGGCTGGCTTGCTGGACATTGTAACCTATTTAATTTTGGGGGAAACATAACCAAAGCTCGTTATAATGAAGAACACAGCTAAGGTAATAGCATGTGTTTCTATGTTTTGGAAGAAGCTTTGCTGTCAGTGTCCCAATGCCTGGGACAGAATAATGTGTAAAACAATGTGCCTAGGATTAGAGCTACCAAGGTCTATAGTGCTGGGCATGACAAGGAGCATCTCAGCTCAGCAGTATGTGTTTGTCTTCCCTGCAGTCCACTGTAAGTTCTGGGTGCCTCCAGGCTTAGGTCTCTAGAGGAAATTTTAGACAAACTAAAAAAAAATAACTAAAAAAAATAGCGCTAACTGAAAAAACACACGATGAAGAGAGAATGAAATATGATATGACAGTTTTGGCTGTTTGGTTTTTCGTCAGATTACTTCTCACAAAGCCCTAGAAAGGCCCCAGGGCAAAAGCAACTATTTTGCTGCCATTGTGCAGATGCAGCATAAATGTTGTTTCTCAATTATGTACTTTTGTAAACTCCAGAATGATCTCCCAAAATACCAGCTTATCAGAGCTACATGAATATTTTGGAAAGAATGTGCCAGACAAATCCACATGAACTGATTAAAAAAGTGTCTAATATGAAATCACAAAATTATACAACGGAAAGAAAGCAAAATATTGTTTTGGGAGAAGAAGAGAATGTTATAGTTAAATGCCACAGGAAGTGCCATAAAATCCACCTGGAAACCATTAGGGAAACATGTGGGCTACTGACAAAAGTTAAATATCATGGGCTAAAAACATGTAATATGGGAAGAAATTTACCGCAGAGAGAATTGAAGGAAACCTGCACAAGCAGGTGGCAACCAGCAGGTGCATTCAAATGATTGATATCAATGAACTATCTGCTACTATAAATGAACAAGATGTGGGGTAAAATTCTCAAAAGCACCTAAGTCACTTGGGACCCTAAGTCTCATAGAGATTCCAAGAGACTTAGGTTCCTGAGTGGCTAAGTCACTTTTGATATTTTCAAAAGCAGCTAAGTATGTCTTGACTTTTTGATTCTAGGCTCTTTGTGACAGGCATTGTGTTTTCCTGTCTTTACACTGCCTTGCACAATGGGATCCCAATTCTGATTGCTTTACCCCCTTTAATATAATACTACGTTTTAATAGTGTTTTGTGGGAACAGTTTTGACATCAATCTGTCTGTCTGCACGAGTATGTACACAGCATATGTTAGACATCTAAATCTCCATTTATAGATCCATTTCACCTGATTCCAGTAGTGCTGTTGAATGCCTAGCCCAGTGTCTGACGGAGACTGGGTCATGGATGAGAACTAAGTGGCTGAAACCCAATCCAGAAAAGATTGAGGTGATTCTGGTAGTTTGTGGGAAGCAAACAGATGATATGGCAAGGCTAATATCTGCCCCTTTGAAAGAGGGCGATCACCCACCATTTGTGACTGTGTTTGCGCACTTTGGGGGTTGTGTTGGATTCCCATCTGCTGTTGGATGATCACATAGCAGCTAAAAAATGAAGGAGGCCAGGTTTGAAAAAAAGCTACCCATAATTGTGCTTTGTCTACAGTTCAGTGAAAGACAACCTTTCTGTATGGTCCTGGTTTTGGTGTGTTTCATTTCAGTTGTATTTATTCTCATGTCTGGGAGACTTCCTGGATGAAATCCCAGCTCCATTAAAGTAAACAGAAGTTTTGCTATTGACTTCAAGGGTCACAATTTCACCCTGGGTGTATGTTGGGGAGATGTTACATCCTTTTACCACAAAAGTTTATAAAAATAAGTCACATACATAACAATTAATTAGTTTTCAGAGACAGTGCAGATCAAACTTACCAGGACAATTCCAAATAGGCATCGAGAGCTTTTCTGATTACACGTCCCAAGTAGCCATTTTTTTCTGCAATATGTTTTGCCCAGCTGTAAAAGAAGAAACATGACAATAAATGAACACATTTCACACATCATAGTCCAGTGCTATTCATACTGGGGCCAATAGGACTTTTGTCATTGACGTGAGCAGGTGCATGATCAGCCTCTTTGTCATTAAAGGCATACATTTCTATCCTGTATTTCGCCCCGATGCAGTAGTAATGTTGAAATGTCCTAAGGTAATATTTTATTTCTGTAACATTTTTAATGGAAATTTTGGTACAGCATCAAAACAAAACTCCAGGTCAAATTCAACATATCAAAAAGTGGCAATAGATACATTGGTTATGAATTGGTCTCTATGCGGGTTTAAGTGGCAAAGTAGCCTAACTTCTACTAATTCATAGATTTTTAAGGCCAAAAGGGGCCATTAGATTACAGTGGTTCTCAACCTTTCCAAACTACTGTACTCCTTTGACGAGTCTGATTTGTCTTGTGTACCCTCACTTAAAGACTACTTGCTTACAAAATCAGACAAAAATACAAATGTCGCAGCATACTATTACTGAAAAATAGCTTACTTTCTCATTTGTAACATATCATTATAAAATAAATCGATTGGAATGAAATATTGCATTTCAGTGTATAGTATACAGAGCAGTATAAACAAGTCATTGTCTGTATGAAATTTTAGTTTGTACTGACTTCGCTAATGCTTTTTACGTAGCCTTTTGTAAAACTAGGCAAATATCTAGATGAGTTGATGTACCTCCTGGAAGACCTCTGCATACCCCCAGGGATATACATACCCCTGGTTGAGAACCACTGCATTAGAACATCTAGTCTGACCTCCTGTATAGCCCAGGCCATAGAATTTCACCCAGTAATTCCTGCATCAAGACCACAGTTTCTGGTTGAACTAGTGCAGCGGTTCTCAAACTGTGAGTCACCGAGGCTGGCGTTAGATTTTCTGGGGCCCAGGGCCAAAGCCCGAGCCCGAGCCCCACTGCCTGGGGCCAAAGCCTAAGCCTGAGGACTTCAACCCTTGGTGGTGGGGCTCAGGGTTACAGGCCCCCAGCCTGGGGCTGAAGCCCTTGGGCTATGGCTTTGGTCCCCCCCACCCAGAGCAGGCTCAGGCTTCAATCTCCCCTCTTAGGGTCATGTCGTAATTTTTGTTGTCAGAAAGGGGTTGCGGTGCAATGAAGTTTGAGAACCCCTGAACTAGTGCATATCTTTGCATGGAATTCCCATTAGTATCCATGGAAGTTCCCTGCATAGATTTAGGACAGCATATGGTCCTGTAGTTTTGCTGATAAAATTACTTTTTCTTTTTGGAGAAAAATGATGCAATTGCTCCAGGTGCTAAGAAACTACAAGGCCTCTGTGGTATTGGAAAATGCAGGTCCCACCTCTTCTTACAAAGCTGTGAATTAGATATCCTTTGACAAACCAGTAGATGTGAATTTCATGTGAATAGCTTCATCAACCAAAAGACTTTCTGGGATAATGGGCAGCAACAACTTGAGTTTCAGATATGCTAAGCACCTGCAATTCTAGGAGGTAGCTGCAGGTGCTCAGCACCTCTGAAAATGAAGGCTTAACTATTTCCTAAACATTAAGATATGCACAGATTCAAATGGAGCAAGTATTATTGCAATGGAATAGTTTCTCAAGAAGAAAGATGCAAATTTTTTAGATTGAGGAATCGAGAACCTGCCATAATTGAAATGATTTTTTTCATGATCTGAATCATCATTGGTTTAAAAAATAAGATTTTCCTTATAAAAAAGAGTTTCATTCCTTACATTACAGCTTTTTCTGGATCTCTAGCAAAGTTTTCCATATTTCCTGTGATGTAATACAGAGAACATCGTATGGTCCCTTCTATGTGTCCACCTTGGGCAGCTTTATAGAAGTACTCAGCAGCTAGTGTCTGCAAAGAAACAAGATAAAAATGGCAACCTCCTTGGGAATTACTATTTCCCTATATTTGCTTCATTTAAAAAATAAATAGATAGATAAATAATGGCAGCCTGGCTAATGAAACCAGTCAGTTTAATCACTTTCTGTGCAGATGGGTGAAATCAGTTTCTTTCTTCTACCACCTTACCAGGTTAGGTTGCAAGTTCTTTAAAGCTGAAATTGTGATAGCATGTTTATCAGGTAGATGAATATATAAAATGTACAACTGGCCTCTAGTGCCATACAGTGTGGCTTTGTTGACACTTTCAAAAATGGACCAGTAAGTCACCGTCAGTGATAGCAGCAGTGGAAGCTGGAGTGTAGAGAGAGGGTACAGGCATTTTAACCTTCAGGCTATCTAAGGCCTGGTCTACACTACGACTTTAATTCGGATTTAGCTGCGTTAATCCGAATTAATCCTTAACCCGTCCACACAATGGAGCCAGTTACTTCGAATTAAAGGGCGCTTAAAATCGATTTCTGTACTCCACCCCGACGAGCGGAGTAGCACCAAAATCGATTTTATTAATTTGAATTAGGGGTAGTGTGGCCGCACACCACCGAATTAATGTGGTTAAAATTAATGTGGTAGTGTGGCTGCACACCACCGAATTAATGTGGTTAAAACCCGAATTAATGTGCTTAGTGTGGCCGCGCACAATCGAATTTATACAATCTGTTTCCCAAATTCGAATTATCTAAATTCGAATTAATCTCGTAGTGTAGACGTACCCTAACTCTACATTCATGGTTACTGGTAAAAACACTGCAGTCCTGTCTACACTACAGCTTCCAGTGTTGTTACAACTGGTGGTGAATTAGGGAAGCTGTTTTTGCCAGTGTCACAGCCTGCTGGAACAAAGCTTGCTCTCTAGCATCTGAGAAATCATTTGTATGAATGGCAAGAACAGAGCGTCCAATCCTGGAGACCTTAGTGTGTGAGTAGTCCCAGTGACTTTCATGAACTACACCCAGGAGTATGGGCTCTAGGATCAGGCCCATAATTTCCCAAGCATATGAAGCTAGTTTGTATAAGGCAATACAGGCTCAGCAGGACAGGACAGAACTGCAGAAGGAGGGGGAACTGAGAGAGTATCCAGTTCTCATAATCAATACGTTTTATACAGTAATTGTAATAAAGCAACAGCAACTACAACTAAACAATTTCTTTAATCCAGGAACTTCTAACTAGCAACCTCTGCTGTAAAATGGAGATTCGGTATTTTTGTCAGGGGTCCCTGACTCTGACACTAGCTCCCTCATTCGATCCAATAGAGCCTGGTTTTATTAACTTTCAGAGCACACAGCAGCATCTCTCTTTTCTCAGGCTTTTGGTGAATGAAGTCATACAGGACCATAGAGTGCTTTTGTAGGGGCTGTTATTAACTTGGAATTGTATTATTATGGGCAGGCCATTATTATGTACTCTGTATTTTTGTCCCCTGGGTAGGAGAAATATGCTTGCCATCATTTGCTGGGTAGCTCTGGCTGCTGTTTGCAGCATATATGCTCACTGACTGAAGCACTAGACATGCTCTCGAATGCCTAGACCACATTTGCCGGCCTCCATTAGCCTGAAGCATGAGGTTTGATAACTTTTATTTTAGCATTCTGAACTATAAGCAATGTGATTGGTCATAAAATTATCCGTCAAAATAATGCTATCCTCCGTCGGGAAAAGAACATTATTTTTTCTTGATATATATAAAATTAAGTCCTTAGGTCCTGGCTTAGAAAGACAAAAATAAACGATGTAGGTCTATGAGGGCCGCATTAAAATGGCAAATCAGACTTTGAAAGGGAAATTTAATTAAAATCTGTCTTGAAATGTTTTTTTTTCACAACAATAGCAGCTTCGATAGGAGTGTTCAAAAGTGTAACTGCTCAAAAGTTCTAGCGCAGATTCTGCAGCCCTTCATCACACTGGATAGTGCTCTGCTCCATGTAAAGTACCGTGGAAGTCAATGGGGCTACTACTGAAGTAAAGAGCTATTCTACAGGAGTAATGAAGGCAGAATCTGGCCCTCAAGTAGGTATAAAACAACTTTTTAAATGTACTCCAAACTTGATTTTGTATGACATTTTTAATGGGACTTGTGTTTTACTCTTAAAGGGACAGTGGTATTCTTGAGGTAGAACTACACAGGTCAGAGGAATGCAAACACATCTGCAGCAGGCATGAAGCAGATTGTGATCCCATTATGCTAAGTAGTGCCTCGCTCCAGAAGCAATGCCCCTGACTTCAATGGGACTTCATACAAGAAAAGACTCAACTCACTGTGATCAAGGGTAGTAGAATACGCTTCCCTTAAGTAAACACAGAATCTTAAAGAATAAAGCCAATATTTGTAAACCAGACCCTGTAATAAGAAATCACACACTGATTATTTACTTACTCGATTTCTGCCAGGCACTCCTGGGTAAATCCCATCTAAATGCAGAGCACCCAGGTTATAGGATGCATCTGGATTGCCCATTTCTTCAGCTTTCAACCAGTATTTTGCTGCTTTTTTGTAGTCTCTTTTAAAATTATGGTAATACCATCCCAAACCATTCATTGCCTGATGTAATCCCTGCGGATAAAGGAAAAAAAAAGTTCTCAGACCACTCAGGTTCAGCTGTGCTTTGTGACATCTTCTGATGCCAACTTGTTCTCTAGTGTCAGGAGTTCTAGAAAGTTAATCTTTGTAGCTCTTTGGAGTATGTTATCTAGACAGAGTTCTACCAAGCTGTAACCAAGAGGTTTGTGACTGCTGGAACCCTTAGGATCCCCTTATTTTTCTCTGATTTTCTTCTCTAAGGCACTGTGTTGAATGAACCTCCAATGATGGGGATTCAACAACCTCCTGTGGAAATCTGTTTAACTTTGGAAGCTTAACTACTTTCCAGAAAGTTTTTCCTAACCTAAATCTCCTTTGCTGCAGATTAAGCCCATTACTTCTTGTCCTACCTTCAGTGGACATGGAGAAGAATTGATCACCATCCTCTTCATAACAGCCCTCAACATATCTGAAGACTTATCAGGTCCCTATCATTCTTCTTTTCTCAAGACTAAGCCATACCCAGTTTTTTTCACCTTTCCTCATAGGTCAGGTTTTCTAAACCTTTATTGTTTTTATTGATCTCCTATGGACCTTCTCCAGTGTGACCCCATCTTTCCTAAAGTGTGGTGCCCACAATTGGACACAGTACTCCAGCTGAGTACAATGACTTCCGGTGTCTTACATATGACACCAGAATGATATTAGCCTTTTTTGCAGCTGCACCACATTGTTGACTCATATTAAATTTGTGATCCACTATAATCCTGAGATCCTTTCCAGCAGTGCTACTATCTAGCTAGTTATTTCCCATTTTATAGTTGTCCATTTGATTTTTCCTTCCTAAGTGAAGGATTTTGCATTTCCCAACTTTGCATTTGTCTTTATTGAATTTCATCTTATTGATTTCAGACCAACTCTCTAATTTGTCCAGGTCATTTTGAATTCTAATTCTAATCCTCCGAAGTGCGTGCAACCCTTCCCAGCTTGGTGTCATCTGCAAATTTTATAAGCAAGTAAACAAAGTGTTCCAGTGCGCCACTTCATTATCCAAGGCATTAATGAAAATATTGAATAGTACCAGACCCAGGACAGACCACTATGGAGCCCCGCTAAATATGTCCCCCCATTAGATAGCAAACCATTGACAACTGCTCTTTGAGTATGGTCTTTCAAACAGTTGTGCACCCATTTTACAGTGATTTCATCTAGACACTTCCCTAGTTTGTGAATGCCATGTGGGACTGTGCCAAAAGCCTTACTAAAATCAAGATATATCACATCTAATGCTTCCTCACTAAGTCAGTAACCCTGTCAAAGAAGGAAATTAGGTTGATTTGGCATGATTTGTTCTTGACAAATCCATTCTGGCTATTCCTTAAAAACCTGTTATCCTTCAGGCCCTTACAAATTAGTTGTTTAATAATTTGTTCCACTATCTTTTCAGAGATCAAGTTTAGGCTGATTGGTCTATAATACCCTGGGTCCTTTTTGTTCCCCTTTTTAAAGATAGGTAGTATGTTTTCCCTTTTCCAGTCTTCTGGGACCTCACCCAGCATGATAATCAAGATAATTGATAATGATTCTGGGATTGCTTCAGCTAGTTCCTTAAGTACGCTAGGATGAATTTAATCAGGCCCTGCTGACTTGAATACATCTATGTATTCTTTAAACTGTTCTTTTGTTATTTTGGCTTGCATTCCTTACATTTGCTCTGAAAATAAATGGGAGACAATTAACGTGAAAACTTCAACATGCTGTTTTTCCAGAGTAGAGAGAGTCGGTCAGCGCCACACAGGTCAATTTTAGGAAACACCATGTATGCCTCCCACAGCAGCTCAGGTTATGGCAGTGCTATACACTAACATTAAACCTCATCTTTGTCTCAGTAATTATGCATCAAGAGAAGCTCATTATCCTGTGACTATGTTCTATTTTGTCAACATTAACTCTGTCTCCTTGCATAGCCTGGTCAACTGCAAGCATACGAGCAGTTCAAATTACTGTGCTAATAAGCATGCTCTTCACCACTTCCTTTTGATGCATGTTTAACAAGGGCTATGCCAAAAACAGTAGAATATATAGGATGAGAACTATTTAAAGGACTCCAGGACAAGACAAGACATTTGCTTGTTATTCTAAACTTACATCTGAAACAATCTCTATGACAATCAGGGTCCAGACACCCCAAAGGGAAAACGGGGTTTGAACCCCACAGAATAAACAATTGAATCAACTGGCTATATACTATGTTGTTTTGTATTGATTAGGACTGCCAATTAATCGCAGTTAACTCACGCGATTAACTCAAAAAATTAATTGTGATTAATCGCACTGTTAAACTATAGAATACGCACTGAAATTTATTAAATATTGTTGATGTTTTTCTACATTTTCAAATACTGTATATACTTGATCATAAGCTGTTTTGTTTATAAGCCGACCCCCCCAAGATGGATAAGTAAAAATGGAACATTTTTTATAACCCGTTCATAAGCCAACCCTATAATTCAGGGGTCAGCAAACTTTGGCTCCCGGGCCATCAGGATAAGCCGCTGGTGGGCCGAGATGGTTTGTTTATCTCGACCATCCGCAGGCACAGAGGTAAACCTAAGTAAACAAAGTGTCCCAGTGCGCCAGCTGTTTACCCTGACGGGCCGGGACAGCAACTGGTGGAGAAATGTTTTTTGGGGGGAGAAGCTGGGAGTCAGGGGAGTAACCCCTGTGACCACCCCCCACATGACCCCGCCCCTAGCCCGGGACCCCCACATTCTCCCCATCCCATCCCTTCCTACCATTATTGGGGAGGGCCAGGGGAGAATGTCTCTTACCTGGCTGGAGCTGCTCTGGCAGGCTGGGCAGCGCGGCCACAGCCTGCTCCGGCGGGCCAGACCGGGTGGCGTGGCCGCAGCATGGTCCAGCGGGCTGGGCCGGGTGGCATGGCCGCAGCCTGCTCCGGCGGCCAGGCGGCGCAGCCACAGCCTGCTCTGGGGGGCGAGGCTGAGCGGCACGGCTGCAGCCTGCCAGCCCCGGAGCTGCAGCTGCTTCGGAGGCTGGGGGGAGAGCAGCATGGCCAGAAGCAGAGAGACTCTGGCCCTGCCTTTTCCCTTCTGGCTCTTCTGGCTGTGCTGCCTCTCCTTGCTCCCTCTGTTGTGGGGAGGGGATGTGTCCCACCTCTCCCTCTCTATACCCGTTCATAAGCCGACCCCCTTCTCTGGTGCTTTCCTTTTTTACTAAAAAAAATTTGGCTTATGAACGAGTATATACGGTATATCGATTTCAGTTACAATACAGATTTCAGTTACTTCTCTTGAATAGGCATTTGAACAGTGTTTTATAGGGCTGGTAGAAATGGTGTTTTGAGCTTCTTTTTTATCTGGTAGTGGCTGATAATTAATTTGGAGATTGTCCATTTGATGTCAGTAGTTAGCAGTGGACTATGAGTGGTTTGAATAGTTATGGTTTTCAAGATCTAAATTTACCAGAAGCCTGGGCAATATAAATAAGGACATAAATATATATGAAGATGTGGAAATCACTAGGGGCCAGATCATGGCTGCACAGGGCCATAAGAGGGAGGGAGATCCCTTTCCCCCCATTATGCCCCCATGTGAGTTCCCTGGTCCAGTCACAGAGGAGTATGTAACCTCTGCACACCCATTACTTCCCCCTGAGATGAGATGCATAAGGGCAGGGAGAGGGTGGAGTCTGTTCTCAGCTGCTCAGCACTCCAGCTAGTATAGTTGAGCTGGTGCAGGAGGTAATGATCTGCAGATGGTAAGAGACGGTAACAGCTTAGTACCCACCAGGTGTAATGGGTGTGAGGGAATGAATCCTGACTTTGCGTTACCATTCAGTCCCGGTGCAGCTACCCACCACCAATTACACAGAGCACATTGCAAAAGCACAGTCTGGCTCTCAACCCTTCTTTATTCTTCTCCTTTATACTGTATTATTACAAAGGTTGTTGAGCTGATTTTTTCAAAGGTGATGATCACCTCTATCTCCCATCAGCCTCAGTGAGATTAGTGGGCACACAACATCTCCAAACATCAGGCCAGGTGGGGATTTCTGTATGACAATTTAACACAAAACTCGGTCTAGAAGAACAAGCACAGGAATTGGAGGTAAGAACACCTGAGTTCTAATCCTGCATCTGCTACTAACTCATTGTGTGACCTTGTATAAGTCACTTGGAGCAAAATTCAGCTTTTGTGTATGCAGACACAATTCCACTTACTTCTGTGGAGTTGCACCTGCTTACTCCAGAGCTCAATTAGATTTTGTGGGATTCGGTTTCTCCATTCAGGATAATAATGCTTTCCTAATTTACGATCAGGATGTTGGAAGGACTGATTAATATTCATACAGCATTAGGGTGATGTAAAGTGCTACATAATCATTATTAATTATAATAATGTCAGTAATAACACTTCTCACTTATATAGCCCAACAATAAATATTTACTATTATGAATCTTTTACCTTGGATGCTGCTTTTTTCATCAGTTCTAAAGCAAGTCTTGTGTTCTTTTTCACACCATGACCCTAAATAACAAACACAATAAAATAAGTATATATAAGCAACCACTATTTTGAAATACATAATACATGCTAATGAACATTCACAGCTAATAATTTTTAAAGCAAATTTAAAATTTTTGGATATTATAATTTGTATTTTTTAATCTTAACATGTTAAAATGGGGGCCGGGGGTTGGGTGGGAAAGCTGTGGACTGTGAGATTCGCTGTCACGGGTCTTTTTTGCTGTGTAGACATGCCCTAAGAGTATTACGATGATCACATAGTATGTCACTGCAGAAAATGCACAAAGTTCTCTAAATTCTGAAGTACCTACACCCAAAAGGAAACTACTCTACAAGTCTGAAATGAACTGACAATTGGAAGCACGTCTTACCTTGAATAAAACGATGGCGTAATCATATATTAATATTGGATCTTCAGTTTCCAGTGCACCCTTTGAGTACCACTCTATTGCTGCTTCCGGATTTTTTGCCACCCCTTGCTGGCCCCAGAAGAGCATCTGTGCCAATCGTTGCTAAAAACAAAACACCACAACTATCATCATATTAAATCTTAAATTTAAACTGTAATTGGAGTTACAGGGATGGATTATTGTTACAGATTTACACTGGTGATAAATGTGTCAAGAAGGCAGTTAAGTGTGTTAAGCATTCTGAAAACAGGTTGCCTTATGTAATTTTCAGATTGGGCTTCCTATCAGTAATGTTTACAGATAACGGACTGAGTTCAGATCTGGCATATGTAGATGCAACTACCATGAGAGTCTCTGGATTGAATTCAGTGTTGAATAAATAGTGATATAAGTGCACTGGAAAATGTGTGCAGATGGCGCAGTAGAGCAACTTGCATGGAGCTGGCATTCTGTAGTTGTACAAAACAAGTGTCAAATTCAATTCCCTTGGTGTGTAAGACAGTTATAGCAAGTAAAGCAATGAACATGTAAGATGAAATCCCCTAATGTGTCCTTCTCTTAGCCTTATGGCATCTTTTTAGTTGTTTTCACACTCAGGTTGAAGCACTGGAAAAGTTTAAAGATCAGAGAAGAAATAAGTTTGAGGGAGCAACATGACAGCACTACCAGCAATTTTATAGTTTGATCCAACCTGTATGTACAAGCAAAATGATGAAACGATGTGCTATGATATATAGACTATACCTGTGCAGCTGCATTTCCTCTTGTTGCTTCATATTTTAACCACATAAAGACATCCCCATTTTCTTTAGTTTGGGCTTTTAATAATTCATCATCCCTTAGCCTTATAGTTTCTACAAATGCCTGAAAAGAGAGTGAAAAGAGAAAACATTAAACAGCACATTAATAAACCTGCCCACCTAAATGAAAACATTAGATGTTCCTGATATCTTGAAAAATTCCTTCTCTATTCTGGGCTTTCAAAGTTCTGATATTTTCTTCACTGGTCAATTTATTAATCCTGAAACCATTAGCTCATTGTCATTTCCTTTCATTCACTCAGGCCCTCCTATTCTCTTACAAGCCTGTCTGACAGAACGGAACAAACAGAGACCCCGTCTACTCTAGATTTATTTTTCTAAAGCTTCCCATCATTGGTACTATTCAGTGCAGCTCCACTAATGGTAGCAAAAGTAGCACTAGTATGGATAAAATGCCAGTGGCAGCTAGCACCTTAACCACCATGTTGTCTACACCAACGGTTCTCAACCAGGGTGGGACCCCCTGGGGGGGCTGGGAGCAGATTTCAGGGGGTCTGCCAAAATAAACCAGAGAGCAGGGCCAGTGTTAGACTCACTGGGGCCCAGGGCAGAAAATTGAAGCCCAAGCTCCGCTTCCTGGGACTGAAACCGAAGCCTGAGCAACTTAACTTTGCAGAGCTTCTGGTGGTGTGGGGCCCGGAGCAATTGCCCTGCTTGCTACCCTCTAATGCTGGCCCCGGCTTTTAATCTACTGCATATGCAGAAGAACAGTTATTGTGGCACAGGTGGGCCGTGGAATTTTTATAGTATGTTGGGGGGAGGGAGCGGGCTCAGAAAGAAAAAGGTTGAGAACCCCTGGTTTAGATCTGCAGTGAGCAGACTGAGATGACATGGTGGTGAAAGCACTGGCAGCTGGTCTCCGTTAAAGCTCCCACCTTTGGTAGTACTGGGGGTGGTAAAGATGGGATAGTTTGGAAGTAAAAGATAGTGTAGACAGCCGCAGACACACCAGGCATCAGCTATTATTCACTGCCACGCCAATATGGGACCGTGGGGTGGGGAAGGGTGTGGATAAGAGGAGGAGAATTATCAAAGCAGAAGAGAAAGGAAAAGGAATGCTGAGGGAGAAAGCAAGAACGTGACTGGAGAAATTGCTTGGCACGTTTTTTTAAGAGAAAGCATATCTATGAAAACGGGTCTTATTTAAGATCTGGAACTTGCAATTTCCACACTCCATCATGTAATGGAACAGCTGGGAGAAACCTACACCAAGCAGAGCTTTCTATAGCCTGGAAATGGTGAAAATCCAGAGACCCCGTGAAGTCCAACAAAGTGAGATATTGCTATTGCCAATATAATTAATGTAGGAGGCACTCAGATACGACCGTGATAGGTGACAGCACAAAACCGTAAAGCATAGTCTACACTAAAAGGTTTACTGGTGTAGCTATATGGACAAAACTCTCCTAGTATAGACCCAGTTTATACTGGCAAATAAGTGCTTTTACTGATATAGCTTATACCAGTTTCCTGAGCAAAATAAGCTATACCGCCAAAAGCATTCCTTCGCCAATATAACTGCACCTACCCTATATTTTTTGCCAGTATAGTTATGATGCAATAAATAAATAAATAAATACATAAAATCACACCTTAACTGACATTGGTATGCTTGTATAAGTTTCTAATGTGGACTTGGCCTATGATAAGTAATTAAAAATCAATGTGCAGCCTGTATGTTTTGATTTTGCAATGTTCAAAATCCCTCTGTTATCCTTCCTTTTGTTATCAATCTCAATCTTAAACAGACAATGTTATCCAAGTGTTTTTTCAGGCCAAGATCCTAGCACTCATTTAGGGTTGTTAAATATTTTTTCATCGAAAACTATATTGTTTCCTATTCACAAGCCAGTTCTGAAATAATTTTACTTGGGTTTTCATACAGATATTAAACACAACTAAACATTTTACATTTGATTATGGAAAAGACATAGATACGGAGAGTACAGGTGGCCTTTTTCCTGAATTTAATAAAGTCTGGGTATTAAAGAACAAAAAGAAGAACAGATACTTAACAGTCCTTAATATAGATTAATATGAGCTAGTGAACTAAGCATGAGACTAGGAACCAGGTATACCAGACTTCTTTCCCAGCTCTGACACTGACTTCGTAGGGTTGCAGTCAAAACACTTAAACTCTCTGTGACTTGAGGTAATGGGGTAATAATACTTACTGTTTCATGAGGTGTGGTGATTTTTAGGTCAGGTAATGTTTGTAAAGTACTTTGAAGATACAAAGCTCTGTATATATAAGTATTAATGCATTATAAACTGCTATCATGGCAATTAAATTCAAATACACCTATAACTCTTTTACCTGATCTCCTTTTGTAGAATGTTGATCAAGAGATGTCTTTAGTGCAATATCGTTGTAATAAGCATATGATAACTCCAAGTCTAGTGGATAATTGTTAATGCCTTGGTAATGTTTATACCCAAGATTCATCACAGCAAGTCTCTCACTCCTCTGAGCACCAACTAAACTGTATAGCAGCCCCTGGGAAAAATCAACAAACATAAACAATTAATTGAACAGCTAACAAGTTTACCTATTAACCATTTTGGTGCTTTCTCACAGACTTTACCGAATGAGCAACGTGCATCTGTAGTGTTAGCTGATACACCAACTATATCAGGTGAAACACCTGAACAACAAAGCAGTTGGGATTTCTTTTATAAAGAAAGGTATTACAGAAACCCTATGACACTTCTATTGAACACACACCATGAGTACTACTGCCCATCATCTTGCTACCACTAGATAACCTTGCTGTTTAGTGCAGATGCTACTCCTGGGACAACCAAAAGGCATCAGCTCATAATTGGGGCACTAAGGGTGGGATTTTTGCAGGCTTTCAAAACTCTGCTCTCTTTGAAGTCAATGGGAGTTTTACCACTGACTTCAGTAGAAGAAGATTTAGGCCATAATGGGGCACTTTTGAAAAATCTCACCATAAGGGTCTGCCTGCACTAATGACCTGTGGCTGACAAAGGTTATCAGCAATAGGTTCCCCAGGCTGCACTTCAGCTGGTACTGAAAACAGCACTGCTAGTGCAAATCGGACACAACCATTCTCAGCACTTCACTAGTCTCAAGGGTGCTTTCTATAATGGTGCTGAAACCAGTTTTCTCCCATCTGCATTAGCTATTTAAACTAGTTTCAACAATATTTGAAGGGGATCCAGGAAGGAACTTATTGTTAGCCCTGGGCATATTTGTAATTTAGACAAGACCTAAGTCTCAGTTTCTCTTCCCTGAACAGGATGTGCTAAACTTTGCCTCAGATTAATCGAGCACCTTTTAACTCCCTCTCCTAATATCCTGACTAGTTCTACAGTGACATTAGGCAGCCCCATCATTCTTTGAGAATTTTATATTATTGTACCATTTCATAGCTAAATGGCTATCAGCAAGTTCATTATAAAACAGCCTCCAGTTTCACATATATCTCTTTCTCCTTCTCAGATCCTCCTCCTCTTTTATTTGACACTGTGAAATTACAAGGATAGTTCTGACCTTATGATTAATTTGAAAAATTTTGGAGTTCAGATGCTTTTCTGAAACTTTTGTGGAGTTTCCCATCTCAGTCCAGTCTCAGTATCATGTCTTGCATAACAGACCACAGGATTTCTTCCCTTCTAGTCCTATACAACCTCGTTCCTCCAGGAGACCCCCCCACTATGCCCTACCTAGTGCCAAGATTTCTTGAAGGGGAATCCCTATGACTTGCTTTCCCCATCAGCTCAAGGATATTTTCTTCACCACAGGTTTCGGGGGCCGGCTAACAGATCCACTTCCTCCAGTCCATATTTCTGGAGGCAGCAAGCTGGCCTGCACTCCCATCTGGAGTTAAATGTGGATGATAAGTGGACCCCCATCCTATCTCTTCAATGGCCTGCCAGGACTGTCCCTCTATCCCAGTTCACTTTGCCACCCTCTTTTAGGAGTGACTAATCAATGCATTTCCCCATTTTGTAGCAGTGGGACAGAGAAGCTCCTCCATTAGGCTCCACTGCTTTTAGCCCCATTGTGTATCAGGGAATTCAGAAATATCTGTGGCCAGCTGCCCAGTAAAGGGGTAAGGTAGAGGGAGCCTATTGGCCATGCCATGAAAAGGAGACCAAATTTGAGATGGGGAAAGCTACCAAAATTTCTTTCCTGTATTTTTTCTTCAAATGGCCAAGTTTCACTCTGGCAACCTACTGTATAAATTGCTTTTGAAGGTAACTAATTTCATCTGAGATGATCAGACACATTGAATACATTACCTGCAAAGGGTCTACGGGCACAGCTAGTCCCGTTTCAAAAATAACTGCAAGGAAAAAGGAAGCTTTGTGGTATCCACAGCAGCTGGAATCCATCAGAAAAGGGATCGAGGAGCTCATGTAGTGTAGACCATCAGCCCTGGAAAGATTTTTTGCAACCTTCTCAAATATCCTCCGGCCAACTTCTAAAACTGTATTGTTTTGGTCTTCTGACACTAAAAATATACCACAGTGTAGATGCACAATTGTTATATGTGAAAACAGTTTAAATCAAAATGTTGATGGTGCAACTGTGTGATTTATTCTTATTGGGACAAATTTTGCTATCCTTACTCATGCTCAAAAATACTTTTCTCCTCAGGAGTACCACTGAAATCAAAGAAATTCCTAGAAGAGTAAGGTACTACCCAACATGAATAAGGATAAATCACAGCCTGGCCCAGTAGGAATAAGTCAGACAATTTCACAGTTTAAATAAATAGGACTTGTTGAAGAGTAAGGTATTAGTCAACATGAATAATGGAGGCTGAAGCTGGCCCATAGTAATTACCACTCCATAACCGAGCATTTAAACAAATTGCCCACATTTTGGCCTAGGACACTAAAACCCTGCATGTTTCTGTATTTCCATCTTTTACATTGTATCCATTCCTCATTTGCAATGTGATATAGGCAAATTACAAGTTAACCTTGACACCCCATCCTTAAGTTAAGTGATGTGAAAAAAACTTCTGCAACATGAGGTAAGGTCAAAGTGTGCCAGCTTCTAAGGGACACTGTATAGTAATTTCAGAAAGACAAAATAAAGGCATTATTACCATCAGATGGACTGAAATCCATCTCTCGCAGCAGACTGAACAAGCTGTGGTATTTCTCCCTTAGCTTTTTGCCCCAGATAAAGGTATCACACTTGGTCTTGGCTCCATATTTGTAGTTCAGCTCTGAATAATAGTTTTCACGGATACCTGAACAAAGTGAGAAATCAAGGAAATGATCTGACTTGGGAAATGAGCTGGTCTTTGGAGGAAGCTTATATTGAAAAGATGTCCCTACGGTGGATCAGAAAGTGGTATGTAGGATGGGAAGAGGAAAGAGACAGGAAACAGTGAAAAACTGTTATAAGTGATAATGTCAGTACAGCTCACTTTTAAAAAATATATATATGATTTATTATAACTTCTTCCATGTCTTGCAGGATACTGTGCATACTAGAGGTCCAATATGTGTACTTGAGTGCTATAATAATTAATGTTATTAAAGATATAGCTAGACTTGTGTTACTCCACCATTATGAAACAGAATAGATGCTTTGATATGAATTTTGCCTCTCAGCTGCTTCACATTGATGTAATACTCAGGACGAATTTGTATAACCAGCCACAAGAAACTTGCAATAGATATAGAACAGAAGAGAGGGATTTGAGAGGCATATCATATTAGCCTGGAATAATTTTATTGTTCTTTTTATTTGTCTTTCTTCTTATGGGAAAAAATCAATAACTATACTGGAAGGAAGCCTTTCCAGTACTGAGCAACACAGTTTTACCTTCCAGCAAGCATGCTGAAGAAGACAAATTAATTTTCTTCTTACTAAGCATATGGTGAAATTTATATTTCTTTTTTTATTAAAATCCTCTTCTAGTCACACTCTGTCTCTGATAAAAGCAAAGCAGGAGAAATCAAGAACAAGACAGACTAATATTCAGAATCTGAAGTTCAGTACTTACAATCTTTTTGCACTGCTTGGCCTTGCTTTACAAGGTGTCCATACCCAGATACTATTTCTTGGATGTCTGCACATCTCTCATAGTAGAGTTCAATCTGTTTCATAATTTCTTTGTCATAAAGACGATTAGAAATCTAGACAAAGGCAAATGACCATTACACAGCAATGCTGGTAACTACCATAGCTGTGGCTATTTGCATTTTTCTAAAAAGAGATATCATAGAGTCTAAGTTTAAGGTTAGAAAGGACCACCAGATCCATCTGATCTGACATCCTGTATATCACAGGCCACCCCCAGAACCAGCCCACTAACCCCAGAAACTAAAATTAGACCAAAGTAGTACAGCCCACAGATTTTACAGACTTGATGACAAAATAAACCCTGGTTACTAACTTTTCCGTAACTGTTATTCTTCAAGATGTGTTGCACATGTCCATTCCAATGTAGGTGTGTGCTTGCTCCAAGCACAGCTGCTGGAAAGTTTTCCCTCAGCGGTATCCATTGGGTCGGCTTTGGTGCCTCCTGGAGTCGCACCTCATAGCACTCGTATAAAGGGTCCCCTGCTGACCCGCAGCCCCCTCAGTTCCTTCTTGCTGGCCAACTGACAGAGAGGTAGGAGGGAAGGTCTTGGAATGGACATGTGCAACGCATCTCAAAGAACAACAGTTACAGAAAGGTTAGTAACCATTTTTTCTTTGAGTGCTTCCACATGTCCATTCCAATGTAGGGGACTCCCAAGTAGTTGTGCAGGCGGAGGGTTCAGAGTTTATTGACATGCTGATTGCAACACCACTTGGCTAAATCCAGCATCATCTCTGGCCTGTTGGTTGATGGAGTAGTGAGACGCAAAAGTGTGAACTGATGACGATGTTGCCACTCTACAAATGTCCTTGTAGGATAGGAACTTGTGCTACGAATACTGCCGAAGAGGCTTGGGCCCTTGTGGAATGTGCTGTCAGGGCAGGTGGGGCAGGGACCTTTGCCAGGTCATAGCATGTGTAGATGCAGGAAGTGATCCATGGTGAAATTATCTGGGCTGCGACAGGAAGACCTTTCCTCCTCTCTGCAACAGCTATGAACAGTTGAGTAGTTTTCTGAAATGGCTTAGTCCTTTCTATGGGCTGGTCTACACTGCCGCGCTAGTTCGGCGGCTGGGGATCGAAGTTCCGAGTTCGATTTATCGCGTCTGGTCTGGACGCGATAAATCGAACCAGGAAGTGATCCCCGTCGACTGCGGTACTCCAGCTCAACGAGAGGAGTACCGTGGAGTCGACGGGGAGCCTGCCTGCCGCGTGTGGACCGCGTCTGAACCGCGGTAAGTTCGAAGTAAGGTATGTCGAATTCAGCTACGTTATTCACGTAGCTGAATTTGCGTACCTTACTTCGACTTGGGGGGTAAGTGTAGACCAAGCCTAAGTGGAAGGCCAGTGCGCGTCTGACATCTAGCGAGTGGAGCCTCTGCTCTTCCCTGTTGGAAGGCAGTTTTGGATAAAAGACTGGCAGAAAGATATCCCATGCATACTATGGAACTGTGAAACCTCTTTTGGAAGGAAAGCTGGATGAGGACGCAATGGGACCTTGTCCTTGAAGAATACAGTGTATGGTGGTTCTCAAGTGAGGGCCCGGATCTCTGAGACTCTTCTGGCAGAAGTAATGGCCACTAGGAAGGTCACCTTCCAGGACAGGTAGAGCAGAAAGCACGTTGCCAGTGGCTCAAATGGGGGTCCTGTCAATTTGAGGTCCCAGGGAGGGATTGGTTGACATACCTGGGGGTACAATCTAACAAGGCCCTTAGGAAACCGATTACAGATGCTGTTTGAAAACATGGAATGGCCATTGGTGAAAAGCTGAGATTGTGGCCAGATGGACCCAAATAGATGAAACAGTTAGATCTTGTTGCTTCAGGTGTAGTAAGTACTCCAGAATGAATGGTATTGCTGATTGCGTAGGCAAGACCCGATTGAGAACCTCTTCCACTTTGCCAGGTAAGTAGCTCTGGTGGACAGCTTCCCCTGCTCCCTAGTAGACCTTGTGGACCTGCCCTGAGCATGCTAGCTCTGTGGGGTTCAGCCATGGAGCTTCCAGGCTGTCAGATGAAGGGTCTTGAGGTTCGGGTGATGCAGGCGGCTGTGGTCCTGGGAGATCAGGTCTGGATACAGAGGTAGAAGGACTGGTGTCTCCATCAAGAGTTCTAGGACTGGTGAACCAATGTTGGCAGGGCCAGGCAGGGGCTATCAGGATGACTTGTGCTCTGTCCCTTCTGATCCTCAGCAAGACCTTGTGAATGGGAGGAAACGCGTAGAAGAGATCCCCCATCCAAGGAAGCAGGAAGGCATCTGCGAGAGATCTGAAGCTGTGACCCAGGAGGGAGCAGAATTAGAGACACTTCCTGTTGTGCCTTGTTGCAAACAGATCTATCTGGGGAGTTCCCCGTCTCTGGAAAATGGTGTTCACGACATCTAAATGAATGGACCATTCGTGATGGTTTGAAGAAGGATCTGCTGAGGTGATCTGTTAGCTCGTTCGGCAATCCCAGCAGATAGGAGGCCTTGTGGTGGATCAAGTGGGCTATGCAAAACTCCCACAAGTGAAGTGCTTCCTGGCACAGGTAAGAGAAGCACTCTCCTCCCTGCCTGTTGATATAAAACATCGCCGTTGTGTTGTCTGTGAGAACTGACACCTTCTTGCCTGCCACATGGGGCTGGAATGCCTGGCAAACATGCAAACTGCCCTGAGCTCCCTGATATTGATGTGCAGCAAGAGCTCTTCCGGAGACCAGAGGCCCTGAGCTCTGAGGGAACTCAAGTGAACACCCCAGCCCATCGCTGAAGCATCTGTAATGAGAGACACTGATGGTTGGGGTCTTGAGAATGGGACTCCCACATGCACCGCCAATGGGTCTAGCCACCAATTGAGGGAGGCGATCACCAACGAGGGAACTGTGATAACTGTGGCCAAATGGTGTTGGTTTGGCAAGTATACGGATGCCAGTCACACCTGGAGAGGTCTGAGTTGAAGTCTCGCATGCTGCATTACATAGGTGCATGAGGCCATGTGGCCCAGGAGCTTCAAGCAGTTCCTTGCTGTCGTGATGGGTGATCTCTGAGGCTCTCTATAAGCATCACTATTGCTGGGAACCACGCTTCTGGGAGGAAGGGTCCAGCTTGGACAGAGTCGAGGATTGCCCCAATAAACTCTGTCCTTTGAACTGGGGAGAGGGTAGACTTCTGCGTGTTTATCAGCAGACCTGAATCCTGGAATACTGACTGGATTAACTTTATATTGGATTCCACCTGGCTCTTGGTGATAACTATGACCAGCCAGTTGTCGAGGTAAGGGTAGACCTGAATCCCTTGTCTCCTTAGGAAGGCTGTGACTGCCATGCACTTTGTGAACATCTGAAGGGCCGCTGACAGGTCAAACAGGACAGCCGCAAATTGGTAGTGCATGTGGTTCTCGATGAACCTGAGGAACCTTCTGTGTTCCTGAAAAATCGAGATACAGAAGTAAGTGTCCTTCAAATTGAGGGTGGCATACCAGTTTCCTGGATCCAGGAAGGGAATGATGGAAGCCAAGGAGATCATGTGGAACTTTTGCTTCTTCATGTATCTGTTGAGCTTTTGCAGGTCCAGAATTGGTCTGAAACCGTCGTTGGCTTTTGTGATTAAGACGTATCGGGAGTACAACCCTCGGCCCCTTAACTCTGGTGGAACCTCTTCCATGGTTCCCACACTTAGGAGCGACTGCACCTCTTGGGCTAGAAGATGCTCTTGAGACAGGTCCCTGAAGAGGCACGGGGTGGTGGAGGAGAAGAAGTGAATTGAACGGTATATCCTACTACTACCATGCTTAGCACCTAGTGGCTTGTTGTAATACGGGCCCAGGCCTGATAGAAATGGAATACACAGTCTACAAATACTGGGGAGGTTGGATCCAAGTTCTGTCCTGGTATGTTGTCTCCGAGTGTACCATCAAAAGGCCTGCTTGGACCCACTAGAGTGTCTGGGAGGGAGCAGGCATGGACGCGGACGAGGACTGGGGAGGATGTCGTCTCCTAAAGCCCCTGCTCCTCTTCCTGTGAGAGTCCGTAGGGCAGGTGGTGGGAAAAATTGAGAGGCTGGTTGAGGCTTATTTATGTTTCCTCGTGGGTGCTAGTGTATAAAGACCTAGGGATTTCAGGGTGTCCTTGGAGTCTTTTAGGCTGTGCATCTTGGAGTCCATCTTCTTGGAAAAGAGCGATATGCCCTCAAAAGGAAGGTCTTGCAGAGTCTGTTGGACCTCATGTGGTAGGCCTGAGGATTGAAGGCATGAGCTGCTGCACATCGCCACCACTGAGGCCATAGATTGGGCTGCAGAGTCAGCTGTATCCAAGGTTGCTTGAAGGGATGCCTCTGCCACTGATTTGTCTTCGTCCACTAGAGCTGCAAACTCTCGTCGGGATTCCTGGGGTAACAACTCTTTAAATTTCAGCACAGAGTCCCAGGAATTAAAATCATATCTGTTCAGGAGTGGTTGCTGGTTCGCGATCCTGTCCTGAAGGCCACCTGTCAAACAGACTTTCTGCCGAAAAACTCTAATTTTTTGGCATCTTTGGCCTTGGGTGATGGTCCTTTTAGCCCCTGTTGCTCCCACTCATTGGCTGCTGACACAACCAAATAGCTTGGATGTGGATGTGTATATGAATTCATAACCCTTAGCTGGGAAAAAGTACTTCTTTTCAGTCTTCTTTGCCATTGGCTGAATGGACGCTGGGGTCTGCCACACTGCTTTGATGGGGTTCATAATTGCCTCATTAAGAGGCAGTATCACTCTTGATGGGCCCGTTAACATTAGAATATCCGCCAAAGCATGGGAGGACTCCCTGACCTCCTCTACCTAGATCCCCGTGTTTTGGGCCTCTCTCTTAAGGAGCTCCTAATGAGCCCTACAGTCATCCTGAGAGGGTGCTATATCTGCTCCCACCACTGCCTCATCAGAAGAGGAGGAAGAAGCCTGAAAAGGTAGGGGGCACTGTTCTTCACCTTCGGCACTGGATAGGTCTCCAAGTGCTGCTCTTGGTATTCGGCGTTGGCCTTGGTACTGGAGCCTGGATCCTGCTCTGAGTGGCGTGGTGGTAGTGCTCTGGACTCAGATGCCACACAGTATGACCTTCTGGACTGGGGCCCCTGCATTGGTGGGAAAGCCCAGGGGTTCCAGAATGGCCATTGTGCTGGCATCTGCCACTGCTCCCGTGGCCACGCCATGGGTGGGATGCCCTGGCCCGGGTCCATAGGAGGATAGTGCCAACTGGAGTGATGGTGCCGGCTTCAGCGAGAGATTCTGCCTCCAAGTCCGACTCCAAAGACTCCTTTCCTGGAGACCAGGGAGGTACGGTGCTGATCGGTACCAGTGACCAGTGCTAAGAGGGAGGAAATTGGTGTTGGGCCATCATGGTTTCCCTTTGAAAGGCACCTGAGACCTAGGTGCCACAGAGGTCCTTCCATTCGGTGCTGCTGCTGTCAGCTTCTGCGTAGCCGGAGACGCTGGTACCAGCAGTGAGGGTAAGTCTCTTGCTGCGGCTAATACCTCTGGTATTGACTGTACTGCCAAGGCACTGGAACTCTGGTGGCTTTCCTGCATTGGTGAGTCCATAACGGTACCCGCTCTGGGGCTGGAGTCAATGGTGCCACACAGCTGACGCGGGTCACACTCTACTCTCCCTGCCCTGCTGACTTCGGGGTTGGGGATCGACCTCTATCAGTCTTCTTCTGATAGAGGTCTGATAGAGGAATGGCAAACGGTGCCGAGGTTCTCTTGCAGGAGCACTTTTCTTCTGCACTGGAGATGGTGGATGGTGGTGAGGCTCTTGAGATGTGGAAAGAGCATCTCTCCTTGGTACCGGTGATGAAGAACAGCACCGGGAAGCTCCTTACTGAGGCTGAAGTGCTCGGTGCCAAGTCCAAGTGACCCAGCTCCAAGGGATGTTTTAGCGCTGCCTCCATTTCAGTCTGGTGTCTCTACCCTTTTTGGTGCGGGGCCTGAAGTCTTTACAGATCTTACAACGTTGCCGCATGTGAGCTTCCCCCAGGCACTTAAGGCAGGTGGAATGGGGATCACTCACAGGCATAGGCTTGTGGCATAGGGCTTAAAGCTCAGAGACCAAGTTCCGATAACCTAACTATCTAATAACAGAAACAGATTGCAAGGACGATTGCAAGCAACCGTCATAGGTGGTAAGAAGGAACTGAGGGGGCTGCGGGTTGGCAGGACCCTTTATATTGGGTACTATGAACGCACAACCCTAGGGGGCACCAGAGCCAACCCGACGGATACCACTGACGAAAAATTTTCTGCCAGCTGTTCTTGGAGTGAGTATACCCCTACATTGGAATGGACATGTGCAAAAATAAAGGATTATTTTCAACAAAACTGTATCATGTTTGGATGCATTTGTTTTGAGTCAGATGACATGATGCAGACCATGCCAAGCAGTCAGTGTAGACCAGGACACAACGGGATGAGTTCTTGACCCCACTGAAACCAATGGGACATTTTCCATTAAGTTTAAGGGAGCGAGAATTTCATCCATTGTGTTCAATATCATGTCAGGTATAACTAAATAGCACTCAGCATTTTTTAATATCGAGACACTTATTTAGGCCCTTATATATGGGATAAGGAGCCTACCTTTAGTATCCCTTCATGAAAATCTATTAGCAGGTGTACACATTTTGTAGGCATCTAAAGTAACTAGATCTTAACAGAACCCATGATCACATACTGATGTAACCCTCAAATTCAATAATGGTTGATGACAAGATTATCATTTGCTGTGGCTTTAGTAAATACACAGGATCCGATCTTGTGATCAGTCTGCACTCAGAACTCTCAGTGACATCAGTGGAACTTCCAAGGTGAAATGATGGCAGAACTGGGCCCCAGTAGTTAGACACATCCATACTGTGTGTCACTCTGTATGCATTTACCTGTTTTGATTCCAGAATATTAAGACGGTGGTATTTCACAGGTCCAAAGAACCCTTCAATGCCAGGTGCGTACCCACTGCCTCCAAGAATAAAGTATCCAGCCATGTCATCATAATAGAAATCTTCCCTAAAACTAGAAAACAAGACACATAAATGCTCTGAGTATTTGGAGGTATCATGAAGCAAACAAGAACCCTGTGTCTCATACTTTGGTAGAGACTACCTTAAATTCATCCCAAACATCTATTTCTGTTCCCTATCCTTTTACTCTTACTCTCTCTTTGGAAGTGAAGGCAGTTAAACTGAATTAAAGCCACTTTAGTTCTGAATGAGCTTGTCTATACAGGGGTTTAATGTGGTTTAACTAATCCACTTTTAAATCACACTTGTAGTTAATTCAGATTAATTTTCATGAGTGTCCCTGTGTAGAAAAACCCATAAAAAAGATTTAACAAACATTTTGTTTCACAAACATTTTAGAACCGCTGATTTTTTAGTCTGTTGACATGATTTGCACATTTGAGGCATCTTTCTTCCTGGTTTTTTGTGTCTCTAAAACCCAGACAAAGACCTTAATTTTTTTTTATATTTACTATGAGTCCATTGTCACAGTGAATATCTACAAATGCATTTTACACAGTTCACATTTTGTAAACAAGAATGAAGAGGAAAAAGAGTAAACACCAAAGCTTACAATATAATGTATTCCTTTATTAAAGGAATCCTAAAACTCTTTGCACAAGAGTCAGTTGTATGCTAGAGGTAAAACAAATAATTTAACATGAGATTTTAAGAAGAAAAATGGTCCAATAGCTTGGAGTCAGGGATGGAGAAAGAGCACTAACTCAGTGGGACAGTACAAATACAGGAGCCACCCCCAACCATGGACACTAGAGGCATGATCCTCATGCCACTGAAGTTGATGGAAATTTTGTCATCAATTTAAGAGAAGTAAATCTGGACCCTCCGGGTGAAATCGTGGCTTCTTGAAGTCAGTGTCAGTTTTGCCATTGATTTCAGTGGGGCCAAGATTTCACCTTAAGAGCCTGATTCAAAGCCCACTGAAGTAAATTTTACTCTACTAGTTTCAGTGGTATTTGATCAGACCCTATGAACTAGACTGCAATACCTTTACTTATGCTGAGTAGTAACTTACTTCTCAAATAGTCCCATTGACTTCAGAATGATTACTCGTGATGTATTCAACATGTGTACAGGTAACGTAATCTAGCCCTATGACTGTTGTAGTGACACAAGTGGGTAAAGAATAGTGTCAGAGAGGCAGGATAGAAAGATTTGGAAAATCAGTTTTGGAATTTCAGTTACATCCCTCTTCCCTGCCCTCCACTCCCCACCCATGCCCCGCAACCAAACACTGACCACATTATTATGCAAAGGGAAATGTTTCACTTACTTAAAAGATTGATGCCGGTGCTTTTTCAGATTCTTCCCAACAATGGTTATTTCTATCTAAAAGAATGGAAAATATTAAATGTCAGTTGTGATAGACTAAAAATTGCAAGCTAACTGCCATAATATTACTTGATACACATTAGCTCTTAGTTTTGAAAAATTGTCAATTGCATCCTGCTGTATCTTTCGGTATGTTAAGAGGGGCACTGTCAAATAGCTTAATGGGATTTTCAAAAATACCTAGTTGCTTTGGAAAATCCCACTAGGTGGCTATCTGCATCTTTAGGTGCCTAAATACCTTTAAAAAACTGGCCTCTAATCTCTTGCTGACTCAGTTCCCCATCTATAAAATGGGGATAATAATCCCTACCTAATTCGTTAATGTTTTTGTGATACAACAGTGATGTGAGCCCTAGAAAAGCTAAGAAATAAATAGCTACTTAATAGGGATTGCATGTGTGGTGGGAGGGGAGGAGTGAGAGGAGGAGAGCAGTGTATAGAGTTTCTATCACTCTAAGATGATTTCTACACATACAAAAAAGCCATATTGTACTTCCTTGTGGTAAAATCTTAGGAAACATCACAAAGTTTACCGTGTGGTGTTTCCTCCTGATATTACCTCAGTAGGAAGGTATGTGGAGCTTGGCCTGTACACTCTATAGCGAAAGGGGGCTCCTGCCAGACACAGAAACTGAGAGCTGTCCATCCATGCTGCTCTCCAATCTCCATTTCCCTAAGGGCCCTAAGGCTCCCTTAGGAATCCGGCCTGACTTCACAGGTATTGGGCAGGGCGCCACAAGGAACCCTGTCTGGAGGGGAGTGGAGGAGTGTGCCTTGTAGAGCAGCTGCTCCCAACCTTGTAGTGGGCCTGTGGAGAGACTTCTGCATGGCTAGACCATGTCAAGCTGCTTCCATCCATCTTAGGTACTTACCGGCCTCCCGATACTGTAATATCTGAGTGCCTCACATAATATGTATTTACCCTCCCAACACCCCTGTGAGACAGGTGCTATTATTACAGATGAGCAACTGAAGCACAGCAAGACTAAGCAACTTGACTCTGGCTGAGCAGAGAATAGAGCCTCAATCTTCTATGTCCCAGGTTACCACTCTAAGCATTTGACCGTCCTCCCGTCTGGCTTTGTTCCTCCTGCCTCAGGAGGAGCTCTGATGAACCTTTTAATGCTCCCTTCATATCAACCAACAGAGAAAAGCATGAGATTTTACTTCAAGTCTATGTGAACTAACTCTGCCCTAAGACTGCAGAATAATGTCTTGATTTAGCCATCCAAGTGACCAATAGGCAACCCCCTTCAACAGGAAATGACTTATTCGCCTTATGTTAATATTGACAATAACATTCACTTCTGCACCTGCACTGGGCTTCAAGCCAGATCCACACCTGCTTCCAGAAGTGGAGGCCTGAATTACACAGTGCAGTTTAAACAAGTTAAAAAAGCTACCTAAAATTATTCAGAAACAAATGTTTTTTTATTTCCTATTTAAAAAAGTAGGTTGGAGACAGAACACATGTTAAAACGAAGTAGTCATTTAAAAATAAATGTAAATTGCTATCTGATTTTTTTGCAAGAAAATCAGGCTACTTTGTGGAACCCTGACCTTTTCCTCCATTTATATATTTATATTATAGATGCCTGGAGTTAAGGTTGCACAAATGTTTTAATTTTAAAGTGTCATTTTCCGCTTTGTCCGTTTTTTACCTTTGCATCTAAACTGGGTATTGTGGCTCTTTTAATCCATGAATTAGTTGTTGTTTTTTAAACTTTGAGTGAAATCAATTCAGCCATTTTCAAGAATGAAGAGAATGAGAGGAAAAAAAGATTTTCACACTTAAACAAAAGATGCAAACATTTTTAAAGAGCTCTAGTGCATTAGTGGTTCCTGGTAGAGACTAGAAATAGGGCAGGGAGAATGACCCAGATGTGCCTTTTAGTGGTCTGGTGAAAACTGGTTGTGATTTGTTAAAATTATAGGGGTTTAAAATATGTGTTTGTCTATGGGCAGTGGATTTTGTAATGTGATCTCTTAACAACATTCTACTGGTTCTCTGTATGAAAGCAAAGCTTAGGAAATTGCATAGGAGGTGGAATATTTTTTCTTTAGGAGTGAAAGAAGCTGGGAGACGTGTTTCTGGGAAGGGTAGTTTTTAGATTACTGAGAGATGCAGGAGCTAGAGGAGAAGGAGGATTTATACTTAATAGATGGGAAAACTGAGCCACAGAAAATCAGTCCTTCATTGCACTGGAAAACATTCTCTTTTCTAGCAGCAGCAGAGCTATGCTAGAGCTAGCAATTACTAATGTGTGTGGATTTGTGATAGACATTGGCCTCGAAATCAAAAGATCTAGTTTCAAATCTCAGGTCTCTCATTCTTTTGCTGTGTGAACATGTGCAAATCATATAACCTCTCTTTGCCCAGTCTGTAAAAGGGGATAGTGGTGGCATAACCAAATATAAATAGCCCTCTGCAAACTCCAAACACTGTTACCCTTATCTTCAACTACAAGATGGCAGTTGCGACACCACACATACCTGTCCTCCATTAAAAGAGAGATCTAGTCGAAACCACTGTTTCAAAGGAAGGCTGAAGCTAGTTTTCACTGCAAGGTCTTCTCCTTTGACAAGGCGCATCTGTATATGAACATAACCTGACAAACACAGCAACAAATGAAAACAAAGAAAGAAGTAAAACCCACAAAAATATGAAAGCTAGGAACTGGCTTCCTAAATGTTGTTCACAATAACCCTGTCCTGTGAAGCAATACAATGATAATTTGACTGTACTACTTAGAATCACAGAAGTTAGATTCACAGAGTCAGAGATTTTAAGATCAGAATGGAGTATTATGATCATCTAGTCTGATGCCACCCGAGAAAGTCTGATGCCCTGTATAACACAGGCCATAGAATTTCACCAAGTAAGCCTTGCATCAAGCCTGCTCTAGTTGAGCTATAGCATATTTTTAAACAAAAAATCCAGTCTTGACTTCAAAAGAAGTCAAAAGAATCCACCAGATCCTTAAGTAAATCGTCCTAATGGTTAATTACCCTCACTGGTAAAAAATTTGCATTTTATTTCCAGTCTGAACTTGTCTAGCTTCAGCTTTGAGCCACTGGATCTTGTGATGCCTTTTTTTCCAGTAAAAGAGTCCTCAACTTTCAGAAATCTTCTTCCATTGTAGGTACTTGTAGACAATGATCAAGTCACCCCACAACCTTCTTTTGGATAAGATAAATAGACTGAGCTTCTTACATCTCTCACTGTAAGGCAGAACTTGAATCATTCTAGTACCTCTTTTCTGAGCCCTTTCCAATTTTTCAACATTCTTTTTGAAGTGTGGACACCAGAACGGGACACATATTTTAGTTCCAGTCTCATTAATTCCATATACAGAAGTAATACCATTTTCTTCCTCCTACTCCATATTCTCTTGTTTACCCATGCAAAGACTATGTTTGCTCTCTTAGTCACAGCATGATGCCAGAAGCTGTGGGAAAGACCTATAATATTTAGTTCATCCTCCTGAGATTGTGGGATTGTTCTTGAAAACAAAATCAGAAAAGAAAACTGACACTTTCTGAGAGAGCCCAGGCTGGATGCAAAGATTCCTATGGAAATACCGTGGCCAAATTTAATTCTTCTTAATCTTACTCTAATAATATACTGGATATTTTTTGTTTCCAAACACACAGGGCCAAAATGGAGCATTTTGCGAGGCATGAGTTCAGTAAAATAGGTACGACAAAAATGTTTGTAAATGTTGTTCTTTGTTACAGAGCAGGGATGGTAACATTATTTCTCCTCTGAAGGCCTTATACTATTATTACCTTCTTCATTTAGAAATACAGCAGGGGTACTATACATTTCTCCTGGGTCAATAAAGTAGAATATTCCACACAGATTCTTTTCGCAGTGATGGAGTAAATAAAGCCAAACTGAAATAGTGAACCTGCATGAGTAAAAAGAAACAAACAACCCACTCTGAGGATATAGACCATATCAATTTTTAAAGTCTACATATTTTTAAAGGCACGTTTTCCACTTTAGTTTAGCACAGCTCATTTACTCTTATGATCTTCAAAACAGAACACAGAGCAGTTACAACTGCTTGAGACAAAACAAGCCATTTAGGAGTCTTGCTGCTGAGATCTCCTCTTGGATATGTAGGTTTGCATTGATGTAGCACTGAGAAGTCAGATACAGTGCTTGATTTTCCAAGTTATACAGTGATTAGAGAGGAGGAGCAACTCTTTAGGGCAAGATTGTGGCCAGCCCTTCTGCTGGTGCACAAAGGAAGGACACAATAGCCTGTCTTCTACTCTTGCACCCCTGTATACAGACCAATTATGGTGTGGCTAGGGAGCATAGTCCCTTAGACCTCCCTTGGGTACCAGCTGTCTGAAAGGAGAGATGGGCTGAGAACAGATGTCAAGGGAGAGCAAATCTTCACAACCTGGGGCCCAAAGGAAAGATGTATTCACCTGCCAAGCTAAGATTTGATAGTAGGGTGGATCTCTACAAATGGGGAGGGGTGAGCACACATTGCTATCAAACAATGCTGTGCATTGTGCGGTAGCTGGAAGCAGTGGAAATGCTCTGGGGGGCAGTCCAGCTCAGAATTATTACAGGAATCCAACCTCTAGGTGACATGGACATGTGCAGCTATTGCAAGGTTGTGACAGGATAAGTAAAAGTGCAGCCTGTACAAACCACATAACAGTGAAACTATCTGTACAGGGCCAAATACGGCTCTCAGACATGTTGGTATAAACTGAAGTAACTCCACCGATTTCAGTGAAGTTACACAGTGGATATGCTAGGGCACTAAAAGCTGAATTTGGCTGATAGGCTGCAATTTTGAAAAGCAACTCTGCATTGGCCTAACTCTGCTCTCACTGGAGTCAATGGGAGTTTGATGATTTAATTCAATGCTGTGTGCTTTTGAAAACCCCACCTATATTAAAACTACATTTAATAGTATCTTCTGATAAATTATCTTATTTTAATTATCTTTAAAAAGTGCTATCCCTCAGTTACATATTTTTATGGGTTTAGAAAAATGCACATTTTAAATGTGTTTATTTTAAATACTTTAAGCTTGATCAACTCCAATTTCCATTAGAAATTATATTTAATGTACAATATCTTATATCTTACTCAGACCTAAAATAGTGTGTGTTAACCTAATGACTAGTAACTATATGTTCTCTTCCTGAAAAATGCATGGGAGGGGAGTAGTTACATAGTAAGATCGGTGCACTCTGATAGTTGGGAATGTCACATCATTCTGAGGAGTATGTGTGAGAGGCAGAGTAGCTTATAAATTATGTGTACACTAATCCACAGGGAGAGCCTGTGCTCTTTGTACATATCCTTCATGCCTATACACCACTCTGTGCATCCTTCACCCCTGGCAACACAGCTAACTCAACTGCTGCATTCCTATTGATTCTCTGATTGCAAATGTGTGCATGTGGCCCTTCTGATGGCTGTCACAAGGCACACAGTGCAGGACAATGCTGACTGAGTCAGCACCCCCTGTCACTGTAAATCTCACTGTAAAATATAATCCTCTGGCAGGGAAAAATGCTGTGGCCAGTAGATGCTCCAGGATTCCTACTTCCCCTTGGTGCACAGTGCCTAGAGGCAGCTGCCCCATGCGATGGCTGAATTTCTCCAGCCCTCTCTCACTATCTTATGCTCATCTGCTTCTCTGAAGGGGAACATATGTCCTTACAGAGATTTCTGCACTCAAAGAAATCCCCGATTAAGACTGAAAGCTTCAGATTGTTGAATCTGGTCTGTTTGCTCCCTTCTGCTCTAAGGTGTGGAGAGGAGCAAAAATTCACATGTAAATGGGACTGTGGAGAAAAAGCTGTGAGATAGCATGCTTCCTCTCCCACTCACTGTGTAGCTATCAGCAGCTGGTTTGCCACCACAATGCACAAGTGGTGTTCCATGTAAAAGAGGGGACATGGCCTGGTGGCAGGGAAAGGGAAATTGTGAGGCGCAGGGGAGTTAATAGTGCATATTCCCATCCACAGAATCTCAGAGGGGGAAGTTGAATGCAGCTGCAGTGGATGAGCCACTTATAGCATGGCACATGAGCCAGCCATGCTACCAGTTCTAAAGGGGCTAGAAAGTGCATCAAAATAGAGCTTCTACACACGGATGATTTAAGAGGCTTGTGTCTAGGGCCACTAATTCCCGCAGATCCTCAGGATCAGCAAGTTTGGCAGCCACACCTCCTGTCCTTTGTACATAAGGGTGATATACAAATCTAGTGATCATTTTCCATTTCCATAACCATGTTGCACTGAGGGGAGGACAGGGAGCAACAGGAGCCCAGGGTAAGGGTAGGGATCCTCCTCTTTCCCCCTCAGATCCCTATGTGGTACCAAAGAGCAATGGAAGCCTGGGAAAGCTGCAGGAGGGGAGTTCTTCATGAAGTACGACTTCTCTGTATATCCTGGGAAGGAGTTTAGAAGCTGGGAGCCTTACTTCAGTGCTGCTGGAATGTTTAGAGGGAGTGGAGGATGGAAGAGGAGTGAGCCCAAGTTTATTTGGTGTTGCAAAGCTCAGCCCTGTCCTCTCTCCTCTGCTGAAAAAAAACCTTATAAACATCAGCAGGGTAGCTGCCCTATCACTTGCTTGAATTAGTGGAGAGTGTGCCTTTAACTTGTGATTTTCTGTACAAGGGTGGCTCTGAGGACAGATTTTAGCCATTAGGAATTAAATATACTCATCTTCCATGATTTGCGTTTGCTTACTTTGGGTAATCGATCTGATGCTGCCTGATTGTCTCAAGCTCTCTGTTGTGAAATCTCTTGAACTTCTTTACAATTCCTGTCTTCTCTCCACTTGATGCATATGGAAAACTGAGGATCTCGACAGCATCTGCCAAATGTAATCATTCTTAGTCTGCCAAGAAATGCCAATTCACATTGACACCCCACGTTCATACACTGTTAAATGTTTAAATGAAATATCTTGTAATATAGATCAAATGTTATGATCTAGTCAGCCCACAAATACACAACAAATCCCTAATGTTAGATCAACTGTCCTTTACGCAATACACTGCAGCCCAGGGAGAGGTTACTTATAGGAGGGAAAGAAGCATGGGGTCCATTCCTCACGGCTATTTTGAGGCTAGGATCAGTGGTAATGAGGTCACAAAATGTGACAAAAATTCCAGTTGTTAGACACAGATCTGCCCAATAGGATCCTGAGGAACTTCTGATGCATCCGAAGAAGTGGGCTGTAGCCCACGAAAACTTATGCTCAGATAAATTTGTTAGTCTCTAAGGTGCCACAAGTACTCCTGTTCTTTTTGTGGATACAGACTAACACGGCTGCTACTCTGAATTCTGACAGATTGTAGGTTTCCCTAGACATACTGAGACTGGTGGGTTAACTGGATTTCTACAGAGATTTCCTGCATCCCGCAAGCTGTGCTTGTGGAACAATCATGGCTAAACCCAATCATGAGATGTCATCATGTTGCATCCCAGTATGATGGCATACTTATGCAATGCCACACTGGATCATAACATAAGACGGCTGTACCAAGGAACACACTAAAAAAGAAGCAACTCTCGGGTCCCATGCCCTTTGAATACATTATAGTAAATGCTCAGTTACAGTGGAGACAAAATTTTGGGTCACTATAATGGCCTCATAACAGTTATAGACTATAATGTAAGTAAGACCATTCTAAACTACATAGAGACAAATTCTACCCTTAGGTACATGAGTGCACTCCCATTGATTTCACTGGCAGAAGTACCCATGTAATGGAGGGCAGAACTGGGCCATAAAGGCCTAAGATGGCAAAACCTGTTCAGTTTCGGTGATGATAGACTTTTTCCTGAGACAGTGGGTCATATTTACTTCTGTACCCACACACTGTCTTCAATAGGGGTGGATGGGTGTAAATGAAAGCACAATCTGACTTGCCATATGTTTTAACTCATTTCTGTTCCTTTCTAGGAAATGTAGAGGGATGCTTCAGATTTTGTTTATAAATAAAGTGTAGCACAGCAAAGCTATAGTTGCAGATGAGATGGACATTGCATTCTAAACCCTATTTTCAGTTGTCTCTGTATCATTAAATGTTTCCTTCTGGGCTGAAATTTCACATTCGCACTCTTAGTCCAAAGGCTAGTCTTCTGTGTTGGGGGAGGAAGGGAGATCCATTTTAGGGCCTGATCCTATCATTCTTGTATCCAATGAAGTAGGGTGCATTGATTTAAATCAAAGCTATTTAAATCACTGATTTTAATCATTTTGCTACCAAAAGTAAATCCCTCTGGCAAAATATTTTTGCTAATAACTATAAATATACACTTTTATAGAAACTTATACAATGTGCCATTTTGGTCCCATCTTAGCTCTCTAAAAAAGGGAAACGTGTAATTGTACCTACCAGTCTCATGCGGGCACTGAGGTATCCTGTTTGCCTGGAGCCTCCACATATGCTCAGAGCTCCACTTAAAACATACTTTGTGATCTTTGTATGGCCGCTCACAAGGTGGAACTGTTTCCAACAAAGTATAATTCTTGGCAACTGCCTGTAGGTAGCTTTCATCCCGCTTGGCATCATAGCTCCCAACAGGTTTGTGATTGATCCATGCATATAGTATCACAGTAGGCACTATTATAGAGCGTCTGATGAAATAATCATCTCTGTAAACCATGATGTTTGGAAATTTCAAATGCACTGTTTGAGTTCTACTTATATGAAGATGCTTCTCATTCTTCCACCTCTTCTTATACACTAACACACCAGTTCTGAATTCCGATGAAGCTACTGCTTCCAAAGTGACAGTGCAAGGCTTAGAACATAAATACTGAACTGAGACCTCAGAATCGTTAAGAACTCTTTTTTCTAAAATGTTTAAATGAATAAAATCTTCAGAAGCTATGCTTTGGTCAGACTGTGGGATAACAGGTGTCGTCAGGAGTGTCTCCCTTCCAAACGATGGCACAAAACTCTGGGGAAAAAAATCAAAACGTTATATCCACCTGCCCGAGTTAAACTTTATTATTAATATATTTACAGCGGTATGTTGCACGTGTTTCTTCTCATTTTAAAATGTAAAATGTAAGATACAGTATTAGACACCCAAAATGTAAAGACCCTTTCATACAGGAACTAGCTATGGAATATTGAAGAGACATTGTTAGAATTTTTAGGCTAATATTTGACCAGTTTAAATACTTAGAATTACATACACAAACAAATATACATATAGATATATCCTGCAAACCTTCTCAGGTAAGATCCTATCCACCAAGGAAATGACTTACTCTAGGAGGCACTAAGCACATTTTAGGATCAGACCATCAAAACTTCTATTGTAATTTATAGGATTTGGACCCTTGTTTTGTTTTTGTTTAGCTGAATTTTTGTCAGCTTTTTATTCATACAATTTTAAAAATAAATTTTCCTACTACAGAAACCTTTAAATTAGTCATCTGTAAAGTGGGGATAATACCTAATCCACTTCCCAATCACATTTTTGTTAGGATTAATTAAGATTTGTAAAGTATCCAAAAGTGCATTACAAGAATGAAATACAGAATGGCAGTGCACTTACTAGTTGGAAAACAAAGTAGTCATTATTTGCAGCAGTGTAGACGGAGGTGCTAATGTGTCAGTCCCCCGCGCCCCTCTGGTCAGACTGAACTGTTGCACAGAGTTTGCTCAGTCTGGAGGGGCAGTCAGTCAGCCTTTTCAGTCTGAGTCTCTATAATAGTCCTATTCTGGACTATGAAGGTCTTTGTTTCTGTACCTCTTGGGTGTACAGGTTTCCCCTTATAGTTGGCCAGGGCTAGCTGGTCTGGAAACCCCTTTTGGTACTTAAGTCTCCATTGAGGGATCGGTAGGCGAACCCATGCCAACCTACTCCACTGGGTTCCAGCTCAGAGCCCTTAAACCAGGCAGGGACAATTAATCCTCAACAATTCCTCCTGCTGTACCCAGAACTCCTTTCTACCTTTACTTGGCTTTGTGGGCTTCTTCAGCCCATAGTTACAGTCATCCCTTGTCTGGGGTGTTGTGCGTGGGCAGCTTGTCACCAATCTTCTGGCAGGACTTCCCTTCTCTAGCCTGCTAGCTCCTCTGGCAGTCTTCCTGCCCCTTTGCTTCATAACTCCTTTATTCTTCCAGCTGCTGTAAGGCTGCCAGTCAGCACTGGCTGGGGGATCTGCCAATATCCCTTGGTCAGATCTAAGGTCATTATATAATATGTGCTTGTCCTAGACGTTCAATGAGGTTATCTACTCAAGACATTGGGTAGGCATCGAACAGCAATAGTAAAACAGAACAGTGTCCTGCTAATTTCATATGCTAACACTCCATAGGCTCAGGAAGATAACATTGCATTAGTTTACAGCTGATTTACATAGTTATTTTAACATCCATAAGGGCTACAGTCTTTTTATTAATTGGAGGGGAGTTAGATTCCACTGAATTTGATGGCATTAGTTCTATCGCCATGCCAGATTTCAGGGGAAACTTCCTATTCACCAGTGATGAGCGAGGGAGTGGATTTTCAATCTATGAAACATCATTGATACCAGGCAACAAAAAGGAAAAAGGCTGAATAGGCATTATTATAAATCATTCCATTAGTATCAGGGATGATGAGCATGTCATTGGGGGCTCTTATTATTGCTGGACCAAATTCAGCTCTGGAGAAACTCCACTGACCTCCATAAAATTGCATCTGCTTACACAAGATCTGAACATGGCCCATAGTCCTCTACTGTACCATGCTGAATTTTAAGATATGTGCAAAATCCCCAATATGAGAAATTCAACACAAAGGGCCCAGTCCTGCTCCCATTCAGTATCAATAGCAAAACAATCCCCACTGACTTCAATTGGAGACCAAAAGAGCAAACGCAGAGTCCTGAAATTATGCCGCTTTAAGTTGATTTGTATAGTGGGTGCCATTAAAAACTCATCATTTCCCACCACCCGGGTACCTGCAGTAATGATAGTATGCGCTTACATGTAAAAGAAGAGATACCACAGTACCACAATCCCTCTGGAAAGGAAAAGGTTGAGTTTTTAATGGCATCTACTATACCAAGTTTTCTAATGCATTAATGGTATGACTCATCACGTCTTAGCTCAATAATTTACACTGAGAAATAGTGAGTAACCCCTAATTTGGATAGGAGGAAATAAATATGTCTGGCCAAAATGAGGAGGATCCTCTTTAAAAGGTTACATTTTTAAGATCAGTATTGCCACAGAGTTAATAATCAATGTGACATTTCCCACTTCATAATTTGTAACTCTTTTGTTGTCAGAGGCAAAGATGGTAATCTAAAGCCTGACCTATGACTATGCAGCAGAGATAAACACAGCCCTTTCTGTACGGGTGGTGCAGGCAGCAAATATGTAATGTTCTGAAGAAAAATTTTGACACTAAAATAAGAAACCAGGAGGAGAAGTTTTTTCCCTTTTTTATGTGTATAAAAAATAACTACATACAATAATTTTTAAATGATGCCAATAAGAGTTATGTATGTTGCTTACCTAAGGTCACAAGAATTTAGAAATCTGGGGCTAATATTTTTTAAAAGCTATGGGCCAGATGTTCAGGTGCTCAAACCCACAATTGGGGCCAGATTTGGAAAGCTCCCATTTAGGCACTTACATAAAGGCAGATTTTCAAAAGCACTCAGGATACAGCAACTTCCAGAGTGATGCTGATGGTTTTCCAACATTGAGCTCTTTTGAAAATGTGGCCTTGATTGTGGGTGCTGAAAATCTTGTGAAAATCTTGCCATGTAGTATTCATTAAGTATAAATTACCAGATTAATGGCCCCGTTATCAACTCTTCAATTCTTACTCACACACACTATCCTTAATCAAAATAAGAGAACAGGTTAAAGAAGATTCAGATAAGTTAGATGTACTCAAAGTCGGCAGGGCCTGATGAAATCCATCCTAGGGTACTTAAAGAACTAACGGAAGCAATCTCAGAACTGTTAGTAATTATCTTCAAGAACTCCTAGAGAATTAGGTGAAGTCCCAGAGGACTGGAGAAGGGCAAACATAGTACCTATCTTTAAAAAGGGGAACAAAGAGGACCTGGGGCATTATAGACCAGTCAACCTGACTTTGATACTTGGAAAGATACTGGAACAAATTATTAAACAGTCACTTTATAAACACCTAGAGAAAGTGTTCTCAGACTGTGGGTCAGGACCCCAAATGGAGTCGCCAGGGCTGGCTTAGACTTGCTGGGGACCAGGGCTGAAGCCTGAGCCCCACTCCTCAGAGCTGAAGTCAAGCCCAAGGGCTTCAGCCCTGGGCAGCAGGGCTCAGGTTGCAGGCCACCTGACCAGGGGCTGAGGCCCTTGAGATTCAGCTTTGACCCCCCCGCCTGGAGCCGGGGGGGGATCGGGCTTCCCCCCTCCCGCCCCCAGAGAAGTGGAGCTTGGCCGGGCTCAGGCTTCGGTCTCCACCTCCTGGGGTCGTGAAGTAATTTTTGTTGTTAGAAGGGGGTCGTGGTGCAATGAGGTTTGAGAACCCCTGACCTAGAGCATAAATAGGGTTATTAGCAACGGCCAACAGGGATTTGTCAAGAACAAATCATGTCAAACCAACCTAATTTCTGTCTTTGACAGGATCACTGGTCTAATAGATAGGGTGAAAGCAGTAGACATGATATATCTTGATCTTAATCAGGCTTTTGACACAGTCGCACATGACATTTCCATAAGAAAATGAGTTAAATGTGCTCTTGATCATATTACTATTAGGTGGGTGCACAACTGGTTGAAAGACTATACTCAAAGAGTAGTTATCAATGGTTTGCTGTCAAACAGGGGAGGCGTATCTAGTGGGGTTCTATAGAAGTTAAGTCCTGGGTCCAGTACTATTCAGTTTCATAAATGACTTGGCTAATAGAGTGGAGAGTATGCATATAAAATTTGTGGATGACACCGGGCTGGGAGAGGTACTTTGGAGGAAAAGATTAGAATTCAAAATGACCTTGACAAATTGTAGATTTGGTCTGTAATCAACAAGATGAAATTCAATAAAGACAAGTGCAAAGAAAGAAAAGTCAAATGCACAACTGAAAAATGGGGAATAACTGGCTTGATAGTGGCAGAACTGAAAAGGATCTGAAGGTTATAGTGAATCTCAAACTGAAAATGAGTTAACAATATGAGGCAGCTGCAAAAAAGACTAATATCATTCTGGGGTGTATTAACAGGAGTGGTGTATGTAAGACTACTCTACTAGGCATAGCTGAACTACTGTGTCCAATTCTGGGCAACATACTTTAAGAAAGATGTGGACAAACAGCGGAGAATCCAGAGAAGAGCAACAAAAAAATGATAAAAGGTTTAGAAAACCTGACCTATGAGGAAAGGTTAAAACAACTAGGCATATTTAGCCTTGCGAAAACACTCAGGGGAGGGACTGGTAACAGTCTTCAAATATGTTGAGAGATGTTATAAAGAAGATTGTAATCAATTGTTCTTCATGTCCACTGAAGGTAGGACAAGAAGTAAAGGGTTTAATCTGCAGCAAGGGAGATTTAGATTAGATATTTGGAACAACTTTCTAACTATAAAGATAGTTAAGCTCTGAAATGGTCTTCTAAGGGAGGTTGTAGGATCCCCATTTTTGGAGGCTTTTATGAACAGATTGCACAAAAACCTGTCACGGATGGTCTAGGTTTACTTGGTCCTGCCTCTGTGCAGGGGACTGGACTTGATGACTTCTTGAGGTCCCTTCCAGCCTTATATTTCTATGATTCAAGTGAATATAGTCCTATGGAAAATAATGGGATTCTTCTTTTTAATAATGATTGTACATGAGTAGGGGCTGCATGATTAGACCCTGTCAGTGGAAAACTAGAGGAATCTTTTTTTTTTTAAATCAATGTTAGAAAAAATTGGAGGAGTTGGTAGGGGAAGTCATCATCCCTGGGAATGGAAATAGGAATATGTTTTGATGAGGCTTGGCAGAAGGGTGGTGTATTGATGGGGGAGGGTGCAGTTGAGTAGGCACAGGATGAAAGGAGGAAGGGCTGTGTAAGGGGATAGATATGCATCTTGGGGAAGCAGAAAAAGAGGAAGAAAGCGGAGGATTATGAAGAAGCAAGAGGTATGTGGTGGGGCAGAATAATGGGTCAGGGTAGGGCCAGGATTTGTGTGTACTGGGTGGGGGGAGGGGGAAATGGAATGGAGGGCATGTATTTGGGATATGGGTGTGGGAAATTTATTGGGAAAATGTTTTGGGTTGTACTGGAAGTGTGTTGGAGTGGATGGATGTACTGGGATGGAGGGCTGTACTGGAAGTGCGCTGGACGGAGGTGTGTATTGGGTGTGCACTGGGGTGGATGGAGAAGTGTGGAAGGGTGTATTAGCAACATACTGGGGTGAATGGAGGAGTATATAGGAATGGACAAGTGTAAAGGGAGTATGTTATGGTGGATGGAGGGTGTATTGGGATGGAGGGATGTATTGGGAGTGTGCTGGGGTGGATGTAGGGGAGTCCTTGGTGCTGGGGTGAATGAAAAGGTGGGGTGTATGGATAGGGTGTATTGGGATGGAGGGATGTATTGGGAGTGTGCTGAGGTGGACGGAGAGGCGAATAGGGAGTGTGCTGAGGTGGATGAACATAAGAACAGCCATATTGGGTCAGATCAAAGGTCCATCCAGCCCAGTATCCTGTCTCCTGACAGTGGCCAATGCCAGGTGCCCCAGAGGGAGTGAACCTAACAGGTAATGATCAAGTGATCTCTCTCCTGCCATCCATCTCCACCCTCTGACAAACAGGCTAGGGACACCATTCCTTACCCATCCTGGCTAATAGCCATTAATGGACTTAACCTCCATGAATGTATCTAGTTCTCTTTTAAACCCTGTTATAGTCCTAGCCTTCACAACCTCCTCAGGTAAGGAGTTCCACAAGTTGACTGTGCGCTGTGTGAAGAACAACTTCCTTTTATTTGTTTTAAACCTGCTGCCCATTAATTTCATTTGGTGACCCCTAGTTCTTATATTATGGGAACAAGTAAATAACTTTTCCTTATTCACTTTCTCCACACCACTCATGATTTTATATACCACGATCATATCCCCCCTTGGTCTCCTCTTTTCCAAGCTGAAAAGGCCTAGCCTCTTTAATCTCTCCTCATATGGGACCCGTTCCAAATCCCTAATTATTTTAGTTGCCCTTTTCTGAACCTTTTCTAATGCCAGTATATCTTTTTTGAGATTAGGAGACCACAGCCGTACGCAGTATTCAAGATGTGGGCGTACCATGGATTTATATAAGGTTAATAAAATATTCTCCGTCTTATTCTCTATTCCTTTTTAAATGATTCCTAACATCCTGGTTGCTTTTTTGACTGCCACTGCACACTGCGTGGACGTCTTCAGAGAACTATCCACGATGACTCCAAGATCTCTTTCCTGATTAGTGGTAGCTAAATTAGCCCCCATCATATTGTATCTATAGTTGGGGTTATTTTTTCCAATGTGCATTACTTAACATTTATCCACATTAAATTTCATTTACCATTTTGTTGCCCAAACACTTAGTTTTGTGAGATCTTTTTGAAGTTCTTCATAGTCTGCTTTGGTCTTAACTATCTTGAGCAGTTTAGTATCATCTGCAAACTTTGCCACCTCACTGTTTACCCCTTTCTCCAGACCATTTATGAATAAATTGAATAGGATTGGTCTTAGGACTGACCGGTGGGGAACACCACTAATTACCCCTCTCCATCCTGAAAATTTACCATTTATTCCTACCCTTTGTTCCCTGTCTTTTAACCAGTTCTCAATCCATGAAAGGAGATGGAGAGGCATATAGGGAGTGCGCTGGGGTGGACAGAGAGGCGTATAGGGAGTGTGCTGGGCGGATGGAGAGGCGT
>NW_020664417.1:69730034-69731587 GCF_002925995.2 Terrapene triunguis | reverse complement strand
ATCTGAAGAAGTGAGGTTCTTACCCACGAAAGCTTATGCTCCCAATACTTCTGTTAGTCTTAAAGGTGCCACAGGACCCTCTGTTGCTTTTTTCAAGTTGATGGTTTCCCATTACTTAAATCTCTCACATCCATGCAGTTGTAATTACTTTTTCAAGCTCCCAAAATGTACTGTCCCCTCACAGAAAGAACTACGGATATGGACCTATATCTAAAGAGTCTGAGTTTGATGTGACAGTGTATGGGGGAATCAAGAGAAGGGGAAAGGAAAGGTCAATGCCAATTACGTACAGTTATGTGGACCAGTGAGGCATGAACACATCTTGAAACCTGTATTATTTAAAAAAAATCTTTTCTACCTTCCCCTCAGTTCTGATAAATATTGCAGAAGTGAATTTTAAGGAGTGATTTGAATGAGGCAGAAGAGAACATTCCAAGCTTGAGGGATGCGTAAAGCTTCCCATAAGTATACCACATATATAACCTGTATATAGTGTGAATTTAAGAGCTACCTTAGTCACTAGTCATGCTTTCTTGAGTGACTAGAACAGGAGCAGGCAACCTATGGCACGCGTGCCGGTGGCGGCACGCGAGCTGATTTTCAGTGGCACTCACACGGGCCGGGTGGGGGGCACCGGTCCGGGGGGGGGGGGGGGGGGGGCTTTGCATTTTAATTTAATGTAAATGAAGCTTCTTAAACATTTTAAAAACCTTATTTACTTTATGTACAACAATAGTTTAGTTATATATTATAGACTCATAGAAAGAGACCTTCTAAAAACGTTAAAATGTATTACTGGCACACGAAACCTTAAATTAGAGTGAATAAATGAAGACTCAGCACACCACTTCTGAAAGGTTGCCGACCCCTGGACTAGAATGTCGTGAACATTGTCTTGAATGCTAGTCTAAACTACATTCTCTTTGTTTTTTTTCACGGTTAACTGTCTAGAATATGCTACTTTTCTAATCTACTGTTTCTTTGCCTCTTAAATAATATTTAAACTTGCCGTTGTATTCTGTAAACAAATTTTTAAAAATCAAATGTTTTTTATGCAAGACTTAGATGAGTCAGTGTTTAGCGCAGGGGTCGGCAACCTATGGCACGCGTGCCAAACACGGCACGCGAGCCGATTTTGAGTGGCACGCAGCTCCCTGCCGCGGTCCCAGCCTCACTCAGACCCCCCGCCTACCGCTCTCCCCTGCGGGGGCAGAAGGCAGAAGCTTGGTCCTGCCACAGCCAAGCTTCCTCCCTCCCCAGCCTCTTCCCCCATCGTGGTGCTTTCCTGCCCCTCCTCCTCTCCATCCCTGGCCAATCAGCTGATGGCCCTAGCGAGGGGGAGGGGGAAGAGCGGCAGCATGCCCACAGTTCCGTAGAGGAGGCAGAGAGAGGTAGGGACGGAGCCTGGGGGAAGGGGGTGGAACAGGACATATCCCTTGCAGCCCCCTGCCCTGAGCTGCTCAAGGCAGGGGGCTGGGAGCACCCCCACAAGCCGAGCACCCCAGTCTTCTGCCCTGCACCCCCCCACACCTCTGCCCTGAACCCCCCCACCC
>NW_020664417.1:69718842-69729934 GCF_002925995.2 Terrapene triunguis | reverse complement strand
CCCCCCCCCCAGCTCTGGGGTCCCGGCCATAGGCCCCGCTCAGCCCGCTGCTGGCCTAGGTGAACAGAACCCCAGGCTGGCAGCGAGCTGAGCAGGCTGGTGGCGTAAGATCAGCATTTTAATTTAATTTTAAATGACGCTTCTTGAACATTTTGAAAACCTTGTTTACTTTACATACAATAGTTTAGTTATATAATATAGACTTATAGTAAGAGACCATCTAAAAACGTTAAAATGTATTACCGGCACGCGAAACCTTAAATTAGAGTGAATAAATGAAGACTCGGCACACCACTTCTGAAAGGTTGCCTACCCCTGGTTTAGTGTTTTGCTGATGCAGAGCCAGCAGGGGGAGCATAAATTAACTTTCAATTGATTGCAGAGTTTGTTGCTCCATTGTGCACAAAGAGCCATATAACAACTCAGATGGAAACAGAAAAGGAAAAAAGTTGGAAAAATTACAGGAGATCAAATTTAGGCACAGATATTTTATATCAAGCTTTTAAGAGGGGACAACTAATAATGGAGAACAAAGGAGCTAATCTCTAAAATTTGTATCTCCATTTTAACACAAACTTTATCGTGATTCATCTATTGAAAGAATTTGAAAATATTTCTGAATTGTAAAAGAGAAAGTGAAACATTTAATTTCATGGCCACCTCAGAGGGACTTTCATTTTATTTCAGTTTAAATGCCATGCTAATTGGTAAGCACCTACAGTCTGTTAGGGAAGCTCCACTTCCTCAAATTGAAGCTTTCCACCAAGATACAGTTTCTGTTCTATTTCCCATCAAAAACTGATCATTCTTCTCTATATCCCGTTTCTCCTTACAATGCAGTTTAAATATAAATTACACACAAACCACTATGCTAAAAGAACATCATTAACGTTACAAAGTCAAGCACTCAAAAGTTCGGAAATTCCAGAATTAAGGGTGCCTGTGCAATCTTAATTCACTCCCCCTTGTCAATAGACTGTATCAAAATGTATATCTCCCAGCTCCTCATCTGATCCTAGTGACATTTCCCTCCCCTCTCCCCCCACAGCTCCCAGTCCCAGCCTGCTCCTTCCACAGGTCTGTGTCATTAGTTCCAATTTCCAGTCTCTTTGGCCAACAAGCGCCAATCTCCTCCTCCAACTCTGTCACAGTTTCTCTCCCTCCCTCCTCCCGGGGGGGCGGGGGGGGAAGCCTGAGGCAGACTCCTGGAAGGGAACTTTTCAACCCAAATGGTTAAAGTTAAAAGCTATTGCAAACAGATTCTTCTGTTGGGAAGTGTCAGGGAAACTTAATGATGTTTAGTGCTATCAGCCCTGTCTATAAGAAGATGCATTATTATAATATCATATTACAATAGCACCCAAAATGTGCTAACCACACTGCCATTTTGTAAAAACGGCCATACTGGGTCAGACCAATGTTCCATCTAGCCCAGTATCTTGTTTTTCCAACAGTGACCAGTGCCAGATGCCTCAGAGGGAATGAACAGAACAGGGCAATTATCAAGTTATCCATCCCATTGTCCAGTCCCAGATCCTGGCATTTGGATGTTTAGAGACATTCGGAGTATGGGGTTGTGTCCAGATCATCTTGGCTAACAGCCATCAATGGACCTATCCTTCATGAGAATCAGATTCCTTTTTGAACCCAGTTATACTTTTGGCCTTCACAAGATCCCATGGCAATGAGTTCCACAGGTTGACTATGTGCTGTGTGAAGAAGTACTTCCTTTTTGTTTTAAACTCCTCCGCCTATTAATTTCATTGGGTGACCCCTGGTTCTTGTGTTATGTGAAGGGATAAATAACACTTCCATATTCATTTTCTCCACACCATTCATGATTTTATAGATCTATCATATTCTCCCTTTAGTAGTCTCTTTTCTAAGGTGAACAGTTCCAGTCTTTTTTTTTTAATTTCACCTCATATGGAAGTTGTTCCATATACCTAATTATTTTTGTTGCCCTTTTCTGTACCATTTACAATTCTAACATCTTTTGTGAGATGGGGCAACCAGATCTGCAGGCAGTATTCAAGATGTGGGTGTACCATGTATTTATATAGTGGCACTATGATATTTTCTGTTTTATTATCTATCCCTTTTCTGACGGTGTCTAACATTCTATTTGCTTTTTTGACTGCCGCTGCACATTGAACAGATGTTTTCAGAAAACTATCCACAATTACTCCAAGATCACCCTCTTGAGTGATAACTAATTTAGATCCCACATGTTGTGTACCCTAAAATCACCTTTTGGCAATAGCTGACACTATATTATAGAAACACAGGTACTCCTTCCTTTCACATTATCTCTTTTTGGTTTGGTTATATATCCAAAAATTGTCTTGCTGTTTATTGGTGTAAGATGCAAGCTTTCATCCTGTGTGATTATTATATTTTTGCTGAGCAGACTGCTGTTCACCAGCATATCAGACTATCCCATGCAGATTTTTTTTTTTGCTGGCTTTCTGATTCATAGCATTTTGTTAGCTACGGTGTTTCTTTTCTGTGTGATTTTACTGTTTGTTGTGTTTACCAGGGAAGGACCAGGCAACAAATCGATCTGGTATTGTTCAAGAGGATGTTCAGCCTCCAGGTATATCCAGTTTGTATTTCTGTGTTTATGCATTTAATAAAACACTCATTGAATACTATAATTTCAGCACTTAAATAGACTTTAAAAGCAAGTATGTTAAATGAAATACTCTGCCCATTTACTTACTCAGTGTTCTTTTTTCTTTTTTTTTTAAATAAAGCTTGTAATATGTGACTTAGTGCTAAACAGTTTTCTCAGGCATCGTCTGTGACGGGATCCCAAAGGTGCAGCCTGGGACTGTGGGACCGCTGTGCCCCCTTAACTTTCCAGCCTGGGCTGTCTCTCACAATGCTTTGCTAGTTACAAGCAGCAAACCCCTCCTGGGTCTGTTATCACTCAGAACAACCATATGTGGAGCCCCACACTCAGCTAGTTTGCATGAATTCTCCCGGAGTCACTCATGAATCATACAGAGAAAGGCACCAGCCAAATCTCCCCAGCTCCCAGCCTTGTACCTCAGGAATATACCATCTTGCACTACTCAAGACGAGCAGTGCACGTTTATTAATTGGTTCACCACTTGATCAATGGAAGGTGGATATACACCAGCCTTTGTGAACCTGAGCAGATTTACCAAACACTTCAGGCAAACTCACTTATAAAGATAAACTGTAAAACAAGTTTATTGATTACAGAAAGTCAGAGTGGTTACTAAAAGAAAAGAAAATATAAGCACACAGCCTAAACTCTCAACCCTATTAGACTGGACAATCTCTAGATTAAACAGTTTTTTCTCACCTCACTGGATATTGCAGATCATAGTTCGCAGGTTTCACCCTTGAAACCTGGGCCAGTCTCCTCTGTTGGAGTCTTCAGTTTTCTGAGTGTCCTTGTTGCTTGCAACGTAGGTTGGGGGAGGAGCAAAGGCAAAGCATGGGGCCCTGTGTTCTGTTTTATACTCTTAGTCCATCCATGTGTTTGGAGAACATAAGTCAAGGCATGTCTGGTGGGCATTGCTGAGTCACCACTAGGCAAGGTTGAGCAATTCCCCTGGTGAGGCCTTGTGCAAGTAAGTCATTGAATTGTAACTCCCTTGCAGGGCAATACCTGTTGATGATTGTTTGACACCCGCCCAGGCTTTGGTTAGCTCCCTTGTCCTTGTCTGTGGGGATCTAATATCTGGGCAATTCCCCAACTCACAGCATATTTTAGTGACAACCATACAACACAATTTCATAACTTCATATGCATTAATGATATACATATTTGGATAGGTTATGATCTGCTGAAAGCCATTGTTCTTTCCCCTGATACCTCACATGGCATGCTTTATATGCAATATCACAATTATATACAAATAATGAATATGGGGGTTACAGGGCGCTCACCTGGGGTGTAGAGTGTCACATTGTCGTGGCACAGAAATTTCACCAATTTAACTAACTTGGTCTTGAAATTGATTTAGTTAAATTGGTGCAACCCCTTTGTGTGGAGTTATGTCACTTTTAAACCAGTTTCAGAGCATCTATGCAGAGGGGTTGTACAGATTAAACTATAGATTTCTAAACCAATTAAAATTGATGCAGCTTCTATGTGTAGTCTGGGCTTTACTGTATACATTTGCACTCCCCATTGCTGAATAGAAGCTCTAACCAAGAAACTATGTAGAATCCTTATTGAGGTTGCAGAAACAAACCATCCCGATGTGTAGAAAGAATAGTGAATATGGCAGATGAGGAGCTTGGCTTAACAGTGAAATCCTTGCTGATCTTAAACACAAAAAAGAAGCTTACAAGAAGTGGACGATTGGACAAATGACCAGGGAGGAGTATAAAAATATTGCTCAGGCATGCAGGAGTGAAATCAGGAAGGCCAAATCACACTTGGAGTTGCAGCTAGCAAGGATATTAAGAGTAACAAGAAGTGTTTCTTCAGGTGTGTTAGCAACAAGAAGAAGGTCAAGGAATGAGGGAGGCAACCTAGTGACAGAGGATGTGGAAAAAGCTAATGTACACAATGCTATTTTTTGCCTCTGTCTTCATGAACTAAGTCAGCTCCCAGACTACTGCACTGGGCAGCACAGTATGGGGAGGAGGTGACCAGCCCTCTGTGGAGAAAGAAGTGGTGTGATGGGTTGGATCACAGAAACCCCCTTGGGAGCTGCCAACTGACGTGCCAAGACTACTTCTATTCCTGTTTTCCCTGCCAGCTCAGGACTCCAGCACCCTGTCTTGCTGAGCCAGACACTCCCGTCTTCTCCAACACAGACCCAGGGTCTGAATTACTTGCCCCAAAGCTGCAGGTTTACCTGAAAACCGTTCACAGAAGTGTGCTTGTCTTTAGCACTCAGATGCCCAACTCTTAATGGGGTCTAAACCCAAATAAATCCGTTTTACCCTGTATAAAACTTATGCAGGGTAAACTCATAAATTGTTTGCCCTCTATAACACTGATAGAGAGATATGCATAGTAGTTTGCTCCCCCAGGTATTAATACATACTCTGAGTTAATTAATAAGGAAAAAGTGATTTTATTAAATACAGAAAGTAGGATTTAAGTGGTTCCAAGTAGTAACAGACAGAACAAAGTAAGTCACCAAGCAAAATAAAATAAAATGCACAAATCTATGTCTAATCAAACTAAATACAGATAAGATCCTCACCAGTTCCAGAATGCTTCCTTTTAGCCTGGGTCCAGCAATCACTCACACCCCCTGTAGTTACTGTCCTTTGTTCCAGTTTCCTTCAAGTATCCTGGGGGGGTGGAGAGGCTCCTTCTTTAGCCAGCTGAAGACAAAATGGAGGAGTCTCCCAGGGGTTTAAATAGACTTTCTCTTGTGGGTGGAGACCCTCTCCTCACCCTGTGTAGAATCCAGTCACAAAATGGAGATCTGGAATCACATGGGCAAGTCACATGCCCATGCATGACTCAGGACTTGCAGGTAGCAGCCATTACCCACATGCTACCTTGAACGTCCTCAGGTAGACTTCTTATGTGGATTGGAGTCTTCCAAGCTCTTTTGTCTGTTAAGTGCTTCCGAGAAGTGACCAAATGTTCTAACGAAGGCTACTTAGAAATCAAGCAATTATACAGCCAATGTTCATAACTTTGAACACACAAATGGTGCCTGCATTCAACTAGGATGAACATAACCAGTAGATCATAACCTTTACATAGATATGTTACATGGCATATGTAGCAAAACCCTATTCCAGTTATATCATACATACATTTATGAGCACCCCCCCATAAAGTCTTATGGGGTCCCCTGTCACAAGTGGTTCAGGACTATTTAGAAAAGCTGGATGAGCACAAGTCCATGGGCCAGATGCATTGCATTCTAGGGTGCTAAAGGAGTTGGCGGATGTGATTGCAGAGCCATTGCCCATTATCTTTGAAAACTCATGGCGATCGGGGGAGGTCCCGGATGACTGGAAAAAGGCTAATGTAGTGACCATCTTTAAAAAAGGGAAGAAGGAGGATCTGGGGAACTACAGGCCAGTCAGCCTCACCTCAGTCCCTGGAAAAATCATGGGGCAGGTCCTAAAGGAATCAATTCTGAAGCACTTAGAGGAAAGTGATCAGGAATAGTCAGCATGGATTCACCCAGGGCAAGTCATGTCTGATTAACCTAATTGCCTCCTATGACGAGATAACTGGCTCTGTGGATGAGGGGAAAGCAGTGGATGTGTTATTTGATTTTAGCAGAGCTTTTGATACGGTCTCTCACAGTATTCTTGGCAGCAAGTTAAAGTAGTATGGGCTGGATGAATGGACTATAAGGTGGATAGAAAGCTGTCTAGATCGTCGGGCTCAACGGGTAGTGATCAATGGCTCCATGTCTAGTTGGCAGCCGGTATCAAGCAGAGTACCCCAAGGGTTGTCCTGGGGCAGGTTGTGTTCAATATCTTCATTAATGATCTAGAGGATGGCGTGGATTGAACCGACAGCAAGTTTGCAGATGACACTAAACTGGGAGGAGTGGTAGATGTGCTGGAGGGTAGGGATAGGATACAGAGGGACATAGACAAATTAGAGGATTGGGCCAAAAGAAATCTGATGAGGTTCAACAAGGACAAGTGCAGAGTCCTGCATTTAGGACAGAAGAATCCCATGCACTGCTACAGACTAGGGACCGAGTGGCTAGGCAGCAGTTCTGCAGAAAAGGACCTAGGGGTTACAGTGGATGAGAAGCTGGATATGAGTCAACAGTGTGCCCTTGTTGCCAAGAAGGCTAACGGCATTTTGGGCTGTATAAGTAGGAGCATTGCCAGCAGATCGAGGGACGTGAACATTCCCCTCTATCCGGCATTGGTGAGGCCTCATCTGGAGTACTGTGTCCAGTTTTGGGCCCCACACTACAAGAAGGATGTGGAAAAATTGGAAAGAGTCCAGCGGAGGGCAACAAAAATGATTAGGGGGCTGGAGCACATGATTTATGAGGAGAGGATGAGGGAACTGGGATTATTTAGCCTGCAGAAGAGAAGAAGGAGGGGGGATTTGATAGCTGCTTTCAACTACCTGAAAGGGGGTTCCAAAGAGGATGGATCTAGACTGTTCTCAGTGGTACCAGGTGACAGAACAAGGAGTAATGGTCTCAAATTGCAGTGGGGGAGATTTAGGTTGGATGTTAGGAAAAACTTTTTCACTAGGAGGGTGGTGAAGCACTGGAATGGGTTACCTAGGGAGGTGGTGGAATCTCCTTCCTTAGAGGTTTTTAAGGTCAGGCTTGACAAAGCCCTGGCTGGGATGATTTAGTTGGGGATTGGTCCTGCTTTGAGCAGGGGGTTGGACTAGATGACCTCCTGAGGTCCCTTCCAACGCTGATATTCTATGAACTGAGCTGCCTGAGCATTTATCGTTTCCAGTGTCTGAAATATTTTGTTGATGACTTCGGTTATAATTTCCAGCTAGCTTCTATGGCTTGTTGTGCCAGTGAAAGAGATTCTTGCTGATAGCCCTTATATTTACTTTGCCTATGGGAGGATTAAAGTACTAGCTATTAGCCATTCAAGACTGGCCATTTGTTGTTGCAGACAAGAGGCTATTTGTGTTTCTGAAATAGGCCATATCTATTAAGATGTATTACAGGATTATTTGTTTAATTTTTTTTTATAAAAGTCCAAAATCAACTGCAGGGGAATATCGAGTAGGGAGGTGGTATTACTCCTGTATATGGCATCAGTGAGACCATTACTTCAATATTGTATCCACTGTATCCACACTTCAAATAGGATGTTGAAAAATTGAATAGGGTTCAGAAAAGAACTACAAGAATGAGGTGAGGTCTGGAGGACATGCCTTATGGATTGAGGCTAAAGAAGCTCAGTCTGTTTATCCAAAAGAAGGTTAAGCAGTGACTTGATCACTGTCTACAAGTGCTTACATGAGAGAGAGAGAGAGAGAGAGAGAGAGAGATGTCTGATAATAGACAGCTCTATAATCTAGTGGAAAAAGACATAACAGATGGAAGCTAGATAAATTCAGACTAAAAATAAGGTGCAGTTTTTTAACACAGAGAGTAATTAACCATTGGAACAACTAACCTAGATTCTCTATCACTTGAATTCTTTAAATCAAGGCTGGATGTCTTTCTAAATGATATGCTATAGGTCAAACAGAAGTTATGCGCTTGATTCAGAAATTACTGTGTGCGGTTCTTTGACCTGTTATGCAGGAGGTTAGACGATAATTATAATTGTCCTTTTGGCCTATAAAAATCTATAAACTCTTGATGGTGTTGTTTTTTATTTGATTTGTAGGGTTAAAAGTGTGGTCTGATCCATTTGGAAGGAAATAACAACATTGTCTGTGTACATCACAAGGTGTGCCTGAAGATGGATATGTTCAAAGCAACTGTTTTGACTCATACACTAATGAGTGTATTGTTCGGGTGTTGCTGGAGAAGGATTCTCAATATGGTGGTTTAGGTAGTCACTTCAGTGAATGCTGCTGGTTCTGAAGATTAATACTAAATTTTTCTTTAGAGTTCCGTAGCTACTGGAACAAAATGGACTGACACTGAGATGGCTGAATGATTTTTTCGAGTTTAGAGCTGAAACACTTTTTCATACGTTTGAGGGAAGAGAAGAGAACTTGCTATTGGGGTTAATCTGTAGCCACTTATAGAATAAATCTGATCAGAATAAATTATGCAGATCATTGTAGTTTACTCCTGTTTGATTATATATGCAAGATGAGTGAACAATGCAGAAAGAATGTAATGTGATATAACTGTAAATCTGTAAACAATATTAAAATCATGTTTTTATTTAAACTGATGTACATTTTCTCCATTTCATTGTTTGTTTTGACCTAATTTCCACTTTTTGTAGGACTCTTTTTTGATTTTTAGATCATTGAAGATCTCCTGGTTAAACCAGGGTGGTCTCTTGCCATACTTCCTATCTTTCCTACGCAGTGGGATAGTTTGCTCTTGTGCCCTTAATAATGTCTCTCTGAAAAACTGCCAACGGTCTTCGATTGTTTTTCACCTTAGACTTGCTTCCCATGGGATCGTACCTACCAACTCCCTGAGTTTGCTAAAGTCTGCCTTCTTGAAATCCATTGTCTTTATTTTGCTGTTCTCCCTCCTACCATTCCTTAGAATCATGAACTCTATCATTTCATGATCACTTTCACCCAAGTTTCCTTCCACTTTCAAACTCTCAACCAGCACACTCCTAAGTCTGGATTTGCTCTGAAGCCCCTGGCATAACCTAGTCCTTGGAGGCCTGTCACTGGTTGCCTGGGGGCTGTATCACTGCCAAGGTTACATGCTAAAAGGTTACTTGCTCTGAGTCCGAGGCCTGACATGCCCTATCCTTTATATCAGGACTTGTGAGGTGGTCCTCAGAAAGCAGCTTTATGGTTATCTTCACCAGTTCCTGTCCTGGGGGAATCCTCCGGCCAAATCTGGGGCTTTTAGAGCTCCTGTATGCTGCTCTGGCGGTCTTATTCATGTGCAGGAGCTGGGATCAGGCTTTCACCTCACATATGAATCGGTGTTGCTGACAGCAGCTTTGCTGTATTACGTGGCACTGTCACTATGCTGCTATTTGAGTCTTGGGTAGAAAACCAAGAATCTAGTTTAATAAACTTGAGGTTGGAAAATTTCACACCAATTCAGGTATGTTTCTCAACAAAGTAAGATGGGCGGGGGGGCGGGAGAGGGAGTTGGTTCTACCTAATACAAAAGTCATATTGATCTATTTAAAGAAAACATTCCAATCAAGTTGCTTCTGTTTAAAAACTGAACTAAAATACTTCTTGGCTATATCTGTTGTTCATAGCTTTAATCACTCACAGAGTAAATGTGTAGATTTAAACATGGATGCATGCACTGTAGAACAAAATATTTGGAAACCATTTCTGAAGGACAGCATTTCTTCAAGTGCTGACATCAAAAACAGGGTAAAGAATGTGCAGTATTTCCACCTGTTACGTGGTTATTAAATCACTAACCCTTACAGGATAAATGGTGTGTGGGGCAGAGAGTTATGTAAAACTGTGAAAGAGCTGATTGAAATACATGATCTGTAGTTGAGAGACATAGGTTCTAGTCCTGGCTCTGCCACCGATCTAGTTTGTGGTGGTGGGCAACTCCCTTATGTCCTGGTCAGACCTGGAAATCCATGAGTTCAGATGCCCACACTCATGTGGGGCAAAGGTGTCTGTGCTAGCATACGCTGATGCAAAATTTACCTCCATTTTCCTGTGAAAATTGGTTAAGGAGCATTTTGAAAGTGTACAAGGTTTTATAAATACTGTTTTAAATTTAAGATTACATATCCATTGTTTTTGACTTTGAAGATCTTAAACAGTTATTGATGTGGTTTTTTATATATATAATATATATATATATATATATATATATATATATATAAAGGATAACAACTTCAGCTCACGTGTAAGTTAACAAGCAGAATATACAAATAGGAAACAAGGAGATTTTGTATTTAGTTTGTATGTTAAGTTTGCCCTGATGTATACAGTCTTCATTTTCTACTGGGATTAATTTCAACTCACGAATGTAGATTTGTATGATAAACATAGCCTCTCAGAGTTGGTAAGACAACTCCCACCTTTTCATGCTCTCTGTATGTGTATATATATCTCCTCAATATATGTTCCATTCTATGCATCCGAAGAAGTGGGCTGTAGCCCACGAAAGCTTATGCTCAAATAAATTTGTTAGTCTCTAAGGTGCCACTAGTACTCCTTTTTGTCATAGAAGATGTTGGTGATCTGATATACGTCATATGCATATGTTTGTTAAGAAAGAGCGAACATATCTCCCGCCAGGGTTTGCCGATACTTTTGAGTGGCCTCCAAAGGAGGGTTACAGCAGGTAAGTCCACCTGTTAGAATCAGTTGTAAGGAACATATTACACTACTTCTCCAAGAGCTGCTACTCTACCTTCCTATTGCTGTTATGTGCAATTTAGTGTTGACTTTTTATCAGTGTAGTGCTATATGTTGCTTGGTTTCTTCCTTAAAGAGTGCCTACTGCAGGGGTCGGCAATGTTCGGCACGCGGCTCGCCAGGGTAAGCACC
>NW_020664417.1:69715418-69718442 GCF_002925995.2 Terrapene triunguis | reverse complement strand
GGCCCGCTAGGGTGCTTACCCTGGCGAGCCGCGTGCCGAACGTTGCCGACCCCTGGCCTACTGAATAGCTGAGATCAGCTGGGTGCTTGAGCTGGCAATGCCTATCTCATAGGAAGCTCCTCAAGCCTGGTTTTAGCTTTCCTTACTTGGTTTCATGGAACCTGGTTTCACTGCCCATGGACCATGCAAAGCCCATCTCTAGGGTACCATGCAAAGCCCATCTCTCCCCTGATTGTTTGCCTAAGGGTGGAGTTGGATGAATGGGAGAATGTGGGGCTCCAACCCTTTTTGCTGCTCAGAAGCAAAATTGTATATTTTCATTGGGTCTGGTACATGCACCTCAAGACATTAGAAGATGCATTAAGAAAATATTAAAAATCTCAAATTAACAAAACAATTCAATGAGTATTATACTGAGATAAACCTGCGGGGACTGTAGCTTGCATTTAGAGGAAGAAGGATGGCCTTGATTGTTTAGGCCATGTTCTTCTTGTCTTCTGAGTTGTTCCCGTAGGGGAACTGGAGAGAACCTTTCACTAGAAATTCCCTTTGAAATCAGTTTTTTAAAATAATAGATAACATTTACCTTGGTTACTTTAGACAGTCAATATTTTTTCTATAGCTGTTGTAAAAACAGTTACAGAGTAAATTTAACTTCAGTCCTAGGCTCATGGACTGAATTTTAACCTTAATTTTGGATAGTGTCTTAACTGAAACAATTGGCAGTGTAAAGTTGGTTCACTAACATAAGTAAGTAGCTTTTATTTAATGTTGGCTGTCTTTTTATAAGCTTATTTAAAATAGACAAGGTGGGTGAGGTAATATCCTTTATTGGACCAACAGAACTTGATCCAGTAAAATATATTACCTCACCCACCTTGTCTTCTAATATCCTGGGACCAACAGTGCTACAACTACACTGCATACTACTTTGAAACAGGTAGTTTGGATTGACTCCAGCAGACTTATAAAGAGTCATAGATTTTTACAATATGCTGAAACAATCAAACCTAAACTTCTGAACAGGAATGAACCTGGCAACTGCTACGAGTCAATTGATCAGACTATACAAATAGACAAGAAGGCTTTGACCCGTTGTGACATCATGCAGATAATTTCACTGATGTCAGTGGAGCTATTCAAGTTGGTAAGGTTAATGTGATTTGTTAGGAGTACTCTTTACTTGTCAATTTTTATTTTAAAAGCCAAAAAAAGAGCAATCCTCATGACTTAGCTGTACTTCTACACCAAAATAAATCAGGTGAGCCTTCCCTTGTTGCATTCTAGTAATGATTGATTACTAGTTTTCCCAGAACTGTTTACAGTCTTACTGACCTCAATTATGCTACTACGCAGGCACAGATGTAAACAAAGATCATCCATAGGCTTCTGTACTGCAAGATGTTTGCTAAATGGAGGTCACGTTTGATAGGGGGGAAAGATTGCTTTGAAGCTTCTGAAAAAGTACTGTAAACATTCTGTGTATATGTGTAAAACGTAACTGGTGGGTAAAAACAAACTTACAGCCTAAAGCCTAAATCATTCCAATTTTCACAATTGGAATCTTAAATCCATAGGCTGAGTGCACATCTACTAAGATTGCATGGTCCTGGCCCTGAAGCTTGAATTCTCTTTCTGCCTTTGACAGCAGCTTGCTGTGTGAGTTTGGATAAGTCACTTAACTTTGCTGTTTCTCAGTTTACCCATCTATAAATGGAGATAGCAGCTGCTATACTTCCTAAGTGAGGAATGAACTCAAGTCCATAATCCCACTGATGTGAATAACTTTTAGTTATTACTCAAGACCTTTTGTTGCATTTAATGGGAAAATATGCTCACCTTAGAAACACTGATATTTCTGACCTTTGTTTCTTTCATCATCCTCCATTTTCTGTTTTCTCTTTCTTTGTAAATCTCCTGTTCTTTCCCCTCTGTACTTGCTTTTCTTCAGCAACCCCAATTCCTGCTTGTTCCCAGTGGCTTCACTCGCACACCTTTCTTTAGTCTACCTACTACTGAGATCAGCAATGAAACAGGTAATGTTGGCATTGGCGTGATGACTACTTATAGAGCACTTGTTACAGGCTTTCTGGAGATTCTGGAAGACTGTGTTGATTGCACTCAGTACATGTCTCGAAAGCATTCTTCACAACCAGGAGGGTTGGAAACAGCTATGTGGAAACTGGATTTGATCTTTGATTTTGGAGGAGTCTTGTGATTTTAAAACTTTCCACAAACGGAAGTTCCCCAAACATTGTTTGACTGATCAAAACATTTACCTTATACTAACTGTGGCTCTTTGAGCTGCGTTGTCCTTATATAATATATTCCATGACCTGCCCTCCTTCCTTGCTACTACAGAGTCTTATAAGACCTGGATTCTGTATTGGTGAAGGAACTGAGGGATGGTTGGGGTCACACTGTCCTTTATGCCCTCTGGTAGGAGACATATGGACACTCTGGGTGCACGTAGAGCCCCCCCCCCACCCACCCAATGGACACTGCTGGCCAAAGTAATCTGAACTTGAGTACAGAACAGGGCAAGCGCACCAGCAGAGGAATGTATGTGGACAACACATCTAGAAGAATCACTGTAATTACTGTAAAATAAGTAACCCTTTCTTTTTATTCCATAAAATGTCATGATGTCTGGAAACCTCACCAACCCTTACTGAGCAAGACTTCGTTTTTTTCCAGATGTACCTCTTAGGTTCTTTAAGATATATTATAGCATTAAGTAATTTTAACCCATTTTAGTGTAAAAGTAAAATATATCTATTTAACTTCTCAATTTCCCATGAAAAACAATTTAATATTACTTTAGTATCCCATGATATCCTTTTAAAATGAAAATTATACTTTTTGCCATAAATAAGCCATGAGTGTTCCCCACACCTGTAATGACGAACAATCTGCCTTAGGTTCCAATTTGGTAAAACGTGTAAGCACATATTTGAGATCCCATCGAAGTCAATGAGATTTAAGCACATGCTCATAGTCAGAAATGTTTTTCAGTGCCTTGCT
>NW_020664417.1:69645324-69715318 GCF_002925995.2 Terrapene triunguis | reverse complement strand
GTCCAAAGTTACACCATTGTAAATCTAATGCAGCTTCTCTGCAGACAATGAAGTTACCCCGGCTGTACAGTGGCGTAAATGAGTAGGATCTGGTCCAATGTGTCCAAAGGTACAAGCTTATTCCTCTGGGGAGCAGTTTATACTTGCCTGCCCTTCATGTCACTCAAGGGTTGCTTTGACCTCTCTCTTACTCAGACCCAGGCCATCACCAAGTCTTGTTGCTTTTCCCTCTCTATGTACTTTTAAAAAACCCCAACCCTTTATTTCCATCCATTGTCAAAATTTGGTTTGTGCCATTCTTTTCTCACCTAGATTCCTGTAACCTCTTTCTGTTCAGATTCCCTGACTTTCCCCCTCAGTCTACTCACCATTCAGCACTTAAATACTTTTGCTCCTGCTATAAGACCATATTGCCCACTCCTCATATATCTCATGTCTCTTAAGAGCACTGGCTTCCTATATTCTGCATGAAATTCAAGCTCTTTGGTGCTGCCTAGCTCTGCCAGCATTTTCATTTCATTGTCTATTTATTCACTATCTCAACCCACTGACTTCACTGGTCTCCTCACCTTCTTGATCCCTTTGTTTTCTCTTTCCTACTCCTGCCTTTTCCCACACTGTTCCCTATTGCTACATAGCAGCACTGAAGCTGGGGTGGAAGCTTGGGCTCTGAACCCCACTCAGCCCCCTGAGTCTGAACGTGGTGACTAGCCTGAGTCTCCACGGGAGCCACAATGTCCACACTGCCATTTTTAACATACTAGCTCGTACTATGACTCCATTAGCCTGAGTCTGTCTGCCTGGGCTGGAAGCCTCGTTCCCAATTGCACTGTAGACATACCCTCTGTGCCTCAGTTCTCCATCTGTGAAATGCATATAAATAGCACTTCCCTTCCTCACAAGGATGTTGTAAGGATAAATACTTCAAAGAGTGGGATTATGACATTCTGGGGTGCAATCCAGACCATTGAGGGGCTGTGTCATCACCTGCCCTGCAACCTTGGGTGCCTCATAATGCTTTGCTGTTCTTACTCTCAGCCTGGGCCCCTCACAAACAGCTAAACAGCAAGCAGATCATATCCAAGTGTCTATGTATAACTGCAGCCTGCCAACACTCTCCAATCACGCTCTGGCTTCCACCACTCTTGGTTACCACTAGCAGAGTGGCCCCAACACACTCCCAGTCACAGATTTCCACTCAAAATGCATTGTCCAGCCCTCTCCTGGACAGTCCAGATATTAGAGGTCCATTGACCCTGTGACGGGTCAGTACTCAACAGTTTGCTACTTTAATTGGAGTTACCAAACAATTCAGTTTAAACACAACACTGGATTAGTTTTGATTAAAGAATGAAACAAATTTATTTAACTATAAAGGGATAGGTTTTAAGTGAGTATAAGTATTAAAATCAGAAATGGTTACAAGAGAAATAAAGATGAAAATGCTTCCTGGTAACTAAACAAACTAGATTTGGTTCAAGGTAAATGTTCCCAGCAACAGGGCTGACCAAATCCTCAGGTCAGAGCCCTCCCAAAATCCAAAGGCTGCTTCCTTTGTCTTCTCGGGTGAAAGAGCAACCAAGAGAGAGAGAGAAAGAGAAGGTTCCTGGGATGTTTCTGCTACTCACCTTTATAGTCCAGTCACCCTTTGAATGCTTTTTTCCCTGAGGGTTACCTCTACATAAAGCTTCTTCCAGCTGTGAGGATGAAGGCATGGTTATGGGTGAAAGAGGTTACATTTTGTTTACTAAAATGAAAATCAATATGTTCCTGCCCTACCCTGCCCTTCATCATCATAGAATCATAGGACTGGAAAAGACCTTGAGAGGTCATTTAGTCCAGTCCCCTGCACTTATGGCAGGACTAAGCATTCTAAACCAACCCTGATAGGTATTTGTCTAACCTGCTCTTAAAAATCTCCAATGGTGGAGATTCCACAACCTCCCTAGACAATTTATTCCAGTGCTTAACCACCCTGACAGCTTGGAAGTTTTTCCTAATGTCCAACGTAAACTGCCCTTGCTGAATTTAAGCCCATTGCTTCTTGTCCTATCTTCAGAGGATAAAGAGAACAATTTTTTTCCTCCTCCTTGTAACTGTTTTCAAGTACATAAAAGGTTATGTCCCCTTTCAGTCTTTTCTTCTCCAGATTAAACAACCCCAACTTTTTCAATCTTCCCTTGTAGGGCATGTTTTCTAGACCGTGAATAATTTTTGTTGCTCTTCTCTGGACTTTCTCCAATTTGGCCACATCTTTCCTGAAATGTGGCGCTCAGAACTGGACAAAATACTCTAGCGGAGGCTTAATCAGAGCTGAGTTTAGCAGAAGTATTACTTCCCATGTCTTGCTAACACTTCTGCTAATACATCCCAGAATGATGTTTGCTTTTTTTTTTTGCGCCACAGTGTTACACTGTTGACTCATATTTAGCTTGTGATCCACTATGATCCCTTTCTGCAGTACTCCTTCCTAGGCAGTCATTTCCCATTTTGTATGTGTGCAACTGATTGTTCCTTCCTAAGTGGAGTACTTTGCTTTTGTCCTGATTGAATTTCATCCTATTTATTTCTGACCATTTCTCCAGTTTGTCCAGATCATTTTGAATTTTAATCCTATCCTCCAAAGCACTTGCAACCCCTTGGTATCATCCGCAAACTTTATAAGTGTACTCTCTGTGCCATTATCTAAATCACTGATGAAGATATTGAACAGAATCGGATCCAGAACTGATCCCTCTGAGACCCCACTCGATATGCCCTTCCAGCTTGACTGTGTACCACTGATAACTGGCTACTCTGTGGGAATGGTTTTCCAACCAGTTATGCACTCACCTTATAATAACTCCATCTAGGTTGTATTTCCCTAGTTTGTTTATGAGAAGGTCATGCGAGGCTATATCAAAAGCCTTACTAAAGTCAAGATATACCCCATCTACCGCTTCCCCCATCCACAAGGCTTGTTACCCTGTCAAAGAAAGCTATTATGGATCCATGCTGACTGCTACTTATCACCTTATTACCTTCTAAATGCTTGAAAATTGATTGCTTAATTATTTGCTTCATTATCTTTCCGGATATAGAAGTTAAGATGACTGGTCTGTAATTCCCCAGGTTGTCCTTATTCCCCTTCTTATAGATTGGCATTATATTTGTCCTCTTCCAGTCTTCTGGAATCTCTCCCGTCTTTCATGACTTTTCAAAGATAATCGCTAATGGCTCAGATATCTCCTCAGTCAGCTCCTTGAGTATTCTAGAATGTATTTCATCAGGCCCTGGTGACTTGAAGATATCTAACTTGTCTAAGTAATTTTTAATTTGTTCTTTCCCTATTTTAGCCTCTGATCCTACCTCATTTTCAGTGTCATTCACTGTTAGACGTCCAATGCTACTAACCTTTGTGGTGAAAACTGAAACAAAGTCATTTAGCACTTCTGCCATTTCCACATTTTCTGTTCTTGTTTTCCCCACTTCATTGAGTAACAGGCCTACCCTGTCCTTGGTTTTCCTCTTGCTTCTAATGTATTTGTAGAATGTTTTCTTGTTACCCTTTTTGTCTTTAGCTAGTTTAATCTCATTTTGTGCCTTGGCCTTTCTAATTTTGTCCCTACAAACGTGGGTTATTTTTTTATATTCATCCTTTGTAATTTGACCTAGTTTCCACTTTTTGTAGGACTCTTTTTGGAGTATCAGATCATTGAAGATCTCCTGGTTAAGCCAGAGTGGTCTCTTGCCATACTTCCTATCTTTCCTATGCAGTGGAATAGTTTACTCTGGTGCCATTAATAATGTCTCTCTGAAAAACTACCAACTCTCTTGAACTGTTTTTCCCTTTAGACTTGCTTCCCATGGGATCTTACCTACCAGCTCCCTGAGTTTGCTAAAGTCTGCCTTCTTGAAATCCATTATCTTTATTGTGCTGTTTTCCCTCCTACCATTCCTTAGAATCATGAACTCTACTATTTCATGATCACTTTCACCTAAGCTGCCGTCCACTTTCAAATTCGCAGCCAGTTCTTCCCCATTTGTCACCTGAGTGCTGGGGAAAGTCCCCTAAGCTGAGTCTTCACAGAGCTGATTTCAGTGTCTGTGTCTTTTGCAGCTGGGTGTGGCCGTGCCTGTGTGTGTGCTAAAGGAGGCTTAAGAGCCTGGCTCAGCAAGACATGGTAAAGGGGGCCCAGGCTGGCAGAACAGGCAGGCTCAGTGGTATCCCAGTACATCAGGTGGCACCTTAAAGGGGGGCAACCCATCACATCCCCATCGAATCTGTCATGCCTGCAATCCTCTTCAACATTGCCATCGACTGGGTAATACAGCATACAACAGAAGACATACCAAGAGGCATTAAATGGACACCCTTCTCATCCTTTGAAGACCTGGACTTCACAGGTGATATTGCTCACCTATCACATACCCAACACCATATACAAGAAAAAACAACCCGACTGAACACATTCAGCCAGCAAATTGGACTGAAAATCAACCACACTAAGACAGATATCATTACCTTTAATATTGCCTCACCGTCACCAGTACAGATAAAAGATCATATTCTCACTTGTGTAGAAACATTCACATACTTGGGCAGCACTATGAGCTGATGGTGGAGCAAGCCAGGACATCCGGAACAGAATCAATAAAGCCAGGAACACCTTCAGGAGCTCAAATAGTCTGGAAATCATCAAAATACAACACCAAAACCAAACTTAACATTTATCAGAGCTGCGTACTTTCAACACTACTTTACAGTGCAGAATGCTAGAGAATGACAAAGTACAGCATGTCCATACTGTCTGCATTCCATACAACCTGCCTCAGAAAAATCCTCCGTATCTTTTGGCCTAGAACAATCTCAAACCAAGATTTGTTCACACAGTGCAGTCAAGAAGATATGAACACCGTCCTTACCAGAGGCATTGGAGATGGATTGGCCATGTGCTTCTGATGGAAACTGATTCCATCACCAGAATAGCAATATGATGGACACCTGAAGGCAAGCGAAAATGAGGCTGCCCAAAAACAACATGGCGAAGAGCTGTGGAAGCTGAGCTGAAAAACCTGGGGCACAGCTGAGGAACCATTGAAAGACTTGACAGAAACAGACAGGAATGGAGGAGCTTCGTTGCTGCCCTAAATGCCAGAGGCGTAATGGGTACTAACTTAACTAACTAACTAATCAACCCACTCCATCGAACCTAGTTTAAAGCCCTCCTCATTAGGTTAACCAGAGTGTATCCAAATATGTGCTTCCCCTTCCTCAATAGGTGGACCCCATCTCTGCTTAGGAGTCCTTCTTCCTGGAACAGCATCCCATGGTTAAGGAGGCCGAAGCCCTCCTGGTGACACCATCCTCGCACCCAGGCATTCACCTCCCGAGGAACCATTACCTCCAGGATGCATCTGTGTCTGCCTGGGCTCCTACCCAGGGCCGGCTCCAGGCAACAGCCTACCAAGCATGTGCTTGGGGCGGCACCTGGAGAGGGGCGGCGCTCACCCGGGGAGAGCGGAGCTGCAGCGGGCTCGCCGCCCTCCCCCGGCGCTCCGGCCGATCGGGGAGAGCGGGGCCGTGGCCGGGCTCTCCGCCCTCCTCCCGGCGCTCCGGCTGGTCGGAGATACCAGGGCCCCGGCCGGGCTCACCACCCTCCCCCCGGTGCTCCGGCCGGCCGGGAAGAGCGGGGCTGCCCTCCCCCGGCGCTTCGGCCGGCCGGGGAGAGCGGGGCCGCGGCCGGGCTCTCCGCCCTCCTCCCAGCGCTCCAGCCGGTCGGGGAGAGCGGGGCCCCGGCCGGGCTCGCCGCCCTCCCCTGCCGCGCTCCCCGCCAGGAGGCGGCGGGAGGCTTTTTTTGCCTGGGGCGGCAAAAAAGCCAGAGCCGGCCCTGCTCCTACCCTGGACCAGAAGGATGGAAGAGAGCACACCTGCAGCCCCAACTCCTTCACCCTTACTCCTGGAGCCCTGTAGTCACTTCTGAGCTGCTCAGGATCGTACCTTGAAGAATGGTCACTTAACTTGTGACTACCAATTAGTTTTGATGATACCTGGCTAGAGGTGTCAGCTTGTCTTTTGTCTTCAAGAAACTGGTTTACCCACTCCCCAGACTTGTCTGGTAAACACATTTCAGTCATAACGTCAGCTTATGTTCATAACTTTACATATGTTGCTACATACATTTCACCATGATATTATTGACAAGTGAGTTGTTAGTTTGTACAAAAGATGCCTTGTGAGGTATCATTTGAAAAGTTTATTATAATAGTGTGTAGGGTCTGACTACAGGCGTGCATTTCATCACAATGAAGTACTCAGATACTATGGTAAGGGGTCCATATAAGTACCTTTCATAGACAGACAGAACAACCTCCTCCTTCCAGTAAACTAAACATCCTTACTCTCCTTTAATCCCTTTTTGAAACCCCCTCCTTTCGCATTCCACTGTTGACCTCCCCTCCGGTGCCAATGATTCCTTTGTTCTACCTCATTGCTAATTAAAATAATGTCAGTTTTTAAAGATACATACTATTCCCATTATAGATATAAAATATACTTTAGACTGCAGAAGCGCCTCAGGAATCCCAGTTGTGAAATAAACTTGGGTGCTGTGTGATTCAGTAAATCAAAAACTGACAAATGTTGTGACCAGCTGGAGTACTTCCAAAATGGTACAATTTTTTTGTATGCTAAATGGTTCAATGACTAGTAGACCTCTGAGAAAAGTTACATAAACAGCAATATCACAGGAGGACTTTGAGTTGGTTACTGAGCTCATCGAAACATTAAGCATTGACAGCAGATTCTCCATTTATGAGAATGTGTAATGAACAATAATAACTTTATTTGCCTGAAGCAAATGGGTACCCTAGAAAATGCAAAGGTACAGCTAAATATATATATTACTACAACTCCCTCTGTATAGTATCTTTCATCTAAAAATCTCAAAACACATTGCAAACATGCAGAGCTCTGCGCAGATACAAATTTATATCTGTGGATATCTGCTGATATAAATCCGGTGTCCGTGGAGCTGCAGGGTTGTACCAGGTACCACAGTGGCGAAAGGAGCAGCATGTGGGGCCACCACTCCCAGGAGCCAGCACCCCGTGCTGGCAGCTCCTCCAGCATGGTTGTACCGCCCCTAGCTCTGCTTCCAGCTATGCCCGCTGCACTAGTGTGAACAGGGACACCTGCTGGTGAGCCTGGTGCCCGTCCCAGTGGGCGGCGCTGGAGGCAGGAGTGAGGGCGGTACAGCCATGCCGGAGGAGTTGCCGGCATGGAGCGCTGGCTCCAGGGAGTGGCGGCCGCACATGCTGCTCCTTTCACCACTGCAGTTCCCGATAAAGTCCTGCAGCTCCGTGGATTCCGAGTTTTATATCTGTGGATATCTGCACCCATAGATATAAATTTGTATCCGCATAGGGCTCTGCAAACATGAGTAAGTAGCATTATTCCCATTTTGGAAGTAGGGAATCTGAGACGCATGATCGAAGTGACTTGTCCCAGGTCACACAGTTGAACTTCAAATGAGCTGTCTCTCTTTTTCACTCTTTCTTCTTAAAAAAATTTTTTTTTTAAAGAAAATGGCGCAATTGGCCTTTTGAGTGAAAAAACTAGTTTCAGACTGAGGCAGTTCACAACAACATCAAATGATCAAAAGGGTGGGGGAAATTTTCTCTTAAAATGTTTCCATTTTTGGTTCCATTTGACTCACTCATGTATTTTCTTATGAGCCATCAGATACCTCCCTGGACACTTAGCCCAAGATATAGAGGGTGAGGTGACTTTGTTACTTTCTACTCTTCAGAGGCATGGACGGTATTTTGTTTGGGTCCAGGTCAAGAGAATTAACCCAAAGGTTCTTAACCTTTTTCTGGTGGAGGTGTCCCTTGTGATGGTTTGGTGGCCTTTGGCTGTGCTGTTCTACAAAACACAAGGCTGGGGCACAGTCTGAAAAGGAGAAGGGATTCCTGGGCTTGAAGCAGAAACTTCTGCTCTTCTTACTTAGATTTTTTGGTGAGAAACACAAGTTGTTCCCCTGTCTTTTGCCCCACTAAGGGCTTGTACACACAATCACTTATGTCAGTGTAACTTATATCGCTGGGTGTGAGTAAGCCACCCCCTTGAGCAACGTAAATTACACTGACCTAAGCACCAGCGTGGACAGCTAATGTCTCTTGCAGAGGTGTTTTTATTATGCCGACGGGAGAGCTCTCTCCCATCAGCATAATGCTCTTCACCAGATGCGCTACAGGGGTGCAGCTGCACCAGTGCAGCTGCGCTGCTGTAGCGCTTCTAGTATAGACTAGCTCTAATTTCCTGCTGCTTTTCAGCAGACCCTGCCTCCAGCTGATCTTACTTCAAACAGAACAAAGCAAAGGGTGCATGGCCTGCCCTGACTCCTTAACTATTAAAATACTTAACTATCTGGAAACCTTTGTTTTCTTCTCACAGCTGCCTGGCTGAGTGTTGTGGGTGATGCTGCACCATGTAATGGCAGAACTATATATTTGATTGAAGGGGAGCCTTGAAATGTGCTCCCTTTGGTGCTTTGCTCCTTTGAGTCTTTCACAGAACCAAGAGGATCAATAAGCCTCACTGTTAAATGCTTTCACATTTTATGTCTCAGTTGCTGCCAGTGGCCTGCCTCACCCTGCTTTTTAAACTGACTTATTTTACCCTTTTTTAGATATGACAAAATTGTGGGGTTTAATTGGACAGAGGTTGTAAGTGTTAAGCTCTTTCTTTTTCTGGTTGCCATTAATAACTTATCTTTATATTGTGCCCCAAGTGTTTTTACAAACCAGAATTAAACAGCAGCTACTGTCCTGCAGATAATGGGAAGTTTGGGCCGAGGACATGGGATAAGACTCTCCCCTGTATGAAAAGTGTCATGAGGCATGCTGAACAGACATGAATGCTTCTGAAAGGCACTTCCCTCTCCATAATACATTGCATGGAGCTCAGTGGGCCAAATTCAGTCCCAGTGTAAGCAGGGGTAATTCTATTGCTTTCAGTGGCATTGCACCCATTTGCACCCACACCTGATGTGGCCCAGTGTATCTAATCTGGGATGAAGAAAAGTTTATTTGATCGTGGTGGGATTAAAAACTGTGATTCATGGAATTCCAAGCCTGATGCTTAGGACACTATGTCTTCTCCCTATGGATATGGCTGCGTGTGCATTTTACCATGGGGAGAGGTGCAATGAAATGAACTAATGAAGTCAGTGGGATGATGATTTTGCCTGATTCTTGAAAACTGGTATTTAAGTATTAGCCTCGCAGGGATCCATAGAAATTACTCTGGCATTTTAGACAACCTAATCCTTTCTATAGATTTTTGAACAATCCTATTGCAGGGATAGAATTCGTGGTTAAATTGTAAAGGATGTTTCAAAAACCTATAGAACAGTCACCATTTCCTCTTTGTGCCTATTAGACTTTTCCAGGCAAACTCAAAGAAATAAATCTCCCTGCAAGCATGGCAGAAATAAAGGGAAACCAGTCCTTTGCCGTTACACACATCTGTAGTGAAAGAAATGACTTAAAGGAAGAAAATTTGTCACTTCAGTGTTGCAAATGGTGTGAAATCAGAATGTCCTCCCACTATGGCATATGTTTGTGAGGGGTGGGTGGGGAAGATGCAGAGAAGAGGTGATGGTATATAAATACCTTGTAAAGCAAATGTTTGGCTGGGGGAGAGAGTCTGTCACTTCAGCCAGACTAGATGGGGAAAACCAGACAGCTCAGGGGAGGAAAGGAACTTATGTCATTTCGGTGATGTATATAACTTGCTGAGGAATCTCAGAAGTAGTAGGTCATACATAGCTAACTAGCACAGGAAGCTCAGCTACTAAAGTAATAGATGCCCTAGAAAGACCTAAGAGAGAGAGAGTGATACAAGCTAATGAAATAAGACAATAAAAAAAAAGTAAAGATGTTACTAACATCTAACAGAATCAGTGCATAAAGAGTGCGCTGAATGCAGTACATGAAATTGCAACTAACCTCCATTTACATGAACTATGACAAGTGTGCATTTTCTCATTTATCTGTAAAATAATACAGAAGGTTCAAGAAAACACACACCAATGGCTCTATGTACAGATGTTAAATACAGCATTATAAGCACAAGGCTCTCAGTGTGATGTTTTCCTTACCATCCCATATGGAACATTTTGTACTGTTTAAAATGAACAGTACTTTGCAAATGATAAGACAGTAATGTGACCACCTGGAGGAAAAGAGCACTTTGCCTTGTTACACTCAGAAAGAGCTTAGATCCCATAGTGATAGATGCTGTATAAAAATGTAGGGCCAGATTCTGACAACCTTCACTCTCCCTGAGTAGACAACCCACCATTACTATCTGCAGAATAAAGTGCCATTCAATGTAAATAGGGGGAATCTGGCCCTTCGAAGTCTGGGCCCAGCTATCTCAGAGCATCATGGCAGCAGTTATGGTTGAGGAAGCAGTTTCCTTCTTAAGCCCCTATTTTAGGAGCTTATAACTTTTTTAGAAAATTTGTGCTTGGGTTGAAATGTCTCTCATGTGAGGCGTGGGGATGGTGAAATTCTCTTTGGCTGTTATTCTGTTATCTAAACATGATGTCTTGCCCCACTTTATGGACAATCTTCAGAACCTTTTTTTTTTTTGCACTTGGCTAACTCCTCCCTCTTGATTTAATCTTGAAAGTTCAGAGTTGGCTTTAATGACACTCTCCATGAGGAAAAGGCTCTTTGCTAAGTCAGACGCAAACTGATAGGAGAGTAAACAACTTCCCAATGAGATGAGAGAGCACTGCATGATACGTCATTCCCCTGTGCAGCAAGGGGCAAATCCCGACCTTTCTGTGGTGCCTGCGGAGGGGCTTGCAGGGCATTTGTGTTGTGAAGGACAGAATTTCAGCAACCCATGCCAGGGGGGCTGCACCTCTTGCAGGAGTTCATTGCAACCTGTTGCCCCAGGGGAACAGGCACAGGTGGGGTTTAAGAAAATACAGATCCAATGGCCTCTTCTCCCTACAGGCAGGCTAGGTAGTAAGTGTTGAATATGCTACTGAAGCTGCAATACAGAAACAAGCAATCTAGGTTGGATAGAGATTCAACTCTTCTCGTCTCTCTGCCCCTCGGCTAAAGCAGTTTACTCCGGACTTTGCACAAGATGGGGGTTTACTGAAGTAGGGTACATACAAGTATGGCTATATCTTGATACCTGTATATGGCACTATGCAGTCATTTCACACTCCCATCACACAGGAAAACAACTGGTTTCCCTGTTTTAAAAAGGTGAATAATTGCAAAGAAAATATACTTATGAGAGATTATTGTGGAGATTTTGCATGCACCAAAGTCAGCAAATTCAAACCTGTGGTGCCTCTATGAATCCTAGCCATGCAGCTGCATTATCACTCTGCACATATATGCTTGAGGGCTGGATTATGATTAATGTAGGGATTAGAATTTTGAATTTCCTGACTTTGGTGCATGTAAGATTTCTATCAAAATGTTGCAGTAATGTGGCTTTTTGCATTTGAGATTAGTTTCCCTTTGCCAGTTGATGGATTTGAACTGCAATTGCGGCAGCTGTCAAAATATCATATAACATGACATGCCTTGATGGGTGAGCTAACATGGGTTGTCATATTTCACTGTTTTCCCACAGTATGGACACTGCCTAGCATTCTGGGTTTTATGCAGGTCTCGATCTAGTGACACAGTGTGTTTTTCTTTCCTATAGGATCACAGGTCCCAGTGTCCCTCCATTATGGCTTCCACTGATTTAATGCTCCATTCTTCTCTGTGTAGTGCTCAGATACAGTGGTGATGAATGTAGTACATAAATGCCTTTGTAGATATGTCTGCATTCATATCCTGACCCACACTTCAAATGCTCCCTGAGTTCCACATGTGGAAAAATTGCAAGATCAAGTCCTAAATCTGTGAAGAACACTAATGCAGCGGCAGAAGAGTGGAGTGTTAAAATAGCTGATGTTATGATGATGGTCATGTCTTGTGATTCTGAGGGAAAGAAGAAGAAACTTTGTTATATTGGTTCTGTACAAACCTACGCCTTTGTTTGATTAAAAATCACTCACTAATTTCTTCTCCTTTGGCTCACAGCAACTCCAGATTTGATAAGTCATCCCTCTTCCATGTGGACCATAAAGAATTCAGATAAACTGGATCAGCATCTATTCATTCTTTATGATTAATTGCTCCTGGATTGCAAAAGAATGAGATTTTTATTTTGAGATGACTGCCTCTCCAGGGGAAAAAGTTAGTGACAACATTTTAATGGTGGAAATGTTACAGTTTCAGAGTGCAGCTTGATTTTCTCACTTTTCCCCATTACATTTCTCTTTTTGTCAGTGCAACCACCAAAAGCAGATTAAAGAAGACACAAACTAGCAACAAATCATGAGGCTGTGGACTGAAAATGCGACAACGGCCCTGGATCCAGTGCAAATATGTGAAGTATGATTTGAAAGTTTGGATTTGATTTCAGCTAAGTGCCTAGATGAAAAATAAAGTCCCAGTGGATAGCAATCATAAATATCTGAAATCAGCATAATTGCTAGGTTGACAATACACTCTATAGAAAGTTCCTGAGACTGGCCCTGATCCCACAAGGTTGTGAAATTTGTCCAGTGCAGAAGGTGCTTAGAAACACCACCTAGTCTTCTTGACAGGCACCTAGGGAAAAAAACACATTTGGCAATTTGTTGTCAATATTTGCATAACTCCTGATGCCACTAAAACTGCATGTGTTGGCTTTAAACTAACAAAAACAGAACATCAGCCAAGCTGGAGAGCTGGATATGTTTCCATGCACAATTAGGTTTATTTGTTTAGGTCTCATTTTATTTGCTTTCAGATGACTCAGATAGGAGTATTGCAATCCTTTCAGAGTGAAGTAGTGTTCTGTGTATTTTGGTATCCCGTTAGCCAAATGTGGAAAGCATTGGCTGCTCAATAGTATTTTCCTATCAAGGGGTTTGTCAAACTTTCAAGAGGAACTGAAGGAATGTCCTTTCCAAGCCAGACTGTTTTTCTAAGCAGCCTTTCTCCACATTATTGTAAAAGAGCACAGGAATTTAAAAACACTACATTGTGCAATGGCTAAAAATTGTTTTAATTAATTGCTTTACCATTTTGTTGCATTCTTAAATTCTCACCGGTATTATCCATAACGTGCTGCCGTGAGCCCTCTGTAGCCTGTTCCAATAAGAATGTACAGTAGATATACTGTAATGTGAAAAGTTTAGAATCTCCCATACCAGCAAACCAGCTCTGGTTTGCTAAAAACTATTTCCTGCATAGACACAGGGATAGTTACATTTTGGCAAGTTCCCAAGCTTTCTACTAAGAGTTAGTCACAAAAGACAGATTGCTTCCAAATGGACATGCTCGCACACTGTTTGTGTTCAGTTCAATTTCTAATGTTTCAGTCATCCCAATGTGAATCTTCTCAAGAAATACATACATAAATAAACACAGGTTTTCTCTTTTAAAACCACCAAAAGGATTAGGAGACAAAAATTTGTTACCATTTTTTAGACACGTGCATGGGCACATGCACACACTCATATTTCCTTTTGGTAATTCTGCTTCTGTAAATGCCCCCATGGATGACACTTCAGAACACTTGGACAGCCCCAATAAATCCGCGTTGTTCTAAAAAGGGTGATGAAATGTAAGGGTTAATGTATTTAAAGGAGTTCCTGCCCTCACCAAAAGTATGCATCTGATTCATGGCTTTCTTGATTATGCTTCCCACTCGCCCTCAGAAAAGAAATATAATAGCATAAGCTAATAGATGATCCGCTTAAAAGTGTGATTTGATCAAGCTGAACTATATTTTAGTTCAGTCTTAAATCTCAAGCCTGAAATTAGGAATGTTTTTCAAATCAAGAGTAAGAGGAATGCATGAAGTGCATCAGTGGAACAGAGCCATAGCCCAGCACCCTGCCTCCAATGGTGGCTAGTGCCCAGTGCTTCCGAGAAATGTGTAATCCTCATGTGATGCACAGTGAGTTGAAATAGCTTATCTTGGGGGGGGGGGGGGGAGCTCATGGCCTGAAGCTTGAAACACACAAAACCCAGAGAAAAGTAAAACAACAAAAAGATTTGCTCTGAGGTTCTTAGTCTCCTAGAAAATATGCTCCATCCCCTCAGCACCCAGAGCTGATGAGTAGGAGTAGGTGAAACACAGCATAATGCCATTTTAATTTAACGCAGTATCGCTTTACAATACATTCAGGCCATTTCACTCTCTGCACCCACAATAACCTTCAAATCACTGTCTGGAGCAAAGGCAGCATGTCTCTCTCTCTCCCCGTGACTAGTATGTCCACACACCTCTGTATTATCTACCTCACTGTGGGTCTGATTCAAAGCGCCGTAAAGTCTATGAGAAGGCTTCCACTGACTTAATTGGTTCTTGGATCAGGCCCGGTTCTTTCTGCGAGTGTTTTCCCCAGTATAACAGATCTACTTCATATTTAATTAAACAACTTGTGTTTGAAGATTTAGCTGAGTAAACAGGAAATCAGATATATTCAAACACTGACAGGATTCACATAGAAACATTCTGCTCTCTACACTCCAGTAACATAGGAAAGAATATAAAAGCAGTAATATTACCTTGTAACTCCCATTCTGGATAAGATGCTCCTTCATGCTCGTCTACTTTCCTAGCATGTCAGAGCCACTTCAATATTGTATAAAGTTTGCCATGTATGAAGAATGTGGGAGTATAATGGATTATTTTATGTATTATTTTATATTTCCTGACTATTTCTTTACTATCATGCTATCTGCTATGTGGGTGCAAAGAGTTAATGGTATGCTCACCAGGTGACTTTGGCAAAGGAAGGGAGGAAACTGGAAGAAATAACTTGGAAACTGTTAAAAGATATCAACCTTGAAGCTGAGGGAGAGAGATAAGGTCTTGAGCAAAGCAGGTTGGACTCCAACTGGGAAAACTTGGGCCTACCAAAATCTTGAGGGAAATGCTAAGTGTAGGTAAGATGATATGTATGTTACTCCTTTTGTTGTTTTAATAATTTTATTTCTGTTATGTTTCTATAGATAAATAATTGTTTTGAAGAGGCTATTCTGTGCTTTTTTTACACTGATAACAGGCTCCTAAAGGGAAGCATAACAGAGGCTAAACTTCAGTTGGAGCTGCTAAGAAAACATGGCTGTTGAACAGGGATGTGGTAACTGGGAGACCCAGTCTGAAAGTAGGATGAATTGTGGGATATCACTCTGAGAGAAATACAGGGGCTGGACATGTCACTTGAAAGGAGTGGCAAGAGAGGAACTGAGTGAGGGCTCAAAAGTACAGTTTACCCTGAACCCTTCAAGACCACACATAGCTCAGCTCAGTCACCTAAAATAGATTCTAGCCTCTCCTTCCTAATATGATCTTCAGGTATTACAACTGAAAGATCATTTTCTTATTATTTGTAATCATGTTACATATCATCTCATCAACATTGATTGGCTTTGATCATTTATTTGGTTGCCTTTCTACGATGTCTTTATTTGCACAGATCCTCAGATCATCATATGATTTTCAAACAGGGCCTTTCTAGGAATGAATTATAGCCTTATTGTGACGGAGTGTCTACCCTACACAGGTTTTGAAAGGTTAATGTAAGCTTGTGATGCCAATTAACTCATCTGGTTGCACCTGGAGGGTGAGCCAGACCTAATCAAAGATGAAGCCCAGCTGGGGAGGCAGTCTGGTGACAAAGTGGGTTGAAAGGAAAGAATGTTTTAGAATCTCTCTTGGCAATAATGAGTAGAAGAACAGGATGCAGAAAAGCTTGTAACTCAACACTATTCTGTTAGGTAGAAAGCTCATGTGGGGCTCTGAGGTAAAAGGGAAGAACCAACTCAGTCAGGGAGAGGCTGAACCCAAGAGCAGGAGACTGATTCTGGAGGAACTCAGAAGGGGTAGCCTTGTAGGCAGAGGGCTTCTGGATGTGGAACACTACAGGGAGCCTCCTTGTAGGAGTCCTGTTGTGGTGGATTGGGAACATGACTAAGGCCAGGCATCTGATCTCCAGGGAGAAGCCCTGGGAGGTGTTGCTCATTACAAATCCCCAGAAAGGGGCTGAGGAGAAGGCCTGAAGAAAGGCTAATAGTAAGAAGGTGTCTAGGGAGGTGGTGGCAAGATGCCTGATGGAGCAGTTCTTGGTTGCTTGTTTTAGGGTCCCTGGACTGGAACCCAGTGTAGAACATGGGCCTGGTTCCCCTGCCAGTCACTGGGAAAGTGGTATGAAGCCCTCAGATGCAAGGGGATGTAGATGACTTAAAACCCTGAGTGAAAGGATTAAAGGACCATAGGGATAAGAATTGAGGGCTAAAGACCCAGTGTAAGGATTTGGACTACTATCCGTTTGCCTTCTTGGACCCTGGAAGGATTGAAACTGAACTGTGACCTGGCTGGAAGGCTGAGTCATGAGAAAAGAGACCACCAAAGGGTGGAGTGGCTGTCAGCAGGGGGTGCTAGATGAGGAAAGAGCTACTACATCACGCCTAGCCGTGATGAGGTGCAGCAGCCATGAGTCCTCTCTTCTACAGTGATACATGTTTCCCGTTAGCCAGGCATCCTAAAGCTGAAGTATTTGGAACTTTGAACTTCTTACTTTTCAAGCAAGTAAAGATTACCAGATGCTTTTTTCCCCTACTAAGTAATGCTATTTGCATGTTATTTATTAACTTCTTTTTGTGTTGCTAAGTGAGTCTCTAACAAATAGATGGTACATACTGGTAGTGTGATTGAAGGCCCAATCTTCAGTTAGAAGATTAGCAGAATTCAAAATCACAGGTGCAAGCTCATTTAGCAGGATTTTGTTTGTAACGTTAAGTAATAAAGCACCAGTGAAGGTACCTCAGCAGGCTGTTAGTGTGAGTCTGGATGCCTGGGCCTAGACTAACTGCTATGGCTGAGGAGAACATAGCACAATTCAGGAGGGGAGGCCTTTTAGCCATCCTTTCCCCTTTGCCAGTCCTCCAAGGCTGCTATTTCTGGGGAATAGGCAAGTCTCAGACATATCCCCCTTTCCCAGCCATGCCCCTATGCCATCAACCAAAATGAGAGTGGCAAAAGCAAAGCTATGCCTGGGGCAATAATATCAGGCCTGGCTACCAGCATGACATCTGCTGGAAGCGTGGGTTGAAGTGGCCCATTGAGGGGTGTTGTATGACAAGCTGAACTGTTCGGTTCTCATGATAGGGGTGAGTCTCTTGGGTGATACATGTATGTGCCAATTTCCAGTAATGCACAGCTGATCCCTCTGCTTGGAACACAAGGGGGAAAGGCCTTTGCTCATTATGCTAAGGTACTACAGAGAATGGGGGAAGATTGTTTTTCCCCATCTCTTTAACTCACATTTAATTTCACAAGCTAGTGGATTCCTGCAGTTTCCTCTCAAACCTGCCATACACTCTTTTCCCCTTTCTCCTTCTCTGAATTTCTCCCGCTGGACTCGTTCCTCTCCTAAACTTTGCAGTTTAAGAAATTGAATAGGAAGCGGGTTAATGACTCCCAGTTCAGTTTCTTAAACTGCGAAGATTAGTAGGATTGTAAATTGGGGGTTGGGAAGTAGCAGTCCTATGCCCATTAGGGCAGGCAGGCATATCAACAGCAGATTGTATTCTGTTGGCTGCCTTCAAATCTTTATTTTATCTGGGGGGTGGGAAGCTAAAGGCCTCTTCTCTGCCCTCCCCCGAAGAGCTGAGCACTCATGTCTCCAGCTGAAGTCTATTAGAACTGCCTGTGCTCAGCACCTCTTATAGGCCGGCCCTAAGTAACTTACCTAAATCACAAGTGGTAATGCATTAACTGTTGTGAAGGGGTAAGAGATCCCAGAGCTCAGTGTAGCTTATTCAATAGACAACAAGCATGGAAAATGGTGGTTAGGCCACAAACCATTCCTGAACAGGCAGCAACTTGGAGGTGTTCAAGTAAGTCAGATGCTGGTTTTGCCCTCATTCTCGTGGCTAATACTATCCAGTTACATATTGCCTTCCATCCAAAATGAAGTTGTGAATGGGGAGATATCAATAATGAGTGGGGCTGTTTCTAGTGGGGTTTCCCAGGGATCAGTTCTTGGAACCAATGCTATTTAAACTTCTTCTCAATGATGTAAATGATAAGATAAAATCTTTGCTCATAAAGTTTCTAGATGATGCCAAGATTGTTTGGGTAGTAAAAATGAGGAGGCCAGGTTACTGTTAGTGATCTGAATCACTTGGTTAAATGGTCACAATGCGTTTTAATACATCCAAATGCAGGATATTATGTTTGTGAATTAAAAATGTAGGCTATGGCTTTGTTGGAAAGCGTGACCTGGGGGTCACTGTAGATAATTTCCTCAACATGGGCTCTCAGTGCAATGCTGTGTCAAAAATGGCTAATGTGACTCCTGGATGTATAGAAAGGGAATATCTAGTAAGAAGTAGGGAAGTGATCTTACCTCTTTACACAGTATTGGTAAGAGGAGTTCTAGAATATTCGTGTCCAATTCTGATATCCACACTTCAAGAAGGATGTGGAAATATTGGAGAGAGTTCAAAGAGAGGGCCACAGAAATGATCCAAGGACTGGAAAGCAGGTCTTATGATACAAGGGTTAAGGAGCTCTGCTTATTCAACTTACCAAAGAGAAGGTTGAGGTGACTTGTTTGCTGTGAATGTGTATTTATGCATGGAAAAACATGCCTGATAGTGGGGTTCAGGGCAGGGGGACTCTTCAATCTTGCTGACGAAAGGATAACGAGATTCAATGGCAGGCAATTGAAGTCAGATAAATTCATCCTTGAAATAATATGTAACTTCCTCTCTGTGAGGGTAACTAAACATTGGAACAGCTTACCAGGGACGTGATGGACTCTCAATCACTTCCAGGTTTTTAAAGTGAGATTAGAGATCTTTCTAAAAGATATGCTTCAATCCAACTTCTGGGAGAAATTCTACAGCCTGTGTATGTGGCGGTCAAGCTGCATGGTTGTGGTGGTTCCTTTTGGCCTTGGAATCTATGAATCCCCTGTTCATTTGCTTCCTTCATGGGGAGTACAGGAAGCTCTACATTGCTTCAACATGCTCATAACACTTGCAGCTCTGCATTAAGGCCATAATGATAATCAAATCTCATGCCTCAGGGCTTCAGCCAGTCACCTGTAGGGCTCAGGAAGGATAGTTGTCCACACCATGATGCACAATTGGCCAGAAGTACACCTCTATCCTGATATAACGCTGTCCTTGGGAGCCAAAAAATCTTAACGCATTATAGGTGAAACCGCATTATACTGAACTTGCTTTGATCCGCCGGAGCATGCAGCTCCCCGCTCTCCCCGGAGCACTGCTTTACCGTGTTATATCCGAATTCGTGTTATATCAGGTTGCGTTATATCGGGGTAGAGGTGTATTCAGTTTTTTATTGTCCTCTGAAAAGCTTTCAGGTGGAACAGAAAATCCTTAGATGCTTGGTGTGTCTTGGTGTATGAGATCAGTGTCAATCTGATTGCCAGATTTGAGATCTGGCCTCTGTTTGCCAGAAGCTGGGAATGGGCAACAGGGGATGGATCGCTTGATGAATACCTGTTCTGTTCATTCCCTCTGATGCACTTGGCATTGGCCACTGTTGGAAGACAGGATATTGGGCTAGATGGACCATTGGTTTGACCCAGTATGGCTGTTCTTATGTTCTTATCTGAGGTCTGGAAAGAATTTTCCCTTACATCAGATTGGCAAGGACATCAGGGGTTTCATCTTCCTCGGCAGTATGAGGGTTGGATCACCTGCTAGGATCATCTGGGCATCTCTCAGCTACTCAGTTCCCTGCCTTGATTGCAGTGCTGTTGGGCATTAATGAATGGTACTCAGTTTCTCCTGTTCTCTGCCTGTGGCACACAACAGTTTAGTCTCCTGCAGATTGAAATACTTTAGGCTAGGTCTACACTGGGGGGGGGGATCGATTTAAGATAAGCAAATTCAGCTACGTGAATAGCGTAGCTGAATTCGACGTATCCTATTTGACTTACCCCGCTGTGAGGACGGCGGCAAATCGACCGCCGCAGCTCCCCCGTCGACAGCGCTTACTCCTCCTGACGAGGTGGGAGTACGCGCGTCGATTCGGGGATTGATTTATCAGTCTAGATGAGATGCGATAAATCGATCCCCGAGAGATCGATTTCTACCCGCCAATCCGGGTGGGTAGTATAGACTAGCCCTTAGTCTAACTGAAGTAATTGGGCTCAATTTGGAGGTAGCCCAGTGAAGTGTAATGGCCTATGATATATGGGAGGTCAGACTAGATGATCTAATGGTCTCTTCTGCCTTTAAACTCCATGAAATCTAAGGAATAAGCCAGTTTAAAAATAAACAATGGTCTGATTATTTTACATTATCTTCCAAGTAAAGAGGTGGGTGCATATGTTTGTCATATTGAAATGATGTTACTTTGGGAAGGGAAGAATGTTTTTGGACTGTGTGATGATTAATTCCTGATGACCCTGAGGAATCATGACCTTGATTTACCAAAACAAAAAACACAGCTTGTGACAGTCTCACCACTCAACATTTCTTTGAAGCCCATAGCACTATTACAGTATTTCCATCTGTATTTTGGCAAATGCCAAGCCACCACTCCTCCCCAGGGTTGAATTTGTCATGACTGCAGGGTGGTCAGGAAACTTGGGTCTCTCGAAATAGGTTGTTTCCTTTTTAGGAGAGAAATAAGTGGACACAGGCATGGGATTAATAAATTATCCTAGGTAGAGTCCCTGCAGTAATAACTCTGAACAGACATAGATACTAAATAAATAGCAAACATTGCATGGCATAGGCCCACAGCAAGGGCTTCTCAGGAACAACTTTCTGTATGTCCCAGCCAGCAAAGAGCCTCTCTGCTGTTTCTACTTCAGCTGTTTTAAATACAGATATCTGTTGTGTTAACTGGAAACACCTCTGCTGAAACTACTCATGCCAATAAAGTTATTGAAATTGAAGGCAATGGATTGATAAAAGAAAGGAGGGATAATATCAGCAAAAAGTGGGGGGAGAAGAGATGGAGGAAGGAAAAGGAAAAAATTAAAAAAGAAAACAAAGCAAACGTGAGAAGAAGAGATAAACCAACCACAGGAAAACTGGGGAGGGGGCTGGGAAGGAAGAACTGAGGTAAAGGGGGTAGAAGTGACGGGGATATGAGAGGAAAAACAAAGAGAATTCACTATTCAACAGATAATTCAACATCCTGTAGCAAGCTGGTCAATTTTCCTCAAGCACACCATGAAGGAACTTGTGCCCCATTCAAAATATACTCTTCTTGGTTCCAAAGTGCCGTTCTCATAAGGTAAGCTCTCTCATGGCTCATGGATGTCAGTGTCTAAGCTCTTACAAGTAGTATGAGTAGCAAACTTAAGTCGCCTGCTTAAGGGATCTGAAATACAGTACGTAGAGCAGGTTTTAGAAAAAAAAACAGAAAAAAATTCAAAATGTTGATGTTTCTGCTAAAGGGTTTCAAATGGAATATTTTTTATTTAAAAATAAAGGATTTATAACTTTTTCTCCCCTTTTTTTCTTTTTTCCACTGAGTTTAATAAAATGAATAATGCCCAGGGTTTCCCCCCAGTACACACATACATTTTCCTTCCCCCCCACCCCCTAGCTTTTCAAAACTATACATTGTGGCAAAGTTTCGTTTTCCCTTTTGTCATTCTGTCACTGTTCAAAACTTCCTCTAGTTTGGAAAAGTTGGAGTGGAAAAATGGATTAAAAAGAAAAGTAGGGAAAAACACCTTCTGTTACATTCAGTGACAAAGAAAAAAGGGGAGGGGAGAAACAATCAAAACAAAATGCAAAATTCAACTTGAAATGAATTTTTTATTTCAAAAATTCCCATAAAAAATTAATTGAAAATTATTTCCCCCCCCCAAACAAAACTCTTTTTGAAAATCATTTTTGGGTCTAAAAAATGCTTAAGACTCTACCACAGGCTCTGCTCAGACTTGTCAGAGGTCAGTTCCTTTCTCTCCAAGATACTCAATGGTGTTGGAACAATTTGTATAGTAGGGATGCTGAGAGCCATTGAATCAAACTATAAACCCTATAGATGATGGAAAACACTTCAAGCCAGAGAGTGTGGCAGCAACCCTAATTCCAGCACCTATGAAGGTACCCAACAGAAATGATCTCCAACTTAAGTTTCCTCATCCAGTTCCAGTGATTTTTGAACAAAAGCCGTTTTATTGGCATAATACAAAGAAAAGCATGAAATAAAAGATGTTCAAGGCTATATTAGCTGAGCAGGTGACTATGCAAGTGTCTCTAAGAGAAAGTTTAGTCACAGGATGTTATTGAATAGGTTACATAATAGCAAGCCCTTCTGGTATCCCCCACTTCTTTGCCACAAAAGTTTGTGAGTTTCTCAGCCTGTTAGCCTAGGAGCACACCTCTAAGTAGTTCTCACAGCATCTCCCATGTCTCTAGAAAGAAGTGCATCTTTCCTAGAGTGGCATATCACTGTTTATAGGAAGCACGTCTTTTTCTTCCCCCAAAGCCCACTTGCTCATAAAAAATAAAAGAAACAGATTATACATTATGGCTTTGTCTACAGTAGACAATTGAACCAATGATAATTGAATGGATGAACCGCATTAATAGAAGGACCAGTGGTGTAGTGTGTCCATAATAGTAATCTTTTTTCAGATGTTTTGCGCAATGTTCCTACTTAGATTACTACATTACTGTATCTTCCATTGTTGTTTGCTGTTTTGTTGTAGCCATGTTGGTCCCGGGATATTAGAAAGACAAGGTGGGTAAGGTAAGTATCTTTGATTGGACCAACTTCTGTTGGTGAGAGACACAAGATTTTGAGTTTACTCAGAACTCTTCATCAGGTCACTGCAGACTTAAAGAAGAGCTCTGTAAACTCAAAAGCGTGTCTCTCTCACAAACAGAAGTTGATCCAATCAAAGATACTGCCTCTCTACAATACTGTAGTCACATTACCCCTGGGAACTTGTTCCTGAGTTCCCAGAACAGCTTCTTCAAGGAGCAATTTGTGGTGGACTTTGCGGGACTCAGGGAAATGTGTGAAGAGTTCAAAGTCCCATAACTCTCTGGGAAACTCCCATAATTCCTTGGGGGAATTCTTACAGAGTCCATGTGCTGGTGCTATTTCCTAAGTAGGGTGACCAGATGTCCCGATTTTATAGGGACAGTTCTGATTTTTGGGTCTTTTTCTTATATAGGCTCCTATTACCCCCCACCCCCATCCCGATTTTTCACACTTGCTGTCTAGTCACCCTATTCCTAAGTCTCCTCACTATAATGGAGGCCAGGAGGAGTCTTAGCTCCTGCTTGGCAGGAGAGGTTTCTGTTGAAGCTTTTGCAAACTACTTGTAAGGTAGTGGGGGGTGCTTCTGCAATACCTGTGGAGAGCAACTACTGAGACCAGTAACTGATCAAGTTCTTCCTTCAACAGTCATGCTTCAACCCACATCCAGAGTATATGGTTCCATGTGGTGTTTTGAAGAGAAAATTCACCAGATGAAGCACTACTTTTGGGGTCTGGCCCATGAATGCAAACAAATGGGACTGAATTGGTTTTGAGACTTAATACAAGCAACTAGACTGCAGGGCTTCAGAATGAGGAAGAATGCTTTTGTGTACATCTACGGTGAATTAGTCCTGATAGCGCCATGTCAGAGAATCACGATGAGTGATCACTGCTCCCCATGGAAAAGGGAGTGGTAATGTTTCTTGCATCTTCTTCTGAAGTATCTGGTACTGGCCACTGCTGGAGAGAGTATACTGCTCTAGACGAACCTTGGCTCTGATCCAGTATGACAATTCCTGTGTTAAACAAAATCACATTTGCTAGAAACTTCAACCAAGCTAACATGTACACTACAGCACCCTATTGTTGAAATTATTTACCTCAGTCCATTTTGCATTTTTAGTGTGTTATAATAAACTAGATTAAGCCTTCATTATAGAGCAACTAGAGACTGAGGTGAGGAGGGTCAGGGACAACAGATGTGATTGCACAGAAATAGGTTAGAAGTTCAATCAAACCGGAGGGAAAATGGGAATCTTTGTCTCAAGGGGTCATTGCAAAGGAGGAAAGGGATAGCCCCGGTATACGTTTCTTAAGAATGATTCCCAAACACAGCACACAGATTAATTTGAAGTATGTCTTTTCTGCAATGGAGAATTTCCAAAAGACACAGAAAGCATTAATCTGAAACAAAAAATTAGGCCGAAGGCCCCAAGCCAACTTGAAATAGTAATGTTTAATTTGGAGAATTATTCCTCTGAGTCAGGAAGAGGGAGGGGCATAGAACACCACTTGGAAAGATTCTCTTCTCTTTCCCCTCCCCACGCAATTGCAGGTTAGTGCTTAATTCCAGAGATAGCTAATGGGGAACAGCATACATGGTGCTTCATGTATTGACTGAGCAAGGAAAGCATCTCTTCATATCCTTGATGGAGCTTGGTAAAAGATGTTTTCCAAAAACAACAACCCCCAAACCCATAAACCAGTAGGGGCAGGAAGAGGATGAAGCATGGTGCAGTTTCCATGGAGATGAGCATGGTGCAAAATCATGGGGCCATTTTCACTGCTACCGCCCCTCTCCCCAGCTGTTGTATATTGTCAGAGTGGCACAAGGCAGCTAGCACATTCCAGAGAATCTGGCCCTTACATACACAGCAGTCCAGTCCTCATTTCATAATGAAAACCAGGGTGATATGATTATCCAAAGGGGCTGAGGTATTGCCCAAAGCAAGGACGACTTACATATGAGAGAATCACGAACAAATTTCTTACAAAATAATCCTATGATTTCTCCTTTCATTGCCTAACCCTTTTCTATTGTTGTTCATTCTTCTTCTAACTTCTACCTTCTGTTTTCTCTCTCCTACAATTCCATGATGCCAGGGTGTTTTGAACATCAGGAGTTTACCTTCATGGAGAAGTTGGGTCATCAGTCCCACAGAATGACATTATTATAAATGGAGTTACTGTCCCCACTGTTATTCTAGGGGACCCCACATACCCTCTCTTGCCATGGTTTATGAAACTGTATGGTGATTTCAGAGGACCTGGCAAAAGAAGTTCAACTACACACGCAGTAGAATGTACATTTAGCAGATTGAAATCCCGTTAGTGTTGCCTTCAAAACTGTATAGATGCCAGTGTCATTAATGAAGTCCACATTATTATGGCTTGCTGTGCTTCGAACCATGTCTGCGAGCAGAAGGAGGAAACCTTTTAACTAGGAGCAGACGCAGGACACTGCTGAATATCTGAACTGGTACACACAGCCAGACAGTGCACCTGTCACGAGTGGTGTTAACTCCAGATGCACAATGGAAATCAGGAATGCTTTATGTGTCCATATACTGGGTTTGCATTGTCCCATGCATGAGAGGGAATGAAATGGTATTTGAGGTTGCTCTCTGTGGGACTGTGTGCCGGCTTTGAGAAGATTTTTGTAAACGTGTAGGTATTGTGTATCATGAATTCTGTAAACACTTTTGTGTTACGCATTTTATCTATACTGGCAATGTACTGCCATTCACAGTTTATGGATTACTGTGATGACAATTTGGAAAGTTTTATTATGAAAGTTTGACATTGGGCATGTGATGACGTTCATTAAAGTTTGTGCCACTTTTACCATTACATATAATAAAACTCATCATTGTAGCTTTGGGTGTAAATTGAATGTTTTATTTTACATGTATATCTAATGATCAGAAATGCAGACCAGCTGCCTTCATGGCGTGCATAGCAATAACCATACTCTGTGCTTAAAAAAATTGTCAAGGGTCCATGTTGTCTTTGGTCTTTTTGCCACATTTGGCATATCAGGCCATGCCTGGACAGGAGTAGATGAATACACAGAGTACATTTGTCTATTCCATGTGCTAGTGTTTGCCTGTGATGTGGTCTAGCCACCCCAGGACGGCTGCTCTCAGGTTTCCATAACGATGAGTGGGGTTGGGAACAGGCGCTCAAGGTTGCACTGGAGCCTGTAGTCCGGTAGCAATCAGGTTAAGTAATTGCTCAAACAGCTCCTTCTGCTGCGTTCTGTCCTCCTCCCTCTACTGGTGACCATGCTGAGCATGCTCCATGAATCCATCCAATAATCTCTCCTCATGCTGTGCAGCTTCTGTGTCCCTTTCCGCTCTCCAAGCATCCTTATCATTTTGGTACTACCTTTGGCCTTCTGGATCTGCTAATTAGTTTTATGTAGCAGGTCTCCAATCAGGTCATTTTTCCAATTAGCATATTTTTCGTCCCACCGGCGCTACAGTAAGGTAGTCTGCACCTCCAGGTTCCTGGTGCAATGTATTTGCCCTATGGAAGTAGAATGTTCTTGAAAGAAGAGACAGAACATCATTGTCTGAGCATGATAAATACATTTCACAGTTTATGAAAGGGGCTACTTTAATTCAAGGTCCAAAGATGATACTTTTTTATTAACAGGCTATATTCTCGTCACGCAAAAGACACTAGCCACTTCAGATGTCTTTGTGAGCAGGACTGAAACCAGCAGACATCACGGTAAGCTACACATACAAAATTCTATTCAAATTATTTCTATATACCCTTTTTTGTTTTTTGGGGGGGAGGACTGATGAGTGGTCTAGTTACAAGTTATGGTTGGTTAATCCTGTTTAGGCAAGGCAAGCTCTGGAGAATGTTGATATCCTGGAGGCCCCAGGATGAAAGTGTGAACTTCTGTTCTAGGCCAACAGAGGAAAACTATCTGTGTATGATAGAGAGCTATTTTGGCATATGGTGACCAAATAGCACATTGTGGAAGGGAAACATGTGAGTTACAGAAGTGGCCCTAATAAGTATGCCCTGCCCTGTAACGTAACAGAACATCTGGAGTTCCTTCTCTATGAGACGTTCATTTTTATCACCTGCCAGCAATGGGTGAAAAATTGTGGTAAAATCAACAAGATGCTGAATTAGTATGGAGTACAGTCTCTTTGCGAGCCCCCTACGTCCACGCAAACACTCACTCACTGGCATCCATCGGGATGCCTAATACATACAGATGGACACCCTCCATTGCAGTGTGGACTCTTACATTAAAGCCAGCAATGGACCAAATACACATTCCGGTTTTGTTTAGACTCATAACAGCCAGGGTTTTGGGGTCTCAGTTCACAGGCAGTCCGAAACAATGTGTGCATGGCTGATTTAGAAGCTGTGTTGTATTATATGGCCAGGGGGAAGGGGCAAAGACATGAGGCTATGAATTGTGGAGCACCAACCCATACATATACCAACATCATGTAACTATTCAAATTTTTATGATTGCTTGTTTACCCTTTTTTCTCTCTGTCCAGTGTCTATTTTGAATCCCATATGGTATAAGGGAGAAAAAGTGGGTGTGCTAGGAGAATGCCATGGGTCCTGCCCTGAACGGAAGTGCACAGAAATCCTGGGCTGAATTAACAAACTAACATGCCCATAAGCCGGAAATACCTCCTATCTATATATCAACAAGAAACATGGTGGAAGAACCAGAGCTTGGTAAGTTTCTATCATTGTACTACTTGTACAAGTAAGTTTCAGGGCTGCTCCTAGCACAGGGGTGGGCAAACTTTTTGGCCCAAGGGCCACATTGGGGTTGCAAAATGGTTTGGAGGGCCGGGTAGGGAAGGCTGTGCCTCCTCAAACAGCCTGGCCCCCACCCCTTATCCACCCCCTCCCACTTCCCGCCCCCTGACTGCCCCCCTCAGAGCCCCCAACCCATCCAACCCCCCCTACTACTTGTCCCCTGACTGCCTCCTCCAGGACCTAACCGCCTGCCCAGGACCCCACCTCCTATGCAACCCCCCCTCCACTCCCTGTCCCCTGACTGCCCCAACCCCTATCCACACCCCTGCCCCCTGACAGGTCCCCCGGGTCTCCCATGCCTATCCAACCTTCCTCCCCGTTCCCCATCCCCTGACCACCCGCCCCCCCCAGAACCTCCACCCATCCAACTGCTCCCTGCTCCCTATCACCTAACCGCCCCCCAGGACCCCACCCCCATCCAACCACTCCCTGTTCCCTGACTGCCCCCCAGAACTCCCTGCCCCTTATCCAATCCCCCCATTCCCCGCCCCCTTACCATGCCGCTCAGAGCAGCAGGACAGGCTTATTGGAAAGCCTGGGTGGGCGCAAGCCATGCAGCCCAGCAGGAGTGGCGGACCAGAGCGCTCCCCACGCAGCGGCGTGGCTGTGGGGGAGGGAGCACAGCAGGGGAGGGGCCGGGGGCTAGCCTCCCCGGCTGGGAGCTTGGGCTGGACAGGATAGTCCCACGGGCCAGATGTAGCCCGCGGGCCTTAGTTTGCCCACCTCTGTCCTAGCAGGTCAGGCTCTTGTACCAGATATGGGCTGGCTACTGAGCTTCCTTGCGAGAGAGGGATATACCAGAGATGTTTTAACTATAAGATCCTTTAATGTAGTGACTGGCTCTAGCAATAACCAGCTCAGATAAGGTATGTTACACATGGTGCTACGTAGTGGCTGAAAGGTATACTACAGTTTAGCATTCCATTACTTCCTCCCCTTTTAAGTTTTCCATTCCTACACTATCCTGCTATCTTTAAAGTTTAGTATGTATCAGTCTGTTAAGTGTCTCTGGATCATACTGGCTTTCTAATTACACAACCCGCATGCATAGCAAGCTGGTCGTCTGGCTGTCCATTAGTTGCAATGACTGTCTCTGGTTGGTTTGGAATCTTTGAGTTGTTGTCGTCATCTTGTTCTGCAGCTGCCATTTGTGGAGTTTGCTCTGTTTGTTGTTCTTTCTGAAGAACAAACTGTAGATGTTGAGGGTTTCTGTTGAACTATCCACTGTCAGTCTTGATCACTTTTTCTCTGACAGCTGGAGTTGTCCATTCTTTTTCTCCATCCAGATTGATGCAAACACAGTCATCAGCTTGTAGAACTGATGGCGGTCCAACTGAGTGTTGTCCGCTGTAAAAGTCTTTGTGAGCTCCTTTTGCCTTTTTATCCGATTTGGCTACTCTCTTCATGTCTGGCCACTTTGGAGATAGCTTTGGAAAAGAATCTGGAACAGTAGTTCTGTGTGTCTTCCCATCAGGGGTTGTGCTGGACTATATCCAGTAGCTGCTATTGGTGTTGATCTGTAACTCAGAAGAGCAGGGAACGGATCTTCCTGCTGTAGGATTTTCTTGGCTGTCTGTACAGTTCTCTTAACCGCTCCAATTTCTTGTGGATAATGTGGGCTGCTAGTAATGTGATCAAAATCATATTTCCTTTGGAATTATTTAAATTCTGCTGCCGTGAATTGTGGTCCATTGTCCATCACAGTCATCACAGAATACTGAAATGAGTAAAAGTGCATTCAGTTTCTCGATAATATTGAAACATGTTATGTCTCACAAGTACATTATTTCTTTATTATTATTATTATATATATATTATTTAGGAAGTTTTAACAAGTTTATAAATCCTTGCCACGTAAATATCAGAAACACAACAATGATTACAACAGTTAGTTCTTGTTTAAAGAGACATTATCCAGGAATATAATCATGAGATCTGTCTATTTAACAGGATGCTACCATATTACAGATTGAGCATCATACACCACCTATGTCGTTTCTAGTGATTTCATTAAATTGAGTGAAATCTATATATATGCATTTAACAGACCTGTATGTCTATCAAATATTAATATTTTAAAAAACGGACAGGTGTGCTGTTTTTTTGGGGTTTTTTTTTTGTATTTTTGGAGGTGAATGTACTTTGAGTACTGAATAAAAAGTAAACATATCTAAGTATCTATCTGTCTTCTATTTTGCTGGGTACATAATTGGTCTGTTAATTTTTCTATAACCACAACCTCTCATATTTTTTTGAATCATACCTCAGTGGTTGGACTATTTTTCTTTTTGCAATGAGAGGCTACCAATACCTGAGCAGCTACTAGGAGATGAAAGAGTAACTCTTAATTTCCTGTTGTGCGTGACCACTACCACTAAGAAGCCCCAGGAGGATTACCAAAGGATCACTTGGTAATAAATATCCAACAGTTTCTGATATTTGGTTACGGATTGGGTCCCAATACTCCCTAATGACTGGACATGTCCACCGTATATGCCTAAAATATCCTGTTTCATCACAGTTTTTCCAACACATATTCCCATTCAGTCTCTTGCTTAATTTTTTTTTAACCTGACTGGTGTGAGGTACTATTGAAATGGTATCTTAAAGAAGTTTGCTGGTCCTCTTTTCTAGATCAAATCCCATTCTTCTGGGGTAATTTGTCTATCCATATCCTTTTCCCAGCACATCATATATGGACAATTTATTGTGAGGAAAGCTATCTTCAAAGATGGATATAAATTAGTTATAATTTTTTGTTTCCTAATTGACCAGACGCCATCACTTCTATTAAAGCAACAGAGAGTCCTGTGACACCTTTAAGACTAACAGATGTATTGGAGCATATGCTTTCGTGGGTGAATACCCACTTCGTCATGCGTCTGACGAAGTGGGTATTCACCCACGAAAGCTTATGCTCCGATACATCTGTTAGTCTTAAAGGTGCCACAGGACTCTCTGTTGCTTTTTACAGATCCAGACTAACATGGCTACTCCTCTGATACTTCTATTAAAGTTAGCTTTCTGTATAAAGCAGGTTTTCTAGAAAGTTGAGAGACAAAGTGCCTGACTTGAAAGTACTGATACCAGGGGAGAGTGGGCCAGTTTAAGTTAGTTTTGGTCTCTAAATAAGTTAGAAAAGTTTCTTTACAGGATAGCTGGCCAACTGTGTGTATTCCTTTGGCTCTCCGAGTCTTTGAAGTTCTCTGGTTCACAATTTGGGTTAAGATCTGGCTTATTTGCAATGAATGTCATTGGTGAGGGATCAGAACTGATCTTATCTCTCATTCTATCCCAAACCCATAGAGTAGCCTTTGCTAAAGGTTGTGTTAAAATTTCTGGTAGGTGTGATTTTTTTTTTGATTTTTTAGTAATCCATGGTAGTCTAGCAATGTTTACATTATTGAACAAGAAAATTGCAGCAGAGACACAGTGTTTGGCTGGGTTAGAGTGCCCCCAACCCACTACTGCTTTAAGCTGTCTGGGTTGGTGGTACTGTACCGTAGAATATTTGAAACAGTTAGTGCTCCCTGTCTAATGGATCTGTACACGGTATCTACTCTGACGCTTTGTCTTTATTATTCCATTTAAATTCTTACAGCATCCTCTGCTCGGGTTTTATCTGGGATACTCACAGAAAGATTTTGAAATAAGAAAGATATCCTTGGCAGAATATTGACTGTGGCTACTCTTCCCAACCAAGAAATTACATACTCTCCCCCCCCCCGCCCCTGCCCAGCCTTCTTTTATTTACTGATGTAATGGTTTGACATCTGAATCATAGAGCTCTTCTAGATTGTTTGAGATTTGAATTCCCAGAAATCGTATAGAATTTGTTGCCCGTTTGTACCCATATGTTTTCTGGAGGAGTGACTTTTCAAAGTCTGGAAAATTTATAGAAAAAATCCTATAGATTTAGGATAATTTACTTTTAAATCCAGATGCTTCCCCAAAGTCCTGGGTTTCTTTAGAAACTAATTTTAGGGAAATATTTGGTTTAGATAGCATTGTATGCAGATGATGGAATATTATTTTTATTTTCTGATGTGTTTCTGCAAGTTTTTATTGTGAGGGATCCATTCTGTGCAAAAGGCTCCATAGCCAGTGCAAAAAGTAAAGCAGACACTGGATATCCCCACCTAGTCCCTCTGTGTAATTCAGAAAGGGGAGATTTAACTCCATTAACTTGTACAGCTGCTTTTGGACTGGTTTAAAAAGCAGTTATCCATGTTAGGAACTGGGGATCAAAGTACATAGGAACAGGACTTGAAACATAAAGTTCCACTCTAGTGTATCAATGGCTTTCTCTGCATCTAGTGATGACAAGTGAAATTGATCTTTTTTTTTAATCTGCCATTCCATATGATTCCAAGTACTCTCTGAGTATGTCTGACATTTGTCTGTCCTTAATGAATCCAGTTTGATCTGGGCTTATATAAGCTCAGAGCATAGACTGTAATTGGCTAGCTAGTATTTTTGCTAAAATCTTTGTTTTGATTCAACAGAGATATGGGCTTATAGGAACTGCATAAGCTAAGGTCTATTTCATCTTTAGGGAGAACAACCACAGTACCTTCTTTCATAGGTTGTGGAAGTTCCCCATCTAATAGAATAGTATTGGAGGTATCTCTCAAAGGACCCACCAATACCTCCTTAAATATCTTGTAAAATTCAGTTGGAAAGCAACCAGGTCCTGGAGTCCTGCCATGTTTCATACTTGCTGTTGCCACTAGGATTTCTTCTTCTGTTATTTCTTTATCCAAAGTTTCTTTTATCAATTTTGCTTACCTTTGGCAAGTCTTCTACTTCCAGATACTTCTAAATAACTTCAGAGCATCTGAGGTATAGAGATTTTTCTAATAAGCTGCAAAAGTAGCACATATTTCAGTATGGCAATTTTGCGGATTGGTCTTAATTGGTAGAATAGTACATTGCTCTTGAATCCATTTAAGCTTTTGAGCCAATAGCCCATCACTTTTATTCCCTTTTTCATAAAACATCTGCTTGGTATACCTAAGGGCCTTTTCAGTTGCATCTGTCATCAATGTATTCAACTTCCCTCTAATATTGGTTAATTGTTGCTATGTTTTTTTTTTTTTTTTAATCTGTGTCTTGTGATCTTTTAATTTCCTGTTCTAGTTCTATTTTTTCTTGAGCTCTTTCTTTTTTTCAGTTGAAGCTCTGCTTATCAACCTACCCCTAAATACTGCTTTACCTTCCTCCCAGAAAAGGCCCCTTTTTATATTGTTTATATTTAGAAGTAGTGAACAATGTCCTCTTTAATTGCTGCATCCTGATCTCTTGCTTGGCGAAGCAAGACGTTCATTTTCCAATAAAGTGATCTTTCTAATCCAACCAAGCTATCAAATATTACTTCCACTGGTACATGATTTGACGATATAAAGTTGACAATTTTTGCAGATCAGATTTAGAGATTAACATTAAATCTATTCTAATATATAACTGATGAGGACGTGAGTAAAATGTGTAATCTCTTTCCCCGGGTGCAATTCTCTCCAGCAATCTGAGATACTGAATCACTGGCACAGACAAGTGAATGCTGTGCCTATTTCTATGTTCCCCATGTCTCTCTTTTTCAGATCTGTCCCAGTAAGGAGTCAGTATGCGACTGAGGTCTCCTCCAACTATAATTTGCCCTTCCCCAAAGTATTGCAGTGTTGTAAAGAAGTCCTTCTTATGGAAAACTTCTTTTTTTTTTTTTTTGCTTTTGCTTTTGCATGGTAGCACAGGCACCGGCTTATTCCTTGCACCGGGGGTGCTCAACTCTCACTTCATCCCAGGCCGTGCCCCTACTCCACCCCTTCCCCCACCCCTGCCCCCACTCTGCCCTCTTCCCGCCCAGTTCCACTCCCTCCCCCAAGCGTGCCCCATCCCTGCTCCTTCCCCGCCCCCAGCGCCTCCTGCACAACTGATTGCGGCAGGTGGGAGGCGTGTGGAGGGAGGGGCAGGAGTTGATCGGCGGGGGAGAAGGTGAGGAGCTGATGGGGGGGGGAGGGCTGGTGGGTGCTCAGCACCCACTAATTTTTTTTCTGCAGGTTCTCCAGCCCTAGAGCAGCCACAGAATTGGTGCCTAGGCATCCGAGCCTACACTGAGCCCACTGTTTTTAACAACCCAGCAACTTTGCCCTTTAACAGTATAAATCATCCCTCCTTATCCTTAAATCGATATTTAGTATGAAAAGGTACATGTTTAGCAAATACTATGCCCACTCCTCTTGTCTTGTCTTTCCTTTAACTGAAGCAAAATATGTCTGTTGAAACCAGTTACCTTTCATGCCCATAATTTGCCCCTCTTGAAAATGAGTTTCTTGAAGTGGAATAATCTGAGAGTGGAGTGTGTGTGTGTTTTTTAAGTTCTACCGGGCTTTTTCCCTTTTAATGACATCATTTAGCCCTTTTAACGACATCATTGAAAGATGTTTCTTTAAAAGGATGAGATGTTGAGAGTAACTATTTAACTTATTGAAAAACCTGAAATTACTGTGATTCTCTAGCTGTTTGATGACATAAAACCCTTGCATTGCCAATATTTTTCTGGTTTCTAATTATATTGCATTCACTATTGTATGCCTAAATAGATCTTGCTTTCTGTTTGTAAACTTCCATGTCGACTTCTTGTATTAATTCCCCCCAGCCTTCCCTTCTTCTGCATTCCCCTTACTCTAAATCCTCAAATGAAATGCCAACAGAACATGTAACACAGTCCCCAAATGACTGTGCTTTGCTGAAACCCAAGCCCCTGTACTCTCCCAATGAGCACTTGGACTGCTTCTCTTGCAATCCAAGGTAGGTACGTTTTCCACTTATAGGGCCTTGACCCTAGGGGTTGATTTGCCATCTGATCATTTGAGTATGGGAAGGGTTTATACAGAACCCCTAAAGGCTTCTTCCTTTCCCCTTTCTATTTTTCTACAGTCCCCTGCAGCCTTGAAATACTCCCCTTCTATTTGCCTTTATTTCCTCTGTTTTCAGGGGCGGCTCTATGTTTTTTGCTGCCCCAAGCACGGCAGTCAGGCAGCTTTCGGCGGCGCACCTGCAGGAGGTCCGCCAGTCCCGTGGCTTTGGCGTACCAGCTGCCGAATTGCCGCTGAAGCCGCAGGACCGGCGGACCTCCCGCAGGCATGTCGCCGAAGGCAGCCTGACTGCCGCCCTCACAGCGACTGGCAGGCCGCCTCCCGTGGCTTGCTGCCCCAGGCATGCGCTTGGTGCACTGGTGCCAGCAGCCGCCCCTGTCTGTTTTAGAGTTATTATTGTTATTACCGATCACCCCAATTTAAGTAAACTTCATATTATTCTCTTTATAACATGAACACGATTACTGTCCAGCTGCTCGCTCCTGGTGACTCCCAAGAAGTCCCATTCTGATTGGATTACTACTCCGGTATCTGAGTTCTCTTGCTCAACTTCACTTCTGACATTGCCAGTACGGTTGCTAGAGTCTTTTGTCTTTTATTTTACGGTCTTCTTTTTCCTGGGTTTCACCATTTGCCAAGAGTTTTTCAGCAGTTTATCTGTAGTTATTACCTCTGGAGAGTCATCTTGTACATCTGAGATTTGGCTTTCTACCCCATGTTCCTGGAGTGTATTTTTTTCTTTGTTTACAGTATTGCATAATACTGATTTTTTTGGAAGCTGAATGAGAATTTAAACAGGAATCCCCATCTGTAGCGGATATGTGCTCTCCTGAGTGCTGCTGTAAATTCCCCCAGTTCTCTTCTCTCTTTTTTAAAGTTAGGGCAGAGAGATCATGGAAAATTTGCAGCTTGTGGCTTTTCAGTATGAACTCTGCATGCTCTCTGGCTTTTTTTTATAATTAAATTTTTCTGCTGATAATTAATAGAGTCTCTGGGTTTATTATTATTGAGGCCCAGGTTGGGGGAGCAGCACTTTGTATGCTCTCTCCACTTTTATCTCTTCCAGAGACCTCAGATGCAACAACTCCACAATTACAGTTTTTACATACCGGATTGGGTTTCCTTTTTCAGCACTTTCAGGCACTCCCTTAATTCTGATGTTGTTCCTTCTTGGTCTATTTTCTATATCATCCCATTTTAAACTGCATCTCTGTCTTTGCTCCATCACTGCCATGAGACTCTGCAGCTCTGTTTGTCTCTCACTTGCTTCTCTTAAGCCAGTCTCTAGCGCTGTGACTCTCTTCCAAGTCAGCAACTTCCTTCTGTGAAAAGCTTGGTCATCAAATCATCTCTCATGGCCTTAAACTGACAGATCAGCTCCAGAATGTCTGCTGTTGATAGCCATTTTTTTAGGGTTGCCAATTTTCTGACAGAACAAAACCAAACCCCTTCTCTGAGGCCCTGTCCTGCTCACTCCATTCCCCCCTTCCTCTGTTGCTCACTCTCCCCCGCCCTCCCTCACTCGCTCATCACCAGGCTGGGGGGAGGGTCCCTTTTCGACCGGGTGTTCGGGACTGTTCAGTTTAGAAAAGAGATGACTAAAGGTGGATATGATAGCAGTCTATAAAATCATGAACGGTATGGAGAAAGTGAATACATGTATTTTACCCCTTCACAAGAACCAGGGGTCACCCAATGAAATTAATAGGCAGCAGGTTTAAAACAAACAAAGGGAGGTGGTACTTTATACAATGCACAGTCAACCTGTGGAACTAGTGTGAAGGCCAAAAGTATAACTGGGTTCAAAAAAGAATTAGAGAAGCTCATGATGGATAGATCAGGGATGCAACCCCATGATCTGGGTGTCCTTAAGCCTCTGACTGCCAGATGCTGGGACTTGACGATGAGATGGATCACTCAAAATTGCCCTGTTCTGTTCATTCCCTCTGAAGCATCTGGCATCAGCCACTGTTGTAAGACAGGATCCTGGGCTAAATGGATCATTGATCTTATCCAGCATGGCCATTCTTATATTCCTATGATCATTTCTCATGCTCGTCCTGAAGTCTAATGTCTTGCTCACCTCACACTAGAAGTGAACTAAAATCTAGCTGTGTTCCTCTGACCAGCTGGCAGTGTGCTTGAGGCAGGACTTCCACTTACTGCTTGCCATAGCTAATATGTGTTAACATTGACTGTGGTTTCCAGTTGAGCTGCCTGTGTGGAAATGAAGTGTTAAACATTGAGCCGCTGCATTTGAACCAGGAGGCTGCTTCCTGTTCCTGGGAAGCATGTGGCAAGTTTTGGAGTTGAAGTGCTGGGAAGCACAGTCCCAGGAAATTGTAGGATAGCGTTGGTGGGCTCTCCAGACCTGAGTCTGGCAACCTGGATTTGAATTGCATCCACAATACAAAATGCCTGAAATCTGACCCACTCCCACCCCCCAGCCAGGTCCATTGGCCTGAGTCAAGAGGGGTTTCTGGCCCGAGGCAGACTAACTTCTGTGTGGACAGAAGGGCGCTTGGGCTTGAACCTGAATCAGAGCCTGGGCTTAGTGTGCTGTGTAGATATTCCTACGCACAAGGACAGACACAAGCCTTGGTTCATCTCCTGAGTCCCTTGTCGTACTAGAACATCCAGCCAGACAGGGTGCTAAATCAAGATACCTAATTGACACCTCCCCCAGGCAGTGGCGCTGGAACAGGAGATCCAGGGCCTCCCACTTTCTGAAAGTGGACAGGCTTGGCCCCTCCACTTTTTGCCAGGATGGACCCCACCTCCTTCCCCTCCTCTTCCCCCGAAGCCCCACTCCCCGGCCAGGCCAGCGTGGAGCCCAGCGGGGGAGCCTGGGCAGTTTTGGGAGCCGTGCGGATCCCCCACCTGCCCGCAGTGCCAGGGGGCTGAGAGCTGCCCATGTACCCACCCCCTAGGCTCCCTGCCCAGCCCAGGGCAGGTGGACGTGGAGGGTCTGCACCGGCTCCCCATAGCTGCCACGTGGCTCTCCCTGACCTGTGCTGGTCCCAAAAATGGTGCTTTGACTAGTGAGGAGGTTCATGATTCAGCCTCACCATGCACACGCTGCCAGGACAGGCTCTGGGGTGTGAGGGAAACCAACATGTTGGAAATACCATTCTCATTAGAATAGTTTTCTGCTGCCCGGGGGGTATATAGCATGCATATGAGTGAACTGTCCTTGAGCATGTAATTGTTGTGAATGTCGGGAGTCAAAGGATTAATCCTCAGGAAATGCTTCACTTTACTGGGATTCCTGCTCACTTTACTCATGCTGGGATTCCTGCTGCCATTATGTGTACTCCTAATATTGAACTTAAATCGTTGCTATCAGTGACTTGGATTTGAGGGAGCTGCTGGTCTGGGCCCTGTTATTTAAGCACATCCATAACTGCGATAGTGACTTTGTTTCAGGCAGGATGGCTTTGTGCTTTTAAGTAAAATTAGAATCTGGCAAAAAAAATTGTTTAATGGGAAATATTTTTCATTAGCTATTACAAGAAGTGTAAAAAGAGAAGTGTAAAATGCAGGACAGTGTATTTCTTTGGAAAGATCCATAGTGCCTCAAAGGTAGAACAGTTCAGATGATAGCAGATGCAGTAGCATTATTATTTTAGCATAGTAACTAACTGCATAACACTCTGATTAAGACCGAACCACAAATTAAAACTGCCTGGATCGATCCTGATCTAGGCATTGACACATTTGGAAAAAGTTCGGATTTTGTTATATTTTTGTTTTGTTTTGTTTGTATAACTGTAGACACAAGGAGGGAATTGCCTGTTTTTATTAGCTGATTCCCTTTCCTTCCTTCCTTGGCTCGCGTGCCTCTCTGGTGAGTAATGGGGAGGTTGCTTCTCAGGAACACAAGGGCGAAGTTTCAGTAAATTACAAAATCATGTTTGTTACTTAGAAATCTTTTTGCACGTTTTAGAGCAAAGTTCATGGAAATCTCAATTATTCGGAAGAGGCATTTAAGGGATGCATTATCAAAAATGAGCATGTGAGTTCCAGGGGTCTGTGTGCAGAGTTCATTGCAGGATTGGGGCCCTAAACTCTGTGCACATGAACAAGTGACCGTGCAAAAAATATACATTTGCACCTGCAGATTAGGTAATTTTCCTATATGGGCACATGCGGACATCTATGCTAAATAGATATATGTAAGTTTCAAAGGCACAACTTAGGTGCCCATTAAGGTTGAAAATTTTAATCTAACTTTCTTGAATTTCCTTATTCGTCCTGGCCTTCCCCCATATTGTGAATACAGAGTAATTTCTCACTGCAGTGTAGTTGATGACCCTTGTGAAGAAGCCATGAGGTCTATTTTGCCTCTGAGGTGGTACAATATAAAATAGGATTGTATCAACATTTTATTGGAAACTAGTGTGTTCGTGAAGACCCTTGGTGTTGGGAGGTGCCACAGAGGACAAGAAGGAGTATTTTAAAATATATTAGGAACAAAAGGAAACCTGACATTGGTTTTGGTTTATTATTAGATGGCAATAGTAGAATTATTAATAACAATGCAAAGAAGGAAGAGGTGTTCAGTAAAGATTTCTGTTCTGTATCTGGGGGAAAAAACAGATGATGCAGTCTCAGAAGATGGTAATGATAACACACTTTCCATTCTACTAGGAGATCTGGGGGATGTTAAACAGAAGCTAATAAAGTTAGACACTTTTAAATTAGTAGGTCCAGATAACTTGAATCCAAGAGTTTTAAAAGAGCTGGCTGTGGATCTTGCTGGACCATTAATGTTGATTTTTCAATAAGTTTTGGAGCATGGGGGAAATTCCAGAAGATGGAAGAAAGCTAATGTTGTGCCAATTTTTAAAAAGGGTAAATGGGATGACCCGGGTACTTATAGGCCTGTCAGCCTGACATCAATCCCTGGCAAGATAGAGTGGCTCATGCGGGACTTGATAATTAAAGGAAGGTAATATAATTAATGCAAATCAAAATGAGTTTATAAAAAATAGATCCTGTCAAACTAACTGGATATCATTTTTGATGAGATTACAAGTTTGATTGATAAATGTAATAGTGTTGATGTAATATACTTAGATTTCTGTAAAGCATTTGAGTTGGTGCCACATGATGTTGATTAAAAAACTAGAAAGATATAAAACTAACATTAAATGGATTAAAAACTGGCTAAATGAGGCCTGGTCTACACTGGCGGAGGGGGGAGGGGATCGATCTAAGTTACGCAACTTCAGCTATGTGAATAACTAGCTGAAGTCGACGTACTTAGATCGACTTACTATGGTGTCTTCATGGCGGTGAGTCGACTGCTGCCGGTCCCCCATCGACTCCCCCTGTGCCTCTCGCTGCGGTGGAGTACAGGAGTCGATGGGAGAGTGCTCGGGGATCGATTTATCATGTCTAGTCTAGACGTGATAAATCGACCCCCGCTGGATCGATCGCTGCCCACCAATCTGGCGGGTAGTGTAGACATACCCCGAGAAGTCTCAAAATGTAACTGTAAATTGGGAATCATCATCAAGCTGGTCTGTTTCCAGTGGGGTCCTGCAAGGAGTTAGAAAAGCTGGACATGCACAAGTCCATGGGGCCATAGGCACCGACTCCGTGGGTGCTGCGGGGCTGGAGCACCCACAGGGAAAAATTAGCGGGTGCTCTGCACCCACCGGCAGTCAAGCTTCCTCCGTCCCCACCCCCTCCTTGCTGCCTCCTCCTCCCCTGAGCACGCCGCGTTCCCGCTCCTCCCCCTCCCAGTGCTTCCCGCCCGCCTCCTAACAGGTGTTTGGCGGCACTTAGGACTTTCCAGAAGGGAGGGGGAGGATGCAGCGTGCTCAGGGAAGGAGGTGGTAAAGAGGCGGGGCAGGGGTGGGGACTTGGGGGAAGGGGGCAGAATTGGGACGGGGCGAGAGTGGTGCAGGAGCAGGGCCAGGAGTGTGGGGGGTTGAGCACCCATGGAGCAGAGAGGAAGTCGGCGCCTATGCATGGGGCCAGATGTAATGCATCTGAGGGTGCTGAGGAAGTTGGCTGATGTGATTGCAGAGCCATTGCCCATTATCTTTGAAAATTCGTGGCAACCAGGGGATGTCCCGGACGATTGGAAAAAAGGCAAATATAGTGTCCATCTTTAAAAAAGGGAAGAGAGAGAATCCGGGGAACTACAGACCAGTCAGCCTCACCTCAGTCCCTGGAAAAATCATGGAGTAGGTCCTCAAGGAATCCATTTTGAAGCATTTGGAGGAGAGGAAGGTGATCAGGAACAGTCAACATGGATTCACCAAAGGTAAGTCATGCCTGACTAACATGATTGCCTTCTATGATGAGATAACTGGCTCTGTGGATATGGGGAAAGTGGTGGACATGATATATCTTGACTTTAGCAAAGTTTTTGATACGGTCTCCCACAGTATTCTTGCCAGCAAGTTAAAAAAGTATGGATTGGATGAATGGACTATAAGGTGAATAGAAAGCTGGCTAGATCATCGGGCTCAACAGGTAGTGATCAATGGCTCGATGTCTAGTTGGCAGCCAGTATCAAGCAGAGTGCCCCAGGGGCTGGTCCTGGGGCCGGTTTTTTTCAACATCTTCATTAATGATCTGGATGATGATATGGATTGCATCCTCAGCAAGTTCATGGATGACACTAAGCTGGGGGGGAGAGGTAGATATGCTGAAGGGTAGGATAGGGTCCAGAGTGACCTAGGGGGATTGGGCCAAAAGAAATCTGATGAGGTTCAACAAGGACAAGTGCAGAGTCCTGCACTTTGGATGGAAGAATCCCATGCACTGCTACAGGCTGGAGATCGACTGGCTCAGTGGCAGTTCTGTAGAAAAGGACCTGGGGATTACAGTGGATGAGAAGCTAGATATGAGTCAACAGTGTGCCCTTGTTGGCAAGAAGGCTAATAGCATATTAGGCTTCATTAGTAGGAGCATTGCCAGCAGATCGAGGGAAGTAATTATTCCCCTCTATTTGGCACTGGCGAGGCCACATCTGGAGTATTGCATCCAGTTTTGGGCCTCCCACTACAGAAAGGATGTGGACAGATTGGAGCGAGTCCAGCGGAGGGCAACAAAAATGATTAGGGGCTGGTGCACATGACTTCTGAGGAGAGGCTGAGGGAACTGGGCTTATTTAGTCTGCAGAAGAGAAGGATGAGGCGGGAATTGATAGCAGCCTTCAACTACCTGAAGGAGTTTCAAAGAGGATGGAGCTAGGCTGTTCTCAATGGTGGCAGATGACAGAACAAGGAGCAATGGTCTTAAGTTGCAGTGGGGGAGGTCTAGGTTGGATATTAGGAAAAACAATTTCACTAGGAGGGTGGTGAAGATTACCTAGGGAGGGGGTGGAATCTCCATTCTTAGAGGTTTTTAAGGCCTGGTTTGACAAAGCCCTGGCTGGGATGATTTAGTTGGAGTTGGTCCTGCTTTGAGCAGGGGGTTGGACTAGATGACTTCCAGACGTCTCTTCCAACCCTAATCTTCTATGATTCTATGATTGGTTCTTAGCCCTATGTTGTTTAACATTTTTATCAATGACCTGGAAGAAAACATAAAATCATCAGTAACAAAGTTTGCAGATGACCCAAAAATTACAGGAATGGTAAATAATGAAAAGGACAGATCACTGACTCAGAGCAATCTGGCTTGCTTGGTAAATTGGGTTCAAGCAAACAATATGCATTTTAATATGGCTAAATGTAAATGTATGAGCCAGAAATAAAGAATGTAGGTCAGACTTACAGGATAGGGGGCTCTATCCTAGGAAGCAGTGACTCTGCAAAAGGCATGGAGGTTGTGGTGGATAATCAGCTGAACATGAGCTCCTAGTGTGATGTTATGGCCAAAGTGACTAACACAATCCTGTGATGCATAAATAGGGGAATCTCGAATGGGAGTAGAGAGGTTATTTTACCTCTGTATATGACACCGATGCAACCACTGCTGGAATATTTTGTCCATTTCTGGTGCCCACAATTCAAGATGGATGTTTATAAATTGGAGAGGGTTCAGAGAAGAGACATGAGAATGATTAAAGGATTAGAAAACCTGCCTTTTAGTGATAGCCTCAAGGACCTCAATCTAGTTAGCTTGCCAAAGAGAAGGTTAAGGGGTGACTTGATTACAGTCAGTAAGTATGTACATGGGGAAAAATATTTTATAATGAGCTCTTCAGTTTAGCAGAGAAAGGAATAACGTATCCAATGGCTGGAAGTTGAAGTTAGACAAGTTCAGATGGGAAATAAGATGTAATTTTTTAATGGTGAGAGTAATTAACCATTGGAATAATTTAGCAAGAGTCACGATGGAATCTCCAATTTTTAAATCAAGACTGGATATTGTTCTAAAAGATATGCTGTAGGATTTATTTGGGGGAAGTTCTTTGGCTTGTCCTATTCAGGTGGTCAAACTAGATGATCACAATGGTCCCTTCTGACCTATGAGTCTATGAAACTTTAATTGAGGCTTTATTTCATTATCCAGAACAAAAGCCAGAGTTGAGGGATGTGGAAAAGGGAACAGATTTGGTCTGAAGGCATGATAAAGGTGGAGTGGGGGCAGAGGGAGGGGCAGAGAGAGAGAAGGATAGATGTCCTCTGGCAGCCCTGGAGTGACTAGGAAGAGGTGCTCACAGTAGGTCTTTCAGATGCTGATGAGCTGCCCACCGTAAGCCTCAGCAGTAGTGCTCAAAAACCCAGTGACTTGTTCATTTCTGCAATGCTTTGTGAAGGGAATGCAGCAGTTGTGACAGGCCCTAAACAGGCATGCGGTGACAGACTCAAGACAGATCCCACCCTGGGTAGTGCAGTCTCTCTCCGCTACGCTGCCAGGGTATCTCTACTATGACCTGAAGTGGCCACAACCAAGAGCAAGAGGGTGGCTCATGTTCCATTCCTATTCAGTCTTTGGCCTCTCCCCTGAGACTGTTGACAAGGATGTCAAATTAGTCACTTCTGATGATGGTTTATGTGATGCAGACAATGGTAAACTGGCCTGAGACCACAAATTTTGCATAACCCAGTAAATAGTAGATAATGACTTTTGATTACTACTGACCTGGCAAGATTTGACCTGGGGACGTAGGCGTAAAATAAAGCTGGTATCACAGTGTCAATATCCTGAACCATCCATATTTCTTTGAAAACTACACTTGCATATTTTCACCAGCTCTGTACCCATTTTAAAGCAGCTTGGGATGAGCGTGTACTGGGCTTAAAATATCTTGTACGTGTGTTTCTGTTCTTAGCAACTTGCAACATTTTTACTTCAGTTCTACTTCTTGCACATGTAATTACCCTGCAATGTTCTGGAAACCATTTAATTCATTTGTAATTTACCTATAATTCATTCTCTTGGCTTTTACAGGAGTCATATCTGGCATGTTAGTATGAGTTCAGCAACATGCTCATGTAAAAAAGAAAGAAAAGTGATTTAAAATGTCCTGCTTTGGGAGAGCACGGGCAAAAAACCCTATAATCCATCATCCAGAATAAAACACATTATAAAATGAGAATAAGGGTCAGAGGTGATTTGAAGCAATCTGCCTATACAGGGCATTAATGATCTAGAAATGCTGTATATGTACCAACCATAACTATCTAACCCATAAGAACATCCAAACACATTTTAAACAACAATCAATAAAAATAGTGATGTTGGCACAGGGTGTTTTCTTAGGATTGACTGGTTGGGATTAATGGCCCACAATGGTGCTTTGAGTCATCAACAACTTTCAGTAAGATATTAACCCACATGAACAGCCCAGAGCATTCTTTGTTTTTGATTAGCCATTTGTAGTCTGACAAGCTGAAAACACATTAATTTAAACCAACACAGAAAAGTTTATACCAGTATAGATCTGCAGTATCTTCACTGGTTGCTCCAGTTATACAGATGCAAATGCATTTAGAATTTGGTCCTAAATTATTTTTTACATGACTTTTGATTCACAGTCTTATACTTCAAAGTAACTTCTTACACAGTGCAGGACCATAGAAAGGCAGTGCTTCCAGGTGCTGTGCCAATGACTCACATTTAAGGAATGTGCGACTAATAGCTGCGAGAATGTGCAACTAAAATGGCAAATCATGTAGATCACAGGTGTGACTGCACTTTCAGAGCATGTATGATCACAGGTGACACTGCATGCAAATGAGAGGCTCTGCAATAATCATTGCACAACTCTTATACCCTCTGAAAACAAAGGGCTTGGTCCTGCAATCCTTATGCCTAATCCAAATGTGGTCCTACTCGCTAGTCTACAAAAATGGCCTCTTTAACTCACAAGATCTTCTCTGTATGTGTAAGCAGATGGGAGTCTGGGTATCTTGGAGACAAAAATCTTGAGCTGAAAGAAACAGAGCACAGGGTGGGAGTGCAGACCACATGGGAGTAGGCTGCATAGTTACTTGTTAGGGGACTAAATACACAAATGGATGGTAACTTGAAGATTAAAACATGGTCTACCTAGTATTTGATCCCAGGACCCAGAGCTAGAACCCTATATGCAATAAAGGAGAAGACCACCCAGCTTATTGCACAGACTGCAGAATATATTTACTTGGATTCTATTATGGTGTCCATCATAATGGTGTCTGAGGGTCTGAGAATGTACAGCTACTTATCTTGTGGCCAACCTCTATGTCTACTAATAAGGGTTAGAAAGAAATTTTCCCTGGAACAGTTCATCCCATAATTGCCTACCTCATAGTTTCTTGCATTTTTCTCTGAAGCAGCTGTCATTGGGCACTGTCAGACAGGGTATTAGACCAGACAGACCACTGTTCTGATCCTGTATGGCAATTCCTATGTTCCTATGGTGCTAGCAGCTCATAGGACCTAAACAGATCAGCTAAGGCCAGAGCAGCTGAAATGGAGGAGGAGAAAGAGACAGACAGGAAGAACAACTCAAACCGGTTGTCCTGGTTCTTAAGTAATTGAAATTTATAGTTGAAAGGGACTAAGCTGTTTATATGTGTGCCAACTTCCAGCAGAGGTAGATCACTAATGTACAGAGATGGTCCCTCCAGGACAAGGAGCAGGGAGCACTTGTAAGATGCAAACAGACTGCAATGCTAGTAGACCTAGAAATAGCAGTAGTGGGTATGTGGTGGCCCTAAGAAGCATTCAGCGTGGCAGACTTCATGAGATGTCTTGACAAACTTCCAGTGAGTGCTGGGGAGAGGAGTCTGGGGTCATAGTACCAATAAAGAAGTGAGCTGTAAGAGAGAAGTCCTGAAGCTAAACTTGGGTTATTAGGAAAAGATTTAAATCATGGGCTTTCTCTGAATGACTTCAGGTTTCATGAGCAGGGTCAGTCAGACATTGGGAACCTTCAAGGTATCAATGCATGGATGAGGAGGCTGGACTCTGTATTAGGCATAGGGAATATTTGGGAGAGGTGGGGAGCCTGCTTTGAGGGAATGAGCTCCACCTTAGCCAAAGGAAAGCAGACTGCTGGCACAGAAAACCAACTTGATTTTGGAGGATTATTTAAACTAAGAGCAGGGGAAAGATTACGGGTACTGAAGAACACTCAGGTGGAAAAAAGACCTCTGTTAGAGCTGTCAGTAATATAAAGGTAGTAAGAGGTGGGACAGAAATGGCAGCTTATCTGGAGGAGGGTCACTGAGATCAGAGTTACATTCTGTAGAAGCACCAGGGTTTCAGACAAAGATGTTAAACATAAGCACACAGCCATAATTAAACCATAAATGTCAGTTGTGTGAATGTTGAGTGCAAAAATAGGGGACCTGGAATACCTGGCAATAGAAGAGGAACTTAACATAGTGGGTTCTTCTGAAATATGGTAGAATGATAAAAATCAATGGGATATTTTATCCTGGGTATAAACGATACAGAGAGGACCGATTCGGTCAAAGAAATAGGAGAGTAGCATTGTGCTTAAAAGATTTCATAGTGACTGAGAGAAAACTTCTGAGTGGAGAAGACCACACAAAAGAATCTGTATTGATAAAAATCCCAAAGGTTAAGAATACAAATACACAAGCAGAATTATACAACTGGTTTCCATATTGGGTAAAAGAACATGAATGCGCAACATTAAAGGAGATGAAAGAGGCAATGAAATATAATAGTGGGTGTCATCAGCTACTCACACAAACTGATTAAATATCACAATGGGATGGATAAAGAAACAATTTCTGTAAAAGTTCTGCCATGGGTTAGAAACTAGCTAAGAGATCAATCATAGTAGGAATAGGTGGTTGATTTCCTTTTCAAGATGAGAAAAGGAGAAGAGTGAGTTGCTGCCAGGATTTGTTTGTTGATCTGAAAAAGGATTTTAATAGTTGTGTTAGGGAAATTGGGCATAGCTGTGAACAGCTCTTTCTGTTATTGTATTTATTTATTAAACTAATTGTATTTGACTCTGTAAAGTTTTGTTTGCAACTGTTTATATGTAAGATGCTAAACAAAATAGTCGTATTGCATTTGACTGCAAGAAGACTGATCTTCATGTAATTTTGATGAAATAGAACAGTTTTCTGGCTCTCCTAGGTGGAATAAGATTAAATGGAGCTGATTATCGCTCAAGATCTCAGGCCATATATCCTTACAAAAAAGAAACCACCTGCATTTTCTTCTGCCGCATCCCTATCCCCATCAGATTCTTTCCTCTCCATCCATCCTCCCCACTAGTGGACTTTTTGGTCTCTTCTAACTCATTGCACCTTTTGGTTTTCTCTTTGATGCCCTGCCACCAAGGCCCTCAGACCTGGATACTCTAGGTTTCTGCCTTCATATGCCCACTAGAATACACACTTGGAAACTTATTCATAGAAATTTAGGGCTGGAAGGGACCCCAGAGGCTATCTAGTCCAGCCCCTATTCTGAGGCAGGACCAGGTATATGTAGACTGTTCTTGACAGATGTTTGTCTAACCTGTTCCTAAAACCTCGAATGATGGGGATTTCACAACTTCCCTTGGAAGCCTATTCCAGAACTTAACTATTTTATAGTCACAAATTTTTAGTAATACCTAACCTGATTCTCACTTGTGGCAAACAAAGATGATTACTTCTTGTCCTACCTTCAGTGGACATGGAGAACAATTGATCACTATCCTCTATATAAAAACCCTTAACATAACTGAAGATTATCAGGTTCCCCTCAGTCTTCTTTTCTCAAGACTAGACATGCCCAGTTTTTTTAACCTTTCCTCATAAGTCAGTTTTCTAAAATCTTTTATCATTTTTGTTGCTCTCCTCTCAACATTCTCCAGTTTGTACATGTCTTTCCCAAAGTGTGTTGCCCAGAACTGGACAGTACTCCAGTTGAGGCCTCACCAGTGCTGAGAAGAGTGGGACAACTACCTCCTATGTTTTACATATAACACTCCTGTTAATACATGCCAGAATTATATTACCCTTTTAAGCCACTACATCGCATTGTTGACTCCTATTCATCTTATATCCACTCTAACCCTTAGATCATTTTCAGCAGTACTACTACCTAGCCAGTTATTCCCCATTTTGTATATGTGCATTTGACTGTTTTTTCCTTCTAAAGTGTAGTAGTCTGCATTGGTCTCTATTGAATTTCTTCTTGTGAATTTCAGAACAAATCTCCCATTTATCAAGGTCTTTTTGAACTATAGTCCTGCCCTTCAAAATGCTTGTATCCCCTTGCTGCCATCTGCAGAGTTTAAGCATAGTCTCCACTCCATCATCTAAGTTATTGATTTGTATTCCTCTAGCATCTTTAATCCAGTGTGTCGGTGCTTTACAAACATTCATGAATCTTGTGTGGAAGGTGAGCTAAATAGCACCATCCCCATTTTACAGACAGGGGAATCAGAAGCAGAGAGAAGTAAAGTGACATGCCCAAGGTAGCAGAGTCTTAGCAGCAGAGCTGGGAAGAGAATACTGGCATCATGATTCCCAATCTTCTCCTCTACCCACTAGAAAATGGAAAAATGTTGCTTTGTAGTGGTGTGGTTGCCTGTTTACTGATGTGTGTACATCAGTGTTACCATGGTATTCACAAAAAGTATAGGGGATACTACAGATGTGTTATTAGGCAAAAAGCAGAATTCTAAAGATCTAAATGACAATTAATGTGCATATTTTTGGGGTGGAAATTGTTGGTATCAAGCAAAAAGTAACTGGGAACTTAATTTTCAAAAATCTAAATGACATCAGTCAGCTCAGCTGAAATCCTTCACAGCAAGAGGCTATGGTGAATGCTGCAAGATTTGTTTATGTTAGCCCTGTATGCCAAAGTGAAATAACCTCGCAGCATCACTCAGCAAAGAGTCATTCAGTGTTTATTAACAGTAATTCCAATTGATCCATAGTCCACTTTAATTTAAACAAGAAGACTGAGATCCAGCATCCAAAATATTTTAAAGCATCTGCTACTCTTTAGGGACTTTCATTCCTGTAACATTACCTTTTGGTGTGATTAATATGGTTTCATTTGGATGGAAATAGTTGTGATCCTCCCAACAAATTATTTGATTGATAAAAAGAATAATAAACTTTCAAAGTGACATTAAAAGACTTGGATCTTGAAGGTTTAAGTGTAAGTAATAAAACTTGACAAGGAGACTACATAGCGTAAAAGGATAGACTCTACAGAGCGGTAGCCCAATTTTTCAAACCTGATTTCCTAAAGTCAGTTACCCGAACAGAAATGACCTCATTTTCCCCATTCCTCACAATAGCCCCACTCGCGGTTGCTCAGCACTTGCAGCTCCCATTGACTTACTTTATTTATTTGTGTTATGGTAGCAGCTAGAGCAGTGATTCTCAACCAGGCGTACACAGAGGTCTTCCTCACGGTACTCGGCTCATCTAAATCAGTGTTTCTCAACCTGGGATGAGTTATGGGAGATTGCAAGTGCAGGGCTGGCATTAGGGGGTGGCAAGCAGGGCAATTGCCCTGGGCTCTATGCCATAGGGGCCCCCACAAGGCTAAGTTGCAGGCTTCAGCACTGCCACCTGGGGCTCGGGCTTTAGACAAGGCTCACAACTGAAAAACAGGCTCAAGTATCACACTGAAATGTAAGTACAATATTTATATTCCAATCTATTTATTGTATAATGATATGGTGAAAATGAGAAAGTAAGCAATGTTTCAGTAATAGTGTGCTGTGACACTGGTGTATTTTTGTCTGATTTTGAAAGCATGTAGTTTTAAGTGAGGTGAAACTTGAGGTACGCAAGACAAATCTGACTAAGACAAATCCGACTCCTGAAGAGGTACAGTAGTCTGGATAGGTTGAGAACCACTGACCTAGAGGACCCAGCCAAGACCAGGGAAGCACTCTTGTACACAGAGTAACAGACAAATCCCAACCCCAATGATCACTATCTAAATCAACAAGATTGACAAAAGATGGGAGGGGAAACAAAGGCACGGAGAGGTAAAATGACATGTCCAATTCACACATCAGGTCAGGAGCAAAACTGAGGGTAAAATCCTGGCCCCAGTAAAGTCAATGGTAATGGTCTCCTGACTCCCAGGCTAGAGCCCCAATCACTAGGCCATATGATTGAATTTATGGGTGCTGAGTATTTCTAAAAATCTTGCCACTTCTAGGCACTTCATGCCTAGGGATTGTTGAAGGTGCCTATTTTTGAAAAAGTTTAGCCTAGAGCTCTAACTTTTTTAGGTTAGAAATAAAAAATACTGTACAATGGAAGCAAGTACTCTCTGGTCATGGTGCTGATTTTGATAATGTTCTGTAAAGAAAAAGAATGGTAAGGTGGGGGGATCTAAACACACAGACACACACACACAAATTCTTACCTGCTCTTCCTACATACATTCTTTAAACACCACCCCCATCCCTCGCCGGACTAAATTTGTGGACTTCTAGGTACTTGGGAAAAATGGCTGTGATTGCAGTAGTTAGATCTACTCCTCCACCCTCTCCCTCCCAGATAATTGGCTGGGACAAGCTCTTCAAAAATCTGTTCTAGTCACATATATTAACATAAGAACATAAGAATGGCCCTACTGGGTTAGACCATAGGTCCATCTAGCCCAGTATCCTGTCTTCTGACAGTGGCCAGTGCCAGGTGCCCCAGAGGGAATGAACAGAGCAGGTAATCATCAAGTGATCCATCCCCTGTTGCTCATTCCCAGCTTCTGGCAAACAGAGGCTAGGGACACCATTCCTGCCCATCCTGGCTAATAGCCATCGATGGACCTGTCCTCCATGAATTTATCTAGTTTTTTTTTTAACCCTGTTATGGTCTTGGCCTTCACAACATCCTCTGGCAAGGAGTTCCACAGGTTGACAGTGAATTGTGTGAAGAAATACTTCCTAGTAGGTTTAAAACAAATAAAAGGAAGTATTTCTTCACACAATGCACTGTCAACCTGTGGAACTCCTTGCCAGAGGATGTTGTGAAGGTCAAGACCATAACCTAGTAGGTTTAAAACAAATAAAAGGAAGTATTTTTTCACACAATGCACATTTGGTGACCTCCTAGTTCTTGTGTTATGAGAAGTAGTAAACAGCACTTCCTTATCTACTTTCTCTACACCAGTCATGATTTTATAGACCTCAATCATATCTCCCCTTAGCCATCTTTTTTTCAAGCTGAAAAGTTCTAGTCTTATCAATCTCTCCTCATACAGAAGCCGTTCCATACCCCTAATAATTTTTGTTGCCCTTTTCTGAACCTTTTCCCATTCCAATATATCTTTTTTGAGGGCAACCACATCTGCACACAGTATTCAAGATGTGGGCGTACCATGGATTTATATAGATGCAATATGATATTTTCTGTCCTATTATCTATCCCTTTCTTAATTATTCCCAGCATTCTATTTGCTTTTTTGACTGCCACTGCACATTGAGTGGGTGGTTTCAGAGAACTATCCACAATGACTCCAAGATCTCTTTCCTGAGGGGTAACTGCTAATTTAGATGCCCATCATTTTATATGTATAGTTGGGATTATGCTTTCCAATGTGCATTACTTTGCATTTATCAACATTAAATTTCATCTGCCATTTTGTTGCCCAGTCACCCAGTTTTGAGAGATCCTTTTGTAGTTCTTCGCAGTCTGCCTGGGTCTTAATTATCTTTACATTTAGAAGCCAGAAGTTTTCTGTTCTAAATCATATGGCATTTTGTGTTCTGTATTTTTTCAGCATGGAGTAATTCTTCATGCAGTGGAAACTCATTTTTATCAGAATATTGCAGCAGTGGTAATAATCTAGCTCTGTTCATGCTGCATAAACCCGCCGGTTTCTTTATGAAAGAGGAGTGTTTTTCCCATGTCTCCATTCTGCCATTTTGTAGATTAGTCATATAAAAATTCACATTTTAACATTGTCTACATACAGTATCTGCCATCATGTAACTGTTTCACCCTCAATGACTCAGTCATTCAGCTAAGGTTTTACATCTGACAGCTCCAATTAGTCTAGCATTGAGGAGAATGTGGAAACTAGGAAGACACTTCTATCATTGACTTTTTATTTTCCTTTCATATACCAAATGAGTTACTTATAAACCTGATTTGAATAAACAAATGATTTATACTGTATTTATCAATGCTACTTATAATCTATGGTTAAAGTTATGTAGCCTCAAACTTCTATCATATCCACAGATATGAATCCATCAGCGCCACCCCACTCCTCTTTCCCAGCTTCCTCTAAAACCCAAATACTTCCTCCATCCCAGAGCAGACTGAATTCACATGGAGAAATGGGTGTCAAACCTTTATTCAGGACTTCCCCACATCCCACTCCCTGTGCTGTGTAGAATCACACTGATTCCACTGTGCGCAGGTCCCTATGTGGCCCTTCCTTGGATTAGAGGCTCTATAGTAGATACTAATAGTTACCACTTACTTGTAAACCACATACCTTTCAAATATCCTACATTCTAATCCTAAAGTTAAGTGTGTTTCATTCTGACTGTGTTCCCTCTCTCTTCTGGTTTACATCAGAAATAAAGAATGATGCAACAGAAGTTATAGAACAAGTTCTTTAAATTAAAGGAATGAAGCCCACAGCATTTTGAGTTTCCTGCAGGAATAATTATTTTATTATTTTAATTATTATTTATTATTTTAATTATCACTGTGCATTTTTGCCATGGCAGGTTGAGAGGAATAGCAAGGCAATCATTCTGCAGATATGTCTAGACAGCAATCAGATATGAGATTGCAGCTCAAGTAGATATACCTGCAGTAGCATGGTTTTAAAACAGCAGTGTAGCTGCAGCAGTGGAGGCCAGCAACCTGAATAGATACACAGGATTCCGGGTGTGCTTGTACAACCTGCACTGAACCCTTGAGGCTGCATATACACTACTTTTTTTTAGTCATGCTACTGTGGGTATATCTGCCTGAGATCCAATCACTCTTCTGACTGCAGAACAAGCATACCAGGACAGGTACTACCCAGGTAAACTTTGTACTTACAGAGTGCTGTATCTCTCAGTGGGAGTAGAGGCTGTTCAGCATATTGCAGGATCAGGCCTAAAGTCTTTATCAAAGTTTTCTATGAGGCAGCAGCAATAGTCCAAAAAATGCATCCGAAGAAGTGGGTTGTAGCCCACGAAAGCTTATGCTCTAATAAATTTGTTAGTCTCTAAGGTGCCACAAGTACTCCTGTTCTTTTAGTCCAAAAAAGATTCTACAGGGCTCTGGTTTGAAGTTAGGAAAGTATCACAGTTATGAATTGAGTTCTTTTCCTCCATCTCTATGAGGGGTACTGATTTCATTCTCTGCAGTCCTATTTTATGACCCATATCACCCCTGTATCAGTGTCACACAATCATTCATGTATTTGTTTTCTCCATAGTCCTGTGGTATAGGGAGCTCATTCCATTTCATGGATGGAGAGCTGAGTAATGGCGATTAAGCAATTTACCCAAAGTCACACAGGAAGCTTGTGGCTAAGCCAGGAAATGAATTTAGAGCTCCCAAGTTCCAGTCCAATGCCTTAACCACAACATCAGCCTTTCTCTTGTTAATAAAGGCAAATCACTATTGCAGTACTGATACTGAAATATTGTGCATCAAATTGGCTATGGAGTTTTCTTGGCAGTCACATGGATGGGGTGTATAGTTCTACAGTCACTTAGCAATCATTAGTACCTGATTTATTAGAGGACTACCAATCACTTTATTGCAAAATACTTCTAATCAGATCACATCTAATTAAACATTTGGAACAAGCTGTACAGTGATTTATTTCAGATGCTACTCAGCATAGCTGCAACAAGTGACCATGTTATTCATTTTATTTTCTCTCATTATAGTTGATTGTGATACACCTCTCCACATTCATCAGGCTATTCAGTAAGGAGCAATTCCATGGGAAATTAAATTAAAAAGAGAGCTTGCTGCTAGCCGCAGACAAGGGTTAATGTATGCTTTTTGACTGTACCCTTGCTACATGCAAGTGGCCAGATTATCTTGCTGAGAATATCTGCTGTTAACCATAACACCCATGAATGTGTTTCAGAAATATACTGATCGGTCACAGATGGTGACAGCTATTAAAAGATTAGTTTCAACAGCTGTGGGCAGAACGTGTTGCTGGAATCAACCACACAATGTTGCTCAGTTTTTTTTAGATGCTGGCATGTACCTTAGATTTTTCAAAACCTCCGATGGAAAAGCAGTGCACTTGGCCATGTAATAAACCCATCGGGGCGCACTACTGCCTGTTCCTCCAAGCAGAAAGCTGTTTGGAGGCTCACCAGTAGGGCGTGAATTGTTGTATGCCTGCTAGCTCCAGCCTACAGCCGGCCAAACCAGCAGAAAAGCAGTTCAGAATGTCCTTTCAGATACAAAATGGGAGTTGTCTTTGTCAGAATTCATGACCCCTTTCACTTTTTTTGTTAGTGAACATTCATACAAATAAAATTCTGTACACAAGCATGGTTGTGGACAGGGCAACTGTCCCAAATACTCATCCAAACATGAATTTGGCCTGACATACTTGCATGGCCACTCTTATTATTTATTAGTTGGCTGCACCCAGATAAGGATCAGGGCCCCATCCTGCACTTATGCAGACAGACCCATTTCCAGTCCCATACAGCTTAAAATCTAAAAGATAAAACAAAGTGTGTGTAAGGGGGTGGGGCTTAGGGATAAGGAATCCAATATACAAGCAAAGCAATCAGGACCATGATGGCCCCTGGCTCCGTCATTCCAACTCGGTCATCTTTTACCCAGTTGTGGGATTTTTATTAGGGCAGTTGAGTAAACAGGAACAATAGAGCAGGGGAAAAGAGGGAAGGATTAAAAAGACACCTGAAGAGCAGGAATGGTGAGGCTGACAGTGGAGGAACAGGAAGGGAGAAAGGGGCAGGAGGAATTTGGAACAACCGTCCAATCAGCAGAAAAGAAAGTGTCCAGACAGAGCTTAAATTGTGAACAGTAGTATGAGTGCACTAGCAGCTGTGACCTGCGGGACAGAAAGAAACATGGATAGCGGCTGGCCCCCTCCTTGCCTGGCTGCTGCTGTAGGCCATTTCTGGGGGAGTCTCTGTGACTGCCAAAGCTTGTTGGGCACCGTATACTAAAGATAAAACATACGTTACACTGGCAAAACAGAAGTGAAATTAGAACTCCTAAAATATCAATTATCAGAGGGGTAGCCATGTTAGTCTGAGTCTGTAAAAAGCAACAGAGGGTCCTGTGGCACCTTTAAGACTAACAGAAGTATTGGGAGCATAAGCTTTCGTGGGTAAGAACCTCACTTCTTCAGATGCAAGTCTTGAAGAAGTGAGGTTCTTACCCACGAAAGCTTATGCTCCCAATACTTCTGTTAGTCTTAAAGGTGCCACAGGACCCTCTGTTGCTTTTTAAAATATCAATGTGTGTCATGAGCTTTAGCTTGAGAACAGAGTTTAACTTTCATGAGCATCTGATCGTGCCTTATTGAAGTCAGAGAGTTTAGCCAATGACAGGAGGATCTGCCCTTTAGTCAAGAGCCCAATCCTGAGAGGTGTTGAGCACCTACAACTTCCATTGAAATAAATAAGTATAGAGGGTGCTGAGCACCTTCTTCAATGTACATGCAAGAATGAATGGCCACTCCCACTGACATCTTTTACTCTTAAGGAACTGTTGAAGACTTCAGTAAAGTTTCTGTCAGTAACCCCTTCAGAATTGCTATTAAGGAAAATGAGGAGCCATGAATGACATCAAGGGCCCTGTTCCTATATAAGATGATGGGGAAATGTCCATTTGGGCAGTGGAAGCAGGATTGAGGCCTATGATTGTAAACTCCATGGGGCAAGTTCTATGTTTGTACAATTCCCAGCATAATGGGGTCCTCGTCCATATATAGGACTCGAAGATGCTACTGCAATACAAATAATAATTGTAAGTCTCAGAAATGTGTTCTTTTCTTCTAGCCAGAATTCCCATCTCTGTGGCTTGTCTAAGACCCACCCTTTATGGAGGTGTTCACTAGGAGAGAAGATGCAATCTTAACTTGAGTTAGTGAACGTAGGTAACTAACCAAAGGGTGGGTGTGTGGGAGTGAGAAATATTATATACATATCACCTAGTTTATTCAAACAGAAGTCTTTTCTAAATGTATCAATTAGCTTAGCTCAGTGCATCAATCAACATTTCAGCTTATGCTGACTTCAGTTTTTGTGGTATCCTCTCCTTTTCAACAGCTGTTGCTCTTAAAAGAAACTTCTTTTATATGTGGTCCATTTTTAGAGTTCCAAGCTCTGAAACATCCAGATTCTTCTAGTACTGGACATTTTGGGTAGTTAGGGTTGTCATTTTCCAAAACCACATTTAATTTGTTTATTACCTCATCCCAGAACTTACAACCAAAACATGTGTAACTAATTACTTTGAGAATGTCCACAGCTCCAGTAAGTATCATTCCCTTTAATCCAGCTATTTTTCATTCTGTCTGGTGTCCAATAAATCCTACAGAGAATTTTCTGCTGGATCAATTTGATTTTGTGCTCATGTGCAAATGCATTTATGTAGCAGAATATACTGTTCCATCTCCTGTTATTAATGTGGTATTAGAGATCCCAGTTCCAAGAATTCCTCTTACTCTCTGTCAAGCATTTCAAGGGTGTTAAAAGGAAGGTTATAAAATGAAGACACCAAGTCTCTGGTCTTGGTAAATAATGTCTGAAATTGCCAAAAGAGGAAGCTGATTTAGGACTACACTATGCCTGATGCTTATTCAATTGTAAATAATTCCACTATATTTTATTTAGATTATCCTTTTTGAAAGAACTATTGAATAAATATAATACACCTATTGATCTGCAGTGGAGTCACAAGGTGGATAATGCTGACCCATTTTGCCTAGAATATTTTAAGTTTCTGCTGTATTTGGATAACTAAGTTATTTCCAGATCATCATATTTATATGGACAATTTTTAGAAAGTTTAGCCTAAATTTTCAGGCAGTTGGATGCCAAAAATCCCCCATGCATAAATCAGTGTTGCATACGCACATCATAGGAATAGACTCTTTCAAGTAAAGTTTATGAATAGGATTATCTGACTGGGTTGCTTGCAACCCCAGGGGACTGGACTTGATGACCCGGGAGGTTCCTTCCAGTCCTAGGTCTCTAACCACGCTTGCTCACATGAATTGGAGAAATTGGACATTTAAGTTAGATATGTACAAAAGTGCCCACCCAGTTATGCACATACCTGTTTAAATTTGCGACTGAATTGCCAGAGTGGTGGCTGCATTATAAATCCATATGCCACATGTACATTGAAGAAAGTGCTCAGCACCCTCTATTTAATTCATTGGAGGTTGTAGGTGCTCAACACTTCTCAGGATTGGACTTTTGACTAAAGGCCAGATCCTACTGTCCTTGAAGTCCATAGCTAAACTCTCTGACTCCAGTCAGATGCTAATGAAGGTTAAACTTTGCTCTCACACATGTGACTTCAATGGATTTGCACCACTGTTGCTAACAGCAGACTCTGGTTGTAAATATGAACTATTATTTCTAGTAGGATGGGGTTTAGTCACCTGGATTCTAATTTAAGAACATAAGAATGGCTATACTGAGTCAGACCAATGGTACATCCAGCCCCATATCCTGTCTTCCATCATTGGCTGGTGCCAGATGCTTCAGAGGGAATGAACAGAACAGGGCAATTATTGAGTGATCCATTCCCAGTTGTCCAGTCCCAGCTTCTGGCAATCAGAGGTTTAGGGATGCCCAGAGCATGGGATTGCATCCTTGACTATCTTGGCTAATAGCCATCGATGGACCTATCCTCTATGAACTTATTTAATTCTTTTTTGAACCCAGTCATGCTTTTGGCCTTCCCAGCATCCCCTAGCAACTAGTTCGACAGGTTGACTTTGCGTTGTATGAAGAAATACTTCCTTTTGTTTATTTTAAACCTGCTGCCTATTAATTTCATTGGGTGCCCCCCGGTTCTTGTATTATGTGAAGGGATAAATAACACTTCCTTATTCACTTTCTCCACATCATTCATGATTTTATAGACCTCTATCATATCCACCTTTGGTCATCTCTTTTCTAAACTGAACAGTCCCAGTCTTTTTTATCTCTCCCCATATGGCAGCTGTTCCATCCCCCAATCATTTTTGTTGCCCTTCACTGTACTTTTTCCAATTCTAATATCTTTTTTAAGATGGGGCCAGCAGAACTGCAGACAGTATTCAAGGTGTGGCATTTATAGAGTGGCATTATGACATGTTCCATTTTATTATCTATCCCTTTCTTAATGGTTCCTAGTATTCTGTTAGCTTTTTTGACTGTTGCTGCACATTGAATGGATGTTTTCAGAGAACTATCCATAATGACTACAAGATTTCTTTCTTGAGCGGTAACAGCTAATTTAGACCCCATCGTTTTATATGAATTTGAAATATCTGTGAATAATCTCATGAATAAGGGAATTTTAATACCTGCAAATCTATACATGTGAACTTTCATCCTAATCTTTCTTTTAGCAGTACATCATTATTTTAAGCACAGTTCCAATTTTTGTTAAAAGGCATAATTAAGGTTATTAGATGCTATCTTTTATTTTGTCAAATGTCAGCAATATTGTTGGTGCTGTCCAAGACACTCTGCCCCAGCAATTTTACAGTCTAGAAGACAAACACAGAAAGACTAGACTCCTTGGGAGACCTAGGAAAAGGGCTGACTTCATATTTTCATTTCCTTTTTCTCATTTTGATAATTTTCCATTTATTATGCATATGGAACTTGGAGGAGAAGTTAGTCTTCAGGATAATAGACCTTATATATGCATGCTATTATATGCAGAGTCCAAGCCTGCAAACACTTACATGCATATAAGTGTGTGTGCACTTATGAGAGTGTGCGTACACACTTATTACTGCTTGTAGTCCCATTGACCTTAATGAGCCTATGCACAAGAGTAAATGTGTGCGATAGTAAGAATTTCCAGGATCAGACCATAAAAATCAGATCTTAACGTATGTAACGTGACCAAATGTACTACATTCCATTCAGAAGTCCAGATGATCTCATGTAAGGTAATTCATTGTGTCCCCATCTGTTTCAGATTTGAAGAAAACTATTTAGTTGGAAGAACACATTTTGTGTCATCCTACTGTAGAACAGCTTTAGTAGCATACTTGTTTTTCATAATCTACAGGACTGGAAAGTCCTATGAACTGCGTAAGATACGCATCTCGGATCAGATTCTGGTCTAAGATTTATCAGTGAAACCCCATGGACTTAAATGAGGTTGCACCATTGTAAATGAGAGCAAAATTTCTCTTATAGGGGAAACGTGTGCCTGGATAATCAGAATATAGTTACGTCAAATGATTGGAAAGTATTTAATAGTCCATCTGTTGCATATTTTCCAATTATGACATTGCACAGTGCTGTCCTTTTGAATAATTAGTCTATTTTTCCATAGAGTAGAGAATTTAGGCTTGTAATTCACATTAATGCTAATTAGACAGAGGATAGACATAGAATCATAGAACTGGAAGGGACCTTGAGAGGTCATCTAGTCCAGTCCCCTGAACTCAAGGCAGGGGTAAGTATTATCTAGACCATCCCTGACAGGTGTTTGTCCAACCTGCTCTTAAAAATCCCCAATGATGGGGATTCCACCATCTCCCTAGGCAATTTATTCCAGTGCTTAACCACTCGGACAGTTAGGAAGTTTTTCCTACTATCCAATCTAAACTGCCCTTGCTGCAATTTAAGCCTATTGCTTCTTGTCTTATCCTCAGAGGTTAAGAACAACAATTTTTCTCCCTCCTCCTTGTAACAACCTTTTATGTACTTGAAAACTGTTATCACATTCCCTCTCAGTCTTCTCTTCTCCAGACTAAACAAAGCCATTTTTTTCAATCTTCCCTCATAGGTCATGTTTTCTAGACCTTTAATCATTTTTGTTGCTCTTCTTTGGACTTTCTCCAATTTGTCCACATCTTTCCTGAAATGTGACGCCCAAAACTGGACACAATACTTCAGTTGAGGCCTAATCAGCGCGGAGTAGAGTGGAAGAATTACTTCTCATGTCTTGCTTACCATACTCCTGCGAATATATCCCAGAATGATGTTTGCTTTTTTTGCAACAGTGTTACACTGTTGACTCATATTTAGCTTGTGATCCACTATGACCCCCAGATCCTTTTCCGCAGTACTCCTTCCTAGGCAGTCATTTCCCATTTTGTATGTGTGCAACTGATTGTTCCTTCCTAAGTGGAATACGTTGCATTTGTCCTTATTGAATTTCATCCGACTTACTTCAGACCATTTCTCCAGTTTGTCCAGATCATTTTGAATTTTAATCCTATCTTCCAAAGCACTTGCAACCCCTCCCAGCTTGGTATTGTCCACAAACTTTATAAGTGTACTCTCTGTGCCATTTTCTAAATCATTGATGAAGATATTGAACATATAAATCCCTCAAGTTCTTATGGTAGTACATATACCACCTCCGTATACCATATAGTGATATTGTATGTAATGTATTGGGACTCCCACGCCCCATCCAGCTCCACACCCCCACCCCATATCCACCCCCCCCCCCCCAGACCCCCAGGACTCCCACACCCTATCCAACCGCTCCCCGCCCCCTGACAGGACCCCCAGAACTCCCGACCCATCCAACCCCCTCTGCTCCCTGCCTGCCTCGACCCCTTTCCACACCCCCGCCCCGACAGTCCCCCCCAGAACCCCTGACCCATCCAATCCTCCCTACTGTCTGTCCCTTGACTGCCCCCTCCAGAAACTCCCTGCCCCTTCTCCAGCCCGCTGGCCCCCTTATCCTGCCGCTCAGAACAGCATGTCAGGCTCCGCACGGAGCCCGACACGTGGCTGCGCTCCCCAGTGCAACACACAACCTGGTCCCTGCCCCCGCACAATGCTGCCGGAGCAGGGTGCTGGGCAGCAGGGGAGGGGGAGCAGGGGAGGAGGAGAAGGGGGGAGGAGGAGGAGCTGCCGAGGCCCGATGCGAACGGCCCAGTTGGCGATCTGAGAATACAGGGAGGGAGGGAAGGGGAGTAGCTCTACATTGGCCGGGCTGGACTCCGGCAGCTGATCTGAAGCTGCGGGGGAAGGGCTCTGGCTGCAGGAGCCCCATGCAAGCGGCTGAATTTCCTGCAGCCCTGCCGCGCTCTGCATGGGGGGGAAATCCCAGACATTTGTAGCTATTTACAAATTCCTCCCGGACGCTATTTTTAACCCAAAAAGCCAGACATGTCTGGGAAAATCCAGACGAATGGTAACCCTACTGTCCCAGCCCGTCAGGGTAAGCAGCTGGCGCGCCAGGACACTTTGTTTACTTAGGTTTACCTCTGTGCCTGCGGACGCTCGAGGTAAACAAACCATCTCGGCCCACCAGCGGCTTATCCTGATGGCCCCGGAGCCAAAGTTTGCTGACCCCTGAATTATAGGGTCAGCTTATGAACGGGTTATAAAAATTTTCCATTTTCCATTTTTACTTTTCCATCTTGGTGGGGTCGGCTTATAAACAAACCGGCTTATGATCGAGTATATATGGTAGTTAAGGTTCAGAAAAAGCTTCTTGTTTTCCTCAGCATGTTTGGTTTCTTACTTATTATATATATATTTTATATGGTGCATATTTCTTAAATGTTGTGCAGTAAGTTCATTCCTTAAATAGTTGTACATTGTGGGTTCTTAACACCCCTAAGTGAAAGTGGCCTGATTTTCAGGTGCCTAAATACAGGATACAGGAGCCCAGTTTTAGACACCCAGGTTTGAAAGTGTTGGCCTAAATGTATTTGAGGGGGGATGAAAATATTGGGGTTATTTGTTTAGGGAGAAGACACAGATGTAGAACGTAATGAACGATGTACAGAATATTATTTGGACTTGCATATTTACTAGAGCTGGTCAGGAATCTTTTGACAAAAACTTTTTTTCCTGGAAGAATGTGGAGTTATTGAAACTGAACCTATTCTTGTAAAATTTAGTTTTGACTAAATAGTTTGCCAGGCCTGAAGGGGAGCAGAGAATACATGTGACTGTAGCGTAGGCTGGTGGTTAGGGCACTTAGCTAGGATGTGGGACCAAGTTCAAGTCCCTACTCCAAATCTGGCAGAGCAGGTACTTGAACTAGGGTCTCCTTCCTCCCAAGGGAGTGCCATGACCACCTCCTTTTGGCCATTCTAGGCACGCTCTCACATTTTTTCACAAAAAAACTTCAAAAGGTCTCATTTCCATTGTGATGCAGAACAAAAACAAAACTTCAACTTAAACTTAAACTTGAATGGAATTCAAGTTTTCCTGTCAGGCCTACTACTTATGTTTTGTCGTGAGTAAATGAGAGGTGATTTAAAGATAACACATTTGACATTGATCAAAGGAAATAGTTTAAACTCAACACATAGTTAACATGTAGTTGTCATTGCCACAGGATATTCCTTAGGGATGCCCCCACCTAAAGCCCAGTTTGGGGACCACTTCGATGTTCAAAACTCCCACTAAAACCCTGTAGGTGCTTAAACTCACTTGGCACCTAAGTTTTTGAAGTAAAAATTCCCTAGATGCCTATTCAATTCCCAGATTGACAGAGCCAGACGAGTACCCAGAAGTCACCTCCTACAAGACAGGGCCAACAAAGAAAATAACAGAACACCACTAGCTGTCACCTTCAGCCCCCAACTAAAACCTCTCCAGCGCATCATCAGAGATCTACAACCTATCCTGAAAGATGATCCTTTACTCTCACAGATCTTGGGAGACAGACCTGTCCTCGCTTACAGACAACTCCCCAACCTAAAGCAAATACTCACCAGCAACCACACATCACTGAACAAAAACACTGACCCTGGAACCTATCCTTGTAACAAAGCCCGATGCCAACTCTGTCCACATATCTATTCAAGTGACACCATCATAGGGCCTAATCACATCAGCCATACCATCAGGGGCTCGTTCACCTGCACATCTACCAATGTGATATATGCCATCATGTGCCAGCAATGCCCCTCTGCCATGTACATTGGCCAAACCGGACAGTCTCTACGCAAAAGAATTAATGGACACAAATCTGACATCAGGAATCATAATACTCAAAAACCAGTGGGAGAACACTTTAACCTGTCTGGCCATTCTATGACAGACCTGCGGGTGGCTATCTTAAAACAGAAAAACTTCAAAAACAGACTCCAACGAGAGACTGCTGAGCTGGAATTGATATGCAAACTAGACACAATCAACTCAGGATTAAATAAAGACTGTGAATGGCTGAGCCATTACAAACATTGAATCTATCTCCCCTTGTAAGTATTTTCACACTTGCTTCTTATCAAACTGTCTGTACTGGGCTATCTTGATTATCACTTCAAAAGTTTTTTTTCTCTTACTTAATTGGCCTCTCAGAGTTGGTAAGACAACTCCCACCTGTTCATGCTCTCTGTATGTGTGTATATATATCTCCTCAATGTTTCACTCTATATGCATCCGAAGAAGTGGGTTGTAACCCACGAAAGCTTATGCTCTAATAAATTTGTTAGTCTCTAAGGTGCCACAAGTACTCCTGTTCTTTTTGCTAGATGCCTATGTTTCTGCCTCTGAGTACATACTCTGCTTCCTCCCTATGGGCATCCAGACACCTGTATCCCAGAGTGATTCACAAACCCGGGGAAGACAAGCATTCAGCCACTTAACTTACCTGGGGGGGTCCAATCTGGTAAGCATGCTCAGAGACTGCCTATCAGATTGAGCCTCCATAGGCGAGTTTATAGAAAAACAGTGGCAGAGAGAGGGAGGAGGAGGTGGTGGATCACCTCCCTTATAACTTTTAGCCCAGTGGTTAGGGCACTTACCTGGGAGATGGGAGACTCCCAGTTCGAGTCCCCCCCTCCACCTAAGTGGGAGAAGGGATTTGAATAGGGATCTGCCACCTCTCACGTCAGTGCTCTAACCACTGGAATATTGAATACTCTGATGTGGAGATCTCTGGGCCAAAATTACTCTAAGAGAGAGAGTAAGAGTACGCACAAGCATGAGACTGATTCTACAGCCAGGTGGTTAGAGCACTCAACTAGGATGTGGGTGACCCAGGATCCAGTCTCCCTGCTCTACTGAGGCTGTCATTATTTATTCACAGCATGACAGCTTCAACAGGAGCGACTGAGGGACTCCCTAGCTCAGACTTTCCTTAGCCCAATGGTTAGAGCTCTCACCTCAGAGGATCCCAAGATCAAATCCTTTCTTCCCTTTAGGTGGAGGTGGGACTCAAACTGGGAGTCTCCTATCTTCCAGATGAGTGCCCTAACCATTAGGCTAAAAGTCATGAGGGAGGTGATCCTCCTTCCCATCCTCTCCCCCCCACCATCTTCTTGCTAAAATGACATAGGTGCCCTAACTCAAAAGAGGGTTCCCAGCCAAGAATAGAAAGCAGACATAGTCGCCTCCCTGCACCTGACAAAGGCACCTATCTCAGAGAGGGGTGGGGCTTAGCACACACTCTTCTGGTTGTCATCTCCCATTGACTAGCTTAGGAGGCTCCCGACCTAGCATGCTGGCTTTCGTGGATTCCGTTCTCAGGTGCCTCTCTCTCTCCATTCAGTATGTGGAGAGCCTACATGCCTAACTCAGGCTTTGTGACTTTTTCAGGCAGCTAAATCCTTTTGAGCATTCAGCTCACAGTCTCTCACTGTGATAGAAAGCCCATCTCTGGTATAATTTATTCACATACCTCCATGCAGTAGTTCCCTCAAACCTTGTAGTAAAATGCACTTTCAAATTTCTATAAAAAACATAAAGGAACAGCAGGTTTTTCTCATTCCTCTCTCCCAGGACCTCACCAGCAAATCACTCACCCGAGAGTCAATAGTAGTACTTTGTTCTCAGTTCCCTTTACCATTGAGCCAGAGCCCCACTCTCCAGGCCTCCCTGCCTGACAGTGACCAGTCTTCCTGCAGCTCTTCACCCAATTCTTCACCCTGAGGGCTCCCCATCCTGCAGTGCTCCTCTCCTCCAAGCTACCATGCTCCCTCATGATCCACCCTCCCACAACAACCCTCTTGCTTCTCGGGTAGCTTCACCTGACCATGCTGGATCTTCCCCTTTTTCTAGGGCCACTGCTTGAGCTTTTTGCTCCTCAGGGACCCTCAACTTTGATCAGTTCTCCCCAACAGCTTTCCTCCAAACTCCTCGCTGGCAGCTCACGATTACCGATCTTCTTCCAAGCAACTCCTCCTTGCTGCTTCTTTCTCCTCTGGGTCTCAAGCAGCTCTCAGCTGCCCCTTTCTGCTTCACTGGGTTCTGACTCACCTGGTGTCCTTCCCTCTAGGACCCAGGTGGCCTCTCTTAAACCTAATTGGGGGCCAACTGACCAGTCACAGGTGCACTAGGGCTCTTCCCTCTTAAAGAGCCTGTGTCACCCTGTGACAATATGACTGAGTCAAAGAGCTTAGTAGGATTCAAACAAACATTAGACACCCTGGGGCATAGAAGAATGTATGCTGTGATACTAGCTAGCCACATCATTGGACAGAATCTTACCATGAACTATCAATGGTGAGGAAGAAACTTTGCTCATGGACATTTTACTGCTTTTATTAATATTACAGTAGTGCCTAAAGTGTGCTAGGTGCCATACATGCACACGGCAGGAAGTCACAATCCAGGCCTTGAGAGTTTACAATCTAAAAAAACAAAACACAGAAGAAAGGGGGAGGGGAAGTATACAACATAAAAACATACAAGCAAAGTGAGCAGTGTGGTGATGAGCACACATTGTGTAAATTCCAAGTTTGGGCACTTGGGCCAGGTACTTATTTACTATTAGTTCCTTTTTGAAAAATTCCAGAACTGTCAATTATATGGCTTCTTGAATCTTCCCTTGAAGCTTCTAGTATTAGCCACTGTCAGAAACAGGATATTGGATTTTGATGGACGAGTGGTCTGACATAGGATGGCAATTCCTATGTTTCAGGTACTGACCTACATCACAGAGGTTTTAGAAAGATTGATTTGCAAAGTGCCTTGCTATCACTGATGGAAGTAATTATAGAAGTGTCATCATTGTTATATGTGGTTGACTTGTAAGAGCAGCACATTAACCAGATGCAGTTTTCAATTGACATGTCTGTTAACAACGGTAAAAAACAATAAAATAATGCAAGGACGATTGCAGGAAAAACTGAGCAACAATTCTTTTACCAGTGTAAAATGTAGCCATCAAATTTCTCATTTTTCCTTTCTTTAAATTTCAGCATTCAAGAAAAGCAGCCAAAAATCTGTTTTGAAGCTTGATTCTTTGAGACTCTGCATTTCATCAAAATTTAATGTTCTGTTTCATTATACTGTTTGCTATTCTCAGTAACACAGTCAGCTATTAGAAGGAAATCTTCACCCTCCCGTGTACATTTCCTCCACGTGGTGTAGAGTGCTATGTCGCCATGGGTATATAGGATCCATTCCGTTCCAAGAGGAACAGATGTGAGTGTTCATAAGTCTCATCTTTTCTTTAGTTAATCTGATCTTCCATCTGGCCGATGGAACTAATGCAATAAAAAGGGAGCCAAAAGAAGTGCAAAATAGGGAAAAGAGGTTCTCTTTTCAATATGTTTATTTCTCTTCTAGCTCGAGCTTTCTGGAACTGCTCTCCTTTCATTCAATTAATCATTTAAAATCACATCTCAAAACTTCTCCCTTTTCCTCTTCTTAATACTTCCATTGGTACCACTCAAATGGTTATTTATTGCACTGTGATATTTACCACTGAACATGGTACATCCAGTTTGATAGCACCCACTGTGCCTGCTCTTGTGCACTGACATTCCAGTTCTTTTTTTATAGCCCAACATAATAGTTGTATTGGTATAACCAGTCTACCTTAGATTTTTCTATAGCAGTTATCACTGTAGTGTCTGAGTAGAAATTGGCCATGTCAGTAGACTTGCCAACTTTCCACTCGCACAAAACCGAACACTCTTGCCCCTCCTCTGAGGCTCCGCCCCTCCTCTGAAGCCCCATCCCCACTCACTCCATCCCCCTCCCAGTTGCTCGCTCTCTCCACCTTCACTCACTCGCTCATTTTCACCTGGCTGGCTCAGGGGGTTGGGGTTGGGGTTTGGGAAGGAGTTCAGGCTCTGGCTGGGGCTGCAGGCTCCAGGGTGAACATAAGAACGGTCGTACCGGGTCAGACCAAAGGTTCATCTAGCCCAGTATCCTGTCTACCAACAGTGGCCAATGCCAGGTACCCCAGAGGGAGTGGACCAACAGGTAATGATCAAGTGATCTCTCTCCTGCCATCCATCTCCATCCTCTGACAAACAGAGGCTAGGGACACCATTCCTTACCCATCCTGGCTAATAGCCATTAATGGACGTAACCACCATGAATTTATCCAGTTCTCTTTTAAACGCTGTTATAGTCCTAGCCTTCACAACCTCCTCAGGTAAGGAGTTCCACAAGTTGACGGTGTGCTGTTTGAAGAAGAACTTCCTTGTATTTGTTTTAAACCTGCTGCCTATTAATTTCATTTGGTGACCCCCAGTTCTTGTATTATGGGAATAAGTAAATAACTTTTCCTTATCCACTTTCTCCACATCACTCATGATTTTATATACCTCTATCATATCCCCCCCTTAGTCTCCTTTTTTCCAAGCTGAAGAGTCCTAGCCTCTTTAATCTCCCCTCATATGGGACCCGTTCCAAACCCTTAATCATTTTAGTTGCCCTTTTCTGAACCTTTTCTAGTGCCAGTATATCTTTTTTGAGATGAGGAGACCACATCTGTACGCAGTATTCGAGATGTGGGCGTACCATCGATTTATATAAGGGCAATAATATATTCTCAGTCTTATTCTCTATCCCCTTTTTACTGATCCCTAACATCCTGTTCGCTTTTTTGACCGCCTCTGCACACTGCGCGGACATCTTCAGAGAATATCCACGATGACTCCAAGATCTTTTTCCTGACTTGTTGTAGCTAAATTAGCCCCCATCATATTGTATGTATAGTTGGGGTTATTTTTTCCAATGTGCATTACTTTACATTTATCCACATTAAATTTCATTTGCCATTTTGTTGCCCAATCACTTAGTTTTGTGAGATCTTTTTGACGTTCATCACAGTCTGCTTTGGTCTTAACTATCTTGAGCAGTTTAGTATCATCTGCAAACTTTGCCACCTCACTGTTTACCCCTTTCTCCAGATCATTTATAAATAAGTTGAATAGGATTGGTCCGAGGACTGACCCTTGGGGAACACCACTAGTTACCCCTCTCCATGCTGAGAATTTACCATTAATTCCTACCCTTTGTTCCCGGTCTTTTAACCAGTTCTCAATCCATGAAAGGACCTTCCCTTTTATCCCATGACAACTTACTTTACTTAAGAGCCTTTGGTGAGGGACCTTGTCAAAGGCTTTCTGGAAATCTAAGTACACTATGTCCACTGGATCCCCTTGTCCGCATGTTTGTTGACCCCTTCAAAGAACTCTAATAGATTAGTAAGACACGATTTCCCTTTACAGAAACCATGTTGACTATTGCTCAACAGTTTATGTTTTTCTATGTGTCTGACAATTTTATTCTTAACTATTGTTTCGACTAATTTGCCCGGTACCGACGTTAGACTTACCGGTCTGTAATTGCCGGGATCACCTCTAGAGCCCTTTTTAAATATTGGCGTTACATTAGCTAACTTCCAGTCATTGGGTACAGAAGCCGATTTAAAGGACAGGTTACAAACCTTAGTTAATAGTTCCGCAACTTCACATTTGAGTTCTTTCAGAACTCTTGGGTGAATGCCATCTGGTCCCGGTGACTTGTTAATGTTAAGTTTATCAATTAATTCCAAAACCTCCTCTAGTGACACTTCAATCTGTGACAGTTCCTCAGATTTGTCACCTACAAAAGCCGGCTCAGGTTTGGGAATCTCCCTAACATCCTCAGCCGTGAAGACTGAAGCAAAGAATCCATTTAGTTTCACTGCAATGACTTTATCGTCTTTAAGCGCTCCTTTTGAATCTCGATCATCAAGGATTGTTTAGCAGGCTTCCTGCTTCTGATATATTTAAAAAACATTTTGTTATTACCTTTGGAGTTTTTGGCTAGCCATTCTTCAAACTCCTCTTTGGCTTTTCTTATTACATTCTTGCACTTAATTTGGCAGCGTTTATGCTCCTTTCTATTTGCCTCACTAGGATTTGACTTCCACTTTTTAAAGGAAGTCTTTTAATCTCTCATTGCTTCTTTTACATGGTTGTTAAGCCACGATGGCTCTTTTTTAGTTCTTTTACTGTGTTTCTTAATTTGGGGTATACATTGAAGTTGGGCCTCTATTATGGTGTTTTTAAAAAGCACCCATGCAGCTTGCAGGGATTTCACTTTAGTCACTGTACTTTTTAACTTCTGTTTAACTAACCCCCTCATTTTTGCATAGTTCCCCCTTTTGAAATTAAATGCCACAGTGTTGGGCTGTTGAGATGTTCTTCCCACCACAGGGATGTTGAATGCTATTGTATTATGGTCACTATTTCCAAGCGGTCCTGTTATAGTTACCTCTTGGACAGCTCCTGCGCTCCACTCAGGACTAAATCTAGAGTTGCCTCTCCCCTTGTGGGTTCCCATACCAGCTGCTCCATGAAGCAGTCATTTAAAGTATCGAGAAATTTTATCTCTGCATTTCGTCCTGAAGTGAAATGTTCCCACTCAATATGGTGGGGCCAGAAATGAGGAGTTCAGGGTGTGGGAGGGGACTCCAGGCTGCGGCAGTGGGTTGGGATGCGGGAGGGGGGGAGGGCTCTGGCTGGGCGTGCAGGCTGTGGGGTGGGGCCAGGGATGAGGGGTTTGGAGCGTAGGAGGGGGCTCCGGGGTGGGGGATGGAGCTGAGGTGTTTGGAGTATGGGAGGGGGCTCTGGGCTGAGTCAGGGAGTTGGGGTGTGGGAGGGGGTATGGGCTCTGGGCTGGGGGTGTGGGTTCCAGGATGGGGCCATAAATTATGGGTTCAGGATGTAGGAGGGGGCTCTGGGCTGGGGCAGGGGGTTGAAGTGCAGGGGGGTGAGGGTT
>NW_020664417.1:69632400-69645314 GCF_002925995.2 Terrapene triunguis | reverse complement strand
GGGCTCTGGGCTGGGGCAGGGGGTTGAAGTGCAGGGGGGTGAGGGTTCCAGTTGGGGATGTGGGCTCTGGTGTGGGGCCATGGATGAGGGATTTGGGGTGCAGGAGGGGGCTCTGGGCTGGGATCGAGGTAGTGTGGAGGGCGGGAGGGGGATCAGGGCTGGGGCAGGAAGCTGGGATGTGGCTGTGGGTGTCAGGGGTGCAGGCACCAAGCGGCGCTTACCTCAATAACTGTTGTTATTTTTTATAAGAAACCAGCTTCAATACATGTGCTTTTATGGCAATTGTTCATGAAAATTAATTAACTGCAATGCTTTACTGGTTTTAAAATATATGTTCCACAAAGCAGTAGCTATTACTTTTAGACTTGACCTGACATCATTTAGATAAGTCATAAATGCATTTTTGAGTAATATGTTGATAAAATACCTGTTGACCTATGTTTTAGTTTTGCCAGTCTAGTCAAGAAGTCTTCAGTTCCTCTACATGACTAAAACTGAGACAATGACCAAGGAACTATTGTAGAGAATGGGACTTAAAATATCTTTTGATGATGGAAAGATTGCAAGTTGTGTAATACTGTCTGCCTGAAATATGGAAACGATACTAAAAGTTGCTAGACAAAGAAAATTATGCAGCCTACCGTATCTGTTCAGCTTTGAGTAACCTTGTTGAGATGCTACATGTATATTTTTTCCATATTGTGATGTTAAATATGAGGAAATTCGAAACACTTGTAGACCTACTTTTAGTCACTGTCTGACGCTAAATTTTAAATTGACTAGTACATGACTATGTTCTGCAAATATTATTTCTATGCTACTGTCTGAAAAAGTTTGAAGCCTTTTGAGAGAGCATAAACTGCAAGTGACTTTAGAAGGAATAACTCATATTTTTGAATCTCCTCAAATGTACATTCAAGAGGGAATTATCTGACTGCATGTTCTCATACTTACTTTTCAATTTAATCAAAGATCCATTTGCAAATCTAGAACTTAAGGATTTGTGATAGTTGGAATACCTGAAGGAATTTGGATTCATAAACAAACAGAGGAATTTAGCTCCACCATTTATATTGCTTTTTTCCATCTGTGACAGATGTAGCTTTGAGCTTTTTCATATTAATAGGAAATAATGTTATTGAATGCATTCCACCACGCAATAACTATGTAACAGTTAAGGTTGCTCAATGCAACAACCACCAACCCAACATGAGAAAAATCAACAGCTAACTTGTGTTAAACACACAACATGTAAACAATGATTTTATAGAAATCTGGCCCCATTCTACATGTGCACATCTCCCCTCACATTCAAAAGCAAGTGTCTCCCCAAAACAACCTTGAAGCTGTCACTGGAGTGATAAGTGCATAACATTTTAAGAAATCTGAGGCAATCTTTGACAGCCATAGGTGGTGACACTAAATTTAAGAAAAGGAGAGAGGCTTTAAAAATCGAAGGGGCTAGTCAAAAAGTCAGGCAATTAAAATCCCTCAACTCAGCCTGAGGGAACTCAAGCGTGCCATAAGAGTCACAGAAGTCATGCATGCCCACTAACTACAGAGGAAACAAGAAAGCAAGAAACTCAAGTAGGATTGAATGTCAAATTTCAAAAGATTATTCATGTCAAACAGGTAAATAAAAGTTAGAAATCCAGCCCAATACAATAGTCAAGAACATAAACTATGACAGGTAAAATGTAACTTGGCTCAGAGGGATTTTGAAGAGCAAATATCCAAATATATCAAAGCAGATAAGAAATTAGTTCAGCAAATCAGTATTAGGAAGCCTGTGAGAATCAACTGGTGTACTAGAGCAGCGGTTCTCAACTGTGGGTCGCGACCCCTTTTTAATGGGGTCGCCAGGGCTGGTGTTAGTCTTGCTGGGTCCTGGGGCTGGGTCTGAAGCCGAAGCCCCCTGCCCGAAGCCGGAGAGCTTCATTCCTGAGCAGCAGGGTTCAGGTTACAGGCCCCCTGCCTGGGGCTGAAGCCCTTGGGATTCAACTTTGTCCCCCTCCCCCACCCAGGGCAGTGGGTTTCAGGCTTTGGCCTTCCCACCCAGGGCGGTGGGGTTTGGGCGGGCTTGGGCTTCGGTCCCCCCTCCTGGGGTCGTGTAGTAACTTTTGTTGTCAGAAGGGGGTTGTGATGCAATGAAGTTTGAGAACCCCTGTACTAGACTACCATAGAGTTAAGGGAAAGGGTGCAATGGTGGAAGATAATTACACTATAGAGATTTATTCACCCCAGAGGTTTCTTTGCAGCATCCTTCATTACAGAGGAGATACCTACCCTGGGTACTCTTTTCAAATAATAACGATGAAATGCTGTCAGAGACAGTGCAGCTGACGGATGATCAAGCCAGTTGCTGCTCAGGAAGTTCATGCTGTGGTCAAGTTGTAAACTGAACTCAGTATACTGAAGATGGCTTTGAAACCTGCAAAATTACAGAAAAGTATTTGTTGATCTGTTGGCTGCTTATGACACCGTGAACCATCGTACACTTTTGTTGAAATTGGCAAGAATTCTGAGAAATAGCAAGGTGATCCAGGTCATCTCCTCCCTGCTCGAGCATCAATATTTCTTTGATGAAATGGATGATCAGAAGTCAATGGAAGGATTGCCCCAAGGTTCAGTACTATTACATTTGTTGTTTAATGTCTATACAACTGCCCAACCAGAACTCCCCAATGTCCAAAGATTCATTTATGCAGATGATTTTTGCATCACCACCCAATTGGAAAGATTTGAGGACACTGAGCACATTCTAACTAGTACCCTGAATGTACTTGGAAAATGCTACTGCACATGGTTCCTAAATGCCAACCCTAGCAAGACACAAGTGTGCGCCTTCCATCTAAAAGTCAGGCCAAGCAAAAACTCTAGATATAGTGGGATAGTAAAACAGTACAATCCTTGAGTACTGTGAACATTGGGTATACTTTGGGGTCACATTAGACCAAATCCTGCATTCAAAAGAACACATCAAGAAGTTTAAAAAGAAAGTGAACTTCAGGAATTGTGTACTCCAGAAATGAGGCGCTGAACCAAAACATGTTGAGGTGGGGTGGGGCCTTGGGAGAAGAGGTGGAGTCGGGGGGGGGGGGGCTGGGGGGGAGCAGAAGTCAAGCACCCCTGGGGAAATTAGAAAGTCGTTGCCTCTGTAACTTATGGTTAAACTAATGTCTTGCAGGAAACAGGCCCATAGGTTTCTTGCATTACAGCTGAATATAATGAAAGCAGCTGAATATAATGAAAGCAGCTAAATATAATGAAGGCAAGCCAAAGAATATAATAGGCAAGCTTGCCCTATGGGCTACAAGGGGAAATTAAGGCAGCTAAAGAAAATTAATATAAAACAAATGGAAGAAAAGGGAAATTGATAGTAATAAATATAAATCAGAAGCTAGCAATTGTACAAAATGAATAAGGGAGACAAGGCAAAATCTATGGCTAGCAGAGTTAAGGACAATAAGGAGGAAATTTTTAAGTATTAAGAATAAAGAATCCTAACAATGGTATTGGTCCATTGCTAGATGGAACTGATAGAATTATAAATAATAATGCAGAAAAGGCAGAAATGTTAAATATTTCTGTTCTGTATGGGGGTGGAGAACAGATGATGTAGTTATATCAGAACACTCTTTCCATTTCACTAGTATCTCAGAATGATGTTAAATAGTAGCTACTCACGTTAGATATTTTTAAATCAGCAGGTCCAGATGTCTGAGTTTTAAAAGACCTGGCTGAAGAGCTTGCTGGACCATTAATGTTAACGTTCATTAAGTCTTGGAACACTGAAGAAGTACCAGAAAACTGGAAGAAAGCTAGTATTGTGCCAAAAGTTTAAAAGGGTAAATGGCATAGCCTATCCAAATAACACACCGCTGGAGATACCCAGAGCTGTAAGCCACTGTGTTATCCCTCTGCCTCAGCAAGAATGAGGTTTTGCTGTCGAATAGACCATGTGTCATCTCCTTGACATACAAGTCTGACTTGGTCATCAGCAAACTCCTCAAGGCTCTCCTGGCCCAAATCTGGACTAGCAGGTAACACTCAGGGCAGGTCTTCACTGTGGGGGGAGGGGGGGTCGATTTAAGATACGCAAATTCAGCTACGCGACTAGCGTAGCTGAATTCGACGTATCGGAGCCGACTTACCCCGCTGTGAGGACGGCGGCAAAATCGACCTCCGCGGCTCCCCGTCGACGGCGCTTACTCCCACCTCCGCTGGTGGAGTAAGAGCGTCGATTCGGGGATCGATTGTCGCGTCCCGACGAGACGCAATAATTCGATCCCCGAGAGATCGATTTCTACCCGCCGATTCAGGCAGGTAGTGTAGACCTAGCCTCAGTCAACTCCAGCCCCCAAGCTCTTCAGAGATGTTTCTCTGCAATGCATAACCCCTAGTGCTATGCATGCACAGAAGGTATTAAGTTTGCTGCTCTGTTAAAGAGTCAGTATATTACAGCGTATTAATTTAACTGGGGTAAATAAACCTTCCCTTCAGACAGTACTGAATTGGTTAATAGTAAAAGTAAAACAAGTTTATTAACAAAAGAGCATGGATTAAGTGATACCAAACAAAAGAGATAAGGTAGAAATGGTTACAAAAAAATAAAAGTGAAAACATGCATCTAAAAATCGAAAACTTAATCTAGCAAGGGAGTCTTTGTGCAAGATGGTTTTTCTCTGGGTTGCAGGAGCCATATTAATTTTTTATCTTTTGAGTTCAGATCCCTGTAGTTTAGCTTGATAGCTTTGTTTACAGCTAATATGTAAACTGAGGTAAACCCAGTCTATTACAGTTTTGTTTATCACCTTTACCTAGGCCAGGCTGTCTGGTTTTAAATATGTTCTAGTAACATCATACAAAGGGAATTCATAACTTCATGAATATCGTTAACACATGTATTGTACTGAAATTAATAAAGAGCATGTTATTAACTTTTGTATAATACCTTACAAGGCATATTTTGTACAAAACGTATTGCAATAGTGTGTAGGGTGTGAATACAGGGGTGCTTAGTCACACCCGGGTAACTGTAAGCCTATCAGATTAACGTCAATCCTGGGCAAGATAATGCTGTCTGATACGGGGCTCAATTAATAATGAATTAAAGGAAGAGGCAATATAATTAATGTCAATCAACATGGGTTTATGGAAAACAGATTTTGTCAAACTAACTTGATATTTTTTAATGAGATTACAAGTTTGGTTGATTAAAGGTAATAGTGTTCATGTAACATACTTAGGGTTCTGTAAAGCATTTGACTTGGTACTGCACAACATTTTGATTAAAAATCTAGAATGATATAAAATTAACATAGCACTCATTAAATGGATTAAAAATTGGCTAACAGATAGCTCTTAAAATGTAATTGTAAATGGGGAATTGTCATTGAGCGGGTGTGTTTCTAGTGGGGTCCTGCAAAGATCCATTCTTGACCCTATGCTATTTAACGTTTTTAGCAATAACCTGGAGGGAAACATAACATCAATACTAATAAAGTTTGAAGATGACCCAAAAAAAATCTGGGGGAGTGGCAAATAATGAAGAGGACAGGTCACTGATGCAGAGCAAGCTGGATCACTTGGTAAGCTGGGTGGAAGCAAACAATATGCATTTTAATATGAGTAAATGTAAATGTATTTATCTATGCATGAACAAAGAATGCAGGCCATACTTACATGAAGGGGAACTCCATCCTGGGAAGCAGTGACTCTGAAAAGGTTTGGGAATTGTAGAGGAATCAGCTGAATAAGAGCTCCCAGTGTGATGCTGTGGCCAAAAGAGCTAATGCAATCCTTGCATGCATAAACCAGGGAATCTCAAGAAAGAATGGAGGTTATTTTACTTCTTTATTTGGCACTGGTGCAACAATTGCTGGAATACTGTGTCAAGGTCTGGTGCCCATAATTCAAAAAGGATGTTGATAAATTGAAGGGGGTTCAGAGAAGAGCCATGAGAATGATTAAAGGATATGAAAACATGCCTTATACTGATAAACTAAATAGATTGAGCTCCTTGAGTCTAACAAAGAGAAAGTTAAAGGGTGACTTGATTACAATCTATAATAGGGGTTGGCAACCTTTGGCACGCGTCCCATCAGGATAATCCACTAGCGGGCTGTGAGACATTTTGTTTACATTGACTATCCGCAGGCACGGCCCCCCGCAGCTCCCAGTGGCCGGGAATGGTGAACCGTGGCCACTGGAAGCTGCAGGGGGCCATGCCTGCGGACGGTCAACATGAACAAATGTCTCATGGCCTGCTAGTGGATTACCCTGATGGGCCGCATGCCGAAGGTTGCCAACCTCGGGTCTATAAGCACCTTCACGGGGAACAAATATTTGATAATAGGCTCTTCAATCTAGCAGAGAAAGGTATAACATGATCCAATGGCTGGAAGTTGAAGCTAGACAAATTTAGTCTGGAAATAGGATGTATTTAACAGTGAGAGTAATAAAATATTGGAACAACTTACCAAGGGTTGTGATAGATTCTCTACCACTAACTGTTTTAAAATCAAGATTGTATGTTTGACCAAAAGCTATGATCTAGGAATTATTATTGGGAAATTCTCTGGCCTGTGTTATACAGGATGTCAGGCTAGATGATCACTCATGGCCTTGGAATCTGTGAATACCCTGTACTCCTGAGAAACTATTCAAGATAAGTGACACAACCCGATCCTGGCTGTGGTTTTGGAATAACAAGCTATGATGATGACTGTCAGACACTGAGGGGTCAAAATAGGAGGTGTTGGAATGTATTGATACGTTTACGAGCAAAATGTCACCAGGACTCCATGATATCTACCCAAGAGTTCTAAAGAACCTTAGACATGCAGTGGCTGAGTTTCTAACAAACATGTGCAATCTTTCATTACAATCAGGTACTCCATGAGAGGACTGTAAAATAGCAAAAGTTGTACCTATCTTTAGAAAATGTACTGGAATGATACTGGGAATTAAGGATAAGTGAGCTTTACTTCTAAAATGGATAAATTGGTGTAAATGATTATTAAAAATAGAATCCTAAAACATAATATGAGAGGAACAAATGAGCATGGCTTCTGTAAAAGAGAATGTATATCCATAGTCTACTACTACATAAGAGGCTGTTATGGAAACTTAAATAGTAATGTGTCTGTTCACACATAATAATGTATGGAGTGTGGACAAGGCCTAAAACTAGATAGTGAGGGAAGGATGGTCAGAGCCTACCCTGCGTGGGATTTGTGATCCACGGGACACCTACTAAGTTCTGTCTCAGCAGACAGAATAGTGGTCCAACAGATGGATAGGAAGACCCTGGGACTTGAAAATTACAGTGAGATAGACCATGACCTGGAGGAGTCATTTAACTAACAGGATGTTGACCAAGGCTTTGTCATCACCGGCTGACCTTGTGAAGGCCTTACACACAACTCAATGGTATTTCTCTGTCCATTTGTATGTTTGTAACGTGATAACTTTTGAATGCTGCATATGATCAATTCCAAATTTTCAGGGAATCTGCTGGGTATCAGTGGCCAGAACCATATTGATTTTGGGGCGGGTGGGGGGGAACAGGAGAAAAGGAGAATTGGAAAACCAAAAGGGGTAAAATGAGGGAATGCATTTGCCAGCTCTTTAGCATAGCCACAGCCTCAAGCACCTCTGCAATTCTTCACAGATCAAACAACCGCTGGTTGCACAGTTGCCAACTTTCACACAGTAAATAAGCACCCCGACTTTCACAATAAGCCAAAAAAACAAGTTAATCCCATTTCAAAACAAGGCCAAAACAAGCCAATCCCTAAGAACCCCAACACTCTATGTGACTAGATCCCCCCGGCGTGCAGTCTGGGACTGTGGTGGGCCTGCTGTGCACCCCTGACTCTCTCCCCTCCCTTGCCAGGAGCCAATCAAAAAAAAAAGAAGCAACAAGCAACAAGTTACAAGCCAAAAACTAGCCAACAAGCAACTCACAAGTCAATTAAGCCAAAACCAAGCCCAATTTCTGCATTTTTTTTCGCGGGTTTGGCATGTCTGGCTGGTTGGCGTCTGTTAACTTCTTCTAGCATAACAATGCTCATCCTCCCAATAGAGTTTGACATGAATGACTTACCTCTAAGACAGAAACATGAATAATGTTGGGGGTTGAGGAGAAGAGGGAAAGAAGGATTATAGGGGGAAGAGGGTCATGTGAGGCATGTACACGGCCCTTCACAGGGAGGAAAGAATGGAGACCCTGGTATGGGGGCGGGAGGGGGGGTGGAGCGCACAGAGTCCCTGACATGAGGAGGAAGGGGGTAATAAGGGCGAACATAGAGCCACTGGTATGGTGAGAAGACTGGGGGGGAGCTAGTGCTGGAGGAGGGAAGAATGGGAGTCACACAGAACCCCTGGTAGTGGGAGATTGGGAGGAGTTACAGTGAGATATAGTTACAGTCAGACATAGTTTAAGGGTCCAAAAATGACAATGGTAATTAGAGTTGGTTGAAAATTTTCATACAAAACAGTTTTTTGAAGGAGCTTTTTTAAAAAATGAAGAATTTTGCAAAATCCATTTTGTGGTTATTTTATAGTTTTTGATTATACAATTTGGTTTCTTGGTTTTCCTCCTTCGTCTCTTCCCTTGTTTGTCCTTTTGCAGTGACAAAAAGGAGGAAAGGAGCGAGGAAAGGAAAATGGGGGGGAGGGGGGAAGATGGTGGGGGGCAAAGGGGGACTGAAGCCAAACCAAATCAAAACATCATTTCAAGAACTTCTGAAAAACTAAACATTTTCAGTAAAAATTTTCACCAAAATAAAAAAAAATGAAAACAAAATATTGTTCCTCTGAAAATCCTACAGAATGAAAATTAGTTTGAAATCTTCCACAAAAATGTATTGGCATTTTTCACCTAGCTCTTGTGGTAAAACACAACAACCACACTTCATTCTTCTGCTTTGTTTTTCCCTCTGAAAAGTGAGCTATGACACCCTATGTCTCTCCCGCTATGTGGTGATCACATTTCAACTCATTATTTCCATTATATTTGTACCCAAACCAAATCTGAATGTTCTCAGACATTTCCTATTAAAAATAAATCTGAATCTGGATACTGGCCTCGTCACTCATCCCTAGCCTTCAAAACTGTTAAGGAAATAGGAATTCCAGGAAGGAAGTAGCATCTATAGGTGCAATCCAGGGGATGGTGTATTTGTGTATACAGAGGATGTGAGAAACCTTTGAAGGAACTGAGCGCTTGTAAAGTCCAGTAGAGAATCTGCTAACTCTTACATCTGTGAAGACTCATTCTTTTACAAACCCTGATTTTTCCCTTAGCTGCAGTGCTTAATTTGTGTCAGGATTTGCCAGAGCTGAGCCCCAGCACCTCTAGGCGTAGCAGTTCATAGCCCTGGCACCTCTGGGTTTTCTGCATCAGTTATGAATGTAAAAAAATTGCTTGAGCCCTGGCACCTAATTGCTTGAGCTCCGGCACCTCTTTCATTACAAATTAAGCACTGCTTAGCTGCAGCAAAGCCCCCTTGATGATTGGCATAACTATAAAGGGAAGGGTAACAGCCCTCCTGTGTACCATACTATAATCCCTCCTGGCCAGAGACACCAAAATCCTTTTACCTGTAAAGGGTTAAGAAGCTCAAGTAACCTGGCTGACACCTGACCCAAAGGACCAATAAGGGGACGAGATACTTTCAAATCTTGGTGGGGGGAAGGCTTTTGTTTGTGCTCTTTGTTTTGGGGGTTGTTCGCTCTTGGGACTAAGAGGGACCAGACATCAATCCATGCTCTCCAAATCTTTCTGAACAGGTCTCTCATATTTCAAACTTGTAAGCACAGCCAGGCAAGGCGTGTTAGTTTTATCTTTGTTTTCTCAACTTGTAAATGTACCTTTTACTAGGGTGTTTACCTCTGTTTGCTGTAACTTTGAACCTAAGGCTAGAGGGGGTTCCTCTGGGCTCTTTAAGTTTGATTACCCTGTAAAGTTATTTTCCATCCTGATTTTACAGAAATGATTTTTACCTTTTTCTTTAATTAAAGCCTTCTTTTTAAGAACCTGATTGATTTTTCCTTGTTTTTAGATCCAAGGGGGTTGGATCTTGATCCACCAGGAGTTGGTGGGAGAAAGGAGGGGGGATGGTTAATTTCTCCTTGTTTTAAGATCCAAGGGGTTTGGATCTGTACTCACCAGGGAATTGGTGAAGAGTCTCTCAAGGCTACCCAGGGAAGGGAATTAGCACAGGGGGAGTGGTGGCAGCAGACCAGATCTAAGCTGGTAGTTAAGCTTAGAAGTTTTCATGCAGGCCCCCACATCTGTACCCTAAAGTTCAGAGTGGGGAAGGAGCCTTGACAATGATAGTATCTGATCTCCATTTTCTCAGTATATTGCCTTTTGAGTTAAAAACTACTAAAAGCTGAGTCTCTTTGCCTATGGTTGAGTCCTGTGGTTCTACATTCCTATCCTAGAAGGGGATGTTAAAAGCCCAGTTGGAATCTCTTATGTGCAGTGTTGTTATGTGAACACAATATGGCATTCTGTTAACTCACCACTGCTGAATGATCTCCATAACCCTTGACATAAAGAAAGGAGATTGATTATATGGGCTAGATCACAGCAGCCAGAAAAGACTTCCGAATCTAAGCAGAGCATACCTTGTTTAATTAAGAAACGTCTCCCCTTCCCAAATACCACTCTGAACTCATAAAATGAAGTAAATTTATATCAGTACTTTACATCTGGACAGACTTAAAAATACATCAGGATCAAATATTTTTGTTGAATCTTCCGAGGAGAAATTCAATAGCAATTTTTAAGGCCAAATACTGAAGCCAGTAGGATTTTCCGAGTCAACTCAGTAAATAAACTGAGTGTTGACTGCAGTACATCAGAACTTTACAAGGGAAAACAGAGGAAAGAACACTGATGAATTCTGGAATAATAGTGCCAAACCACAATACTCCATTTAAGTCTCTTCTAAAATCCAGCTTCTCCCAAGGTGCCCACATGAAATGAATAACTTACAGTTACAGCAAAATAATTTGAATGGAACCATCAACATGGCCAACAGCCTGATCCAAAGCTCAGTGCTTCAGTGGGAGGAAAGCTGGTCCAGTGGTTAAGAAGCTACTCTGCCAATTAGAAAACCCCGGTTCAATTCCCTGCCTCTGTGATCTTAGGCAAGTCACTTAGGGTATGTCTCCACTGCAGTTAAAAACTTGCAGCTAGCTTGAGGCAGCTGACCCAGGCTAAGGGGCTGTTTAATTGCAATGTAGATGTTCAGGCCTGGGCTCTTGTACCCTGCAAGGTGGGAGGGTCCCAGAGCTTCAGTGTGAGTAAGGTGGTGAATAAATGGCTCCACCACAATTAAACAGCCCCTTAGCCTGAGTGAGCTGGCATGGGCCAGCTGTGGGTGTCTAACTGCAGTGTGGACATACCCTTAGATGGCCTCCAGCCCACATGGGAATATGTACACTGCTATTTTTAGCCTTGCAGCCCAAGCCCAAGTCAATTGACCCAGTCTTTGAGACTTGGTGCTGTGGGTTTTTCATTGCAGTGTAGACCAACCCTTAGTCTTGCTGTACCTGAGTCTACCACCTATAACATGGCAATAATAATAGTACTTTCCTGCCTTGAAGGGTGTTATGAGGATAAATGCAGTAAAAGATTTTGATTCTATGTGCAACAGTTTCAGGGTAACTGCAACTGTATTCCTCCTCGATGATCACTTGAGGGCACCCATTTAAAGTTTCCAGTCCCCAGCTGTCATCTCTCTTGCGTGAAGACCTGCATCTCTCTCCCTCCTGATCAGGGTTTTAAGGCTGCACAGGCCCCTCCATTACAATATGATATCCCCTGTAAGCCAGTCTGCCTAAAGACCAGTGCCTCTGCTTTTCTTTTTCTCCACAGGCTATATGAACAATACATTGCCAGCAGTTACAAGTTACCACACAGCTCTTTCTAAGCAATGACATGTATTCTTAATGTAAAGCATTACAGAGAAAACATATAAAAATAAAAAGATTTAAACTCATACTAAACATACCAAAAATTGCCTGTCTTCTCTGTGGGGCCTCTGATAGGCCAAAGTCCCTTCCACGAGGGTTGGGGCCTCCCTTTGGACAGAGTCATAACCATTTGCTTGTACAGAAAGTTTTCTGGAAAACCCAGTTTGAGCCAGTATATGCAAGTCTTCCCAGGGGGTAGTATCTCTCTGGAAGTGTTTACAACCTAAGAGATTCACCACCTTACTCACACTGGTTTTGGTTCTTGGAGGCTCTGTGATAACTCTCCCCGGGCAGTTGCATACAATCCCTTGCCCACAGTGATTCATAAACTTAATACAATATGGCCTCCCAAAATATTTCATGGGGTTTCAATCTCTGTCACAGTGTGGTAATGGGGGGCATATAGGTATCTTAGATAGTCTTTCCATTGACTTCTATGGACTTTGAAGCAGATCCTTATTAAGTAATGCACCCTTTAAAAAAATTTTCTATAGTCCTTCCTCTCTCCTTTCTGTACCCTTTTGTTGTCTCACTTGTGTCAGGTCCAAGTTTAGACTACATTCTTTGGGTCAGAGAACCTGAGGGCTGCTCTAATTTATGTCAGAGCTACAGAGGGCTGAAAATGCAGATGAAAATTTGCAGGGCCTGAGGCATTCCAGCCACTTCTCTTTTCTTCTGCTAACTTCAGCCGGGTGTGTGGTGTAAGAGACCCTATGCTGGACCTATGCCACTGGAGTATCATTTTACACTGGGGTGATTCTCCCTTGACCAATGCAGCTCAAAACAGCCATGCTGCACTGGAGGATCTGGCCCAGAGTCTTTTAAATGGATTGTCTTCTAGATATTATATGGGGTGGCAGAGAAACTCTGTGTGTGTGTGTGTGTGTGTGTGTGTGTGTGTGTGTGTGTGTGTGTGTGTG
>NW_020664417.1:69496583-69632390 GCF_002925995.2 Terrapene triunguis | reverse complement strand
GTGTGTGTGTGTGTGTGTGTGTGTGTGTGTGTGTGTGTGTGTGTGTGTGCGCGCACATGCCTTGCCTATAGTACTAGGGTGACAAAATCTTTTGGATGATATTTTTAGAAACATAGGCAACACTCCTCTCTATATTTCCCCCCGCCTTTTGTGGTTAAGATGTTTTATGCCTACTGCAGCTTCCACAAATTACTGACTCATTTTTCTCTTCTTACTAAGATCACTCTTTCAAACCAAAATCATCCTGTAATAAAGCACTTTAATAGCTGATCCCTGGCACTGTATGTTTAATGAAAGTAAATGAATTCTCTAAAGTTGGTCTGGATTTCTCAGCAGTAGCTTTGTAAAAGGTTACTTTACAGATGTGACAGTCATAGTGAAAGAGGAATATAACCTACTCAAGACATGAACCGGGAAGTCTAAACTGTTTCGTAGACATAGTGAGTTTCATTTAGCCTTTCAAATGGAACATGTAAATTGCCTCCCATTTCCCACTTTAAACTAATAGCAACATGTCCCAACCAATGATGCCAACCTCCCCCGGGTGTGTTTGGGAAGGGGGAAGAAAGAGAAACACAGACTTCGTGGTTCAGGTGGTCTGCAAACTGCTTGAACATCCATGCTTCGACACTTTAACCCAGACCTACCAAAACTCTCATCTCCAAGTCATTTCCTTCTGCTCAGCTAATAATAATACTTGCACTCTTGAAACTGTTTCCCTTGCAAATGATGTTCACCCCCCCCACACACACACTTTATATTGGCTTAACTGTAAAAAAAAGACATTTTCCCTAAAAAGAAGGCCAGACATAAGAAACAGATTGCTCATTAGACCATCTGCACCTTATGTCATAGCAAGCACAGATATGTAATTTCCATTGAAGTCAATTACAGTTTTTCATGCCACTAAAGCCCAGTTTGGAGGAGGAGGGATTCCGGAAGGCACTGTACATTGATTTCCCTCAGGGAGAAAATGCATCAAATTAATCTAAGGAGGAAGTTTATTAACTTATGTGAATAATATTTTTATGGGCTTAACCATTACTTTTCAGCAGTACTAGATGAAGAAGTGATTAGATAAAAATCACAGGATTGACCGTTCCTTCAATCTGAAAACTCCTGAAATTCTTAGGATATATTATAGTAGCTGCAGTCTCTTCACCAAGTACTGCCAGTAGACTTGAATGTTCCATGGAAAAATCGTTTAGCTGTGTTCATTGTGATAATAAACACAGAAATGTTTACATTTTAATTCCACTTAAACTATGGGATGCTTCAGAAAGTACAGGGATTGTTCCAAAATGAGGTGTGTAGATGACCCTCTGATCCATATGATGGGGTAAATTGTCAAAGCAAAGCATGGGGATACATACACAGATCAAATGGTTTTAGAAGGCTTTTGCTTTAAATTATGGCAGGCATCACAGCATTCAAAAGAATAATAGAGAAAATTAGAAAAATACACATTGCATGTGGCCCAAACAACATATTGTATCCTTATGTGGTAGGACTGGATAATTCTTTCCATAAAAATCCTATTACTAGTTCTTCATTATAATGCAAAGTTCTTCAGTTGTTTTCTCTTCAATGTCTTATTTCCTGATGTTTTCAATACACAGTACTTAAATATTTTTTTCTTTAATACAGTGGGACTACTTATATAGTGAATTAGTTAAATTCTTTTTATAGAGAATTGGAAGAACAGTCCCAAATAGCATCAGTGCAGTGCAATGTGCACGGTGATATTTGGGTTAGAGTGAACATCTGGTTATAGGGAAGTGTTTCTGTTATAAAAAATAGTCCATTATGGACGAACAGGAGAGTTTTACAGGGCATAGTTATGGACTCGTGCTTGGAGGTAATGGGACTTGGTGACTGGCGTGATTGGCCCACCTGTTGATTGTTTGTCTCTGTGTGGCTTGGGTTTCAGGCCCCTGAATGGGACCAGTAAGAGAGTTCTGTTTGTTTGTGTCTCTGTGAGGAATGTGTGGTTTCGACCCTTGGGTCTTTGAACAGACCTAGTTTTTGAAGTCTCTGAATGACTGATCCCTCCTTGACAGCATGGGGGTGGAGCTTAGCAGCAAGATTTTGTATACAAATCAGTCACCACGCAACATCGTGAGTGGGCAAACAGGAGTGGCAAACAGGGTTGTTTCTGTATTTGGTCCCAGTGCGACCGCCACTGGAATACTATGTTCCCTTCTGGTATCCACAATTCAAAAGGGATGTTGATAAATTGGGAAGGGTGCAGAAAAGAACCACAAAAATGAATAAAGGATTGGAAAATATGCCTTATAAGCAATAGACTCAAGGAATTCAATCTGTTTAGCTTATCAAAGAGATGGTAAAGGAGTTACTTGATCAGACTATAAGTACCTAGGTGGGGAGCAGAAATATGATAATAGAGGGCTCTTCAATCTAGCAGACAAAGGAATAACATGATCCAACGGCTGTACATTGAAGCTAGACAAATTCAGACTCAAAATAAGGTACACTTTTTGTATCAGTGAGGGTAATTAACCTTTGGAACAATATATCAAGGGTTGTATGGATTCTCCATCTTTGGAAACTTTTAAATCAAGATTGGAAAATGTCCTTAAGGATACACCCTAGTTCAGCAGTTCTCAAACTGTGGGTTGGGACCCCAAAGTGGGTCGTGACCCCATTTTTGGGTTACTAGGGCTGGCTTAGACTTCCTGGGGCCCCAAGCCAAAGCTCAAGCCCCACCGCCCAGGACCAAAGCCGAAGCTTGAGCCCCACCACTTGGGGTCGAAGTGGAAGCCTGAGGGCTTCAGCTCTGGGTGGCGGGGCTCACGTTACGGCCCCCTGTCTGGGACTGAAGCCCTTGGGCTCTGGCCCCGCAGTTCAGGGCGGTGGAGCTCAGGCTTTGGCCCCCTCCTCCCCACCCAGAGCGGTGGGGCTCGGGTGGGCTCAGGCTTCAGTCCCCCTCCTGGAGTTGTGTAGTAATTTTTGTTGTCAGAAGAGGGTCATGGTGCAACGAAGTTTGAGAACCCTACTCTAGTTTAACCACAGCTATTGGACTTCACACAGCAATTAATTTAGAGAAGTTCTATGGCCTGTGTTATGCTGGAGTTCAGACTAGATGATCACAATGGTACCTTCTGGCCTTAAAATATATGAATCTATATTTACACTTTAAGGCCCTTTTAGACTGCCAGAGTGGTTTAAATCAGTGGTTTAAATAGTATAAATGAGAATCAGACCCTATGCTTTTAACACTTCAGTTATATTATGAAGTCTCCTTGATTATCTTCCTTCTCATAGTTTGATTTCATATGTGATAATATCATGAAAACAGGCAGAGTAAAGGCTGCTGCTAGTTCATAATAGTAGATTACATTCCATTATTTGATGTGTAACTTCCTTTGCTGAGGAGGCCAGACTCTAGGTTAACTTTCAGAAGTAACTTTGGAAACTTTCAGGCATAGCTCCAAGAAAAAGAGGCACAAGCTGAGGAACTGACATAATTTTTTAACACCACAACCTGCATATTTCTGCAGGCAAACACAGCCAAAGCCAGTTGCCAAAACCAATATTGATCTAGTCCTTCATCCAATCAACAAATGCCATTGTTTAGGAGATATAACTTTTCTTGGTTAAAGTTCAAAGCTAAACTCCAAGGATTTTCAAAACTATAAAAAAGAAAGGTTTTAGGTTTCCAAAAATCCCTGGCTTGCTTTCAGTCTCAGTGGGTATTGTAAGTCATTAGAAAAAGTGTCCAAATAACCTCTATAGTTTTTAGATCTAACCCAACCCCAGAACAGCAGCAAAGCATATATATATATAAAATAATAATATATATATATATATATAAATGTATGTGTTCTACAAAATTTATGTCCCAAAAAGCTACTAAAAGTTTCTGGATCACTGGGATTCCTTTTGAATCTAAGCAAAGAGAATTGAATGAAATTTGCAGGATCTCTGAGATACTGATAATTGTCTGCTGTTCCACTCCAGCAGAATAATTCATTGTTGGATGCAGAATTCCATGATCTTATATATGGTAGTTGTAAATCTGTGGAATCACTTCATAAGCATGAGATTTATATAACCTTTTCTTGTACAGTGTGTGTCCAAAGTAACAGGTGTGTGTCACGATAAAAATACACAGCCAGAAATAGACAAACCCACAAGATTAAACACAGAGGTGTCGATGGTTTTATTCACTTAAAGGGTCTAAAGAATCTTCCCATTTCAAACCAAGCATGGGATTCTGTATCCAGCCTCCATTTAGGTCAGTGTCAGATGCTAAACAAGCTTTGGACAATGCATTTATTAATCTTCTGAGGCATGAGTAGGGATTTAGGGGGAACTGCTGCTAAAACAGTTTTGAATGATATTCTATATTCCTAACAGCATTAAAAGAAAGTCTCTTTAGAAAGCAGCCATTTCTATTGGCCTGCCTTGGAAGAGCATTACGTAGTTAGGATGCATCTTGCCCACCCATTTGGTGCTACAATTGGATTATTTTTTATTGCCTGTTCAACTGCTGGAAGTGAGATGCACCATGATGCCAGGAAGTTCAATTTATAACTTATATATGGGCACCTCATTTAAAGACTGCTGCTGCTCTAGGATTTGGGATTTTGCATTGCCAGCTTGACGATGAAGTGGTTGGAATCAGCCATCACCTCCAATGTTAATACCAGACACCAGCCTAAATACATATTTGATGAAGAATCTCTCTACTAGTGGCTGCTTACTGTATTGAGTTGGGATAGTATTTCCATCCACCCGCCATTCTCCTGTTTCAGGGCCAAGACAGTCCCTACAGAATTTAAGCACTTTTTCTCTTTGTGTGTGCGCACGCATGCGTATCCACCTGTGACTGGGGGGGAGGGGGTTTCCATTTAGTCCATCTACAGAACAATAGTTGGGATTATCCCTCAACAGTACAGGAATCCTAGATCTAACTGGTTGTTTGGATCAAGATGAAACACTCCATGATGTGACCTGTAGTCTCTGTGGGATGCACAATCCGATTAAAAGTATTCAAATCTAATCTATTTTCAGTAAAGTAGATGTGGCCCTTGCTGTGGCAAAGTGTGAGCACCACTGCATTAGATTTACTCCTAACTTCAACCAGATCCAGTTTTCTTGCTTAAAAGACACTTGAGTGACCTACAGTACTTAGTAACCAGGATGAAAATATGAAAAATCTAGTGTATTACTGAATGGAGATCTGGTACAAAGTGTGAAAAGGGTGTTTGCCTTTTAAAAATATGTTAGAGTCCCTAGTGCCTCTTTTAAGTGGAAAAATGAGAACTTGTGCTGTTTACTGCTGAACACACACACAAAATAGCCCTTCATTTTTCCATAAATTAATCATTATTGTGGTCACGCAGTACGCTGGATTTTAACTTTGGGGTTTTAATAGTTCCAGCATGGAATCTGTGAGAGATACATTTCATGCAGTTATTTTTATTATTTATACAACAGAGAACTGATTTCCCTTTAAGTGAGTCTCCAATCCCTTTGAGGCTCCTGCTGTCTAGCTAAAATCCATCATTTTAGAGTTAGAGGACGATTTCAGGAGCACAATCCTGTGAATATGCACCCAAAATGTGAGTGGACACAGAGTAATTTGCTCCTAAGCCTTATTATGGATTATCTTTCCTTTGTTAGAGGTGATTTGTATTTTATTCACTAGAAAACCAGAGCAAGGGCTGCTCAATGCTTGTGATCCCATCAATTCTACTCTGGGTGTCAGCCCTTTCAAAAGGGATGGGGAGGACATGGGGCCATTGACCCAACCTCCTCCACTCTAGCCAGTAGAGTCAGCTATCTAGCCATGTCCTTACATGGCCTTCATTTGTGAGCTCTTTGACTAGCTATCAAGTGGAGCACATGGTGTAACTTCTAAAGGGATGGTATGGCAGATGTGCTCCTCAGGAGTTTCAGGGTGCCACGATTCTCCCAGAATTCCCCATACTCAGGGCTGGGCCTCACTGGCACAATTGGGCCCTTGATGTATTCATTCTCATCTTTCACTTTGGCAAAGGTTCATTTTTTTATATTTATGCTTAAAAAAAATTCATTGAGGGTCTATTCTCTGCACATTGAAATCTAACTCCCATGAACATGAATGACTTTAGAAGGTATTTTCATGATGAGACCTCCTATGTCCCCCACTAAAATGTATATTCTTTGGTTTTTCAGTGGTATCTGAATGAGCTGTATTTTCTATATGCATCAAACACAATAGTGATTTCTATCAAAGGAGAAAAACTTTGTATATGACAGGAGTATCCTGCACATACTGGATCTATCTGTACCAAGTTTTGCAGGTTTTATATATTTAATGTGCATCACTAGCACATTTCATTTCACATTTCTTTGGGACAGAATAGAATTCCATGATATACCCGCTGGTCCTCTGCTTAATAGAATGGACGAAATTCATCTCTGGTGTAAGCCGTAGACTTCAGTATTCAGGGATGCATTTGGCCCAATATCTTAAAGGTGAACCAGATTAATCTATTTTATGCTATTTAGGCTATAAGACTTTTACTGGAAAGCAACACTCCCACTGAATAATATAAGCACCTCAAGACAGGCATAATGTCTTCATATGATTTTGTACAGAGTGTGGCACAATAGGGTCCGGATCCTGATTGTGACCTCTGGATTCTACTATAATATATTTCATTTTCACCAGCATTAATACATAGGAATGGCACACAAATCTGGCCAAATAAAATATCTATCTAGATACTTATATGGCCCTGTATTTATCCTAATAGTAGCTAAAATATACAGGAGATTTTTTTCAATATTCCAACACTTACAGATTTGTTTGCATTGGGCATTTGTTGAATAATGTAAAATAGTGAACAAATGTGTAAAAATCAGTCTATGAACAAATGGCTGCGTTTGTCATATAAATTGTTGACTAAAATCCATCTCCCGGATCTAATCATAATCAGCCCCTCAAAATGCTCAAGCTGTAGCCAGATCAGTGTGGCGCGTATCAAAGTAAAAGACTCATAACACTCTTCCACCCCCTCCCCTTCCAGGGAGTAAGCATTGCATTCTGCACCAGCTGGTTTCCAGATGCTCATCAAGGCACTAAGTAGATTGCATGGCAGTAATCTAGCCTGAAAGTGTCCCAGGCGTGTGCATGGTGGGGCCAGGCCTGTACCCTAGAGAAGGCATTGGAGTTGTCTAATGAAATACGCATCTTGTCCTTGTGAGAACTGTGAAGCAGTGATGGATTGGGTACAAACTAGAAGGCACACTTAACTTTGAAAAAAAATGAGGAGTCCTTGTGGCACCTTAGAGACTAACAAATTTATTTGGGCATAAGCTTTTGTGGGCTAGAACCCACTTCATCAGATGTATCATGAGTTTTTTCATGAAGTTGATGGATTTCCACTTCATATGGTTAAATTCAGTGCCTTGCATGGGGACAGGTTTCAGTGGTAGCTGAATCTATCTCCCCTTGTAAGTATTCTCACACTTCTTATCAAACTGTCTGTACTGAGCTATCTTGATTATCACTTCAAAAGTTTTTTTTTTTTTCCTCTTACTTAATTGGCCTCTCAGAGTTGGTAAGACAACTCCCACCTGTTCATGTTCTCTGTATGTGTGTATATATATCTCCTCAATATATGTTCCACTCTATATGCATCCGAAGAAGTGGGCTGTAGCCCACGAAAGCTTATGCTCTAATAAATTTGTTAGTCTCTAAGGTGCCACAAGTACTCCTCTTCTTTTAGTGGTAGCTGTGTTAGTCTGTATCAGCAAAAAACCCCGAAAGCTTTCAAAAGCTTATGCCCAAATAAATTTGTTAGTCTCTAAGGTGCCACAAGGACTCCTCGTTATTTTTGCTGATACAGACTAACACGGCTACCACTGAAACTTAACTTTGAGTCATCTGTTACAATAGCATTTTCTGTTTTGTCTATTTGTTTTTATTTGACCCAAAAAATTCTAATGGGTTTTATGGACATGCTGGATTAGCAATTGCTCTGAATGAGGCTTTATACCAGTACATTGGATTCACTGGTGCATCAGCCTTGGAGCCATTGATTCACAATTGCCTAAAGGACTGTTCCTGTACTCCAAAATTGAAATACCTTGTTTTCTTGCAGTCTTTGATTTCTTGCAAAACTTCAAGATTTTTTTAAAATTAAAAGTGGATGCGTCTTCAGATTTGTCTCTCCTCAGATGTAACAAGCCATTCTGGAATGGCTATTCTATTGTGTGATTTATTCCAATCTCCCTTTCAGGGAGAGATTTCACAATATTTGGAATAATAATCTATTGCCAGTAAATACTCATTCTCATTCCCTGTGGAAAGTTTGTTCCCAGAGTTTGCCACAGGTGACATGGAAATTTGTGAATGATAAATGTTTCTTTTTGTTGTGATTTTCACACTTTCTTTTTGCTGTTGGCATTTAGACAAATTTTTCTGCTGACATTAGGTGACAATTTCTTCTCTCTGCCAAAACATAACTTTTTGTGCTTGCTTTTACATTGTTCAATTCCCAGTTTTCCTAGATGAATTCTTTGTTATTGATCTAATGATTACTAGTTTGAAATTATACCTAGTCATTCTTTCACTCTTATGTCTCATTTCTGTAGTTCCAGCATTCTTGTGTGAGATGACTGAAATGTCACTTTTTTGGAAGGTCAGTTGTTTTGTTTTAGTATTTTTAATAGGTTATAGCCTCATAGAAATGTAGGGCTGAAAGGGACCTTGATAGGTCATCAAGTCCAGCCCCCTGCACTGAGGCAGGACCAAGTAAACCTAGACCATCCCTGACAGGTGTTTGTCCAACCTGCTCTTAAAAACCTCTAGTGATGGGGATTCCACAACCTCCCTTGGAAGCCTTTTCCAGAACTTAACTATCCTTATAGTTACAAAGTTTTCCCTACTATCTAACCTAAATCTCCCTTCCTGTAGATTAAACCCATTACCCTTTGCCCCTCCTTCAGTGGACATGGAGAACAATTGATCACCATCCTCTTTATAACAGCCCTTAACATATTTGAAGACTGGTATCATGTCCATTTAGTTCTCAGAACTAAACATACCCATTTTTTTTAACCTTTCTTCATGAGTCATATTTTCTAAACCTTATATCATTTTTGTTGCTCTCCTCTGGACTTTCTCCAATTTATCAACATCTTTCCTAAAGTGCAGTGCTCAGAATTGGACACAGTACTCCAACTGAGGCCTGACTAGCTGAGGAGAGTGGGACAGTTACCTCCTCGTATACGACACTCCTGTTAATATACCCCAAAATGATAGTAGCCTTTTTTTGCAACTACTTCACATTGTTGACTCATATTCACTTTGTGATCCACTATTACCGGCAGATACTGCCTAGCCAATTATTTCCAATTTTGTGGCTTTTGATTTTTCCTTCCTAAGTGAAGTACTTTGCACTTGTTATTACTGAACTTCATCTTGTGGGTTTCAAACCAATTCTCTAATTTGTCAAGGTTGTTTTGAAATCTAATCCTGTCCTCCAAAGAACTTGCAATCCCTTCCAAGTTGACATCATCTGCAAATTGTATAAATGTACTCTGCCTTCTATTATCAAAGTCATTAATGAAAATATTGGCCCAGGACTGATGCCTGTAGAACCCCACTAGATACATCCTCCCACTTTGACAATGAACAATTGGTAACTACTCTTTGAGTAAGATCTCTCAATCAGTTGTGCACCCCTCTGATAGTAATTTCATCTACACCAGTTTCCCTAGTTTTGAGAATGTCACGTGGGCTTGTCAAAAGCCTTAATAAAAACAAGATGTGTCACATATACTGGTTCCTCCCTATCCACCAGGCCAGTAACCCTGTCAAAAGAGGAAATTAGGTTGGTTTGGCAAGATTTGTTCTTGATAAATACATGCTGGTTATCCCTTATAGCCCTATTGTCCTATAGGTGCTTACAAATGGATTATTTAATCGCTTGTTCCAGTATTTTTCCAGGTATCAAAGTCAGGCTGAGTGGTCTATCATTCCCTGGGTCCTCTTTGTCCCCTTTAAAAAAAAATCTTTAGTATAATGTAATATGATATTGGTTTAACTGGTTTTTGTTCACTCCATGTCAGGTTGCTGTTGATTTACAATTTCCTTTTCCCTTTTGCAATCTGAGTCTATAACATTTTTCATTCAGGTGTGCTTGAAAGTGGATCTGCCCCATGCATTTGTTGCCATTGTTTACATGTTGTTCTGAGACAATATAATTGAAATTTCATTAACAGATTATTAGTTTTTCTACTTTAGTAATCACTCTTAGCTTTTTCTATTCTCCTCAGGTCTGGTTAGATATGTCTCTTAACATCAGAGTCTGACAGAATTTGACATCTCCTGTTTGTAGCCCTGACATGCTGAATATCTACAGGTTTGAAGGTGCCTTGCCTTCCATTAAGTCTCTGCCTGAGATAAAGTACAAAAGCTGAAAGGATGTACAATATGTGGAAGCCACATAGGTAACAAAAGGATTGTGCTGTTGTGGATGCAGAGGACACTTTCCAAAGGAATTTTGGAGCTATCTGTGGAAAAAATAAGAGAGCCTGTTCCAAAAAACAGTCATCCAGTGGGTCTAATTTTGCTGTATGTTATGCCTCTGCAGCCCCTGATGAGGTCAATGGAGTTGCACAGGTGTAACTAAGAGCAGAACTGGTCCAGTAGGGTTTGTGAAACACAATTTCTATGTAAACTTGAAAACATGACACCTTCACATTAGGTAGCAAAGAGTGCTACATGAATAACAGGATGTTTCCTGTTGAGGCAGGAAACTATTTTAAAAAACTGTCAAAGCCCACTGCACAATTGTAATTACAAAATAGTGATGGTTTGCTTTTTTTTTTTCTGGTGGTCTGGCATAGCATACTGACTACAGGGACTTCCTGTTTTTGAACTCCAGAGAGCCCTAGAATCAAAGATTCTAAAAATATATGTTGTTTTTTTTTAAATGCAAGGTGTCAGAAACACAAAGCAGCACTAACAAATACATGCTTGATGAGAGGGCCAAATGTTAGCTTTGCAGAATTTGATATTTCTAAAACTACACTTGGGCTGCCTGGCATATTCTCAAGCTAGAGAGTAATCCCTAACTCAGACAAGTACCAGTGGGAATGTTCTTTCCTTCTCAACACAATTCTATATTGTTCGACTATATAAGCACAGGAAGTTTAAGAATCAGGAAGCTGTGGATTTTTATTTTTTGATTATAGATTGATAGGGTACTTATTGATGTTGCACTTAATTACACGCTTAAAAAGCATATGACTACCCTCCTCCCCATGGATAGTATTAAAAATTACTATGGCTGCCTCCAGAACTGTCTGCAACCATCTTACCATTTTGTCCATGAGAGAGGGCCAGGATCTGATTGGCTAGAAAGAAAGCAGTGCTCTTCCACAGGAGGCCCTAGTTAAGCAGAAAAGTCTCTGAGTTTCCAGTTTATTCATGAGGTCCTTGTTCACCTAAACGAACACAAACCAGCGAAGTCTCTGTCTACATTCCCTTCATGTAACTTAACTATCCATAAATTCCAAACATAAAAAAAAGGCAGCTCTGGTGTCTCTGGAGCTCTATATTCTGACTTCTGGTCAGCAAACCTCTGCCTCTCAGTCTATAAGAGGAACCCTTAGCTGCACCTGTCTGCTACAGTCCTCAGCTGGGACTCTGAAACTCCTGTTGGGATTTTACTCAAGACCTATGCCACTCTTTGGCTTGATGGGCCTGTTCCTAGGGGCATCACTGGGACAGGCTGTATACCAGGACTATGGAGTGATAGCTTGTACATCCCATCACAGTCAGGAATAAAAACATGCAGCCCAAATCAGACAAATAATACAGCTTACTTCCTGTCTTGAAGCCTACTAGGCTTTGGAATTTGCTTCCCTCCATGGCCTTTCGGAGCCAAAGAGCAGGGAGCTCAACTATGAAAGCCCTGACATTAATCCTACTGATTCTAATTCCAGGAAGTGGAAGCGAAACCTACCCAGTTGATCTTAATTGTCATTTTAGGGTAGAGATTGAGATGTTGTTTCTCAGATAATCCTGTCCCAGCTCATGCAGAGCATTAACACCAGTACCTTGAGTTGATAAAAAAGAGACATGATATGACCAAACTCAGACTGTGCAAGGAGGTGTGAAATCCTGGCCCCACTGAAATCAAAGAGAGTTTTGCCATTGACTTCAGTGGGGACAGGATTTCACCTGAGGTAAAAATCTGTTGATTTCAGTGAATAAGTGTCCAATTAAATCAGGATTGAATTTTGACCAAAGAACTGAGCATCATCTGAATAATGACTAGATTGATCAGTGTTACCAGCAAACTAGAGAAGACCTGAAGACGAGCTCTGTGTAAGCTCAAAAGTTTCTTGCTCACACCAACAGAAGATGGTCCAATAAAAGATATTACCTCAACCTTCTTGTTTCTCCAGCAAACTAGGCTGGCATGCAAGAAACATCTCAATTACTAAGCTGAGGTAGTTGTACATATTGTGATTACTAAACGCTATAGCACAATAAACATTGTATGTAGGTATTATAATACTAGAACAGACTGGTTCAATTTAACACTACTTATTTATGGGCATTTTTGTAATGCTTATCTCTGTAGGATCTAAGTGCATGGTCCATCTAGCCCAGTATCTTATCCCTGAAAGAAGGCAAAACCAGATTCTTTGAAGGTATTGTCATTAAGTTTATATTGCTATAACAGAAGGAATTTTGTCCCAACTCCAAAGTTAACAGGTAATCATTTTATTTCTGAACCACACTGGTAGTCCTGTGATCTTATCTGGCAGAGTGCAATTGCAGATTCAAATGCAAAGAATTTCAGAATCTAACATCCCTCACTTTAGTGAATCAGCTCTGTCCCTTTGGTACTATATATGAATAGGGGGGAAGAGCATGGGGCTGGCTGTGGAGCAGTAGGAGGGGTGTATGTGTGGAGCAGGGGGAAGAGTGTGGGTCTGGATGCATGTGCAGTGTGAGAGAGCTCAGAACTGGGTATGGGGGAGCAGCAGGGGATGAGTTCAGGACAGGCTGTGGGGCGATGTGGGTGGGGAGCACAGGGCTGGCTGTGGGGCTCGGAGGTTTCAGGGTTGAGTGCAGTGGGAGAACTCAAAGCTGGGTGCAGAGGCAGCGGGTGGGGTGCAGGTTGGGTGCAGGGGGAGAGTGTAGGTGAGGGAGCTTGGAGCTGGGAGGGGAGGGGAAATTTGGCCCTCTCCTTAGGAATATTCTGTTTGCGACCCTGGCGGGAATCATGTGTGGAATGAAGGTCAGAGATGGCTTTTCTGAGAAATAATTAACTACACTGGTTCCATTTGCCTACGCTCATAGAAATACCCTGGGATTTGAGAGAACCTCAGATGTTCCTAATATCTCCCATTGATAAATGACCAGGGGAATGAGGATACCCCCCATCCAGTGTTGGCTCATCTGACCCCTTACTTATATTTCAGGTCTGTAAACTCCTATGTCTTGGTGTCTCCATGGACCCAGGTGACCTGAATAGGTGCTGCTATCTGCAGCAGCTCAGATTTGATTCAACTCTCCTCTACTGACAGTTGGGCACACTCTGAATCCATTTATCCAGACACTATCTCTCATTCCAGCTGCTCAGACACAGTATACTCCCTGGGAGCCCCAGACGCCGTAACCTCAGCAATAGCACATTCCGCCATTGTCATGTTCCATACAGGGTAGAATTTCTTTGTCCCTCTGACAACAAGAAAAACAGAGAATAGAAAAAGCTGGCTGAGCATCCTTATTCCTTTTGACTTCCCTTTGCAGTCTTTGAATCCCTTCCTTTCATTTTTCTTTGATCGTTCCTCTGTCTGTCCCATGGAATGTCCCTGGCTGTGGTGGCCTCTCTGGCAGCTCCGCCTACAGGTATTCTCCTGTTTGTTGTACAGCCTTGGCCACTTTTGACAGTTAGTCCCAGCACACTCAAGTCTGCAGGCTCCTAGCCAGAGTTTCTAAATTGACTTCCAATACGATGATGTCCCTTGGTTTCCCTACTGTCCAGAATTTCAGACGAGCTGGATTTTTAATTTTTAAGTTTGGAAAATGGCCTTTAAAAATTGTGCTTTTGTTTGTTTAGTTTTATTGCTTTCTAAGATTATATGGACTCTGTTAAGTAAAGATCCATAATGCTTCTGTCTAAACTTCTGATTCTTGAAACACCAACAAAGTGAATTATCTTAAATAATGGCTTTTCTTGTGCCCACAATGACAGAAGATAAATTTGTATTTTAGATTTTCATATGGAAACTGACATAGCAACAGAATTCAATGTGAAGTAAATTTGTCATAGCCCCATTTCTACTGTAGCATTACAACGGCTCTATTTGCGCTTGCTGATGACTGTTTTGTTTAATGGAATGCTGATATTAATGTCTGTGACTATGAGATTTTGCATCTGTTGTACTTCCTGGGACAGAGTTAATGTTGTGGTTGTTCTCTGAGTGCGAGTCATTGTCTTTGAGAACCTTAGGTCCCAGTTCAGCAAGACGCTTAAGCACATGCATATTCTGAGACTTGAAGTCAATTTATGTACTCCAAATTGTATGTGTACTTAAGTAATTTAGTGAGTCAGGGCTTTAACTCTGTACTAGCTGGATTTCTAGCATTTGAGGTTTTATGTAACTCCAACCTTCTTGTACTCAGACCACTGATACATGTCTGCAACTTCACCTTACTGATTTGTTTGTGAGTGACAGAATAGATACTGTCTAGTTGATACAGCACAGACTTTACTATAAAAGGTCTTGGTCACATGATACAATTTGGGCTGGATCCTGGCCCCTCCTATCACTTTGGCTTCAGTGATGCAAAACAGCCATAATGCTGACTTAGAGTGTTCATTCTGCAATTAAAAACAAAGCCTGTTCACTGAAAATGATCATAATGTGACTCCGGCCCCTACCAGATGTCTTGGCTGCTGGGGCAACCTGTTTTTCCTTTTCTGACTCTTTCTCTGGTAAGGTGTATAAACAATTAGTAGAACACTTCAGAAGGTCTCTCTCTTATGCTTAAGTAGGACCACCAGCCTAGAGGACAGGTACCATTTAGGATGATGAAACCTATTCCAGCAGACACATGACTCATTCTGCCTATCATATTGACTTGCATTTGTGTGGTGGTGAAGCTGATTGGTGATATGCAGAACTAGTTGCAATAGAGGAGGAAGTGAGGTGCTGAGGACAGAGCTTGATTAAGGCAATCTGGTGTCCTAGGCACACCATGACATGTGGGGGCATGTGGCTCCATCCTGTAATCTGACCCTCTGACATAGCTCCTTCAGTCTCTTTCCTGGCGTGGCTGAGGCAGCAGTGGCAGCAATGGGCCCCCCGATAACTACCTCAGCAGCCGGGTTTATCTGGGTGGGCCAGGTCCTTTTCACTCTTATACTCTGGCCACATGGACGCCTCTGATGGATGGTGTTGGTGGGACCTTCAGAGCAGTGGGACTAGGACTTAATACATCATTGGCATGCACTGTACAGTTCACACCTCTCAGAACTATTGTTTCAAGCAGTCAGCAGACTCAGACAGGTATCACTGCTTTGATTACACATATCATGCTTCCAAACTTCTCTTCACCAAGATTTACTTTTTATTTTTAAATGAAAACTGAGTTGTGATGTAATCATATGACTCCAGGAGCCATAGTCTTCCTTAAGAGGTCATGGCTTTCAGTCTTGTGCTCAGTCTGTTAATGGAAGTGATGAGTAAGATGGCACGTTAGCCTTTTTCCCACCCTCCATCCTCCTTTCAGTATCATACACATGGTTAGACTCTCTCAGACCTTCTTGCCCTTGCCACTGTACCAATGTGTATAAGGGACCCTAATTTACATCACATCTGAATTTGGCCCAATAAGTAGAGAGGACAATATGGTCTAAAGAGACAAAATAGACATATGGCGATAGTAGAAACTACTGGTGAAAAACAGAAGAGTGCACAGTAAGAAAGACAGAAAATCCATCCTTCTAAAATATCTCATCAAGCACAGCACATTGTAACCTAAGGGATACAAGGTGATTACTATGCCTGCTAGTTGGTCAACTGTAAATTTATTAATTAATTACTATTATTATTATTATTGTAAAGAATTGTACCCAAATATTTTGTAGGCTTTGGACATTGAAAGTATTAATTGACAATGGGGGATGTTATACAATATAGTGTTTACCAGCTTTCACTTTTCTCCAACAATGTCAGTGATGGAGAAATGTGTCTAATTTGCACATAGCCTGATTATCCATTGCATTGGACTTGTATAAAGGGGAAGTTAATGCTACCATTCTCATTTGGTAGAAGTTAATCTTTAGCCAGAGAATGTTATTGAATGAGTAAATTAAACAGAAAGAAGTCCATACTGGGAAATCTGTCGGGGTTTAAACAACATTTGTTTACCTTGTAAGTTGTTTGGAGGGTGGAGTGGATAAATGGCAGAATGCTGTGCAACTGCCAGGACAGATAGGCAATATTGCTTATCACCTCTGTATCTACAAAGTACTGTTCAGCCATTCACTAATTCTAGGGTTACCATATTTCAACACTGAAAAAAGAGGACACTACACGGGGGCCTGGCCCTGCCCAACTCCGCCCCTTCCCCACCCCCGGCCCCGCCCCAACTCCGCCCCAGCCCCACTCCAACCCCGCCCCTTCCCCAACTCTGCCCCCTCCTCTGAACACCCTGCATTCCCCCTCCTCCCTCCTGCTCTGATCTTGGTTGGGGGTTGCTAAGTGCTTCCCTGCTCCCCACTCGCCCTGCAGCCCCTCCGCCCCTGCAGCCTCTGTGACCCCTGCTCCCCACTCACCCTGCAGCCCCTGCACCCCCCGCCCCTGCAGCCTCTGCACCCCCCACCTGCCCCGCCCCTGCACCCCCTGCCCCTGCAGCCTCTGTGAGCCCTGCTTCCCACTCACCCTACAGCCTCTGCGCCCCCCGCCTACCCTGCCCCTGCGCCCTCCTGCAGCCTCTGTGACCCCTGCTCCTCACTCGCCCTGCAGCCCCTGCACCCCCCCGCCCCTGCAGCCTCTGTGACCCCTGCTCCCCACTCGCCCTACAGCCTCTGCGCCCCGCCCCGCCTGCCCTGCCCCTGCACCCCTCTGCCCCTGCAGCCTCTGTGACCCCTGCTCCCGACTCGCCCTGCAGCCTCTATGCCCCCGCCTGCCCTGCCCCTGCTCCCCCGGCAGCCTCTGCCTGCTGAGGGCTTCAGACGCTCGGCAGCGCGGGTCCCTGCAGCCCCGGCCGCAGCTTCCTTCCTGCCGCTGAGCACGTTCCCCGGCCTGTTTGTCCCCGCCGGAAACAGCTCCCGCGGCGCCGGGTTCCAAGCTGCGCGGGGCAACGGGGCCACAGGAAGGGTCCCCCAGTGGCCGGGGGGCCCCCGCCCGCGAGGGAAGCCCGAACCCCCCCCGTTCCCAGCCTGAGCATTGTAGCTGGGGCAGCTGGGCTGCGCTGCAGACCCCGCGGATCGTGCTGGGCGGACCCTGGCTTACGCCTCCCTATTTCCCCGGACATGTCTGGCTCTTTGGAAATTCCCCTCGGACGGGCATTTGAGCACCAAAAAGCCGGACATGTCCGGGGAAATCCGGACGTATGGTAACCCTAACTAATTCTTACATATTATTCCCACTCCCTCTCCATATAACAGATGGGAAAGATGGGATACAGAAAGATTGACTGAGGTTTTTAAAACCACCTAAGGGATATGGGTGTTGTGTCCATATCTTCTAGGCCAATGGTTCTCAACCAGGGGTACATGTACCCCTGGGGGTACTCAGAGGTCTTCCAGGGAGTACATCAACTCATCTAGATATTTGCCTAGCTTTACAAAGGCTACATAAAAAGCACTAGCGAAGTCATTACAAACTAAAATTTCATAGACAATGATATGTTTATATTGCTCTGTATAGTATACATTGAAATGTAAATACAATGTTTATATTCCAATTGATTTATTTTATAATTATATGGTAAAAATGAGAAAGTAAGCGATTTTTCAGTAATAGTGTGCTGTGACATTTGTGTATTTTTGTGTCTGATTTTGTAAATTTTTAAGTGAGGTGAAACTGGGGGATACACAAGACAAATCAGACTCTTGAAAGGGTTACAGTAGTCTAGAAAGGTTGAGAGCCACTGTTCTAGGCAGCTTGCAAAAATATTTCATCCAAAGCCACATGGCATATCAGTGGTGGAGCCATGGACAGGATTCAAGACCTCATGGCTCTTGGGCCCATGCACATTCCACAGGTCATGCTGCCCCACGTACTGATTGAGATTTTCCCATTTGCTGTTTCTTTACATAATCCTCATCACAAAACCATGCTTTTTACATGTGTACTTTTCACTTATTTTTAAATCTAGCATGCTATAAGATGTTTCTGTAAAAGCCTTCAAACTGTCTGCTTTACTCCATAAGGTAAGAGTAGAGAAAAGTCAGTAAAGTTAGCCTGTTTTCATTTAATTTCTGCAAACTGACTCATACTCTCCAATCCCTTCCCCTTAGGGAAGATACAAGGAAATGATGTAATTCTTTTTGGATTTTTCGTGCCTTGAACTTTTTCTTTTGGCATAAGATGTACAGGGCCTGTTTTGTAATTAGTCTGTGCTAAACTAAAATGCAGCCCTTTCTCTCCCTCTCTGTGTACACACACATAAATGAAGCACACAATGTTTGTGATTAAAAAGCATTGATTTTAATGATTTATTGGATCACCCATTCATTGTACGCCCACTTTACAAATCTAACTTTAATAAACTGGCTATGGCCTACATGTAACATACAGCTATTGTAGGTCTTGCAATTGTGACGTGATTATTGCAGTTTAGAGACATTTTACCCTTTTGTGTTTTGTTGACTAGAGAGAAGCACAAATCAAACTACAGATCCAAACACTCAGCCAGATTGCAGGTATTCCAGATCGGGATCTGAATTTTGCTAACAGCCCCTTTGCCTTTTATTGGGTTGAAGTGAAACAGCAGATCTGCACTGTGAACCATCTGAAATCCAGATCCAAAGTGTGGCTTGAGGCTGTATCTGGTGTTTGATTCTGGGTGCATGTCAGTATGGAGGTCTTACATGAACTTTTCTCAATGTTTTTGGACTAGAAATTAGGCTGGGAATGTCAGAAGAACAAGTTTTGGCAGGGAAAGAAATATTCTTCTCTCCTGATATCTAGGTAATAATAATAGGTCATAAAAGCACATTGGTTCCAATCCTGCTCACAGTGGGGTACATGGCCAAGCTCTCAGTGACTTCAATGGGAGCATGTGACTGAGTGCTATCAGCAGCACCCTGATCACTGACATTGCTGCAGCCAGTCAAGGGCAATTATATGCTGTCTGTTGGGGGGGGGGGGGGGGGGTCTGGGATTGTGAGCACCTGGGTGACAATCACAGGGCTAACAAGGTTGTTGGGGAGAATATAAGGGGAAGAAACAGGAAGTAAGGGGGCAGCTCAAGAGGTGCTCACAGGGTGAGCTGGGGAGTGAGGACTGCAGGGAAGCCAATCCTTGCTGTAAGTCTGTGTTGTTATGTAAGAGGGAAATAAATGCACATCTTGGTGAAGGATAAACAGTCCAGTTTGCATTTGTGACTGTGAAACCATTTGAACTGGCCAGGCAGTGAGGTCACTGAGTAGCAACAGAGGCGCCCTCTGACATGTGGGGGCTTCTCCAGGATCAGTAAGTCCCTCCGCAGAAGAGGATACATGAGGGGGGACCTGCACGAAGGCAGGAGATCTGGGCTGGCTAGTGGAGCAACAAAAGGAGATTCAGCAGACCCAGCAGGCAGAGAGGCAAGTACTCCTGAATTGACAGGCAGAGCAACAATAAATGCTGCAGGAATTCATCGAAGGGCAGGCCCAGGTACAGCAATAGCTCCTGCAGAGGCTGGTGAATGCCAGTGAGGGGACGGGGAATCGAACAATGGGCCTGGAACTATGTAAAACTATGTAAAATGGTGCCAGGGGATGATGCTTATGCCTTTTTATTAACTTTTGAGCAGTGGCTACTAGCACCGGATGGCACAAGGGTGCATGGGCACTTCGGCTGGCTCCTTATCTGGCCAGTGAGGCTCAGGCAGCCTATATGGCCCTGAGTGAACATCAGGCAAAAGACTATGATACACCAAAAGCTGCTATTTTGGACAAGGTCAGCCTGTCAGCTGAGAAATACCGCCAAAAGATCAGGGCAGCCAGATGGGATGACGGGATACGCCCCAGGGCCTTTGTGCAAAAATTGTTGGACTGGGCAACTCGATGGTTGCAGCCAAATAGAGACGACATTGAAACCCTAATGGACTCCATTATTCTGGAGTAGTTTATACAGAGTATTCCCAAGACTACAAGGATCTGGGTTTGGAGGCAGCAGCCAGAATGACTTGGTGCGGCCATGAAATTAACGGAGTACGTGGAGGCGAACTTTCCACGAAAAGAGCTCTGTCCCCTGATGACTAAGGGTGGGGGAGAGAGGGCTGAAGAACCCCAGACAGCAAAGCCCAGGAAGGAGATGCAGGGGGTAAAAGAGGGTGCCCCAGCTGCCCAAGTGGTAGTCTACTACCTGGCAAAGGTCACATAAGGCAGGACTGTCCCTACATGGACTGTGAGTTTGTGGAGTTCTGAGGGTGTAAAAGGGGTGCTAGGGAGAAAAATGATTACGATCTTTAGGGACCCTGACTGGTGAATCCACTTGAAGGGCCCATGAGTACAGACAGAGCAGTATCAAACTCATTAATGAATCCTTACAACACCTTTGTGAGAACGTTAAGTATGAGTAGCTATAAGAGCTGAGCAAATACTGCAAAATTACTTTTTGTAAACTTGTTTGAATTTTTAAACAAATTCACTTTGGCTCAGTTTTTGCACCCTTTTTGTGTTTGCTGTGTGCAAACATGTGGGCACTCGAGCTTTAAAACCACAAATACTTGTGAAAAGCAAATGTGATGGCCACACCCTCAAGTATTCACTGAAACTGAATTTTAAACTTCTTTCCATGAGCAATTGCACTAGAAAACTGTTTGAGTTATGGTCATCCAGTCAGGGAACTTAAATGGCACTTCCTGACTTGTGAGACCAATCACAATAAAGCTACTCAATTCAAAGAGTAAGCCATCAGGAAGATAAAATTCAGGACAAATTTTTAATAAATTAATGAAAGAAAATCAGAATTTATTCAAATACATTCCATGGAGAGAAAGATGCAAAATGAGTTAAATTGTTAATTATTCTCTCCCTTCCTGGAAGCATTAATATCTCTGTTTCTCAGATGGGGGGACCGAGACATAGAAAATTGAAATAACTTGTCCAAGGCCACAGAGCAAGCCATTGGCAAAGCCAGAATAGGCATTCGGGCGTTCCTGATTTCTAGACCCATGGTCAATGACTGTACTTTCTCTGCCCTGTGCTGTGCTCTCACAGACTGTCACCTCAGTTTCACTTCCTATCAGCCCCTCTTCTCCCCAGCCCTCCTTGCCTCCTGCTTTACCCTTTTCTTTCCATTTTAATTAATCCTCTGCTCACTAAACCCACCCTCCCAATACATAAATACATTTTAAAAAATTGTAGAACTAACATGATGTTTGCTTCCATACTACTGATTGCTCTGCTTCTGTGTTCTACCCTTCCACGCCATCTTGTGCCTGTCCTAGTTACATTGTAAGCTCTTCGGGGCAGTGACTGTCTACTATTGCATGTTTGTACAGTGCCTAGTACAATGGGGCCCTGCTTTTGGTTGGGCCTTAGGCACTACCATAATAAACATGTTAAATAATAATTTATTAGTGCACACTCTTTTCCAAGCATATGGTACCTGCATTTCTAATAGTACTTGAAATTGCCACTGGTAGAGATGAGTAAAAACAAATGAAGAGTTAACCATACTTTTTTTTTCCCCCTGACTTCAAATTCTGATTTGGGTCGATTCAAATTTTGAATGATGGCTTTGGCTAATTAATATTTTTTTCGGAACCCTTTTGTTGACACATGACACATTTTACACTGTTTAACTTACACTCTTCATGAGCTTTAGAATACCTCAACTTGATTTTCAGAATCAAACACCAGGCTAAGTTGGTGTATTACAGGAAACGCCCTGTTTTGTTCAGCTTCTAAAATTTGTTTACATGGTGTTTTCATTACTTAAAACCATAAATAAAACCAGAAGCCTGTGATAAAATCTAAGATGTGAAACAGAAAGCTTGATCCAAGCAACAAAGAGAACTCTTCATGCAGGTGAATTTTTAAATGTCAACCTCTTATAAAACTCAAGTATTTATCATTATTAGATGTACTTGTGCAGATTTTTTCTGAAGATTGCCCTTCATAGGGCAATAGGTAATAGGTTCAGATTTTCAGCTGATGCAAATTGTCATAGCTCCATAGAAGTCAATAAAGTAGCTGTGGATTCTCCCCATAATTTTTTGCTTCTAAAACTGGCCAAATCAAATTCCATATTTCCCTGAAAAAATAAAGGAAACATCAGACTGAGAGGGGCAAGTGTGTGGTATTTACTGAATTTAACATTCCTTTACTTGAATACTGAAGGTTTTTCATGAAAATTTTTTTTATTAAGTTTACATAATATTAGATTTTTTCTTCTCCTCTCCCTCTGTCTCTTTGAAATCTCATTTTCTGACGAAAGTCAGTTATTCACATTTCCTCATTGGCAAACCTTTTTTTTTTTTTAATTTGGGTAAAACTTCCTCAATCAACGCTGCAGTTTCCTCATGAAACAGCTTGATAGGAAAATAGCTTTTTATATTTAATTATATAAGGACCCCACTAGCTACCACTTTATAAAATACAAGTTACTTTTTTAAACTGCCCATTGAAGTACATGTTTAGGACCTCCATGACTGTGTGATGATTCAGTGTGGATGGTCTAGCTCAGGGGTGAGCAAACTACGGCCCGGGGGCCACATCCGGCCCTTCAGACATTTTAATACGGCCCTCGAGCTTCCGTGGGGGAGCGGCGTCTGGGGCTTGACCCGCTCCAGCTGGGGAGCGGGGTCGGGGGCTTGCCCCACTCTGTGCGTGCCATAGATCCGCGCGGCTCCCAGAAGCAGTGGCATGTTCCCCCTCCGGCTCCAATGCATAGGGGCAGCCAGGGGGCTCCGCACACTGCCCCGCCCCAAGCACTGGCCCCGTAACTCCCATTGGCTGGGAACCACAGCCAGTGGGAGATGCAGGGGCGGCACCTGCGGAGGAGCAGCGCGCAGAGCCACCTGGCCGCGCCTCCACGTAGGAGCCGGAGGAGGGACATGCCACTGTTTACGGGAGCTGCTTGAGGTAAGCACCGCCCGGAACCTGCACCCCGACCCCCACCCACATCCCAACCCCCTGCCCCAGTCCTGATCCCCCCTGCCCTCCGATCCCCTCGGTCCCAGCCTGGAGCACCCTCCTGCACCCCCAACCCCTCATCCCCAGCCCCATCCCAGAGCCCTCACCCACCCGAACCCCCTGCCCCAGCCCAGAGCCCCCTCCCACATCCTGAACTCCTCATTTCTGGCCCCACCCCAGAGTCCACTCCCCCAGTCAGATCCCTCCCCCCTCCCCCCACTCCAACCCCCAATTTCGTGAGCATTCATGGCCCACCATACAATTTCCATACCCAGATGTGGCCCACGGGCCAAAAAGTTTGCCCACCCCAGTCTAGCTGGGCCTTGGCAGTCATTAAGTATGAAGAACTTTCCAGAGTTTGCTGGCTGGTAAGGAATACAAGCCAAAAAATAAATTCATGAAAAATTATTTTTGCAATTTGGAAAAATCAAAACACAAAACAAACAAAAGATAATAAATGCTGATGACTCCAAAATGCCATTATGAAGCCATTCGATAAATACATGATGCAAAGGAAACCCCCCAAAAGAATCAAAGGTTTTAGCACCTACGTTTTTGAGAAACTTCTCAATAGATTTGTGTTTATCATGTTGACAATTTTTCTGCTCCCCATGCTCCACATAGGTTTATTTTCTTCTTATAATGAGCAGAAGTGGATGGCACTCTACATTAATGTAATCATTACATATTAGAGTTACTAACAAGTCAGAAGGACAGGACCTGAAATGCTTGTGGATAAATGTACTAACTGATAAATCACATAACAGAGTACTGGTAGAGGTCTGCTATAGCCAAGGCATCAAGATGAGCAAATCCTGAAATATCTATGTACAATGTGCAGAAAGAAAAAATGCATTTTATTGGGGGATTTCAGTCTGAGGGACATATGCGGAAAGTCTCATGCTGTCATTGGTAAAAATCCTTGGAGTTTTTAAAAATGATAGAAAATAACTTTCTAACATTAAAAAGTATTGCAACCATCTTGGTAACGCTACATTAGATCCTCATTCTGACAAATAAAGATGAACTGATCATTGAAATAAACATTGATGGTTACCTAGGAATAAGTGATGACTATGTACTTTAACTTGCTATGTACAAACAGAATATAGCCCAAACTAGTTATACATATATAATATGTGGTGCTTTAAAAAGGGTATTTTCCCAAAGCTGAAAACAATCATGAACAAAATTGACTGGGGGGAAATATTTGTCACATTTTTATGTTTAATAAAGAATTTTTTCAGAATGCTTTATTAGCTGCCTAAGAAACCACAATCATGAACGAAGGCTTCTCTGATTTAAATAAAATCTTGGTTCAGAGAGGCAAAGGCAGAATTTTTTTAAAATATATGAAACCCCACACCAAATAAAAAAATGGAGAAACTGAAAGAAACAAGTACAAGTACAAATTGACAGGAAATGCAGACATTTGATAAGGGCAGCTACAGGTATCAATGAACACTCTATGGCCAGTATGATTAAGGACAATAAGAAGCATTTCTTTAAATATATCACCAAAATCCTAGCAATGGTATAGTCTCAATACTAGACAAGTATGGTAAAATTATCAATCCAGATGTAGAAAAGGTAGAAACATTCAACAGATTTCTGTTCTGTATTCAGAAAGAAGCAGGATGATGAATCCTTATCTTACAGTGACAAAAAATATGTTTTTACTTCTATCAGTAATTAGGGAGGATGTTAACAGCATCTATTAAAGTTAAACAGATCACTTGCATTCTAGAGTATTAAAAGAATTGGCTGAAGAACTCTCTGAACCATTAATGCTGATTTTTTTAAAAGAAATATTGGAATGGTGGGGTGATTCCAGAGGACTGGGGACAGGGGGAGCTAATGTTGTACTAACAGCGGCGGCTCCAGGCACCTGCGCTCCAAGCGCGTGCCTGGGGCGGCAAGCCGCGGGGGACGGCCTGCCAGTCGCTGTGAGGGCAGCAGTGAGGCAGCCTTCGGCGGCATGCCTGCGGGAGGTCTGCCGGTCCCGCGGCTTTGGCGGTAATTCGGCAGCGGGTACGCCGAATTCACGGGACTGGCGGACCTCCCACAGGCATGCCGCCGAAGGCAGACTGCCTGCCGTGCTTGGGGCAGCAAAAAATCTAGAGCCGCCCCTGTGTACTAATATTTTAAAAGGGTAATTGGGATGGTCCAGGAAACTATAGGTCAGCTAGCCTGACATCAATCCTGGGCAAAATCACAGAAAAGTTGATACAGGACACAATCACAAAACAATTAAAAGATTGTAGGATGATTAATGCCACTCAACATAGTTTATGGCATTCTAATAGAGGGGTTTCTATAGTGAGGTCCCACAGGGACCTGTTCTCAGCACAGTCCTATTCAATATCTTTACCAATGACCTAGAAAAAATGGTTACCTACCTTTTGTAACTGTTGTTCTTCGAGATGTGTTGCTCATGTCCATTCCATTCTAGGTGTGCGTGCGCCTGCATGCACAGGGCCAGATTAACCTTTCGTGGATCCGGCGTCAAACATATTTGTGGGCCCCCATGGAGGCAATGGTGCATAGCATGGGGAGGTTGGTCCCCAGAGTGAGGGCCCAGTCAAGGCAATGGGGCATGACATGACAGGGCAGCCCCGCTCTGCCAAGCCCAGTGCAGGGTACTATTTACAAACTGGCAGTTGCCAGACGCACAGTGCCCAGCCCGGCCCTGTGCTGCCAGCATGCTCCTTGCCCTCGGGGGCGGGCCCATGCCATGCCACACAGCCCCCTCCTCCCCCCACAACATCCTATCTGTGCCAACTCCATGAGTGCTCTGGGGCTGGAGCACCCACAGAAAAAAAATAGTGTGTGCTGAGCACTCACCAGCAGGCCCACCTATCAGCTCCTCCCCCTTGCCCCCAGCACCTCCCGCCCACTGTTCAGCGGCGGGCAGGAAACGCTGGATGGGAGGGGGAGGGGAAGGAGCAGGGGCAGGAAGAGGCAGAGCGGGGGGCGCTTGGGGGAGGGTGCAGAAGAGGTGGGGTGGGATTGGGGTGGTAAGAGGCAGAGGGGGGTGGGGTCTTGGGGGACAGGTGGGGTGGGGGCAGGGCCTGGGGCAGGGTGGGGTGGGGCCTTGGGGGAAAGGGTGGAGTGGGGGCGGTGCCTGGGGCAGAGCAGGAGTCAAGGACACCTGGGGAAATCAGAAAGTTGGAGACTTTTTGCCTTAGCGGTATCCGTAGAGTCAGCTGTAGCACCCTCTTGAGTGCCAGTCCCAGGCGTTGGTATATTAGGCGCCGCCGGCCCTATGCCCTCTCAGTTCCTTTTTGCCAGCAACTCTGACAGAGGGGCAGGAGGGCGGGTAATGGAATGGACATGAGCAACATATCTCGAAGAACAACAGTTACGAAAGGTAGGTAACCGTTTTTTCTTCTTCAAGTGCTTGCTCATGTCGATTCCATTCTAGCTGATTCACAAGCAGTATCCCAGGTGGCAGGCTCAGAGTTCACAGTCATGTGGCTTGCAACACTGCTCTGCCAAAGCCAGCATCGTCTCGGGCTTACTGGGTGAGCGCATAATGAGACGTAAACGTGTGCATAGACGACCAAGTAGGGGCCCTGCAGATATCCTGAATCAGCACTGGGCAGGATGGCTGCTGATGAAGCCTGCGCCCTAGTCAAGTGGGCAGTCATGGTCGCCGGTCGAGGCACCTTTGACAGGTCATAGCAGTAATGGATGCAGGCCGTGATCCAGGCCGAAATCGTCTGCACAGACACTGGGCGACCTTTCATCCTGTCTGCCACCGCAACGAACAACTGCACTGACTTACGAAACGGCTTGGTCCTGTCAATGTAGAGGGCAAGCACCCTCCTGACATCCAGGGTGTGCAATTTGCATTCCTCTTTTGATTTATGAGGCTTCGGAAAAAAGACAGGTAAGTATATGTCTTGGCCGGTATGAAACTGTGAAACTGCCTTGGGCAGGAACGCTAGATGCAGCCACAGCTGGACCTTGTCCTTCTGGAAAACCGTATAGGGCGGCTCTAAAGTAAGCGCCCTCATCTCAGAGACCCTATAGGCAGACGTTATTGCAACCAGGAAATAAACTTTCCAGGAGAGGAGGAGAAGGGAACAGGAACCTAGAGGCTCGAAGGGAGGACTCAGGAGCCACGACAGCACGAGATTCAGGTCCCAGAGGGGGACAGGATCCCTGATGTGTGGGTAGAGACGCTCCAGACCTTTCAAAAACTGGACCATCATGTCAGGAGTGAAGACCGACCTGCCCTGGAGTGGAGGATTGAAGGCCGAAATAGCGGCCAAGTGGACTTTGATAGATGACAAGGACAAGCCCTGGAGCTTGAGGTGCAGAAGATAGTCCAGGATCACCTGCAGCGAGGCCTGGTCAGCCCAGATACCCCGTTCTGAGGCCCAGCACATGAACCTCTTCCACTTGGCCAGGTAGGTTGCTCTGGTGGAGGGCTTTCTGCTACCCAACAAGACCTGTTGGACCCGGGCCGAGCATTCCCATTCTGCATTTAGCCATAAAGAAGCCACGCTGTCAAGTGCAGAGCCGCCAGGTTCAGATACAGAAGACTGCCATGGTTCTGGGACAGCAGGTCCAACCAGAGAGGCAGCTACAGTGGGGCAGCTACCGAAAGGTCCATCAGCATGCTGAACCAGTGCTGCTGAGGCCATGCAGGAGCTATCAGGATCACCTTTGCCTTGTCCTGTTTGATCTTCATAAGGACCTTGTGGAGTAGCGGCACTGGCGGGAAGGCATACATCAGAGCTCCCGACCACGGGAGCAGAAAGATGTCTGACAGGAAGCTCCTGTCCAATCCCCAGAACGAGCAGACCACGTGGCATTTCCTGTTCTGATGGGACGTGAAAAGGTCCACCTGGGGAGTCCCCCACCTCCAGAAGATCACACTGACCACCTCCGGGTGGAGCGAGCACTCATGGCAAGATGAGAACGTCCTGTTGAGGTGATCTGCTAACACTTTCTTGGCCCCAGGCAGATGTGCGGCCATCAGATGGTCGGCATACCGCACACAGAAACCCCAAAGGCGGAGAGATTCTTGGCAAAGGGCCAACGACCTGGCTCTGCCATGCCTGTTTATGTAATACATCTCTGCGGTATTGTCTGTCAGGACTTGCACCACCTTGCCCTTCATGTGGGGCAGGAAAGCCTGGCAGGCCAGGCAAACCACATTGAGCTCCCTGATGTTTATGTGGAGGGACAGATCGTCCCGCGACCAGTGGCCTTCCATGCTGAGCTCACCCAGGTGGGATCCCCAACCCAGGTCTGAGGCATTGGAAATCAGGGACAGAGCCGTGAAGGGAACTCCCTCCAACCCCAATTCGGGGCTCAACCTCCAATCCAGGGATGATCGGATGTGAACTGGCACCCTGGCCACCTGGTCTAGATCATGTCTGTTGGGGATGTAGACCGACACCAACCATACTTGTAGTGGCCAGAGATGGAGCCGGGCATGCTGGACCACATATGTACATGCGGCCTAACAACCACAGGCAAGTGTGAGCAGTGGTGAGCAGGTAGTTTTTCACATGGGAGATCAGGTCCAACATGGCCTGGAAACGCACCTCCGGAAGGCTCTGGCTTGTGTGGAGTTGAGAACCTCCCCAATGAACTCTATTTGTTGCACCAGCCTTAAGGTCAATTTCTTTTCATTTATCAACAGGCCCAGGTCATGGCAGATGGAACATACCAGATTGAGGCCCTTTGCACCTGTTCCGGAGATCTGCCCTTGATGAGCCAATCGTCAAGTTACGTGGTGCAGGTGGTGCTGGTAGAGGCCTCTGCTCTCTGGGCGCCAGGAGAGCCTGGGAAGGCGTTGGCACTGCCACCCGTCTGAGTCCCCTACCACTTCCTGGAGTCAGTGGTGGATCCCTCATGGGGCTTGGGGGAACATCAGGGGGGCATCCCCATGTGGCTCCGATGTGGGCTGTTGTCTTGAACTGGGTCCTTTTCCCTTCTTGCTCGGTGCCGGGGTGTCACTCTTCTTCGACCTCTTCTTAGGCACCGGTGACAGGAAGCAGTGATGGGCGGAGCCTGGTGACAGGGATGAGCTGCGCACCGAGGCTGAAGTGCTCGGGGCAGAGTCTGACAAGGAAGGCTCGGACGCATACTTACTAACTAATTACTGTAAACAAACTATTTGCAAGGCCTTAAGGCTCAAAGACTGAAGTAGAAGAACCGCTAGCCCTTGCAAGGCAAGGGAAAGGTGCTCCAACTAGCCGCCACAGGCGGTAAGAAGGAACTGAGAGGCGTAGGGCCAGCGGCGCCTAATATACCGACGCATGGGCGTGGCACTCAAAAGGGCGCTACAGCCAACCCTACGGATACCGCTATGGCAAAAAATCTCCGACGGCCGCACGTGTGCGTGTGCGCACACCTAGAATGGAATCAACATGAGCAAGCACTCGAAGAAGAAAAAATATATGCTAAATATACTAGTAAAATTTGCAGATGGCACAAAATGAGGAAAATGGTAGTCTGGTAAATAATTAGGACAGGTTAGTTATACAGACCACCCTGGATTGCTTGGTAAAGTGAGCTCATTGAACATGTGTTTAACACAGCCAAATGTAAGGTCATATATCTAGGAACAAAGTGTCTACATAGAAATCATACTTAGAAGATGGGGGTTATACCCTGCAAAGCAGAAAGCAGTTATTCTGAAAAGGACTTGAGGGATGATGGTGGGTAACCAATTGAACATGGACTCCCAGTGTGATGCTATAGCTAAGAGGATGGATGTGATCCTTGGATGTATATGTGGGGAATATCAAATAGGAGTCAGGAGGTGGTATTACCTCTATATGGGAATGCCTACACTGCAGCTGGGAGCAAGCCTCCTAGTGCAGGTAGACAGACTCTCGCTAGTGAGGCTTGAGCTAGTGTGCTAAAAATAGCAGCATGGACAATGTGGCTCAGGCTCTCAAGCCCACTCAACCCCCTGAGTCCGAACTCGGGTAGCTGGCCTAGTGTCCACCAGAGCCTAGATGTCCACACTGCTCTTTTCAGTGCCCTAGCTCAAGCCTCACTATTATGAGTGTAGACCAGAGGTCCCCAAATTGTGGGGTGCGTTCCCCTAGGGGGGCATGGAGGAACATTTGGGGTGGCACGGAGGGTCCATGCCAGCCACCAAGGGGGGGCATGAACGGAGCGCTGCCCAGCCCGGCCTGTCCCCAGCTCTGCTTCTGCCCCACCCCTAGCTGCGGTCCCAGCTCCCAGCCCTGCGCCTGGCCCTGGCACCAGCCTCGGTGTGGATCCGCACCCAGTCATGGGCCCAGCTGCCAGCCCCCAGCCCTAGCCCCTGGCTGTAGCTCCATTCCTGACCCCAGACCCACTCTCAGCTGTGGCCCAAGCCTCAGCCGCCTTACCTCGGCCAAATTTCCTCCTCCCCCTGGAGCTGAAGCCCCAGTTCCAGGGTAGGGTGCAGGGGCACAGACGGGGTCGGGGAGGGTGCAACCCTCAAAAGTTTGTGGACCACTGGTGTAGACCCTCCCAGCTGCAGTGTAGACATACCCTATATGGCCCTACTGAGACAATTTCTTGAATATTGATTCCAGCTGTAGTATCTACATTTCATGACAAAAAATTGGAGAGGGTTCAGGAAAGAACTACAAGAATGATTTGAGGTCTGGAAAATGTGCCATATAGTAAGGAAGTTCAATCTGTTTAATTTATCTGATAGAAGGTTAATGGCCAACTTGATCACTGTCTGCAAGTATCTACATGGTGAAAAGATTTTTGACAGTAGGTGGCTCTTTAATCTAGCAGAAAAAGGCATAACAAGATCCATTGGCTGGAAGCTGAAGTTAGATAAATTCAGGCTAAAAATAAGGTGCACGTTTTTAACAGTGAGGGTAATTATCCATTGAAACAACTTACATAGGGATATGGTGAAGTCTCCATCACTTGAAATCTTTAAATCAAGCTGGATATCTTCTTAAAAGATACATAGCTTAAACAGAAGTTGTGGGCTTTATGCAGAAATTATTAGGTGATGTACTTCATCTAATCTGACCTTCTACATAACACAGGATGATCATAATGGCCTCTGTGATCTTAAAGTCTATGAAGTCGTATACTTGTATGAAGTATAACACCCACCAGAAGAACACTGCATCTACAGGTTTCACTGCCTATTGGAACCAGCCCTAAACTGATTTTCAATTTACGGGTTTACATAGCTCTCAACACCATCTTATTGGAGTGCCTCAGAATCAGTAATTAATTTTAATCTCGCCACACCCCTGGGAATTAGGGAAGTATTATCCCTAATATACAGATGAACAGAGACACTGTGAAACTTGCTCAAAAAAACCTATAGCAGAGCCAGGAATTGAACATAAATGTCCTGAGTCCCCATCCATTGCCTTAATCCTTTCTCCAAGTGGTTCCCTGCTTCACCAGGCCAGTTCTTTATTTGCTATATTATCATGGAAGGAGGGTGTGGCAGAATATACCCCTGTGTTCACACCCTGCACACTATTGTCGTTTTTTTTGTATAAAGCATGTCTTGTAAGGTCTCACTTGAAAACTCATAATTTGCAGGTCCATATTGCACTGAAAAAATGTGTGGCAACATTGTATGTAATGTTATAGGATTTCCCTGTATCATATTAACACATGTTCCAAACCCCACAGTGCTGCCCAAACAGAAGTCAGCAAACAGCTCAGTCCTAAACAAAGGAATGTGAGCTTCTTGTAATTTGTATTTAAGCAGCAAATAGTCATGAAGCAGGGAGGGAAACAAAGACAGCTCAAACAGGTGAGGAAAAAGCCAGCAGGGAACATCCTTCCATATAGAATCTTTGTTCCCTAGTACCCAGCTAGAAATGTTTTTCAACAGGGAGACTGAAACTATAAAAAGGAGGGACAAACACCCCAAGGCACCCTCCCTCTCTCCCCGCCTGTAGCATTCACTACATCTGAAGAGACACAGGAAGTAGGTGTTGGACTTTGGGGGAGGGGTCCTGACCTGAGAGTTTGATTAGTAATCTGCTGGAGTACATGGTAAGAAACTTTGGTGGAATCTAATATAGTTTGTTAGGCATTGGTAAATATCTCATCTTTATTTTTCTTGTAACTGTTTTATGACCTTTATACCTCCTTACTTGTTCTCACTTTAAAATCTATCTCGCTGTAGTTAAACTTCTTTTATTGTTTCATCTAATCCAGTGTCTTTTTAACTGGTGTGTCTGAATAACTATTTGAGATAATAAACTGGCATATTATTCCCTTAAAGGAATAATGGATTTAAAATATCTGAACTGTCCACGGGAGGGCTGGGCAACACAGGACATACCTTTCTGGGGGAAAATCTAAGACTGGGGGTGTGTTGGGGTGGCCCTGCAGTATAACCAAGGCTGATGAGAGCCAGAGTGTAACCCAAGTGTAGCTGGCAGGCTGCAGTTACACACAAACACTCAGGGTGTGGCTTGCATGCTGGAAGGCTGTTCATGAGTGGCCCACATGGGAGCTCCTTCTGCAAGGCATCATGAGGCACCCAAGGTTGCAGGGCAGGGATGACACAGTCCACCACTGGTCTGCACTGTACCCTGGTATGTCACAAAGGATGAGTCTATTTTGAATGTCTCAAAGCTGTTTGCGACGCTTTGGGGTTCAACCCAGAGCAGTAAGGGGTTGTCACCATCTGCCCTGCAACTCTGGGTGCCTTAAATGATATGCTGTAGCTCACAGCCCGACACCAACAGCCAGCCTACAAGAATGCAAGTCACACCCTAGCTTCCACCGCCCAGTTGCTTTTTGCAGGGTGACCCCAACACCCTCCACAAAACTATATCCCTACAACGTCTAGCCCCCTTACTGCACACTTATAGAAATTGTAAACTTTGTTGTTCCTTAAAGAAATGATACACTGCAGCCTGTTAACTTAAATGGGATTAACACACACTTTCCTTTAGTTAGTGCACTGAACTGGCTTACAGTAAAAGTAAAACAAGTTTATTTAACAAAAGGACATAGGGTTAAGTGATACCAAGGATAAGGAATAAAGAGAGAAAGGGTTACAAGCAAACAAAAGTAAAAATACATTTCTAAAACCAAAACCTGATTTAACAAATTAGACACTCTTGTTCACCAAGTCTCCTTTACAGTGTGGCTGACCAAACTCTCTGGCCATGACCCTTCATAGATCTCAAAGTGCTTGGTTCCTTTGTCTCTTTAGGTGAAGGATGCCAAAATGGCTTTTTCTCTCTGCTTACATCTTCCCAAAGTTCATAGACCCTGCTTCAAGAGGCAACAAGGCCTCCTGGGGTTGCAGTCTCCATCCCACATTGAGATTAGGTGGTCATCTTCCCCCCTTGCTCTTCTGATGGCTTTATTTACCTCAGATGTAAATGTGCTTTTCTTTGTCTTTGGGTCACACCTTGCTTAACTTACATTGGTGACAGGCAGACAGCTGCATTCACTGCTGTCTGGGAGAGAACCGGTTTCTCCCTTTGTTTGGTCATAGAATCATAGAATATCAGGGTTGGAAGGGACCTCAGGAGGTCATCTAGTCCAACCCCCTGCTCAAAGCAGGACCAATCCCGCACTAAATCCCCAAATGGCCCTCTCAAGGATTGAACTCATAACCCTGGGTTTAGCAGGCCAATGCTCAAACCACTGAGCTATCCCTCCCCCCAAAACTGGTCACAAACTTTAAAGCATAATATCAGTGAATAGCCATAACTCCTCCTATAATGTTAATACATACATTTCACAATGATATTAATCACCAGTGTGTCATCAGTTTTCAAATGATATATTACATGCCACATTTTAGATACAGATAATGACATCAGTGTGTTAGGTGTAGTGAGTATGTCAGGCCTGACAAGAGTTGCTGACACAGAGTTGTGACTAACCAATGGGCTTCTGTGTCACAGAAGCAGACTCCTTTGTGTCTTCATAGCCAAGTTCTCCTCTCAACGGCACCCGTGCAGCCCCATTGATTTTAAAGGCGCTTTACTAGTGTAACTCAGAGGAGAATTTGGCCTTTATCATACGTGGAAAAATAATCCAACTAAACAGCTGAAACTTGTGGAAAACTTGGCATGCCAATTGTTATGATTATATTTAAAAAATCTCAACCGTGTGCTCTGGCATTACACAGCATCACTTTCTGGAGAGTGTTGGGAGGTGGAAAGTTTGCTTCTATGTATTCAGCCAATTCAGACTTGGATAGACATGCGCAGCTCCCATTGAAGTAAATGGGTGCATTTCTACTTCTATCTGTTTCTGATTTTTGTTGCAAGCATCTCTTGACCCCTCCAAGAAGTGCTGAAGGACCCAGTAAAAACTGTAGAAATACAACACTTTATCAAGCAGTATTAACTCCTCTGTGTGCTCTGATCCCATCTTAGAAGGCTCACAGAGCAGAGAGCACCCAGGCAGCCAGTGGCAATATAGCTATTGCTGCTGTAGTTGGTAGAGGAGATGGAGTCCCTCTGGATGGCTTTGCAATGTTGGGGCTTGGTCTGTCTGTAATTCCCTGGCCTCTGCTGCTTTTGCTCACCCTGTTGACATTCTGGTCCCCCTTCCTATGACTGGGGAGGGAAGGTGAGAATGAGCCAATTCCATGGCCTTGTTTTCTGTTAGTTTGTTCCTCTCTGCACTTTTCTATGCAGGAGGGGCATATATTGGTCTTTGTGTTTCTTAGATTTCTTCAATTATTTCTGCTTCTCTCTGGAACTAGACAATGTGCGCGGGATGCGGCTAGAAGCTGGGAATTCCTACATTCTATTCCTGTCACTGACTCACTGTGTGGCCTGGGGTAAGTCACTTAATTGCTTTGTGTTTCTTTTCTCCATGTGTAAAATGGTGATTATAATACATATTTGCCTATGTTGCAGAGGTGCAGTGAGGATGACCGTCTGTAAAGCATGGCATTAAAGGTGAACTTCCTTATTATGATGATTTAATTTTATTAAGTTTAGGGCAATTCTTTTTCTTCTGACTGTGCTCTTTTACTTTGTTTGCTCCCACACTCCCATTTCATCTTCCCCCTCTATTCTTTTCTCTGCCTCTCTCAGGTCTCTTTCATTGTCACATTCTGCTCCCTCAAATGCAGCACACACTTTGTCAATGGTGCTTCTGTCATGGCTTGAAACTAACAAGACAGTGAACTGCTGCTTGCCTGGCAATAAGAGACCAGCTTTTTTGTCAGTTTTCAGCTGCTCTGGAGATAGTGTCCGTTAGTTTCTCTCTCTGCTACAGAAAAGACTGGCACATGGGGGGTAACAAATTCTGGCCTGTTTTCAGAGCAGAGACTGGAACCAATTTAATGCTGTCTCCTCAGCCAACCCCCATACTGTTTATTGCAGTGACAGTCTCTCACTCTACCTTTCCACCTCCTTTTCTTTCCTGTCTCTCCATTTCTCTCCTATAACATCTCTTCCCTCTCACTAGATTGTCGCCCCTTCCATCACTGCTGCTCCAAAATAGCCATTGTTTTGGTAGGACTTTAAAAACAATATTTTCTTTTCTTATGCTCCTGCAATAAAATTTAAACAGATGATGAGCAAACCCTATTCCATAGCTGTCTGTGTTCATACTAACAGCAGTTAACGTGGTGCGTGAATAAGGAAGTAAATAAACTAGTATTGGCGTCTTTTCCATTTTTACATAAAAGGAAAAAGCAAATGTTACAAAACTGATCAAAACAAAACAGCTAGAGTTTTTTCCCCAAAAGGATTCTACAAACAATGAAGGATAAAAAATATGGAAAATAAGAGGATAAAACTATTTCAAGGTGTTGATTGGGGAATGGCTGTTTAGTATGTTTCATACTCTACAACCTTTTTTTCCTTCCAGTGTTTTATTTATTTATTTATTTTTAGTATCCTGAAACCCCAGTCACGATGGCGGACTCTTTGGGCCAAGTGTTGTGCAGACATACAAAGTAAGAGGTGGTACCTGTCCTGAAAAGCTTTCCATTTAATTAAGACAAGATGCAACAAGTGGGTGTAATACTCAGCTGGAAAGAACAAGCAATAGTAGCACGTGGTTACATATTATACACAAAGTGTGCTCTTAGCTGGTTTTGAATCATTCAGAATTGTCTGTTTTTAAAATTACAAGATATCCATATGATTTTTCATTTGTTTTGTTATTTCAGTATTCCCTACTGGCCATTTACCAAGTCATTACCTGATGGCATTCTTCTGTAGGCATTGTGGTCGAAGTGGGTCTTGCAAAGGGATTTGAAGGACAGGGTAGTGACATTTTGAATTAGTTCAGGGAGGGTGCAGAAGTATTGGCATAAGAGCGGCAAAAGGTGGTTGGGGAAAAGAATGTGTGATCAAGGCTGATGCTGGCAAAACAATGAGGCAATACAAATTCCGGGCCAGATTTTCAAAAATGCACAACATGCACACTTTATGCTAGATTATTTTTAAACGGCTCAGCTCCCATTTAGGTGCCTAAATGAATTGTTTTCAATGGGACTGCTGAGAACTGAGCTTTTTGAAAATCTGATTACTTCATTTAGGTGCCTATGTGGAGCTCTTCTGAAAATCCATCCCTAGATTTATAAAATGGAGCCCTATCATATGGTTCATCCACAACATGAAACTTTGTAAGTGATTTTTATTTAGATTAGTTTTAAGAGCAGACAAAGATGGAAGAGAACTTCACTGAAAACCTCATAAAAGAAAAAAATAGCACAGTTTAGCAGGAGTGCACACAAACATTCCCACACACATCTGTGCATGAGCACGCACACATACTTTGTTTATGGTTTGCAGATATTTCAATTTTTATATGTAAAATTATTTTATGAAGCCAGAATGCATTCTTGCGTTAGCTTGTTTTGTTTATTAATTTAGCACTCATGAAGTATTCCTGGATTGTTAAGTCCTACATTTACCTGAAGAACAGGTAACAGTAGTCCTTGTTTCCCACAACATTGTCTGTCTGACAAATGTGCCTGAACTCTGTTCAGGAGGCACCACTTATGGGGGTGAGAATGTGATCTGTTCTCCACGCTCACTCAGTCCTTGGCCTCTCCGCTGAGGCTGCCAATAAGAGTGCAAGTGAGTGCCAAATGGGATGATTTCCATGACGTGGACACCTGTCTTCTAGGAACTAGACTGAGAGAACAACAAATAATGTCTCATAGGCTACTGGACAGTTATCAGATGGTCATGACTTTCAGTCTCTCACACTTCGACCAGATTTAGATCACTGACCTAGAGGTGAAAGGCTCTTCCTCCCTTTATTCCTTAGTAGTCCCCTGAAACATCCAGTCTGTCAGCTTTTTGTTGTTGTTGTTTTAATTTAAGGGGCACTCAAATTATTTACACTTTAAATGTTCAGCACTATCATATACAATCTATAAATGAACTACTGTTCTGACTCAACGTAGCTTTTCTTTTTAAAATCAGTCCTTATAACATTGATATTTTTTTTAAAACAAATCCTGTCTTTAGCTCTGGCTACTCACATAAAAGCTACATGAATAGAACATGAACTTTGTGGAGCCCAATTCAGGACTGAGATCTGCAGGTGCTTCATCGGTGCATCTCCTGAGCTAGTACCAACGTGCACTGCTTCTGGTGAAATTTTGCAGAGTGGAGTAAGTGCTTCTCCACATTCAGCAAAAGGCTGCAGAACCAGCTCCTGCACCATCTGGTGTGTACTACTGCATGTTAAGCCAAGTGGGTGGAGTTTGGCAGGAAAGTAGGTGCAGCCAGCTTGAAGGTCTACTGCTACATATTATGTACCAGGCAAAAATAGTGCACAATGGAAGCAGCAGGCACCACCAGCCTTATAGCTGTTGCATAGGTGTAACAGGCGTATGCGGACTTACCTCTGCCAAGGCTCAGGCAGGTGCAGCTAAGGAGGATTCCATCAGTATCTGGCCTGCATGGGTCCAGGCTAACGATTTGCTAACAAGACCATGCAGCTCAGATGAAATGTCAAGGTGGAATGTGAAAAACACTGTGTAGCAACACAAGACAGACTACAACCATTCCCACAGGCAAGGCTGTATATTCTCAAGGGATGGATAAGTTTTTGTACCAGGGCACTGGAAAGCCCTGTGTGTATGTTTTGCAACAATCACCACTATGCTATCTAGTGAGCCATGATGCCACTCCTGCATCAGAGAGGGTTTTTTTTAGGTGAAAGTCAGTTTCTCACTGGCTGCCTTTGGGGCTGAAGAACGGTTTAGGCTATGGCTACATTAGAGAGCTTAGAGCAGCACAGCTGCTCGGATGCAGATGCACTGCTGTAAGCACTCTAATGTAGCCGTTCTAAGCCAAAGGGGGAGAGTTCTCCCATCGGCTTAATTACTCCAGCCCCCATTAGCAGCAATAGCTATGTTGGTGGCTGAAGCTGTCCTACTATGTTGGTGCTTAAGTCGGCATTAAGTTATGTGTCTCAGGGGAGTGGCTAAATTATGTCGACTTAAGCTGTCGTGTAGCCATAGCCTTAGACTCTTAGATTCCTCAGAAGTACCCTGGTTGAAAAGCCTGACATGAAAAGCAGAGACACCTGGCCAGACTGAGGGGCATCACTCTAACACAAGAGAAGAAGTTATTTGTTTCCCCCCTCAGCCATCTCTGCTTTATGAGACATTTATTACACTCCCTGCTGGAAACCGAACTAAACTCAGCTTGGAAAGGGAGGCGAAAGGAAATTGTTAGTGAGAGCTAAACTCTGAGTTCACTCTGTGCAAAGCAGATTGTAAATTGGGAAGCTCAAAGGATCCTCTAGATAACATGCACTGCCACACAAAAATTCTGTTACTCCATTGGTTACTGGAGCTTGTTAAAGTGTGAAATAAGCAAAAATCCATCTAGTTAGAGACTGTGCACTTAAAGAAAGACAGAGTCACAGATTGAACTATACAGACATACATGCAGATCAATGCACAGAACGATACAGAGATGCATGAAAAGGTCTCGTTCTTTTTTTTAAATTATGGAGAGCTTTCTGCCCGAGGCATCTTTTTCAAGTTCTCATGTCTCTGAATCCTTTACTATGTCTGACACAAATACACTGCTACGATCACTATTTTTTCAGCTGACTGGTGACAGTTTCACTCCACCCCCATTTGTGTTAGCAGCCTGAAATTACAAAGATGAGATCCCCAGTACGTCTTTTGTGATGCATATCAACTTTTGTTGTGTTCCTTTGTTTGGAATGTGACACAGTATTGTGTTGCCTGTGTCTAGGGAGCAGGTTTGCTTTATTGTTCTTGTAAATATGTACTGCCGGGTGCAGCTCAGTGGTAAGCATTTAGTTTGTGCATGACTGACGCCGACCCGGACAACTGCTCTGACCCCAAGCAGATGGTGGTGCAGGGACTCCAGTGATCTGGAACTAATAGCATGTGCCATTTCTTTTTGTTTTGAGCAGACAGCCAGGCCTTACATTTCCCTCCCCTATGCAGCAACAGCTGTATATACAGTACAAGCTGGCAAAACCCTAACTGTCACTTCAGTGCTCCTCCTCTGTCATTAATCATAGGTCCTAGGGTGATGAAACTTCATCAAAATGAACACTGCATGTACACAGCATGGCTCTTTCCACCATTAATAAAAATGATGTGGGCTGGAGGATAATTCAGACCTCTAGCTGCCCAATTCAGTTGAAATTTTCCTGGAAAAAGAAGTAAAATGGGTAATAAATATAAAAATCCTCCATAGGAAATAACACTCTAACTTTGATATATATCCTTAATAGGACAGAGAAGTGGGTCAGGATTAATTATACCATTTGATTTTTCCAGCATGCAAACAAGAGACACTATGATTTCATTAATTTTTCATCTCCATTTATTGTTGTTTTTGTCAATGGGTCAAAATGAAGGACTATTTTGAAAATGATACATAGAACTGATGAAAGTCTCCAAACTGAAGTTTCTTTCCAGGGCCACAGAGGATTTATTTCTTCCAAATGACGGCAAAGCAGTGGTGTGTTTTTTATAAATGAGGAGCTGCATTTTATATAAACTAGTGTCATTCATAGTGTGCAGGACATCTTGTAGGCATGCAAACAACCTCCCTTCCCCATTCCACACTCCCCCTCCCTCTCCCCACTCCCGACAGGGTTATAGCTCATTCAAGGCTTGATAGACAGGGTCCAATTTATGTTTGCCCAATGGTGTAAAGGGGTAATAGTTCTGGTGTAACTGGACACCAGGGAATTCCTCTGGTGTGGGAGGACTCCTGCCTCAGTGTAGGGGTCTGGACTAGATGACTTCTCAAGGTCCCTTCCATCCCTACATTTCTACAATTCTATGACTACCTGGATCATACAGAGACAGAGTAACCGCTCCCTGCTACTCCCCAATGTAAGCAGGTATTTCAGAGAAAGGGTTTATGGCTGAAGTGCAGCTGCACTCTAAATATTCCTGGCTGCCGCAATGTCTCCCTGGGGCCCTTGACAGCCAGGCAGAGGTAAAGCAGATCTTCAAGCTGCTCTAATTTTGCTAGGGGTCTATATAAATATTGTCCAGCCCCAGAATTTGGGAGATGCAAAGGTGATGTGAAGTGATCTTTCCACCCCCTCACGTTGGAGTCAGCCTCAGCTCAGGCAATACTGATGAACTGGATCCTATGGATGACAAAATTAAAAATAAAGAAACCTGTTCCATACTCATAAACAGGGGAAGAAGGTAGCACAGCTGAAAAGCAGACTAACATTAAATTCAAGTGATAATGTCCATTTATAGGGAACTATAGACCTTATCCTTAAAGATGCTGAGGACCTGTAACTCCCATTGGAACTGAAAGTGCTCCCCATCTATCAGGATTAGGCCCAAGAGAAATTATGTGAATGTATCTACATGTGAATGGCAAAGAAAATGATTCTGCTCAGTCTGAACTCCTTCCAGGAAAGGTTTCACAATCTTGACTAAATAAAGGTCGCCAGTGATACCAGGCCCAAACCTGCAGACACTTAACCACGTAAGTAGCTTTACTCCTGAGACTAGTCCCATTAGTTTCAATAGGGTCTACTCACTTGAGTAAAATGATGCATGTGACTTAACTGCTAGCAGGATCTGGGCCAGAAATGAGCAGAAAAGCAAACTGACAATTAAGTAATGAGTAATATGGGTGGCAGTCTACAAGGTGCTGTAGAAAGGGGCATAGCTTGCTGGGCCATTTAAAAACTGAAAAGACAGAGTTAAGTGTAAAGAGCAAATAATGTTAGGTTAATTCTGAAACAAATATTGAGATAAACAGTCACTAGAATTTCATTTAAAACTAATCAAAATTAATGACATTTCCACTCACTTCAGCAATAATTATAAAGTCAGTACCTCAGCCATGACTTATCTGTTCGACCATTCATTTATAAAATGCCCATCACCATTTTATCCAAGCACTAATGGGCTAGACAGTTACCAAATCATATTTCAGTCACTCCCCGAAGGGTTATTTTAATCATGAATGTCATAGACATTGCATAAAAGCAGTAAGATATTCCTATGTGTTTTGGAATTTACTTCCACTAATAGCTATTTCAGAGTCCAGTGGATTATCATTGAAACACATTTTGTCAGGATGGGATGTAAGCAAAAGCGATACAGAAAAATAGAGATTCAAAATGAAAAAGTTATGGCATAAAAGTTAGATAGGCCCTGGAAAGGTCAAATTCGTACAACTATCCCTTCCACTACAAATAATCCAAAATGACATTGACTTGGCAGTATCACACACTAATTTTCTTCAGGATGAAGTTTCCTCAACAATGTCTTCAATTTATTCCCTTCTGATTTAAAAAAAAAAAACACAAAACTTCATTCGGCATGTATAACTTTCCTATTTATTTTTGTTCTAACTATAGAACCAAACTAATAACAAAAATTGTCCTCCTAGACTGGGGACAAGGACAGTTTCTCTTATGTCACTGAGCACATCAGGTTAAATTTGCCCCTGTGCAGAGGTCCAGCACAATGCCTCTACATCACATGTGTGACAAAGTAGGGTTTAAGTGGAACTAAAGTGGTTCTTCCACCTTGTCCTGCCTCCCGGCAAAGGGGTGAATGTCCTGGTTCTGCTCTGAAGTCATTATTGGGAAAATTCCTGTGTGCCCATGTAACCCACACACCTTCTGGGTGTGGTGTTCTGTCCCATCTAGTGGCACTGAGACCACTTAGAGAGATTGATAAAATGAGTCTGCTCTACAGCCTTAGCTAAGAGCAAGTTGGCTTTTAGCTCATGCACTAAGTTACAAAGTTCCCCGGTTCAATCCCGCCTGCTGACGACTGGGGTCTGTTGGCATTACACACATACAGTGGTACTAGTTTGTAGAATTGCAGGTTAAGGATTTCTGTTGGTATTTTATCCCATTCTACATAGTATCTGGTTATGGTTGGGGCCCAGACTTTGCTACTATATAGTAAAATGGGTTGAATTATGTCAAAGAGTTTCAGCTGTAGTTTTATCAAGGGATTGTATGTGTCTAGTAACTTTTTTATGGGGTAGGTCTGCAGAGGTCTTTGTTGTAATATTTTTATAGCCAGTTTGAAACTCCCTCATGCACTAACTATGAGACCAAAGTATGTACAGTCAAGAGTGTGGTCTGCCTTTCCATCTGTAAAAATCAAAATTGAGTTTTGGTTATTTCAGGGCTTTTCCTAGAAAATCATGATTTTGAGCTTTTCCATGTTGACCTGCAGACTTCATGTGCTGAAATATGTAAGCATGCCTTATTTCAAAGGAAGTCTTTAATAGCAAGCATTTTAACTCACTTATTTAGGGACAGTCCTGGGTGTGAGATTTGGTCCAGCATGCAGGTAGGTCACTATTGTATATGATGAAAAGATTAGAGCTGAGGCAGCACCTCTGGTTAACTACTTTTTCTTGCATGAAGGCATCTGTTTTAAGTGTAGTTTATTTTTACCTTTATAGGTGATAGATTGGTACATAGATTTAATTGTCATCTGTTTTCACATCAGTTCAAAATTGTAGCTGTTACAGATTCAATCCAGAGTGCAATTTTAATTATAGATAAAAAGCAAATGTCTTTTTTCTGGGATGCATTTTTTCTATGCTTATTATTAAGCATCCATAAAGATGTAATTCCATTAAAAATAAAATAAAAATGGACCAGTTTAATTTCTGTTGTAACTCCGTTGATTTCAGTTAGGTTAAATCAAAAATGAACTTGCTCCTATTAAACTATTCTCATCATCTCAGAAGCAATCCTATATGTAGAATAAAGAATGGCAAGGAGGGACACAGACAATATATCATCTCATTTTTCTCTAGCATATTTTGAAAGATTGGGGGAGATGCTACGGAATAAAATTCCAGAGGATATTTGTTATTTCTCTTTTCAGTAAATTATTTTGTAATCATATCTAGTGTTTTCTTAATACTAGAACAGGTTTGGTGTGTATTATATATTTACCACTGCACGAAGCAAGTACTCTAGGAGCCACAGCCCCAATAGCTCCCTAAACTCCCTCTAACACCAGGGCAGGGACTTTACAATCTCAAGAGCCCTGAAAATGTCAGCAGTTCTGAACTTTCATTGTTGGGTGTGTGAGAGAGGTAATGGGCACCCCATAGTTGCACCTTCACAGTACTGGAATCAATGAGTGTGTCTACATGGCAATTAAATACTTGTAGCTAGGTGGTGATGTGGGGGACAAATGGTAATACAGTATGAGGGATTGTGGTTTGATAGGGAATTTTTAAAATGATGCTAAAAAAAAGTAAGTGATTCAGAGCCATCAGGCTGTGCACACTGTTAACCTACATAACCACATGATATTAATACTGTTAACCTCATCCTCCCTCCTCCTCTTCCTTCCTATTGTTTGTTATGCTCACTTGTTGCATTTTGTCTTTAGATTGTAAACTCTTTGGGCTGGGACTATCAACCTGGTTGGTTTTCTTTTTGCAGTGTGTAGCACAATGCAACCCCAACCTGACTCTAGCTTTTGGGAGCTACCATAATAATAGTAAAATAATATATAGTAAGATATAGCCTATTAGCATTAAGATTTAGACAGATTATAGTTTCTTTTTTTTTTGTCCCAGTGGCCTACTTGAGAATACAACACACAAGTGTAAACTGTTTAATTTCAAAAACATACCTTTTTGAGATTGCTAGTAATAACTATTCTTATTGATTAAAAGGAGATACTGTAATATCTCCTTCTTTTCTTTCAGCTATGCTGAATAAGAACTTCCATTTTAAACAGCAAAGGCACTTCTGAGATCTAGCTGTTATTCAGTTAGCAGTTTAAGTGATAACTTTTGTTGGCGTATACACACAAGCTTAGATGTAAGATATACTCTGTGGGCAACTGTATTTATTTTCTTTCCTAGAAAAGTGGTTAAACCATATCGCACATCCTGTGCTTATAAAATTCCAGAAAGGCTATATCATAGTAAGTACTAGTAGTTTATGTGATTTACATCCAGAAATGTAAACTGAAACATTGTGAGATGAAATGTATTACTTATAAAGAACTAAGATATAGATAGGCTGTGAGGTAATGGCATATATGTTGCTTGTTAGGGTCAGTATCTTTTATAAAGCAGCTAGGGCTTAAAAATACAATTAACTACTCTTATGTTTATTAAAGCAGTGCCTAAGGACCAACCAAGAATGGGACCCCATTGTACTAGGCACTGTACAAACAGTAGTAGTAGTAGACAGTAGTTGCCACAAAGAGTTTATAAACTAGGTTAAAAACAGTACTTCCTTATTTAGTCACTTTTGAAAATTTTAATCCTACTGTTTTCAGGTGCCCAACTTGACACCTTGAAAGGGGGCTAAATTTTAAAGGACGGGTGATCAGCACTTTCTGAAATCAGTCCCCTTTGTGTCTCAAGTTGGGCTCCCAAAATGTAGTCCCTAATACCCGATTTAGAACTCTTTCCATTCAGTTCAATAGGGGCTGGTTAGATACAAGATTGTATACTGGATTGGCACAGACTAGCTAAAGCACTGACTTGTATAACAACTAAATCCAAAGTCCTTACTGCCCTATACTGTATTTAAAGTTATTCTTATTCCTCAAATCTGGTACTGTCTTCCATTAAGGATCAGACGTTAGGGCCCTGTCTCATGAAGTGCTGGGTGCTCTCAACTCCCATTGAAATCAATAGGAATTAAATACTTAGCACTTCATGAAATAACAAAAAATGGTCAGTACTAGCAATACTTTAAAAAAATCCATACAAAAATTTAAATTTGCCTGAGGTTTATTTTCTTTCCAGAGACTGTCTTGTCTCTGATTTTATGAGTTGTGTTCCTGATTTTTAATTCTGGACTGTGAGGGTGAGTGACCTTTTACGCTACTACAGAATCCTTATAATTTTTTAAAAATAGTTTAATATGTATCCTGGGGTTTTTAAAAATGCATCTGAATCAGTGATAGGAAGCACTTTTCTCATATTATTAATGATTAATCCTTGGAAACAATATACCTTCTTGGGATCCAATATTTTAAATAAAAATATGTCCTCTTTGGAAAATACTGAAGTCTTGACATATGGTACACAAGAATATTTTTAGATTTTCCAGTTTGATTCAAAACACACACAAAAAAGAAGAGGCCCTACAAAGTGACCATTTACAGACAAACTAGGGCAAAAATCCAGAAACCATTCTTACTGCAATGGAACTACCATGAACTGAGATCATTCATCAGTCCTGGAAAAAAAGATGTTTTCAGGAAGAGCTTTTTAAAAGGGGATTGTGAGTTACTGCTCCACAAACAATACAGAGGATTTGCAGTATGCATTGTGCTTCAGATGAGGAGCGTGCCTGTAAAGAACCAATCAAAATCCTTTTGGAACTAATGAGGAGGCAGAAATCATGGTGGGAAAAGAGTATTCGTAATGATAACTAACACTAGTTGTTTGTAATTAAACTCTAGCAAACTCTGTGGCAAAACAGTCTCTTAAAATGCACAAGTTTAGTGTAGTTTGTCTAGGAAGGTGTTCTCCATTGCATTTTATTAGCATTAGCAGTACAGAGTGAGCTGAAGAAGCAGACCAAAAATCATATAGATGACAGAAAATTCAATCTTTTGTAACCATGTGAGCCAGACCTCCCAAAGTAGAGTGATAAGAATGAAGTAAACTTTAGAATCTCATTCTCATATTGCATTTTTTATTAATATGGAGAATTTGAGTGTTAAGCTAGATAAGTTACTGATAGCACAGAAGCAGCAAAAGGAAGCTGAAGGGGTGAAAGAAGAGCTAGTAGTGAACTTGCACACCAGTAGTCTACTTTTCAAATGTAGTCGACATCTGATAGACATCCAGACCCTGAACTGGAAAGTCCTAGTGCACAGTTATGCAAATGACCTTTTAGGATCCTAAATGCCAATTTCAGGGCCCCAAAGCAGGATTTCCCACTTCCTCTTAAATCCCTACTGCCAAGACTATTTTAGACTATAAGGTGGATAGAAAGCTGGCTAGATTGTCAGGCTCAACGGGTAGTGATCAACGGCTCGATGTCTAGTTGGCAGCCGGTATCAAGCAGAGTGTCCCAAGGGTCGGTCCTGGGGCTGGTTTTATTCAACATCTTTATTAATGATCTGGATTATGAGATTAATTGCACCCTCAGCAAATCCGCAGATGTCACTAAAATGAGGGGAGAAGTAGATATGCTGGAGGGTAGGGATAAGGTCCGGAGTGACCTAGACAAATTGGAGGATTGGTCAAAAGAAATCTGATGAGGTTCAACAAGGACAAGTGCAGAGTTCTGCACTTAGGAAGGAGGAATCCCATGCACTGCTACAGGCTGGGGACTGACTGGCTAAGCAGCAGTTCTGCAGAAAAGGACCTGGGATTACAGTGGACGAGAAGCTGTATATGAGTCAGAGGTGTGCCCTTGTTGCCAAGAAGGCCAATGGCACATTGGGCTGTATTAGTAGGAGCATTGCCAGCAGATCGAGGGAAGTGATTATTCCCTCTATTTGGCACTGGTGAGGCCACACTTGGAGTATTGCGTCAAGTTTTGGTCCCCCCACTACGGAAATGATGTGGACAGATTGGAGCGAGTCCAGCGGAGGGCAACAAAAATGATTAGGGGGCTGGGGCTCATGACTTCTGAGGAGAGGCTGAGGGAACTGGCTTATTTAGTCTGCAGAAGAGAAGGATGAGAGGGGATTTGATAGCAGCCTTCAACTACCTGAAGCGGGGTTCCAAAGAGGCTGGAGCTAGGCTGTTCTCAGTGGTGGCAGATGACAGAACAAGGAGCAGTGGTCGCAAGTTGCAGTGGGGGAGGGCTAGGTTGGATATTAGGAAAAACAATTTCACTAGGATGGTGGTGAAGCACTGGAATGGGTTACTTAAGGAGGTGGTGGACTCTCCATCCTTAGAGGTTTTTAAGGCCCAGCTTGACAAAGCCTTGGCTGGAATGATTTAGTTGGTGTTGGTCCTGCTCTGAGCAGGGGACTGGACCAGATGACCGCCTGAGGTCTCTTCCAACCCTAATCTTCTATGATTCTACAAAGTTTGTCCATGTGCAGATCATTTAATATCCTGGTTACTGACATCACTTCTCTTGCCTGCTCAATCTCCCGTCTACTTTTCCAGTGCAGCCGAAAGGCAGTTGCCAAGTTAACTGTATTGAACGAAGTGAGGCCCATGCTCACCACCAGGGCATTTCTCTACTTATCTGGGTGTAACGGAGCGGGGGAAATGGGGATGCACGCAGAGCCCCTGGCGAGTTGGGGTGCGCTGATAACCCAGCATGGGGGGGTGTCCCATGGAGGCCCGGGAGGGGGTGGGAGAATGGGGGAGCCTAGTGTGGAGGGAGGAAGGACGCACAGCCACTAGCAGAGGGTGGGTTTCAGCGAGTCCCTGAAATAGAGGGAGATGGAAGGTGGCGGGCCGCTAGGACATCAGCGGTTACCCAGCGTGCAACCTCCTACGGCGGGCGGCTGCCCGAGCCGGGCTGGGCCGTCCCGCCCCGCGGAGAGGGAGGCGCTGGAGGGAAGGCTGTGACTGCTCCCGCGACTCCTGCTCCCGCCGCGCGCAGGCCGGGGCAGCTCCACGCCCCGCAGGAGCGCTCCCAGCCCCGCGGCCGGGCAAGAGGCAGAGAACCGCGCCGCTCCTGCCCTGTGGGAGAGAGCCTGACTGCCTCCCGCACCTCTCCCCCGAATGGTTTGTTCCTCGCCTGCCGCCGGCTCACGGACAGTCAGAGAAACAAGGACTACAAACGCGCAGCGCGGCAGCGAGAGAATCCCCCACCCTCTCCTTTCACTTTGTTCTCGCGATACTAATCTGGCTTCTCCCTTAGTGCCTGGCAGGCCGCTGCTGGAGTTCTCGCGAGTCTTGGGCAGGTTCCCACGCCTGCTGCCGCTGTTGTGTCTAAGGGGAGAACCCGGGAATGAGGGGGCGGCGCGCTCCCCCATTCTCTCCCCTTCGCGACCGCGTGTGTGTCTCACGGGCCCGCGCACGCGCGCACTCGGCCAGGGGAGGAGGAGACAGCTCTCGCGAGAGTAGGAGTTTTGGCGAGAGTTTGTGGAAGATGGCGCCTGTTGTGACAGGGTAAGTGCGGGGGGTTCGCAGCGCCGGGCCGGGAGCGATCCCTTTCCACGGGCACTGGGGCCCACCCACCGTCGTCCCCCGGTCCTGTTGCTTCCCCATCCCCCGTCCGGGGAGGCGGGAGCTCCTAGCCGGGCGATCCGGGGGAGGCCCCGAGATACAGACCCTCGGGGGCTGGGACCCCCCAGGTGGCTGCACTGGAGAAGGGCCCCGGGCGATAGGCCGGGATCCCCAGGTGGATAGTCTGGGGGCGGGCACGGGGCGGGCCGAGATCCCCAAACCCCAGGCGGGACGGGGAGGGCTTAGTGCCGGACACACTCCCTTCTCCGCCCCCCCCCCCCGAGGTGGGTACCTGTTCGTGGGGTCTCCCAGCCCGGGTCCGGGCGGGGGTCCCCTCAGCCACCGGCCCTGGGGCATCAGACAAAGGCTCCTGTCTGGTTGTGGGAAAGCCGACTGGTGCCTTCCTCCGTTCTGGCGGGGCGCGATGAGAGTGGGCAGAACACTCCTTCCCCGCGCGCCGTGCTGCGCTGAATTCACCAGGCTCTAGGTCCCATTCAGTAGGAACAGCCTCCTCCCAAGCAAGACCCCTGCTGCCTTGCAGAAGTGAGTGGAGTTCCCCTTTCGCTGCCTGTTCACCATTCTCTCTGGATTACAAATGAATATTCTTAGCTGCCTCCCTCCCAACAGAAAAATAGCAGCCTTCCCACTCCATCTGCTCCACATTGACTCAGCATGAAAACTACTTGCCATCCCCATTAACGCCACTGGGTCATACTGAATAATGGCCTTCTACCTGTAAACTGTGTCATGGTAATCAGTGACATACTCCTAATCAGCTGCTGTTAGGTAATAATGGTAAATTCACTAGTGGTAGGGTGCATCAGCAGCTGTTTTGCACACCTCTACCACATCTTGAGTTACACTGCACGTAGCAGGCACCATGGGTATTGGGTCACACTGAGTAGTTGCATCCACTCCACTGAACACACACTTGAGGAATGGGGCTGCAAGTACAATAGCAGGCCTTGTCTGCTCACCACCTGTTCGTTCAAAACAAAATCCTGATTGGTAAGAATATTGCTGGGTATCTTTACATGGTGGACTTACTTTGATATTTTCACAGTGAATGTCACAGACACACTAAGTATTCTTTTCCCCGTGAGATTACACTGTCTCCAGCCATGGCTATGTAGTTAGAGAGACCATCAGCCTGTTTGGGGGGTGGGGTTGGTGGTTGTTGCTTTTGTTCTCTTGGCAAAAGTGGCATTGTTTCATATTGGCCTCGATGGACGTTCCATTTTTTCTCTTGATCATTGAAAACAAGATCTAAGCTGCTGCCTGGATGTTGCCTGGTTTCGTTCATGTTCAAATGGAGCTTGCTGCTGTTGCTTGTTTTTCCTATTTAACATTCTTTAAGGCAGCAGGTGTTTGTTTCAGTTTCTGGCTGGAACTATTTAGAATCCTAAGGTTGGGGGAACAAGACAAAAAAGTGCTTTAAAATGTTTGTTTTAAACGTTGCTGTGGGGTTAGTTATAGATTAATTGTATTCCAGTTTATGTTCATTTCGTTTAATTGATCATTTGACAGTTATTTTCTTTGCTTGTTGATTAGCAAACTGCTGTCAATAGTGCTCTAGGTCTGTGTCATCCTGTTTCTTCTTAAGAGATATGTACTACATTTTGACTAATTCATAATCCTAGAAAATTTCTTATGAATGATAAAACCATGCTAACAGTAGGAGAGAAGAAAATATGTTGTGCTTTAACATGAGAACAGAAAAGACTGTGTGTGCTTGAGGATTCTAAAATTGGTTGTATTGGTCAAAACCTGTATAAATGTACTAATTCCTATTAAAGGAGGGAGTTAATTGTTACTCCCTGAAACCCTGAATCATAATACTTAATAAAGGTGGAAGTTCATTTGTTACTACCTGAGACCCTGAATCATTTATTATTATGGATAATCACTTCAAACATATTTCTATCACACAGGTAAACTTTAAAAGACATGCAAAAATGTATTAACAGGTGTGGCTTTATCGTGTTGAGGATTATATGTTAGTATATTGAATAATGGGTCTCAGGACCTGCTATCTGGTAGAACCTTGCTAAATGCAGATGACTAAATTTTGACAGGTGTAGTTTAGTTTGCCATGATTTATAATATTTCATATTATAAAGTGGAATGAGCTGATTGGTTTTTGTGAGAGTTATCAGGTTTGTGGATTAGCAATATTATACTCTAGTTTTGAATTAGCATTGTTATACTAATGTTATATCCTGTTTTCATTGTGGATATGTTAAAATTAAAATCTTATGTGTCCTTCAGTAAGTGAAAATTTTTCAGTGGTGGCTTGCAATTTCTATTCACACTGAGATTGCTAGACAAAGTATGTGATTGTTTTCTAGTCAATGCAAGTTTGAATGTCTTTCTATAAAAACAATCTTTCTATGAAAACTGTGAATGCTAAAACTTAAATTACAGTAAATAAACCTGCAAGCATCTATTCACTTGTGCCAGTAACTTATTCATAAAATAGCGAGGTTAGCACTTCACCACAGAAGTTGTTTTTCCGGTATGGCCAAAACATACCTGGTTTCTTATCAACACAAAGTTATATACTATACCATTTTATTTCAAATAATTTTTTATCGGAATAGTGAAGTATACATTCATTATTATGATTGAACCTAAATTACTCAGTTCAGGGGCAGCGAGAGAGAGAACGAAAAATATGTTAGAAATGTAGCAGACAAGTAACTGAAAATGTCTTATTCCCAGAAATATTTTACTAATGGAAATGGATAATTTATGGACAGAATATGGTAAGCTTTTCTGCATGTGAATGATTGGGAAAGCTTTAATCACTTTGAGGCTATGAAGTATTAATGAAAATGTCAACTACTAGAGATGCATAGATTCAGTAGGAAACCTTCATTCTCATCAATTTTGTGTTATGCAAGTACCTAAAGGCCCCAGTTAGGTCAGGAACCCATTGTGATAAGCCTCCTACAAATATATGACATAGTGAAAGACAGTTCCTGCACTAAAGAGCTTACAGTTTTGTTTAAAAAAAGATGAAACAGAAGGGTGGTATAAGCAAACATGGATGGGGTAACAGTAAGATGAACTTGTTTTTTCATAGACTTAGCTGTGTGAATAATGTATGGTTATACAGTTTTTAATTATACTTGTAAAATTATCAGATTTATTATTGTTTGTTACTGTAGTGCTTAGGAGCACTAGTTATTGTACTTGGGTGCTGTACACACACAGAACAAAGAGACGGTCCTTACTTCAAAGAGCTTACATTTTAAATATAAGACAAGATGGCTATAAACAGACAGATGAGACAGTATTGGTCAGCATGATAGGCAGTGATATTAGTACATCAGCAGCATTTCCATTGTCAAGTTTTTTTGTAGGTATCACAAAAACGGTGTGACACAAACACACACACACACTATATGTATTTACAGAGGGAGAGTGTGCACATGACTGCGTGTGAGCAAGACAAGCTTTTAAAAAACAAACCAGTGCCAAAACAGCTAAATGGTCTTGAGCCAGTAAGTGGCCACTGAGTCAGCAGTGTTCACTATGGGAAGACCTCTGGGGAACCCAACACAAAAAGTGAAGCCATCCTGCACAGCATTAAAGGTACACAGATGGCTGTCCTTGATGCCCTAGTCATGGTCTGTCTTGGCATAGCGAACCATGCCACACCTAGACCTATTAAACTGTCTCCAAAGGTGGCATGGGAGCCCAAAGCCAGGTTGCTGTTCATCCAGCCTGGTGATGATGTGAGAGTTACAGGTGGTGGGAGAGGTTCTCTCTTAATTCTGACCTCCACGGTGAGCTGAGGATATCATCAGTTGGATAGAGAGTGTGCAGCACTGTCCAGATAAGATTTCTGCTATGCATTTGATGATGGGGTACATTCCATATATTCCTGAACAGTGGCAAGTATGGCATTTGCTATATCTTGATGTATTGATAAAGGTACCTTGCACCCTGATCAGTTTATTGGCTATATTCTGATGCCAGCTGTTAGGTTGAGGATTTTTGGCTAGGATTGGTAACCATACAAGTTTTGTTGCCTTCAGTATGCTTGTAATAATTCTCATGGTATGATTGAGTTGTTTGTCTGATAGTGTAGCATGTGCAGAGCTTAACCAAACTGGCACAACATTCTCCAACTCAGTAGCATATGGTGAGCCCCAAACCACATAGTGCATTGACTCCCCAAGAGAAAACTACTAGTTTGTTCAGAAGACAGTTTCTGCTCTTGATCTTTAGTGAGGTGGCATTTGTATAGAAGTGTGTGACTTAGAGTGACCCCTTCATACACTGGTTTTAGAACATGTGCCAACCTCTGACCATTCAAAAACATATTTAAGCTCAAGTTGGCTCTGAGCATGATGCAAGAGGAAGCATGTTGATGCAGTGTTTCCTGTACTTGGTTGGTCTCCTTTTCTTACATTAGTCACCTTTGGCAGCAATATCACTGTTCAGGTTCTTTTCAGTCTTTTGAAGTTACAGTCCTTTGAGCCAAGCAGGTATCATGGGACTACATGAATCTCCTGGAGATGGTGTATGGCAAATTGTTGGTGAATGCATAAAATAAATTTGATTCCAGCATGAAGCCTTTCTAGAGTCTATTCTTCTGGAATCTTCAAGTGCTGGTTTTATGGCCCAGAGCCACTTTCACATGTCTACCCTGGAGCAATAGCTCAGTTGCCGTGGCAACCCATCTAGGAAGAATTTTTGACATCTTGTACAGCAAACCTGTGTGCCAGATGGTGTCATAGGCTGCTGACCAAAAGAGAGTGTAGAGGAGGATGAGTGAGTTTTTGCAGATGTTTACAGGGAGTTCCTCTCAAGCATGAGGGACAGCATATGAGAAGGCATCAAAGGTGTTTTAAAAATTGAACAAGTGCGTGATAGTGGCTGGCATCATGGATTGATTGGAGGTAGGAGTTGATGTCTGTGTGGCATATATGAGTTAATAGGTAGGGAGGAGACAGACAATGAAGGGCCTTGAAAGTGAAGACAAGCAGCTAATGTTTGATTCAGTAGAGAAGAAGAGAGCCTGTTGAGGAATGCAGAGAGAGGGGTGACATGGTCGAAGTGCCGTGCTAGGAAAATGGTCTTTGCAGCAACATTCTGAATTAATATGAGTGGGGCAAAATTGCATTTGTCAAGGCCAGCGAGTAGGATAATACAGTAATTGGGATGCTGGATGAAAGTTTTAGCTCTGTGGATGAATAGAATAGATTATATCTTAGAGATCTTATGCAGAAGCAATCAGCAAGATTTAGACATAACCTGGAGGTCAAAGACGACACTGAGGTTATGAGCCTGAGTGACAGGCAGGATGGTGGTGGTGTCCATTGTAGCTAGGAAAGAAAGTAGCCGGGGGACTGTTGGGAGAGACTAGAAGCTTTGTTTTGTCCATGTTGAGGCTGTGGAGATGTTAGTGAGGGAGGCTGAGATTTTAGTGTAGACAAAAGGCATTTAGGGGAGAAAGAGAGGCGTAGAGAAGAAGCTGTGTGAATTGTCAGCATGGAGATGGTAGTGAATTTGTGTTTGTGAATGAGATTACCCAGAGACAAGATGTAGAAGGAAAAGAGAAGGGGGGACCGAGAACAGCGCTCTGGGGAACTGCCATTGAAAGTTGGAGGGTGGATAAGGATATGCAAAAGGAGTGATTAGAGAAGTAGCAGAGCCAGCAGAGGACAGTCATGGAAACCAAGGGAGAACAATATTTCAATTAAGAGGATGTCAAAGGCAGCTGACAGGTCAAGGAGTACTGGTTCTGAGCTTTAGCTAGGAAGAGGTCATTAGAGACTTTGGCAAGAGCAATTTCAATGGAGTGTAAGGCACAGAAGATGGACTAGAGGGGGTCTAGGAAGGAATTGGAGGAAAGCAACTCCAGACAGCAATTGTAAACAGCTGTGCAATGAGCTTAGTGATGAAAGGGAGGAGGGAGATGTGCCTATCACTCTAGGTTTAAACTTTATGGTTAAGATTTGAGAATAGTAAAACTATTTATGTTTATACTGTATGCACACATATACATAGTCTAGAAGGTTGTTTTTATAAGATCGCACAAGCAGGAAGTATTAACATATAAATCATTAGCAAGGAGTATTACTGTTCTAAATTTGGCTATTGAGAAACCTTTTGGGAATCCTTGAAAATCTTTGAGAGAGTTCTAAACACATAATTTTTTTTTCATGGTTTTATTAAGGATTGTTGTATGAAAATATTATCTTTGATTTTTAGTGTGTTTGCATTTGCTCCTTATTCATTACCCTAAGTCCTCTATGACCATTATTTAATTGCTGCGAAAAGGATTGCAGTGTCCAATGCAGGAGTAGAGTGACTTAAAAACAAATATCTTGTTTTTATTCAGATTATGGTACTATGTAGAACTTCACTAATCTGTACATATTTTATTTGACACACACCAAAAAAATTTGCTCTCTCCATTTCTTAGCAAAATATTTTAGAATATTATAATGAAGTCTTAGAGATATGACTTATTTTTACAAAATATACTGTAGTACATTATGAAGTATAATAAATTATTTAAAGGAAATTGCACTTGTCAAAATAAGAGAACAATAATTTTTTCAAATTAGCAATAGAACAAGTAATTCACTATAGTGTTCTTCTACATTAGTAAAAATTAACAAGATGCTATTGTACTAAAAAAAGAAATATGGAAAGAAGGAGAAATGTCTCTAGCTGGGTTGGCTTACAAAGATATTGGGTCTTCATGGTCAAAGTTTTAGTACTAAACTATATAGTCAATAATAATAAACTTTTACTCTTCTTTGGTGGAGAGCAGGGATTGAAAGGGGAAGAAAGAAAGAAGCTGTGCTTTTAGATGTCCTAAGATGTAAATTATATAAACATTATAAATATTTTGGTTTATACAATACATTCTTATATCTCTGGGAGTGTAATTTACCCAGTACATAATTTTGATTTAATCTTTAGTAGAAAACTGTGCGAAGCAGAACTTTATGTAGGCTTTTATCAGTAAATGTTAGTAAATGTCAGTTTCATTGTACACACACACACAAACTGATGAAAAAATATTTCCATTGATGAAGATCAAAATTTACATATAGGCAAAGTAAGAAAAATGCTGCTTGAGAACTTATTAAAGTGTGATTTCAAGGATATTTACTCTGTCTATTTTGACATGTATTGTTGACCGTTTGTTTTTAATGTTTGTAAAGCTTTAATTTTTTTAATCTGTGTCTACAGTCACTTAATAATTGTCAGCCCCCAAATAATTTCCCACAACTTTGAAAATTTAAATAGATTAAAAATAGAAAAAAATGCTTAAAAATAAACATTGATATGATCTGTCTTAAAAAAAATAAATCAGATTTTCCAAGCCTAACTCTATGGTTGCAGTACGCTGTTACTCTGTTACAGTACTCTTCATCCCAAGTCTTTTGAAATTAATTATAAGCACTTCATTAATTGACCTACATATTACTATAATATATTAAATTGTTGGCTCCCAAGAAGCATTTTACAGGAAAGGCATAGTTGAACATGCAAGTGGGTTTTTAATTAAAAAAAAATACTTTGATTACATTAGCAGAATAAAAGGAATAGTTGTAATGTTCATTAACTTAAATATAACCAGTGCAAGTGTTTATATTCTAATAAAGCTGTACATTTTTCCAACATAAAATTGACCTCTTACTTGAATTTGCTGAGTGATTGATGTTCCACTGTGGAAGATCATCATACAATAATAAGAAATTCAGAGTAAGCTTTCATATGTGTACCAAGACATGGCTAATATTGATTCTGACACATAATTTTAATAAGCAAGTTTATATGATGCAGGGGAATAGGCTATGAAATAGGCAAGCAACAAAAGAGCACCTGTCCAACAGCTGATCCATTTATTTAAGGAGGAAATTGAGAGTAGCAGTTCAAAAATCATTATACTGTTATTGAATCTAAGAACAGTAAATTTCAAACCCAGATCTGTAAATTTCAAACCCGGTTTTGTCAAAAAATAAGCAGAAAGTGATCGAAATACACACAAGATAACAAATCTGTAATTATTTAAGGTGGTATCATACCATTTCCTACAAACACACAAGGTGTGCATTAACTGTAAACTAGCTTGCTGCACACTAAGTCTCTGTGTGGACCCTACTGCTGGGCACTAAAAGTTCCATAGTGTACTTTGACCTCCTGCTATTTGGAACGAAAGTTCTACTAAATTTTTAGTGAAAGGCAGTAGGTCAACTTAGTGCATGGAAGGCTAGTGTGATGAACTGTTACAGCCTGTCTTGCCTTTTGCTAAGTCTCTATGTAGACAAGTCCTAAGTTTACACCTGTGCCACAACTCCTGTGTGCAGCAATTTTGCAGACCATGAACATCAAACTCAGAATGAAATTTGACAAAAGCCTAGTCAGTTTTATATACCCACCTTAAGTTTGGGAAAAGGCACTGCATAAAATGGGGATGGGTAACTGGCAAGCTGGGGGACACATTTGGCTTGCCAAATCATTTTATTTGGTCTGTCCAGAGGCGGCTGGTGAAAATATTCTTGTGCGTGGGAGGCTGAGCAGGGTTGAGCACCAGCCTACCCAATTAGCTCCTAGGCTCACTCAATCTGAGCACCAGACACAGTGCTTAAAGTGTGGGGTGTGTGGAGCAGAGCCTAGAACTGGGAGCAGGAGCCCAGGCACTCGGTCGCAGTGCCGCTCACTGGCCCAACCACCCCAGTTTCACGCATGCAGGGAAGGGGCTTCTCTCTAAGCCACCTGGCTCTAACTGCCTTCTCATTGGCTCCCAGCTCCCACAGCCAGTCTGATTGGGGCCAGCCTATCTCCCCCTACTCTCCAGGCTGTGGATGAGTTGGGGCATATGTCTGCCAATGGGGAAGCAGTAACCAGAATTGGGTAGTGTAACGGCAAATATCTTCCCGGTTGGTATGTTGGAGGAGTGTTTGGGCCAGATTTGAATGGTGTGACCTCACACATGGCATTCTGCTTCACTCTGCTGCACCATGCTACACAGCTCTGGTTACTTCCTTCCCATTGATGGGTGGATAGGGAAAATGTGGTTCTCATTTCCTAACAGTCAGCCAATGGGGCGGTAACTGGAGCTGGATGGCATGGGGTAAAGTCGGAGCCTGTGCTGTTGGGGAAGTGGAGCCTAGCGATATGAGGCAACAGCAGCTTTTCTAAAAAACTGCGCCCCTTAGCAACCTGGTGCAAACTTTTTGAAAAACAAACAAACAAAAAACCCTATATGGCTGCCAAAGGGGTTTAGTGGATTTTGTGGCCTAGTCTACCTTAAAGTTGCTCATCTCTGGCATAGAAAATTGCTCAGCAGGGCACTGTGTGAAACTTACTAAACATGTCAGTTTCTCTCTGGTGGGCAGCTGCCTCTACTTTTGGGTAGTTCTAATATGTACTAATTTTGTTATCTGCAGGGAACTTTAAAATGGGGGTTGGAAAACGGAGGGAATATTTTCAAGCCCACTCTGAATTTATGCCATTGTATGTAAGTTCCAAGATCTGCACTAACAGAATATATAATACTTGGAGCTTATTCAGTGATTCTCAGCCATAGATCTGAAAGCACTTTTGATACATGGGGAAATTGAGGCAGAGAGAGGTTGAAAATTTCCCAAGGTCATGCAGAGTCAGTGGGTCTCCTGATTCTCTGAACTGTGTTCTAGCTGCTGGGCCATGCTCCCTTTCAGGTGTTCTGTTATTGACAAGTGGAAGCAGGGTTTTATCTCACCTACCAGAAATATGTAGAATCAGAATACTGAGGGAAGACATCAGAATTACGTAGTTTTTTGTCTTGTTCAGTGAAAAACAATATGGAAAGAAAAACCAAAAAGTAGTAATCATTTGCATGGTTAATCAGTTTTAATAGCTTTAATTGCTATTAGCGTGGAGCTACAGTGGCAACAGAAGGGATGCTACTCCCTTCATGTAAGTTCTTAAGGGGCAGAATAATCAGACAGATATGGTGTCAAGAAAAGTGCAATTGTAGAGCTCTCAGCAGAGCAGGCATGAAACCTTCTGGGGCCATCTCTTTATTTCTCTATACAAGTTAACCTGCATAGATGATTTGGTTTTTCTTTTATGTAACACTTCTTTCCAGCTTACCAAACAAAAGTAAGAGAACTGTAGTGAGCTGGAGGAATGAAAATAGGGCAAAATCAGTTATATCGGGGGGACAGATTTTTCCCCTTCTACTTTTTGATAGATAGATCAACTAGTCAATTCTTTATATATGTTGTGATGTCTTCCAATGATAAGTTCTGATACTTCTTCCTCCTTTGACCAAATCTCCTGTGGCCAACTGCTTTCTGAGCCAACATTTTTTTTCTTCCATGATGTTGAGCACTTCTGCAACATTTAGTCTTTTTGCATTCAAGATTTTTTCTAACATTCCATGGTTGGTGAAGGTGAACTGGGAATTCTCCAGCTAACTTTTTTGGGTGTGTACGCAAATAACTTTCCTAATCACAACTCTGCTTTTAAAACCTAACTGTATTTTATCTCAGGACTGTAGAGTGGTAGTAGAGTAGTTAACCAAAATAATCAGTTGGAACCATGACTCCCTGTGTGTGAAATTAATTTACAAATATTTTCCAGCCATTTCATATGAATGATTAAGATATTAACCAGCTATTTCTCCCCGCCACACACACTCTTCTGGAGTTTCACAGTCACTGCTGATAGCTACCTAGGAAAGCAGATACATGTTCTTTAGCATACAGATCTTTCTCAGCTTTAAGTTCTAAACACAACTGATAAGTTTTTTTGAACAGAGAGATTTTTCCTATTTACACCAACTCTTAAACAATTGTAACTGTTTTTATAGTATATAAAGGAGATAATTACATCCCTGCCTTGTTCGAGTATTTATAATGTTGACAAGTTCAGGATATGTTTAGGGCCATATGTATTCTATGATTCTGTAGCTGAAGAGTTGCACTGCAGAACTTAACCTTCTAGCCCTTGTGGGATGAAAGAAAATCTTTTAAATATGAATCTGTCCATTGTCTTCCTGATACTACAGTGAGCCAGTGACAAGTTTGAGACATGGACTGTCTCAGTTCAGCTCAAGTGATCATATCTGTGCATCCCAATGACTTAACTGATATTTAGCTCTATATAACACCTCCAGAGATTACACTTTACAAAGGAGGCCATAAATGCTAATATTAACACTATCATTGCTGATTGTTAACAGAAACTTATAGCTTACTATGCTTATCTTACTGGATGCAATGAAAAAAATACTTGGGATAGGTGACAGTGGGACAGTTGGTTACTGTAAATTACTCTTGGGGATGGTGTGATCAGGCCTGGGGTCTGTCGCCTAGTGGTTACGGTCTATGGCAGTTCCCCCGCCCCCAGTGGTTACGGTCTATGGCAGTTCCCCCTGCCTAATGGTTACAGTTGAAAAACTAGGGGAATGTGGGCCCTCCCGCTCCACCGAGTTCTGACCTATGTCCCTGTGAGGCACGCCCACCAGCCTTCCTCTGGATTGCCTCGAGTCAGCCTCCCTGGGCCACTTCCTACCTCCATCTCGTCTTCTGCAGTCTGTCCTGGTGAATGCTGTCCTGGTGGTTGCCTATCCCCTCTCTGTCCCGCAAAGGCTGCTGCTCTCCAACATGCCTTCACTCAATTTGTATCTGGCTGCCTTCTGCTCTGGAGCTCCCAGAGTCAATCCTCCTCCCTGCTCTGTCCACGCTTAATTGAGCGTCTCCCTTGTAGATCGTGCCTCCAAGCGGAGCATGCTCGGCATGGGCCCTCCTCTGCCCAGATCTACTCTTTAACTCCTTGCTCTCTAGTGAGGGGTTTATACACCCTGTCACAGATGGCAAGCTAGGAATTTAATTTCAAGTAACCTTTGACCCTGCCCATAAGGGTCTTGAAAAAGGGAAAATTTAAAAACTATATAGAATGTTGTAATGTAAAAATATTGTACTGACTAAACTGAATATATAAGGGACTAATACAATAAAATCTCCATTGGAGCAGAGTCATGTTTGCTGCGCTCTTCTTGAGATGGAGAATGGCATTTGATTAACACTAACAACACTAGTTTAAACAAATTTCAGAGTTGCTCTGTAACACAAGTCTCCTATGTTTTGCCTATTAAACTATGGTAATGCGCAAGTATTTTCTTTCTGAATGTAATTTGAACGTTCTTGCTAGCTATATTAAGATTGAGAGTTTCCATTATAAAATCCTTATTTTGTTTGAACAAGTTTACCCATGTCTACTAACCTGGATGAAAAATACCTGTGCTACTATACCACCTTGCTTCCCTTTCATTTCTTAAGCTATGTCTACATTACAGACCTTACAGTAGCACAGATGTACTGCTGCAGCTGTGTAGCTGTTCTATACTGACAGCTGATAGCTCTTCCGTCGGCATAATTAAACCACCCCCAATGAGCGGCAGTAGCTATTTTGGCGGAAGAGCATCTCCAGCAGATATAGCGCTGTCCACACTGGTGCTTTTGTCAGTGAAACTTATGTCGGTCAGGGGTGTGGTTTTTTTCACACCCCTGACCAAAGAAAGTTTTACTGACAAAAGTGCTAGTGTAGACATAGCCTAAGAAACACCCATTGCAGTCTGAGGGAAGAAAACAGTTCTGTATTGTTTGTTGTGCTCTGTACTTAATTATAGCATTGTTGATCAGCTGTCTATTTAATTTAAAATGTTATAATCTTCCTGTGATTTTGATTGCTTCCTTTGCTTTCTGACTTCATTGCACACTTTTTCTGCCTTTCTGTCATAGGTCCTGGCTAAGGCTAATTATTTTTTGTCATGACAAAAAAGTTTAAAAATGAAGAAAAGGGTTAGTCTCAGAAAAATGCAGAAGTCACAAGTTTATAGAGAAGTGCAAAAGTAATGGTCCACATTTTTTTTTTTTTTTTTTAGAAAATTAGCCCTTTTACAATAAGTATTTAAAATTATTTATTTAATAAATAGCATTTAAACATCCTCATTCTGATATATTGAACATAGAGATACATTTGCAAAAAACAATGGAAGAGTGTTGGTGAGTAGTAGGTAGACTGGAGTGACGAACACAGCTTTCTGTTGTAACTCGTGTGGAAACTGCCTCCACATAAGGTACAATAGGCTGCTGGAAAGTAGAGGATGAATTTTGGGTTATGGCTACACTACAGCTTAAGTCGATATAAGTTATGTCACTCGGATGTGAATTAACCCTACATAATTATGGCAACTTAAGTGTCAGTGTGGACAGCGCTATGTCGGCAGGAAAAGCTTTCCCATCAGCAAAGCTACCACCACTAACGGGGGCTGGAGTAATTAAAACAATGGGAGAGCTCTCTCCCGTTAGCTTACAGCAGCTTACTGCACCGCTGTAAGCTCTCTAATGTAGCCATAGCCTTTGTTTCTTTTTTTTTCTTCTTTTTTTGGAAGAGTGCAGGAAGTGGAGTCATCTTCCCTTGCTGAATAGCTCTGGTGCCTGTCTCTAGTGCAGGGGTGGCCAACCTGAGCCTGAGAAGGAGCCAGAATTTACCAATGTACATTGCCAAAGAACCACAGTAATACGTCAGCAGCCCCCCATCAGCTCCCCCACCCCGCTCCCAGTGCCTCCCACCCACCAGCAGCCTCGCCCATCAGCACCCCCCCTCCCTCCCTGCATTTTCCGATCAGCTGTTTCGTGGTGTGCAAGAGGCTCTGAGGGGAAAGGGGAGGAGCGAGGGCACTGCAGGCTGAGGGGAGGGCACGGGGAGAAGTGGAGTGGGGGGCAGGGCCTGTGGCAGAGCCAGGAGTTGAGCAGTGAGCACCCCCCCGGCACTTTGGAAAGTTGGCGCCTGTAGCTCCAGCCCCAGAGTTGGTGCCTATACAAGGAGCCGCATATTAACTTCTGAAGAGCCACATGTGGCTCCGGAGCCATATGTTGGCTACCCCTGCTCTAGTGCCTTGTGAAGCTACTCACTAAGGCCCAATTCAGGGAAGCATCTGTATTCAGGATAGCACTTCAGCATGTGTTTAAGTACTCCCATGAATTGGAGCCTGAATTCTGACTAGCAGTAGTGAAATTTAGTAAAGTCTTGTTAATTTCACACTATTGCAGTTTAGCAGTTAGGTGTAGCAGGAGAGGAACTATAACCATCAATCTGCAGACTCAGGAAGATGACACTGCGTCATCAGATTTAAAAGCTTATCTTTTCAGTTGTAAATATTTACATTTTTACATTTTTTAAAAAAAATTAAAGCTTTCTACAGAAATTGATAGTTGATAAGCATGAAGTATCTAAAGAAAGAGGCTCTTCCACTCACAAGGAAAAGCTTCCATCTTGATTCTGGTGTTTGAAAATTTCAAGCACTGAATTTTATTATTCTAAGGGTATGTCTACACTTGCAGAGTTTTTGCGCTGTCAGTTTCAGCGGTGTTAGGGAACCGGTGAAAGAAAAGTGCTGGTTTGTGTACTCACTTAACTCCTCAGGCGTCAGAGTGTGTTTAAAGTAGCAGCACTTCCATCACCGATGAGAGCAGCGCTGTAGGGCAGCTATCCCTCTCTCGATAGGTCTTGTGGGAAGAGGAGGGTGAGCGGAAGGCATTCTGGGTCCTTACTCAGTGCCCCGTGATGCACTGCTTCATGTCCCAGCAGCCCCATTACTTCCTTGTTTCTTTTGTGACTTTTTTTTTTTTTAACTCCCCTGCTGTTTGGCTGCTTTCCCCGCCATATCTACAAGCAAAGGGAAAGGGAGTTTCAAACCTCCCGGGGTTTACAGGGGGAGGGGCGGACGTCCTTTACCGGGTGTCAGAGCAGCGGAGATGCTGGCCAGAGTGGTCACTTTTGGAACTGTGGGATATCCTCTGGAGGCCAAAAGGTGTTTACACAGGTAGAACGTGTCTTCACTTTCACAACAGCGCAGAAAGAACAGCAGAAGGAGTTGTATGCCTCTCGTGAAGGTGGTTTTCTTTTTGCGGTGAAACTTCTGAGTGTCACCGCCAAAAGTCATTAACAAGTGTAGATGCTCCCGCGGTTTTAGCACAAAAAAAGGACTTTTTGTGCTTTAGATGGCAAGTGTAGACATAGCCTAAGCCTTTTCTACATACAGATTACACCACTTGAACTAAACCATAATCCCATCGCCATTGTTCACACTCCTGTTCTCACTTTCTTTTCTATTCAACCTCTCTCTTTTCTCAGGCTCCTTCACCTCACAATATAGCATGTTTTAGTCTCTTCCATCTTAGAAAACCAAGCAAACAAAAAGTGACCCCACTTGTTTTTCTAGCTTCTGCCCTATCTCCCCTCTTTCTTTAATTGCTAAATTCATTGAATGCATCATTTATGACTGCTGTCTTGAGTTTCTTTCCTCTAATTCCATCCAGTTCTGCTTCAACCCTTGCACTCCACTTAAATGACTCTGAAAGTCTCCAATAACCTCTTGGCCAAAACTTAGAACCAATTATACTCATTCTTCTTGATCCTGCCTTAAACACAGTTGACCATGATCATCTTCTTGAAACCTTGTCCTCCCTTGGATTTTGTGACTTAAATAATTCTCTGAAATAAAGAGAAGGGAATGAAAGAGAGCTAAAAATTCAGGGTGCAGCTAGTTGAGGGAAGGGAAATGGGCAGGAGAGGAACAGAGAGTAAGAGCTTCATTATAGGGGAATTTTTCTTTCTTATTTTCTTTTGGCTTTCTCTCTCCCCTCAAATTTTGCTGTTCTTTCATAGTTTTAAAAGTGTGTGGGAAGCTATGGCTGTCTAGTGAGTTGAGTGCTTAACTGTCCGTTTGTGCCTTTGAAACACCCCCCACCCTGATACCATGTTTGTTTTTAGTCCATTGAGTTTGTGAACCAGCTAGGAAGAACTTATTTTCATTTTTTAAAATGTTTGTAAAATAGAATTCTTTACAGTATATAAATAAGTGTAGTGTGGCTGGTACTATAAACTATTTTAAAAAAAATATTTTCACTACATTTTCTACTCTGCAGGATACTAATTACTAGGTTAGGACACAGTTGCATAGCTGTTGTAGGTCTTCTGTTGCGCAAGCATTCACAGTAAATGCTTGTGGTTTTATAGAGACCCTATTAGAATAAAGACTGTAAAAAAAAAAACAGCAGGACATCTTCTTAAACTTTTTTTATAGTGGCACGTTTACAAGGGAATGAAACTTTTCTGGAGGAGGGAGGATTAAGATAGTGTTTTGACCTGCTGAAAATAAAAAAACCCAGCATTTCTGAATGCTGAAATTTACAGCTAATTAGTGCCTAAAATAAAATACCTGACTTAAATTTTAAAATCATTTACTATGCAGAAGGAGTTTTCTTGTGACTGTATCTGTGGTTAGGACAGCATTGAAAACCTGCTACGTAAAACCATAATGGTTCTTTTGTTACATTAAATTTTTGAACATGTACTATTCCAGCCATAATATGAAAAAATATTGCATTCTTGTTACATTAACTTTTTGAATATGAGCTATTCTAGCCACAGTATGAAAGAATTAATTTGTTGGCAGTGCTTTGATATGATATCTTCTCTTTCTGATAGAATCCACTTCCATTATTGTAAGTGTCATACATTTGTCATGTATGACACTTATTTCTAAAAGTTAACTCCGGGAAGATATTCCTATAAGTGTGTGACACAATAGTGCTACTTCCTTGGAATCTGATGCCCAGCTGCCTCTGTTTACCCTTTGTGGTTGTGCTGTTAATTTAGACCTTTGATTTAAATTAGGAAAATTCACCTTCTGTGGTATACAAAAATCCAAAACAAACAATAGCTCCATAAAGAAGCCAGTCTTTGTCCTCTTTGGAGGTCAAACGGTTTTTCAAGGGTCTGAGCAATCTTACTCACAGCCGGTATTGGAAGCCCAGACCCCGGGCCCTGGAAAAGAAAGCTAGCACTTAGTTTACATCACCAGTTCTTTATGTTCCCTTTGTCCATAGCCTTTTTCTTTACTCTGTTAGTCTCAGCTTTGCTCCTGGGACTTGACTGCTTTTGGGTATTTAGCTTAAAATCATTTCTGTCCTCCCCAGTTCCCCTACCTTCCCCTGCTCCCCCCCCCATCCCCAAGGTTTGTAACAGAGTCCGTAGAATTTTCTTCTCTCTTGGGTTCCTTACTCTTTTGTCCACCTGCCTCCTAGGCTAGCTTCCCAGACCTGTCATCTCCTTAGTCCTTCTATGTTTCCTCCACAGGAGAACCTCTTCCCTCAGGTGTCTCCAAAGAACCTGAGGAACATAAAACATAAGAATGGCCGTACTGGGTCAGACCAAAAGTCCATCCAGCCCAGTATCCAGTCTACCGACAGTGGCCAATGCCAGGTGCCCCAGAGGGAGTGGACCTAACAGTAATGATCAAGTGATCTCTCTCCTGCCATCCATCACCACCCTCTGACAAACAGAGGCTAGGGACACCATTCTTTACCCATCCTGGCTAATAGCCATTAATGGACTTAACCTCCATGAATTTATCCAGTTCTCTTTTAAACCCTGTTATAGTCCTAGCCTTCACAACGTCCTCAGGCAAGGAGTTCCACAAGTTGACTGTGCGCTGTGTGAAGAAGAACTTCCTTTTATTTGTTTTTAAGCTGCTGCCCATTAATTTCATTTGGTGGCCCCTAGTTCTTATATTATGGGAACAAGTAAATAACTTTTCCTTATTCACTTTCTCCACATCACTCATGATTTTATATACCTCTATCATATCCCCCCTTAGTCTCCTCTTTTCCAAGGACGGCCATACTGGGTCAGACCAGTGTCTTATCTCTGACAGTGACCAGTGCCAGAAACTTCAGAGAGAATGAGCAGAAGAGGGCAATTTCGAGTGATCCATCCTCTGTCATCCAGGCCCAGCTTCTGGCAGTTGGAAGTTTAGTGACACATGGAGCATGGGATTGCATCCCTGACCATCTTGGCTAATAGTTATTTATGGACCTATGTTCCATTAACTTATCGAATTCTTTTTTTAACCCAGTTATATTTTTGGCTTTCACACAGTCCTCTGGCAACAAGTTCCACAGGTTGTGTGAAGTACTTCTTTTTGTTGGTTTTAAACTTGGTATCTATTAATTTCAGCAGTGACCTCTATTTCTCATGTTATGTGAAGGGGTAAATAACATTTCCTTATTACTTTCTCCATATCATGATTTTATAGAGCTCTATAATACCCCTCCCTTAGTAGTCTCATTTTTGTAAGCTGAACAGTCCCAGTCATTTAAATCTCTTCTCATATGGAAGCTGTTCTATCCCCTAGTTATTTTCATTGCCCTTCTCTGTGCCTTTTCCAATTCTAATATATCTTCTTTGAGGTGGGGTGACCAGAACTTAAAGCAGTATTCAAGGTGTGGGTGTACCATGGAATTATACAATGGCACAGTTATTTTCTGTCTTATCTATCCCTTTTCTAATGGTTTCCAACATTCTGTCATTGCACATTGAGTGGATGTTTTCAGAGAACTATCCATGATGACTCCAAGATATTTCTTGACTCGTAACAGCTAATTTAGATGCCATCATTTTGAATGTATAGGTGGGATTATTCTTTCCAATGTGCCTTACTTTGCACTTACCAGCACTGAATTTCATCTGCCATTTTGTCACTCAGTTTGTTGAGATCCGTTTGTAACTCTTCTCAGTCAACTTTGGACTTCACTATCTGAAATAAGTAATTTTATATGCAAATTATGCCTCTTCACTCCCTTTACATTAATGTTGAACAGCACTGGTTCTAGTACAGCTCCTTGGGGGACCCCACTATTTACCTCTCTCCATTGTGAAAACTGACCATTTATTTCTAATCCTTTGTTTCCTTTCTTTTAACCAGTTACTGATCCATGAGAGGACCTCTTACGGGTTCCTATCTCCTTTCCCAACATGCAGGGCTGCCCAGCCAATAATTCCTGGTGTCTGTCTGGAAACTCCTAGTTTCTGAGGATGAAAGTTGGAACAGGCAGAGCTGGGCCTGTAGCCTACCTTAAAGGACCAACTCACCCTGTTGCACAAATTTAAAGCATTTAGCTGCCATTGTTTTCAGTGGTGTACAGTAGGCTTTGTTGCTACTCTAATTTTTACATAGTTCCTGTTTGAAAAACAAAGCCAAAGCCGGTGTAGCTCCATTATGTTTTCCTTTTTGGTTACTAGCTGCAATTATGGCTGGTGCTTCATCATCATAGGTACTACAGAATTGGCATTCCGTTAGTGTCCTTGCAGACGGTCAGGTGTGGAAACCTGGAAAATTTTTAACTCTCCTTTATTTAAATTCTCATTCTTATGTTTGCATTAGGAAGTTGGTCTTCCCTCCCACAGAGGGAATTTCCTGTGTACATGAAAAAGTACAAAACAGAAGTGAAAAGTACCTCAAGCTTCCGAACCTGTCCCCCACCCCTCACTTCCCCCATCACAGACAGTCTTGCAGCTCTTTCTACACCCCCACACAGTGAGATCATCTACTCAAAGAGTAGTACCTATAAATTAATAACAGCATCCTGAAAATCACTAGGGAAAGACAAAATTAAATATCTCACACACACACAAAATATTTCCCTGTGTATTATAAAATTGCAAGTTTTCTATTAGACATTCTCCAGATTAGTATGCAGTTGGTCCCTGCTCTAAGAAACTTTAAGATAAAGTTAGTATTCATCCCATAATTTTTTTTTCTTCAATTTGTATGAGTCCATTTCAGGCAGGGACTCTAGAATTGTGTGTAATTTTAGAATTAAGTTGTGATATGTACTTAATAACTTAGAATTCTGGAAAATCCTCTATTTATAACCCTACAGTTGGACAAGGAATTGCCCTTAGTTAGGCTTGGGTGAGCAGCATATGTTCATATTATGAGCGGGATACCATGTATATCATGGCAAACTGAAAAGCCATGTAAGATGAAGCCTTGATGTTATATCCAACTACATATCCTTGTTTTCTTACAAAAGGGGTTTAAAATTACCAAGATTCACCTAAATAAAGAAAATCAGAGGGATAAATACGAGAGAGAGAGAGAGAGAGCGAGAGAGAGAGAGGAGATATTTAAATTCAGCACCAGTGTAGACACAAGAACAAGTGACTATAAACTGGCCATCAATAAGTGTTGGCCAGTGAAATTAGGCAAAGGTTTCTAACCATCAGAGAAGTGAAGTTCTGGAACAGCCTTCCAAGGGAAGCAGTGGGGGTAAAAAACCTAACTGGCTGAGCTTGATAAGTTTATGGAAGGGATGGTATGATGAGATTGCCTACACTGGTATGTGGTCCATTGTCGACTGCCAGTAGCCTAAATCCCCAACTGCTGGAGACAGGACACTAGATGGGGAGGTACCTGAGTTACTACAGAGAATCTTTGCCAGGTATCTTGCGCACATGCTCAGGGTATAACTGATCATAAGAATGGCCCTACTGGGTCAGACCAAAGGTCCATGTAGCCCAGTATCCTGTCTTCTGACAGTGGCCAGTGCCAGGTGCCCCAGAGGGAATGAACAAAACAGGTAATTATCAAGTGATCCATCCCCTGTCTCTCATTCCCAGCTTCTGGCAAACAGAGGCTAGGAGCACATTCCTGTCCATCCTGACTAATAGCCATTGATGGACCTATCGTCCATGAATTTAGTTCTTTTTTGTACCCTGTTATGGTCTTGGCCTTTACAACATACTCTGGCAAAGAGTTCCACAGGTTGACTGTGTGTTGTGTGAAGAAATACTTCCTTTTATTTAATCGCCATATTTGGGGTCAGGAAGGAATTTTCCCCAGGGACAGATTGACAGAGATCCAAGGGGGTTTTCGCCTTCTTTTGTAGCATGGGACACGAGTCACTTGCAGGTTTAAACTAGTGTAAATGGTGAATTCTTTGTAACTTGAAGTCCTTAAATCATGATTTGAGGACTTCTGTAACTCAGCCAGAGGTTTGGGGTCTGTTTCAGGAGTGGATGAGGTTCTGTGGCCGGCAATATGCAGGAGGCCAGACTAGATCACAATGATCCCTTCTGATCTTAAAGTCTATGAGTCTAATTAAAACCGTTCAAAATGGACATTCTGAATTCTTTTTCATCATCAATCTAGAGAGTAATTTTTCAGCATTACTTGTTGACTACAGAGGGTTTCCCTTGTGATTTAGATAAGACAGTCTTTTCTTGGTGTAACCATGGCCCTTCTTCATGCCATTATCATAGCGTAACGCTGACAGACCCCGGTTGTCGGCGCACCGGATCAAACCTGGGACCTCTGGAGCTTAGTGCATGAGCCTCTACCGCATGAGCTAAAAGCAAACTGTCTGTTAGCTAAGGCTGTAGAGCAGACTCATTTTATCTCTTTTTCTAAGTGGTCTTGGTGCCACTAGATGAGACAGAACAACACACCCAGAAGGTGTGTGGGTTACAATAGCACACATCACATTATCCATATTTCCAATGAAAGATTGATACCCTGAAGGAAGACACTAGTAATCTAATATCTGAACTTTAATTTCTCAGATAAACAGATTATCCCCTGATGTTTAAGTTGTGACTATTTCTGTCCATCTATCTTAGCTCTAGAAGAATCTTTGCGGCAACTCCACACTTTTTTCATGGACGATCTAAGGTCTCCCATCTGGTAAGCTGTGTTGTTGGCTCCAGTTCAGTGCATCTGTTGAAGTTGCCTTCTTCAATGCTGTTTCTTGGAGAGACCATCTACCTCTCTCTCATCATGTGGGAAGTGGCAATTCCAGAATTCTTTCCCAATGAATCCTTGTATCAGCCATGTACCATAGCTTCCTCTGACCCTGTATGTTCAGCAATCCTTAATAAGTGGTTAATAAAACATCTAGCATCAGATATTCAACTTTAAAAATCTTTTTGCTATTTAGAAAATGTAAATGTCTGATTTTCTCCACAAAAATAATTGATAACACAAATTATATGTCAGTTGTTGCTAACCCTTTTCTGCAGAGGGCAGACTCAATTCTATGAAGTGATTTCACTTAGGAAATAGCCAGAGTAGAAAGCAATGGCTTAGTTTTGCCTGGAGATTAATTTAACAAAATAATGAAACTTTTAAGCCATTTTAAATTATTTTAATTGTTCATAAAATTATGACCTTTTAAAACATAAAAATTACTTGGCTGCCATAATACACAGGAAAAAGTTGGTAACTCTCTCTTCTCAGTATTCAACACTGTGACGGGTTGGATCACAGAAACCCCCTTGGGAGCTGCCACCTGATGTGCAAAAGACTACCTCTGCTCCTGTTTTCCCTGCCAGCTCAGGACTCCAGCACCCTGTCTTGCTGAACCAGACACTTCCGTCTGCTGCAACACAGACCCAGGGTCTGAATCACTTGTCCCAAAGCTGCAAGTTTACCTGAAAACAGCTCACAGAAGTGTGCTTATCTCTAGCACTCAGATGCCCAACTCCCAATGGGGTCTAAACCCAAATAAATCCGTTTTACCCTGCATAAAGCTTATGCAGGGCAAACCCAGAAATTGTTCTCCCTCTATAACTCTGATAGAGAGATATGCACAGTTGTTTGCTCCCCCAGGTATTAATACATACTCTGAGTAAATTACTAAATAAAAAGTGATTTTATTAAATACAGAAAATAGGATTTAAGTGGTTCCAAGTAGTAACAGACAGAATAAAGTAAGTCACCAAGTAAAATAAAATAAAACGCGCAAATCTATGTCTAATCAAACTAAATACAGATAAGTTCCTCACCAGTTCCAGAATGCTCCCTTTTACAGGCTAATCTCCTTTTAGCCTGGGTCCAGCAATCACTCACACCCCCTATAGTTACTGTCGTTTGTTTCAGTTTCCTTCAAGTATCCTGGGGGGGGGGGAGAGGGAGGTGGAGAGGCTCCTTCTTTAGCCAGCTGAAGACAAAATGGAGGGGTCTCCCATGGGTTTAAATAGACTCTCTTGTGGGTGGAGACCCCCCCTCTTCCCTCCTATGCAAAGTCCAGCTCCAAGATGGAGTTCTGGAGTCACCTGGGCAAGTCACATGTCCCTGCATGACTCAGTCTTTACAGGCCAAAGCCATTGTCCACATGGTATCTTGCATGTCTCCAGGAAGACTTCTTATGTGGATTGGAGCATTCCAAGATGCATTGTTCTCCAAGTGTTTCCTGATCAGGTACTTAACCTGGCGAATTCCTTCCTAAAGAAGCTGACAAAATGCCTCCCAAAGCTTACTTAGAAACCAAGCAAGCATACAGCCCATATTCTCAACCTCAAGTAGAAAATGATATATATGTACAAATAGGATGAATAGATATAGTAGACCATATATCTTTACGGAGATATGTTGCATGGCACAGGCAGCACAAAACATATTCCAGTTATGTCATACATACATTTATAAGCACCCCTCCCCCAATAAAGCCTTATGGGGTACACTGTCACAAACATTATCATCTTTTTTCCAACATGTGTATGCATTGCTGATGTTTGTATATTCATGGGATGGTGTGTTGTTGGGTATATTGTCTCATAGTACTGCTTATTTAAGATTAATTCTAGGCCATGACACTCAATGAACGTTTTGTAACCACATACGTCTTTGGTGATGTAATTGATCATTTTGAAATCTAAGAAACCCTATAATTTTGTAAAACTTACTGTTACTAAATATGATTTCATTAAAACACACAGAAAGCAGACTGGCAAAACTTGTGCATTCACATGTTTCCTCACATTGCTTTTGTCTAGTGAAGAAGAAAATGCTTTTAGGGAAGTTAGGAAATGGCCCCAATGAATAACTACCAACGAGTTTATTATGGCTTGATTTCATCCTCTGCCTAAATACTGTTGATGGTTATAATCTGTCATTTTCTGAATTCAGGACCAACAGGTGGAGCACTCTCTCCCTTGGAACATCTTTTATCACTCTAGCGATCCTTTCTTACTGCATTAATGGCCTTAATAAGTAGTAGAGGTAGCTGCAACCATTCCTTGGTGGAAGGGAAGTTTAATGTGATGTCCTTGAAGGGGGAGACGTGAAGTAAAAGGGAGAGGGAGATATAAACATCGTACACCCACTTGCATCAAAAAGGTTCTCAAACACAAAATGAAGAGTATGACTCTCTTGCCCAAAAATTGTGTGGTGGGGTAGGGAGTAGGGGGGTTACAAACAGAATTTAAAGAAAACAAATTTTTTGAATGTCCTCTTCCCTTCTGTTGTTGGTTATGCACACAGCTTCATATGGTACACAGAAGCTTTCTTTTGTAATAGAGCTTTCCTCACTGGTATCTGATTATTTTACTACATGGTTTCAAGGGCTTGCCTTTCAAGCACCCACATAGTACCAGACAGGTTAATTTTGGAGTGTCGGGTTTTTTTTCTTGTGTCAGTTTGTCAGGGAAGTAGAAAAGATTGGGATAAGGCTGAAGTCTTTCTTCAGGATAATTTTCTGAGTAAACCCACTCCCCACATGTTGGTTATCAATGGTAGTAAGATTTTTATTTCTGCTGGGAAGTGTTTTTTCTGTTTTATGTCCTTACCCTCCCCTACCATGCTGTAGGTAAGAGGGTTCCAAAAGTTACTTAGGGCAATGATTCTAAAACGGTCATAATATCCCTCCCAAACACCGTCTTCTTGGTCCTTCCACTGAAACTTTAGAAAATTATGTGTAAATAGAGTAGCCTGTTCAAATTTCATTTTTTTATTTTTAAAGAGGTGTTTTGGACCTAGCTATTTCGATTTGGGAAAAGCAGAATTATTGATTGACTACTAAGTTGAAGTTAATTATTTTATTAAATGGTTCTACTTTTGAAGAATTCTAGGTAGAAAGAATGTCATGTCCCTCTTGCTTTCACTTGCAGAGGGTTTGGTGTCCTTTCACATATGGTTATAGTCAGAAGAGTGACAGTGTATGAAAATGACACCTTCATATTCAACAGTTGTGTTCTCTCAGTGTAGTCAGTCTCTCTATCTATCTTATCTTGGTGACAAAAATATTTGAAACTATTTCCCACACCTATAGGAGAATGATCTAGATTCTGCTTTGGCTCATGCATCATAAACAGAATTGTTAATTAAATTCCAGCTGCAAGATCTTTATTAAACTTAATGATGGATGAGCCAGAAGGAACACAGCTTGTCTTTGAAATTTCAGTTTGAGTTTGCAGTACTGGCTCTTGCAAGGGGGTGGAGAGGAACTCTCTCAGGAAGTTACTGTAAAAAATAGAGTTGTATTTCTACCTTGATAGTTTAATTTTACCTCCATCACAGAGAGAATTTAAGACTTCACTATACTTGCAAGGGTAATCAGTTATATAATCATATTTTCACATATTCTCAAGTTTTCTAGATATTATACCTGGGATGTCGCTGCCCTTTTTTGATGTTGTCTTTAGTAGACTAGTTCTGCCTTCTTTAAAGTGCAGAACTTTGTTATTGTTTTAATATTTCAATACAAATGCAAGATAGACAAATGATACTTTAGCTCCAAGTTATACTCAAACAATATAACGTTATTACACTATGTGTAAATATCACAAGGGTTAACACATTTCACTGCCACATAGCTTTGTGTTCTGTAATCCCCATATATTTTAAATGTCTGTCCAAAGTTGGGAGGAAAGCAGCAAAACAGAGTCTAGTCAGGCAAGTCACCAACACACTGAAACAATACAGCTAAAGTACTCCTAACTTCTAGCAGAGTAAAACTTTATTATCCAGATTTTACTCCTACAAGACACTTGCTTAAAAGCTGCAGATTCATTGTCCTTGTTAATCTTAGGCCTGGTCTACACTTACTGTTAGGCTGACCATAGCTACAGCACTCAAATGTGAAAAATTCACATGTTCAGCTGACCTAACTCCTGATGTGTTCTTCCATTGACCTAGTTACCGCCTCATGGGGAGGTGGATTACCTAAATCTGTGGAAAACCCCCTTCCATTGCTATAGCAAGTATCTGCATTACAGTGCTACAGCGACATAGCTGTGGTGCTGTAGCTGTGCTGCTGAAGCACCCATAGAAATGGCCTTAGTTAACAATTGATCATTTTTTTTTCGTTTTTTTGCAACAGCAATCTAAGATTTATAGCAAACTTGTAGCTACTTTCTTCTTGGAAAGCTCTCCCTCGCCTTCTCCAGCTCTGTTGTGAGAGACTGTGTGGAAATATTGAACAAATTTTTTGTTTCCTTCAAATATTAAGTCTCTCTTTTGAGATGCTGCTAAGATTCTCTGTCTTCTCTTTCTTTGAAATTGTAGCAATAACTGTATTTTATTTTGTTTGCTGTAACTGATCCGTTGGTAGGGAAGTAGTGGTTGCAGTAGTGGTGATGAAATTCCCTGTTGTGGGGCATAGGTAAGCATAAGAGCACAAAAGAATGATCACCCTTTCCTACTTAGTTGAGCAGTGGGTAGAAGTCTCTCAAAAGCGGATTGTGAGCATCCTGATCCAGAGCCTAAAAGATCGTTTAAGAGGGTCAGAAATGCTCAGGAAAAAAAAAAATTTCCTTTTAAGGTTAGCAGATTGGTTTAGTCTTGCAAGAGCCTTCCTCCTTGGTAATGACACTATTGCAAGCTCAGTTTAGTCCTTTACCACTTCCTTGTTGGGTCATTCATAGTTTCTCTTTATAGTGTGTAGTACTGGCATTGCATGGAATGATGGCAGTTAAAAGAAATTCATTATGGCTCAGGATTTTGTGTGATTCGTACGAGACACCTTCCATGTGAGTATAAGATTAAAGTCTATTACTGTCTTCCACTTCAGGGATGGAAGGTATAGTTAAGAACAGGAACCTCTGTTCTGTGAAAACAGGAGTAGTTCGGACATTGAAAACAAGATAGAACAAAACCTCATATTACACTGTAGAGAACAACCAATCCCACACTGGCAGGAAAGTTGCCTAAATAGCCTAATAGTAGGTCTCTTTCATTTCTAACTTCTGTCAGTTTATGACTCTTAAGTAGTATAGCAACAGAAGCAAACACATAATATATTGAGAAGAACAGGAGTACTTGTGGCACCTTAGAGACTAACAAATTTATTTGAGCATAAGCTTTCGTGGGCTACAGCCCACTTCTTCGGATGCATAGAATGGAACATATATTGAGAAGATATATATACACACACATACAGAGAGCATGAACAGGTGGGAGTTGTCTTACATTGAGAAGGTTTATTTAATTTAAATTAACTCCTACTGCAATTTAGAAATTGCTGCTATAGTCTGAACTCCACTATGTAGTTTTGGTCAGAAAACGACTGTAAAAAATGGTCCTTCTGACTCAGTCTGTCTGCTTCTTCTTTATATTCACAGTTTCATCAGCTGAAAAATAAGTTTTTACTCCGGCTAGCACTGTAGAGTTAGTACAGCTTTGGGAGAGTGAGCAGGATTATTTTCCGAGAAATAAGTAAATTCAGTTGCAAAATCTCTTACTGATTGTGATATGCGGATCAGGCCACATCTACATTATAGGTAGTACAGTAGCACTGCTATGCCACTGTAGCTATTCCACTTAGGTGCTGTAGTGTAGACTGTTCCTACAGCGATGGAAGGGGTTTTTCGACCTCTCCAAGTAGCTAGGTTAATGGAAGCATTCTTCTATTGATCTATCTACACTGGTGATTAGGTCAGCATAGCTACAGCGTTAAGGAGTGTAAATTTTTCACACCCCTGAGTTCTGTAACTATGTCAATGTAACTTTTAAATGTGGACCAGGCCTCAAGAGAGAACAGAACTTGACTTTGAGGTCCCAGAGGAAGTTTACAGGGCTGGCAGTTAGAAAAAACATCAACTTGTAAATTGAGCAAATTAGGTAGCAGTCATTGAGATGCATTAAATACGTAACACTATGATATCACTCCAGAGTATGACCACCTGTTAAATTCACTGATCATTTCAATGGCTAATTTTCTGAACTATTTGTATACATTTTACCTCTTGCTATCTCTATTTCGTCCCTTTTTTGGTGGATAAAGATATTTCAGACTAGAGCCTTACATTGAACATTCCCAGTGTAATCACAATAGCTGAGCCAAATTATATTGTGTTTTAGGGACTGAGATTCTGTTGGCATGCTGATTTTTCAAGCTGATATCTCTTTCAGTTGCCGAGGTAAGTGTCTGAAAGTCTGCAGTTTGCACTGAGCTTTTCAGTCAGCCTTATTAATTCATGAGGGGTTAATACAAAATGCAGTAGCATTTCTGATAAAAGGTATCTTTAAAAATTGCTCCTTTTATAGCATGTTAGAATAAACGTTAAATTCTGGTTTTCATTGCATTCTGTTTTTTTGTATTTATATTAATTTTATATTAACCTTTCATAGATTTGAGATAATTAGAATAGTGCAGCCTATAACAGCAGAAAATTACGGTACCATTTGAATACCTGAAAAGTATCTTCAGATTTATGGTCAGGCACATTGTTGTCCTTAGACAAGTTATCATACTGGCTTTCTTGGTTTCTTTATTTATCCTTGTGGCAGAATTGCATGAGTTTTAGTTGGATTAAAATGCTAACCGCTTTAGGTTGGACTGTAGCTTGTGTTCCTTGGAATTAGGTAGCGAAGTTGTGATAACTTACTAGCTGAGTTTTTCTTCCAAATGCAAAATGACACTTTTGTATAAGTGAGCTTGTTTACTCTTGTAAACTGTTTAAAAGTTAACCTACTTATTAAAACAGAACAACGATGCAGCATTGCAACTGTGGCTGCCTCTGTTTTCTTTCTGTGGGGATTGGAAAAGAGAGAAGACAGCGATGAAAGAACTGTGGGAGGATGGAAGAGGGTAAGAAAAGGGAGAGAGAGAGTTTCTAGTTGAACAAGTGATTTCCAGTGAGAGGGCGTGACTAAGTGAACCAGCGCTCTCCTCTTGTATTTATGTGAGCTTTATTTGGTATAGTGCCAAAAGTGTGTATAGTGCTGTACAATAGGAGACTTGTTTCAAACAAGTAGCACGTTCTCTGTTTTGAGGACTTGCCGTCTGTGAACGTAGTCTGGTATAGTACAGGACCATGCCATACAAAGATATAATGGTGCATGGTCAGTGGAATTCATCATGGAACAGGTGGGTTTTTAAGAAAGTTTTGAAGGACGTTTGAGGAATTTTCTGTATATTGATTGGGGGGGACTGTTTTATTCTTTTACTTCTGGACTTCCCAAAGAATCATGTTGAAGTTAGGCCGTCCAGGACTCCTCCTCCAAAGGGGGAAGAGCAGCTGAAGTGACATTGGAGCACAGGGGTAGGAGATGTCATGCCTTTATTCACTTTCAGTTACTCAGATACCATTAGGTTGGTGCAGTTTTTTAATTCTTGTATCTGTTTCTGTAGCTTGGGCAGTAAAGAGTGTATTTCGGGTCAGCAGTAATGAAGCAAGCTAGCTGCAGTATGAGCGTGGGTGCAGATGTTGCAGTTCATTTTAAAAGTGGCTGAGGCTAACTAATGACGTGCCTTTGACATTGTCTGTATTTGTTATCGTTTGTGTTGACTGTTTCTAAATGTGTTTATATGACTACTAGAGCAGTGGGGCCCCAATCCAGATCGCAGCCTCTAAATGCTTGTAGCATATAAATAATAAATATCTGCAGTGTCATGGTGGCTGAAAGCGATTTTATCAGGGTATGCGCATACCTTGCATGGGCTGAGGCAGGAGGGGTGACCTTGTGAACTCTTAGATTTGTGTTGACTGACAGACCCAGACCCTAAAGGCTGTGCTTATGATATAATTGTACTGGCAGGGGCGGGGGCAGCAAGATCATTTTTTCCAAGAACAGTGCCAATTCTTCAGATGCAAAGTACCTTTGCAACACCGTTTATTTTATCAGGCTGTCTGTCAGCATAAGCAGGCATTTTGTGAAAAGAAAACTTTTCATTTTGCAAAGACTCTACCGAGTATTTTAAACAAATGAGCCCTTTTAAAAATGTTCATTTCTGTGGTACAGTGGATCTGCATAATTTTCTGTGGTTTCTGCATAGAACTGAGCTGCTGCTCCAGCAGCATTTTTATTGAGGAAATGACACAGAGACAACTTTCGTGGCCATATTTAAGTGAGAGGAAGCAGCAAAGGGCATCCTAAAATGTTTAGGATGTGAGCAAGCTGAGGAATTTTAAGATTCTTTTCCCTCAGAGGTTACCCAGACTAATAAGCAGGAGTTGGAAACTTTCACAGCTTTTATTAACTTAGGCTGCAATGGCCTCTAAAGTTCTGATAATCAGTAAAAGTTAATTTAAGAGGGAAGGTTGGGGATGAGAGCAGCTAGTGCACTTAAAAATTCTAAAGAATTTATTTATGGAATCATAGAAATTAGAGAGAAAAGACCCATCAAATAATCTAGTCTCTCTCTTTCTCAGTGCAGGATTGTTCCCTACAGTAATACATGTTTCTCGTATTTTGTCCAGTTTAGCATCAGATGTCCCTATCAATGTAGCTTCCACCATATCCCTTAGGGAAGCTCCTCTATAGTATAATAATATTAAAATTTTTCTGGTTATTCAACCTACATTTTCCTTTTTAGAAACTAGGATTTTTCTATTGAAGGTGCCTTCTATTCCCTGAATTTTAGAAAATTCTAACAAATTGTAATACCAGTGAACATTTAATTGAGTGTCAAAGCACTTGATTGTCAATTATCCTTTTGCTCCATGCCTCATACAACATTTGGAATAATAAAGTATGAAATGCCTTAATATTTCAATAAAAAAATTCAAAATATGCATATTGGGGCATATGGCATCTTAATAGGTTTTGTTTATTTGCATATTAAGTGACAACAAATCTCAAATATCATTTGGCTCCCTAGTTCTTGGGATAGCTTCTAAAAAATAACCTGCTTCCATTTTTTTAACTGCGTTGGGGGGCAGTTTGTTTGTTTTTAAGCCTGAAGTGCATGGCTTTTGTGTGTGACAGATTTTTAGCTTTGGGAAACTGCAGAACGCTACCTGCTCAAATACAGATCTCAAATCAGGGTCTCAACAGCACATTGCATGTTATTTGATGTTTCTTGACACCTGGGTCAGGTGTCTAGTCTAAAATCTAGTCTAGTACAAACCAAATACCCAATTCAATCAACATCATCTGACAACAATCAAATATTGAAAACTGTGAGTCAACAACTCAGGTTAAATACACAATTGTGACACTGAGTTTCATAGAAATTATTGTGGTGTTATACAAGAGGTCAGACTTGATGATCACAATGGGCCCTCTGGCTTTAAATCCATGAAAATCATTCATGAATATGCACCCACAGAATGGAAAAAAATCATGAATGGATAAGGTTGTCTCTTAGGAGATTTTGTTTTTGTTTCTGAGGACATCACTACATGGGAGGCTTACAGTTGTTTTGGTGATGTGCAGACAGCAATGTTACCAGTGTTTACGGTCACGTAGATCTTCACAGCCTTAAACAACATAGGAAAATATATACTTTACAAATTATTAATTTAATTACAGCATAGAGAAATCCCAGATGCTTAAGATTCATGTTTCTATCTTTGGTTCCTGTCACCATGGTTCCCTAGCACCTAAGTCACTGATGTGTTAAGTACCAGTATATGCACATCTGTAAATACAGAACTAGTGGGTCTATAGATATTAAGCTTCTGAAGCCTGGATCATACTCCATATTTAAGGTTTTTACATATTGCTTCCAAGTTCTTATGAAAAGTATAACCAAGGGAACATAGGTGGATGGCAGTGTTATGGTCATTACACCATACATTGGCATTTACAAATGTAAGATGTCGACAACTATATATGCAAACCTCTTAGAGCCCTTAAAGTCCTTGATCCAAAATGAAACAACTTAGGGGGCCTCATCTTGCATACCATTGGCATTGGCTATGCAAACTTCTGCAGTATCAGGCCCTAATTGTGAACTATAGTAAAAAAAGAGAAGATTTGAGGCTGATGTCTCTATAGGGTTAGAGTTAAGGTTATTTTAGTTTTGCAGACTTTTTTTTCACTCAGGATATATGTAAAGTTTGATTTAATTAAAAGTCTTGTTAAGCAGAAATTGGTTTTTAATATTTGCTTTTTCAGTGATGTGTGTTGAGTGATGTTTGGTGTGGAATTGCAAGTAGAAAAACTTGACTACAAGTTAAACTTTTTCTGCATTATACCATTTGTCTATCCTCGCTAGTGTTTGCAACCCCTCCCAATTTTGTATCACCAGGAATTTAATGAGTATACTCCTATTTTCAGAAGTATTAATATTTTAATAAGTAGCTGAACTCTGATGGCAAAAGATAGTCCCTTCTCTAACACCTCCACTCCCTTTCAGTTTGATTCATTGCGCTTTATTATTAGCCAGTTTTAATTCCACATGATGTTGTCACATCCAGACTAATTTGAATACATTTTTAGGATTTCATGGGACTCTGTCCTTGATTAAAATCCATATATATTACATCTGTTGCATTCCCATATTCAGTAATTCTGTAATTATATATTTTTATAAAAAACTGGCATTCCTCTTACTCAGTGATAATTAAATTTTACCTGAGAGAGACCAGAAAAAAGACAAAATATGTAAAGGAGAAGTAGAGTCCCAATATGGCTGTTTGAAAAATAAAGATTCCAGCAGATGCAGCTTTTGCTCAAGCCAATTAATTGCTGAAAAAAATATTACTTCCCATACAAGTTTCATAAATATAATACTGACTAGGCAACTGTGAATTTCATTCTCTGTATTTCTTTTTAATTGAACCTTGTGCCAGTAGCAGTACTTTAAGCAAAATTTATAAAATACTATTAGTAAAGTGAATTTTACCATTGTAAATGTGAATATGTAGGGTACAAGGGTCATCAATAGACAAGAATAGGACTCAGAACAACATAGCAACACAATATATACGTTTTAAATATATGTTTATATTGTGGTAGCGCTGGCAGGTCCAAGTCAGGATCAAGGCCTCATTGTGCTAGGTGCTGTACAAACATACAAGAAGACATGATGCCTGTCCAAAGACCTTACAATCTAAAAAAAACCCACAAGTGACTTACAAAATGTTGTGGGGAGAGAGAAAACATGAAAGTACAGTGGTCAGACTGATTTTGTTAGTTCCTTTAAAAAAGTAATAATAGAAACTTCCCTCCAACTGCTCCTCAACCAAGCTGAAGTTATTTATTATTGTTTCACTTTTTCAAATTTAACTGTTACAATGTTTGTGTCGCATGGTTTATAAAATAATCACATCTGTCAGCTGAGAAACTTGGTTTTTAAATGAAGGATTAAAAGTCATCTTGTATGCTAAAGCACTAACCAGAACGTCACCCAAAGTTCATTGGAATGCCAGTCCCCATAGTTTCCCTTTAAGTTTCCCTCAGTGTACTAGCCATTTGCAGAAATGAGCAAAAAATGCTCTATTGTCATGCTCCCAAGTCTGCGAAGTTGCCTTCCTGCTTACCCTTGCTGCTCTGGCAGATGCCAGAAATTCTATTACTTCCTTCTTTGTTGATCCCCCATAGAATGTATCAAAACTCCTCCACCAATTTTTATGAAAATCTAGAGTCCTGTTCAAGGTTCTCTGTCTTTCAAGCATTACTCTCCTGTAGCAATTAAAACCAATACCTTCTTTATCCCTATGTCCTCCACGTAGGGTCTAGTTCTTTTAGCTGTCTTGCTCCAGTAATGAGCACACACTTCACAGTGCTCACCTTCTGTAACTCCTGAGTAGAGTGGAATCAGTCCCCTACTCCATGCACTTGACTGACATCTAAAAGAGTGAGAATCCTCACTTGATAAACACATTTAGGAATTGTCATATTGGATCATTTAAGTCTAGTATCTTATTTCTGACAGTCACCAGTGCCAAATGCTTTAGAAGAAGGTGCAAGAAACCGTGCACTAGGCAACAGGATAACCTTTCTCATGGGAAGTTTCCTCCTAACCCCAAATCTGAAGGTTAATGCCGTCTCTAAGCATCTGTCTGAAATATTGCAAAAATCTCTCTTTGGCTCATGAAAAGTTGTTTGAATCCTCTAAAGATGTTCTGTAGTATAGACAATCCCTGCAATACTAGCCACGTTTTAATGCGTCGGTGGTTTGAGATTTTTACAGTTAAAACAAGAGTTCGTTTCACTATTCAGTGGCTTTTATAGTGAAGTGAAATGTGTTTTTGATTGAACCTAATTTGTCCCTAATTTGACCTGATTTGTGCCTGAAGTTTAATTGCTAGTGCAAAATTTTCTGCTGTTCAATTTTGTGGGTGAAAATTACCAATCATATTCTGTGCCTTTTTGAACATCTGCTTCATGCTTTCTGTGTAGAGCTGATTGCACATTTTTCATCAGCATGTTTTTTTCTTACAAAAATGTCATTTTTGTAGAAAATTTCAATTTTGCCAAAAATTTCTGTTTTTTGTTTTTTTTCAATTGGGGAAAATCAAAATTACTGCCTGCCTGGAAGACTCTCGTCAATTTCACATTCTGCAAGTGAAATTGACAAAAGCTGTCCCTGAGGGCTGGTGTGGCAGAGACCCCAGTGCTCTGCCTCCACCCATGAAATTGATGAGAGCACACACACACACACACACCCTTGTTAAGGCAGTTTGAATTTTCCAGGCAGGTGGCCAAAAAAAAAATAGTTTTGGTTCTCCCAGAATGGATTTAAAAAAAAACATTTCCAGTGAGTAATTCTGCTTTTTTGACATTTTGTACTAGTTTAGGGCAATTTTTTTTCTTTCAGAAAAAAAAACAAATTTTTCATGGAATGGGATTTCCATGTTTTGGCCAGCTTTACTTCAGTGAAGGAAGCAGGGCTTTTTCCTTTTGAATTCTCTTCACAAGGATATTCAGAGATTTTTACAGCCAGAAGAAAATATTTGCATAATCTGGTCTGATCTCTTTAATAACACAGGCCAAAGAAATTAGTAACCCAGTAATTTCTGCATCAAGCCCCTTAACTTTGTTTGACCTACAGCATATCTTTTAGAAAGAGGTCTAGATATTTGTTATAATATGTTTCTGGCTCCTTTGAGGGAAGACAAGACATTTCGTTCTATTTTACTTCAGAGTTTCTGCATTGTTATATTTTGTGTTTTGTTTTGTTTTTCCGAGTAAGATGGGCTGTTTTCTCATTTTTAACTGTGCCTTTATCAGACATTTATTGGGGCTTATTAGCTTAGTAGGCTGCATGTGTGAATTTTGTTTTGTGGTTTCTACCATGCGACTTCCTATACATAATATTTAAAATATAAAGTGACAGTATATTTCAGCCCGTGTTCATCAGCAGGAAACTTTATGGGAGTCGTTCTTTGTGTCTTGAACTGGGAAGACATAGCAAGTTGTTTGTTCAAAATTTGTCTTAGTCTCTCAGGAAGTCTTACTGTATCTATGTATTGAAGAACTAGGACTTGTACATGTGAGGGTCCAAGGAACTAGGGATATGCTAAAACAAGTGAAAATAGATGTTGGTAACGGTATCTCATCACTGGGGTACTGTTCCAGCTCTGTGACATGAAAGTGAATATAAACCATAAAGAATAGCAGGAATGGGAACGAAAAAAGCAGTTAAGCATTGGTGTTCATGTTTTTGTTACGTCCAGATTGCCCTCGATAAGCTACTAATTTGTGGTACCATTATAATTAGGAATCTTGTTGGAATTCATACATATGACAAAATTTATTTTCTGTAGTATATCAAAGTTACATGGGGAAATGTAATTACAACATACCCATTTAATTTTTTATTCATTTTAATTCTTAAACCTGGAGCAGTATAAATGAATAAATTAAGTATTGATTTAAGGACAATTAATGTTGCACTTTGAAGAAGATATGTTTACAATAACATTTCAAATTCCTGAAATCCTCATTTAGTATAATTTAAGGAAAAGTGTAAATATACTGGGGTTATTTCAATACTGAGCTAACTTTCATAGCAGTGTAGGTTGGATATCCTACATTAGGTCTACACAATCTAGAATGAAATAGCTGCTGAAATTAATGTAAATTATGGATTCCATGAAGGGTCTTATCTGATACCATTGAAATCAGGACACGCAATTAAATTTTAAAATTCAGTTTTTATTTTAGCAGTCAATATGCTAGAGATATAGCAGGAACTAATATAAAAATTGTTCATTTTTACTTAAAATAACTTTCTCAAGGTTTTAGTTCATTTATAACTAAACATGGGGGTGTATGCCTTTGTGTTGATTGCTCTAAACAATTGTTGATGTCATACAAACTGTTTCTCATCTTTTGAAGGGTGCTATTCTGCTCCTACAATTTCCACTTGACATTGTTACAATAACGTTGTAAAGTCAGATCATCTTGATATCTGATTATCTTCTCTTCTCTTTGCTCTTTTTCTTCTATTGGGACAATCTCAAGCCCAGATTGACAGGTCTTAGCTAGTATGAAACAAAACATAAAAATAGTTTTGAAAACCATGCCATATGGTAAATGTGATATCATACAATGCAGGGCTTGGTAAACCTCCTTGCCCAACACTAGTGTAGGCAAAGTTCAGACATTTTTGTTATCCCCATCATGTAACACTGTTCAGAAGGTTATATGACATGTAAGTAAAAAATGTTTGGGCCTTGTCTAGGGTTACCATTCGTCCGGATTTACCCGGACATGTCCTGCTTTTTGTGTTAAAAATAGCGTCCGGGGGGGAATTTGTAAATCACTAAAAATGTCCGGGATTTCCCCCCCATGCAGAGCGAGGCACGGCTGGGAAGGCTGCAGGAAATTCAGCTGCTCGCATGGGGCTCTGGCAGCCAGAGCCCTTCCCCCACAGCTTGCTGGGCTGGACTCCGGAGCAGCTGTAGAGCTCCTCCTCCCCGCCCCCCTCCCCGCCCCCCCGCATTCTGAGCCGGCCGGCCTGCCGGGCCGTTTGCATTGGGCCTCGGCAGCTCCTCCTCCCCTGCTGCCCAGCGCCCCGCTCCGGCAGCACTGGGTGGAGTGGGACCGGGTTGTGTGTTGCGCTGGGGAGCGCAGCCACGTGTCCGGCTCCGCACAGAGCCCAACACCATGTTCTGAGCGGCAGGGTAAGGGGGCCAGGGGGCAGGAGAAGGGGCAGGGAGATTTTGGAGGGGCAGTCAAGAGACCGGGGGGGGGGCTTTTTGGGGGGGGGTGGAGAAGGTTTGGGGCAGTCAGGGTACAGGTAGGAGGTAGGGTCCTGGGGGGCAGTTAGGGTGGGGGGTCTTAGGAGGGGGCAGTTAGGGGACAAGGAACAGGGAGGCTTAGGTAGAGGGTGGGGTTCTGGAGGGCAGTTAGGAGCAGGGGTCCCAGGAGGGGGCAGTCAGGGGACAAGGAGCGGGGGGCGGGGTTGGGAGTTCTGGGGGCGGGGCTGTCAGGGGGCAGGGGTGGGGAGAGGGTTGGGAGTTCTGAGGGGGGCGGGAAGTGGGAGGGGCAGGGGTGGGGCTAGGGCAGGGCTCCTCCCGTCCTCTTTTTTGCTTGCTGAAATATGGTAACCCTAGCCTTGTCTACTCTAATGTTTCCACAAATGTTAGCATTGAAGGAGTGCTACTTGCTGGTAATAACAAGAAAGTTTTGTACAGCAAGCATGAACTCATGATGGCTATTTCCTGTCCATCAAGCAGGTTTTTTTCTCCCTTTGTATACGTCACCTGAGCCATGCAGATACCTGGTAAGAAAAGAAGGTTAAAAAGTTATCTTCAGTTACCTGACCCAGAAGTCAGGCTAAGACTCCATCTACTCTAGCTACTTATTACCATGCTCATCACCATGATGTCTGAGGATGTCACTGAATTACACACTTCTTCACCCAGTTTTCTGCTGAGGAATCAAGTGCAAGTGTCTGCTCTTGAGCTGTTTAGGACCTGTTTTCTCTTCGACACAAACACTGTTGCACTCATTCATACGTGGCACCTCAGTGGAACTTAATCTTTTTGTATTTCATGGTCATCAAAAGATTGGGCCTGAGGTATCCCACTAATATTGGATGCCCAACTTGAGACCCAGGGACCTGATTTTTCAGCATACTTAGCATTATATGTAGGCTTGGAAGAATTAGGTTTTTTTATCAGTAAATGTTGTTTTCACCATACACATGCAAACTGAAGAAGAAATATTTTCATCAATAATAATAAAAAATTACAAATAGACAAAGTAAGAAAAATGCTGCTTGAGAACTTCAGTGAAAATTCAGTGATACAGACTTTTGAATTACGCTTGTTACAAATGGAGTGGTGAATGAATAGTAAAAACAGGTATGATTTGTTGATTTAAGGATTTTGCACAGGCAACTTTAATTCTGGCATTTCCTAATTTTGGAATACTTGACATTGCAACCTTAATGTGTTTTACATAGTTCTTGTGTGTAATTTCCTAGGTTTTTCAAACTACAAACTGAAAAAGTAGAAATTCAGTCACACGGCACCATATTGATACCCACATGGTTCCTGAGCAGGGTTGGAACCTTTAGATCCAAAACACAGACCTCTACACTTTGTGCTAACAGAGTAACTGATGCAGTAGAAGGTTGTGGTCCTCTCTGGCTAGAGTAGTGGTCTCCAAACTGTGGGGCACACCCCCCCCAGGAGGGTGCAGAGGAATGTCCGGGGGTCATGGCTGGGCACGGGCTGCACGGAAGAAGCGCCACCCAGCCCCCCTGCGCCCCCAGCTCCGCTCCGGCCACAGCTGCAGCCCTGCCTCCGCTCCTGGCCCCTGACCCTGGCTGCAACTTGGCCCCTGGCTCCTACTCTCAGCCGCAGCTGTGGCTCAGCTGTTGGCTCCACCCCCTGCTGCGGCCCCCAGCCCATCTGTGACTCAGCTCCCGGCCCAGTGTGTGTGTGTGTGTGTGTGTGTGGACACATGCCATTACTGGTAAAGGGGGGGGGGTGTGGGAGGAAAATTTTGGGTACCACTGGTCCAAAGGGGGTGGGAAACTTTGCCAGTAGGTTTCACAGATAGTTGCGGACAGCAGAGGGGGAATGGTGAGAATCAAGAATCTTGGGTTCCATTCCAGGCTCTGGAGACAAGTGTATTCTAGTGTGCATGGTCTCTTCTGCCCATTCCCCCCAATCATTACCCCATCTGTCGTGTCCCCTTCAACCTGACCCTGTCCCAGTTCTGTCTTCTCCCTACCCTGACTCCTAATTCCATTCATGTTCTCCTCACCTAGCCAGTCCTAGGGTATGTCTACACCCAGCCGCTAGTTCGGCGGCTGGGAATCGAAGTTCTGGGTTCGACTTATCGCGTCTTGTCTGGACGCGATAAGTCGAACCAGGAAGTGATCGCCGTCGACTGCGGTACTCCAGCTATACGAGAGGAGTACCGCGGCGTCTACGGGGGAGCCTGCCTGCCGCGTGTGGACCGAGGTAAGTTCGAACTAAGGTACTTCGACTTCAGCTACGTTATTCACGTAGCTGAAGTTGCGTACCTTAGTTCGAATTGGGGGGTAAGTGTAGACCAGGCCCTAGTCATCACTCTTCAGGCTTCTGATCCCAAACTTAGTGGCCTTGTTCAGCAAGTCCTAGTCTTACCCCTCCAGACTCCCAGTCCCAGTTTTCTTGCCCACCAGTCCCAGTCTAACCCCCCAACCACCCAGTTCCTTCTTCCTCCCCCTCACTCACAAGGGAGTTGCCTTACCAAGTGGGGGGTCAGTACTAGCATTTTCCCATCTTTTCATGTGCTGTGTATTTATACCTGCCTACTGTATTTTCCATTCCATGCATCTGATAAAGTGGGTTTTAGCCCACGAAAAGCTTATGCCCAAATATATTAGTTAGTCTCTAACGTGCCACAAGGACTCCTCGGTTGTTGTTTTTAGAGATGGGTTAAGGCAATCTTTGAGGCCCTAAGCACACAGCACAGGATAACCCACCAATAACTATTGCATCTGCACCGGTAACCCCAACGCCCACTGGAGTGTCAGTGGCACAGGGCCCCCCTTAGAAGTGTGACAGCAGCTGGGGCCCATAAGGGGTGGAGCTTTACCTAGCTATCATATACTGTCTCCAGAAGCTGAGTGTTGTTTGTATAGGGATTCTCAACATTCAGCCTTATTGGGGAACTTTTGCCCTTATCTAGAGATCCCATAGAAGATGTTACTTCACATCAGCTACACATTATGAAAAAGCAGCAAATTAACATAATTAATATTGCAATGCAGTTGTGTTACCTGCTGTGGAATTGAAGAGTACCTGCAGCAGAATTTGGGTCCATTGTGCTGCTGAGTGCATGGAGCCCTTTATGTTGTTCACTGAACACCAACAGTCTGCTAAGCAGCATATGTGTCCTTGCTACCAGTTAGATACAAACAATGTTTGTTCACATTGCTTTCCATGCATAAGGCATCCCAAAAGATGTTGCAGACAGTAAATTATATATTAATATTGGTGTGACTGTGACCATTTGTGCATACAAAGCTTTGGACTTTAGAACCTGTTTGTAGTGAGAAAAATATTGGTCAGGACGTAGAGGGTAGCATCCTCTTTTCCATTTGAAAAATGCCATATGACATTCACCTGTCCATGGACTTCATGGGACTGAGAACACAGTTGTAGAAAAGGCAACTCAATTTAATATAGGCAATCACAATTTGGGCTTACAGTAAACAAACATGGACCTACAACCCCAAAAAGTATTTGTATTTTAAAAAGATAGCAGCTTAGAGAGTTAATAGTTTGTTCTCTCAGGCTTGATTTTAGCTTTATGTGCTTAGAAAAAGTTCCTTTAAGTAGAGGCAGTACCTGTAGAAGGTCACGCATCTGTTTCAACAAAATCTGTAACTTTCATCTGGAAGTGTACAAAGTGAGGATGGTTTTGGGATTGACTCGGGATATTGGGGATCAATTCCTGGCTCTACCACAGACCTGTGTGGCCTTGGGCAACTCACTTAATCTCTCTGTGCTTCAGTTCGCTATCTGTAAAATGTGGATGATGATACTTTTTGTCTTATCTAATTAGGCCTTGTCTAGACAAGAAAATGATACCAATTTAAATAGGTTGAGAAACTTAGTTAAATCAGTGGAACTACCTGGTGTGGACACTCCAATATAAGGTGTGTCTTGGAAAGTTCTTCCCCATATTATTATATCATCTGTGTACACTTGTGTGCCATATATATTTTCAAAAATATTTTGTATTGCTTTGTGAAATGCCTCTGGAGCTGAACATAATCCAGAAGGTGATATTTTAAAACAGTAACATCCAAAAGATGTATTAAATGTGAATAGCAATTGACTTTCTTACTCCAGTACTATTTGCTAAAATCTATTCAAAGCATCTAAAGAAGAAAAGTACAGTATTTTGTTTCTGATATTTGTCCAAATATTTCTTCCCTGGTAGATATTTTAAAATGTTCCCTTCTAACCTATTAATTTAAGTCTTTGGAATCTAAACATAACCATAAGAATCCATCTTTGTTTTCTACTATTACTAATGAATTCGCCCACTCAACTGGCTCTCACACTCTTTTAATTATATTTAAATTAACTAACCTTTACAATTCCTTGTGTACCCTATTTCTTAAAGCTAAGGGTATTTTTCTAGTTGCATGTTTGATTGGTTTCTTTGTTTCATTTAACTCTATTTTATGCATTGTATCTAATTTACCAATGCTAGTGAATAACTCTGTAAATTGATATTATATTTCCAATGTTTCATAATCCTGAATAGTTTGAATTCTACCAATTAGATTTAGTGCTAAACATGTTTCTAAACCTAAAATAAAAATAACCAGTCCCTTAACTACTACAAAAAACTTATATTTTCTAAATTATCTTTAACTATGACTTGTAATTCACAAATACCCATAACAAAAAATTTTTCGCCACTGTAAGTTTGCAAATAAATTTGTAGTTCACTTAATACAGGTTTTTACTTTTAGATATTTTATAATTTCTTCTGAAGTTATATTAGCTTGTGCACCTGTATCTGTTACATATGAAATAAATGTACCATTAGTAGATAGTGTACTGTCCAATCCTTCTTGTAGTTCACAGAATGACTCTGTTTCAAAATACCCAGAAACAAATTGTCTTCATGTGTACTGTAAACTCTGTATTCGTTATTCAGCATCTTCACTGAGACTTTTGAATTTTGAACTAAGTGTATATTTCTATTTTTTTTCGACTTTTATGTTTACAAACTTTTGCAGAAGAATTTTGTTTCTTGCAGATATGACAGGTTTGACCATATGCTGGACGTTGTTTAGGTTGGTGTCTTCTTCCATATCTAGAACATTCTTTCATATGCTCATATTTTTCAACTTTAATATTTTCACTGTTTTCCTCCATAGACTTTTTCTTATTAAGTGTATATTCACATCAGTTTGTTTTCTTTCTAAAATGTGAAATTATTGTTGATGAAGTTCAGCAGTTTGGCAAATTCTCACTGCTTTTTCCAGATTTAGATCTGACTCTTCTAACAGTCTTTTTCTTACACTGGTATCTGTTATACCCATCACAATTTGACTGCATATCATTGACTCAGATAGATTCTTGGAAATTACGTTTCTGACTTCTTATCTTTAGATCTGTTAAAAGTGATGCAGAAATCTCTTCCTACTTTTGATTTCTTGAGTGAAATTGAAATCTTTCGAATGTTTCATTTCTTTTTGGTAAATGGTATTCCTAACATTTTTTAAGACAAACTCATAGTGAGCTCGTTCTCTAACATTAAGCTCAAATGAATTATATAATGAAATTCTTTCAGTACCTGAAATATTCAAAAAGATGGCAATCTTTTGTTCATCTTCTTTATGATTAGATCCCTATGTCCTCAAAAATCCATCAAATACTTGTTGAAACCTTTTCCAGTTTTCCACAGCATTTTTCAACATTTTTAGAAATGTGGGAATTCTTAATTGATCCATCTTAGTTCAATCAAACTTGTTTTTCAATTCTCTAACTTTTACTGTAGATGGTTTTTTAACATCTTTCATTGCTAACACCTTAACTATTCTCTTTATTAGCTACATAGCTAACATATATACAAAGCATCTTAACTCAGGTCCATCTATCAGTCTAACCTAAAACCAACTTCTTCCTCCCACTGTCAGCTCCCATACGCTGGAGATTCTATTCATTCTCTTAAAGCCACAGTAACACCACTTAAGACTCTCTTAAACTGAAATAAGAGAGTCTTTGCAAGGGAGTTGCACTGATTTAACTCAGAAAAAACGTGTGTGTGTGTGTGTGTGTGTATAGAGAAGGCCTTAGATTGTGATTAGTTAGGGGCAGGAACTTTTCCTTTCTTTGAATAGTACAATATGATCCTGATCTAGATTGCAGTCTGCAAGTGCTACTGTAATATAAATAAGTAAATGAAAGTAATAACTGATCTGGTCAGAATATAAATAAATATAAAAATTCAAAATCCACTTTTCTCACCCAGCTTTGGACCCTAATCAGGTGATCTTAGTGAGTTGCACTATATAGGTAGCATTGCAACAGAGAACACACTTCTCCACAAAGTCATACTGCTTACTCAACTTTCAGGTTCTGCTTCTGTTGGTCAGATGGCATTGGTTAGAGATCGTTCACTACCTGGTCAGTGAGAGTCTCAGGCAGGTGAATCTTCAGGTTTTTTTCACCCTATTTATTCCTTAAATATAACTATTGTCGTAAGACTCCAAAGGAGAACAGTGACTAAATAGATGTTAGTGCAGCTTACATTCTTGTTAAAATTACACACACACACACTTTTACATTCCAAATAGAAGCATATAAGTTCTTATAACATTCAAAGCCCAAACAGTTCAGCATTGCACTATCACATAAGAAATAAAGTGAAAGCAGCTACATACTGATCATAAAAATAAGTGAAATTGAGCAATCTGCATTCATTATTCAAGCTGAGAAGAATGTAAACAAGAAACAAAGCATAAATAATGACAAGTAAAATCAATTTTTACCCACTTTTTAGGTTTTAGGCCAACACTCAGAAAAATGACAAGTAATGTTGGGTACTTCAATTTTGGGGTGCCCAAATTGAGACACTTTAAAGAGACCTGATTTTCAGAGAGTGGATGGTTGTCATCTGCTCAGAGCTAAATGCAAAATCCTTCACTCACGCTTGTGGATTCATTTAAAACAGACATGTCATCCAAAACACTAAGGTCTGATCTACACAGAAAGTTGAACTGGTTTAATATTTCAGGTGTGTTTTTAAATTGATTTAATCACCTTAAATCAATCCTGCTGCCTGTCCCCTATAGTTTTTCTCTTTTGGTGGTCTCCTAAGCAGGATGGTATTCCTCTGTTACAATGCAAATTAAATTATATGCATTAATTGTATATTTTCACTTTGTGATGCATTTCTGGAATTACTTAAATAAAATTTAAGTGTATTGAATAATTGTATAATCAGTTGTACTTGCTTTGCTACAAAGTTCAGTGCAGATCTGCTCCATAAATTAGGGGATCTCTTGTCATGTAATTTTAGGTCTCATGCTCCTTATTGCAATAGGGAGCCTCAAATATTGTAGAGCGCTATTATAGGTGGGATTTTCATTGTTCATGAAGCATAAAGGGAAAGATATATCTGTTTGATATACTGTACCAAGAACATTGCCATTCTGAAGTGTATTTTCCACTAATGGCTGCGTATTCATTGCATGGTTGACTTCCCTGTCTCATATAATTTATTTTTAGGTAGAAGGGTGTTGAGCTAGCTGCTACATGTTTCTTGTTCTCATTTTAGCTTGTGATTGTACTTCCTTTAAGAGATTGAACATAGGAACAGACGTGTTGTGAGGCAGAGGAGCAATATCCTTGCCTTCCGTTTCTCAAATCTTCTTGACAATTCTGACTTAATCTTTTTGGTTTGCTTTGTATTACTGAAGAGGATGTTTCTATACAACTGCATGTGTGCATCTTCTTACATACTTTAACATTTTTAGGAAGATTTAGCTTAAAGTTTGTGGTGAGGTAGTATTACCTCACAATGCTAATGGATTATTAGATGTTTTTGAATCACCCTCTCTATACCTAATTTTTCTTGAGTCTTGAGACCATTGTATATAATAAACTTTGTCAAGCCTACTGTAAGAAGTTACTGAGGGGGGAAAACCCCCAGTTTCTTAGAAAAGTGATTCTAAGGTGCAGTATTTATAGTGCAATGTATTTGCCAACTCAGAATCAGACAACTGATGGTCACAATATTAGTAATGTTGTTGTCATTGTGTTGATAGTAACAGTTCTTACTGGCACTTTTAGTAGATGGTAATAGCAGATAATCTCTGATTTTTGATGTAGTTAAGAAACTTGGACTTTTAAAGTAAACTTCAGAAAAATGAGGCAAATGTGACCTTTTCCAGAAGGCATAGTAAACAAAGACATTAGTAGGAATTGTACTACATTTCCCCCCCTAACTGGACAACAATGAATGATTTCATTTGCCAGGCCTTTTGGTACATTAAGAACAATTTCACAGTGAAGGGCTTTTTTTCATTTTAGTTAAAATTTGAATAACGTGTAATTTTTCTGATTTATTTGAGTAAGGAATGTCTTTAGTATTACAGAAAAACTCTGTAAAGGAGTGGTTTGCTTTAAAAAAATAGAAATGGAACATACACCCCTACCCTGATATAACGTGACCCGATATAACACGAATTTGGATATAATACGGTAAAGCAGCGCTACGGGGGGGCGGGGCTGCGCGCTCTGGTGGATCAAAGCAAGTTCGATATAACGCAGTTTCACCTATAACACGGTAAGATTTTTTGGCTCCCGAGGACAGCGTTATATCGGGGTAGAGGTGTACTAAATTGAAAACATTCTGAATCATAAATGAGTTATCAGTACTTGTACTGTGTTTTTAAGTGTGTGTGTGTGTGTGTGTGTGTGTGTGTGTGTGTGTGTGTGTAAAATATACACACATGCTTTATTATGTCAGCATAAAAAAATAAAGAAAAATAATCAAGGAAATAAGATACAGCAAATTCTAATATTTAAGTGTAAAAATCTATCACAGAATGTTTGTTTTAAATTACTGGTTTCTTGTTTGTTTACAGGAAATTTGGTGAGCGACCTCAACCTAAACGTCTTACCAGGTAAGCATAGAATAGTTTATCATTTTATCTAAACTTATTTTTTCCTTTAAAAAATTTCAAAGATAAATAACAAATTGTAGCTTGTCAACCTTTAATTTCAGTGCTGAAGGATAATCATTCGGCAGAGAGTCAGAGTACATTTCGAAATGTTGGTTTAAAATCTTTTCCCAAAAATGGAAAGCTTTAACAAACACTTTATCAACCAGAAATAAAACTCTGGACATCGAGCTTTCCTTTCATTTCTCTGTTTAATCTGAAATTCAAAATTCTTTGCAGAAATCGCTTGGCTTTTATGTAGTCAAATGTTTATTATTTGTAGAGCATTGTAGTAGGTATTAATCTGCTCAGGTCTAAGTTTCCAGAGATGACTTCAAACGTCTCCTCATTGACAAGTATATATATTCTATCCCTATATTCTGTATTCATTGATAAGTGTGACTAATAAAATCACGTCAAATGCCAAAGCTCTTTTACTGGCAGAATTTAAATATTGTATTTGAGGGCTTTTGCATTGCAATGTATATCACAATCAAGAATGCTGTCAGGGATCGATCTTAACCTAAAAGTTTTGTGAATAGTACCACATTCTCAAGGGAAGCTGTTCATGAAAGGCTGTGAGAAGGGCTGTAAAATATTATATCTGAGTTATTCCTGTTCCGTTTTGGAATAACTTACTGTAGAAGCCATAAAATAGTCACCATTTGCCAATTGTTACCACACAGTTACTATAAATACTGATTATTCTGTGGAGAGGGGAAAACTGTAGTAATGGATACTGCTGTGTGGCAACTGTAGGCAAATGTTTACTTAATTGATGGCCACTGTGTTTGCCTGATGTGCACAAAAACTGCACTTTTTTCATTGCGCTGTGTGTGAACAATAGTATTTGGGGGCATAACACACCCACTGTTATCCTGGCCTACTTCCTTTTACGTGAGGGAGCAGGATGCCTTATGCAAAACAAGAAGAAACATGTTTTATGTCATGTCAGGTTTGGGGTACATTTCATCAGGAATGCATTTCCAGATGTACTCTAGCTTTGTGATCAACTTGCTTCATATTTAGGCTGTGAGTACTTATAACTCAAACCAGAGTTTATCCCACAATAGTTTTAAATAAGCTCAACAGGTAATTTTCTATTTTCCCATATGACTTGTACAATTATTATCTATACCTATTTGTGGATTTTTTATTTTTTTTTTTAAAAAAAGGTTAGGTTTAAAATCTTGAAGTATTTTCCCCTCTTGGAAGTTAATCACTTTTGGAATTTTCTGCTTCTGAAGTTATTAGTAGAATCCACCTTCCTGAGATTAATTAAAAATAGAAAATTGAATGAACATCCTGTAGTATATCAGGGCATAAACTGTATTGTATGCTTAACTTTGATGAATCTAGGTTTCATGCACAGGGTTCAGCTACTTGGTTAGTAAAGTATCTTCCTCCTGGGATATTGACAGGGATCCTGGGAACCATTTCCCATGTGTGAGAGTGGGTGGTTCTGATTATTTTTTACATACCAAGACCTCATGTTCTGAAAATGTAGTGAAATGTTTAAGAACTTCCATCCCATAAAATCTAAACAAAGCAATGCCCTCCCCTAACCCCTACCTACCAAGACTTCCCAATGCCTCTCGTGGTCTTGACCTCTATATTGAGAATCCATGCTTAAAGAATTGAGTAGAGAACATCTTTTAGGATCTTGTAGATGTATTCCAGAAGATAGATTTCTTGTGAGTATAGGAGGGCAAAGAGGGTGGAAACTGGTGAATTGGAGTCCTTTCTTATATCTCTTTTCCCTTTGAATTAGCAATCCTATACTGAATACATAATAGATTATGTAAGTAAGAATATGATCCATTCAGATAGTCTGAAGAATATACCATTATTTTAAAATTCAAATGCTCTTTTAACTAAATTCTTTTCTATATATGAAAAGTCCTATATGACTAATAGAATATCAGGATTGGAAGGGACCTCAGGAGGTCTTCTAGTCCAACCCCCTGCTCAAAGCAGGACCAATCCCCAACTACATCATCCCAGCCAGGGGGCTTTGTCAAGCCTGACCGTAAAAGCCTAAGGAAGGAGATTCCACCACTTCCCTAGGTAACCCATTCCAGTGCTTCACCACCCTCCTAGTGAAAAAGTTTTTCTTAATATCCAATCTAAACCTCCCCCACTGCAACTTGAGACCATTACTCCTTGTTCTGTCATCTGGTACCACTGAGAACAGTCTAGATCCATCCTCTTTGGAACCCCCTTTCAGGTAGTTGAAAGCAGCTATCAAATCCCCCCTCATTCTTCTCTTCTGCAGACTAAATAATCCCAGTTCCCTCAGCCTCTCCTCCTTTGTCATGTGCTCGAGCCCCCTAATCATGTTTGTTGCCCTCCACTGGACTCTCTCCAATTTTTCCACATCCTTCTTGTAGCGTGGGGCCCAAAACTTGACACAGTACTCCAGATGAGGCCTCGCCAATGCTGAATAGAGAGGAATGATCACGTCCTTCGATCTTCTGGCAATGCTCCTACTTATACAGCCCAAAATGCCATTAGCCTTCTTGGCAACAAGAGCACACTGTCGACTCTCATCTAGTTTCTCGTTCACTGTGACCCCTAGGTCCTTTTCTGCAGAACTGCTTCCTAGCCACTCGGTCCCTAGTCTGTAGCAGTGCATGGGATTCTTCCATCCTAAGTGTAGGACTCTGCACTTGTCCTTGTTGAACCTCATCAGATTTATGTTGGCCCAATTCTCTAGTTTGTCTAGGTTCCTCTGTATCCTATCCCTACCCTCCAGCGTATCTACCGCTCCTCCCAGTTTAGTGTCATCTGCAAACTTGCTGAGGTTGCAGTCCACGCCATCCTCCAGATCACCAATGAAGATATTGAACAAAACCGGCCCCAGGACCGACCCTTGGGCCACTCCGCTTGATACCGGCTGCCAACTAGACATGGAGCCATTGATCATTACCCGTTGAGCCCGATGATCTAACCAGCTTTCTATCCACCTTATAGTCCATTCATCCAGCCCATACTTCTTTAACTTGCTGTGAAGAATACTGTGGGAGACCGTATCAAAAGCTTTGCTAAAGTCAAGGAATAACACGTCCACTGCTTTCCCCTCATCCACAGAGCCAGTTATCTCCTCATAGAAGGCAATTAGGTTAGTCAGGCATGACTTGCCCTTGGTGAATCCATGCTGACTGTTCTTGATCATTTTCCTCTCCTCTAAGTGCTTCCGAATTGATTCCTTGAGGACCTGCTCCATGATTTTTCCAGGGACTGAGGTGAGGCTGACTGGCCTGTAGTTCCCTGGATCCTCCTCCTTCCCTTTTTTAAAGATGGGCACTACATTAGCCTTTTTCCAGTCATCTGGGACCTCCCCGATCGCCATGAGTTTTCAAAGATAATGGGCAATGGCTCTGCAATCACATCCGCCAACTCCTTTAGCACCCTCGGAGGCAGCTTATCCATCCCCATGGACTTGTGCTCGTCCAGCTTTTCTAAATAGTCCTGAACCACTTCTTTCTCCACAGAGGGCTGGTCACTTCCTCCCCATGCTGTGCTGTCCAGTGCAGCAGTCTGGGAGCTGATCTTGTTCGTGAAGACAGGCAAAAAAAGCATTGAGTACATTAGCTTTTTCCACATCCTTTGTCACTAGGTTGCCTCCCCCATTCTGTAAGGGGCCCACACTTTCAGTGTCCTTCTTCTTGTTGCTAACATACCTGTAGAAACCCTGTTGCACCTGCTTGCCATCTCCAGTTGGAAAATAACTTTTTTTTTCAAGATACATGTTCTTCAGCAATTCTGAAACATTCTTTTCCTCTTCATTGCTTAAGTTCTTTGAAGGAATAAAAATATCTCTCAGCAACTTCTATTCTATTGTGCTACTTGCTTTTGCAGTTATATATAAAATGTAATATATAGTTATGATGGGTAATGGTGCTTACCTCCTTAAAGTGCTTTGAGATCTACTGATGAAAATGGCTATGTAAGAGGTAGGTATTCTTGTTCCTATTGAACATTTTCTTGATAAGCCCTAGAGAAAGAAGGATAGTCTTTCTATTCTTAGGAGGTTAGGTCTATGTGGCAACAGTGATTTTATGAATACAGCCTTTAGAGCAGAAGAAAGGGGCAGAGATAATTTGATCCTGACACAATGCTTAATATACACTAGAATTGACAGCACATGGGCATTCTTTACTATATTTGTAACAGTCTCTTTGAGAAGTTGTTTAACATGAGTACTGTAGATATTCATGGGTATTACATAATGCACTCTGCAACTTGAACATATGTTTATGACTAAGTTAAATGAAGCTAAAATGGAGAATTTTGTGTCAGTACTGAAATACATAAATATAATTCATTGAGAAAATATTAATCTTTGGTTTGGTAGTTATAAAGTACTGAACATCTGAATACCTATATAAACAGTCTCAGATAGTATATGTAAATATACTTGAGAGAAACAGTTTTTTATTGTCTATACTTTATGCCTTATTGTTTATACTTTATGCCTATATGCAGCATAGTATTAGTGTTACTGATTATTAGCCAAATTTAGCGAGATCAAGTTAATCCACATTTAAAATTGTAATTTGGCCCATATTTCTCTATTGGTGTATTATCTACTTATATACATATTTCTGGTGCACCAGTTACCATGATATCTATGTGCCAAGTACAAGAATTTAAACTGAAATGTCATCACAGTTGGATTATGTTCTGTCCCCCACTCTCCTGGGTGAGTTTGTAGTCCATAGGCTCTCTTTATCTGAGGGGTCTTTCTATTGGAAACAGATCTTGTCAACTAAGAATATTGTTTCCTTAGTTGAGTAAAGTTCTGGGTCAACAAATGTCTTGGTGCCATTAAAGAACTATCCAAATATTGGTTGAGTTTGATCTCCTGGGTGGCTGCCTTTAGGTGGATGGCCTTCACCAAAAATGTCCTGAAACCCTTTCCATAGAGTTTTAGCTCTACTTCTGTCAGTTTCAGTAGGTAGTTTTCAGTATTTGCACTTACCTAGTTATGGGCTTTGAAGGTAAGGACCAGGGGACCTTGAATTGGTTATAGTACTTAATGGAGGGCTGGTGTAATATGCAGAAGACCAGTAAAATGTCGTCCTCTACCTATTCAACTCAAGAGATGGTTGTCTTTGTTTTTAAGCAAAACAGCTTCTGTCTGGCTTCTGTTGTCATTGTATGGTTGAATGTTAGAAAACCAACATGGACCATGTATGTCATGTAAGCACATCAGTGTGGAAGACTCAGATAAAACTAAGGAAGGAGACCTTGAATTAACTAAATGTGTTTGAACAAATATGGGTAGCAAGATATTGTAAATAGTAACAATGAGACCTCAAAACATCCCTCCTGGTGTGAATGAACGTATTGAAATAAATACTGTCCTTCTACAGCACCCCAAAGTTTCCCTGTGGTGGAAAACTTTGTGAGGATAGTATAACTTATAGTTGTGAGGTGCAAATTGAATACTGTTTTTTGCCCCCAAAATTATCTTTTAAAACATCTGGTTTAAACCCAACTCTATATTGCTGCATATCCCCCTATTTTGTCTTCTTTTCACATCAGCTATATTTTTTTCTTAAAGTTCTATTTGAATTATTATAACTACAAAGCTTAAAAAAAAAATTCAAAACTTATTTTCTCTTTAAATTTAATTTTTAGGGAAGCTATGCGGAATTATCTAAAGGAGCGGGGTGATCAAACAGTACTAATTCTCCATGCAAAAGTTGCACAGAAGTCCTATGGAAATGAAAAAAGGTAAGCAAGAGTCTCTCTCTCTCTCTTTCTCTCCTCCTTCCCTCCCTCCTCCTCGCTTCCCCCCCCCCCCCAATCGAGGGGAAAAAAATCATTATCTGGTGTGTCGTTAATTTTTAGCATAGTACATAACAAAATTGCTTTAAATTAAAAACACCATAATCTGACTCTAAATAAATGTATTAATGAAATATATCAAGTGTATTGCCAACATCAAGACAGGTGTTTGTATAGTGAATGTTGGAAAACTGCTGCTTTTAGTACATAGATGTTTGCGTCTGTTTCTGCTGGTAGTTTCAGTCCCCAGGTTCGCTTCACCCTGGGATTTCTTTCTTTTATCTAGCTCACATGGTTGGGAGAGCAGTGAGGTTCTATAGCTCCTCATGTCCTTTGCGGGTGTTCTCCCCTACACAGTTTGATTTCTGCGGGGAGAGGGATATCCTTAGCCTGGGCCTCACTTCTCCTCCTCACCCCAATAACGTTGTTGTATCTGCTGCAGCTGCTTCTGTGTCTCTTCATGCCAGCTGAGTTAACTAGCTCTCCAGTTACTTGTGGAGCATTCTCAGGTAGACAGTATTTCACTGTTTAATTTAAAAAAAAGCAACCAAGTAGAATGCGAACGTTTACCGAAATAAAAAGTGACATAAACCCTCATTTGGTCACTTTGAAGGGGATCAACAATTGAGACTATAGTGAAAATTAGCCCTAGAAAAATGGGAGAAAGTCTTAGTAAGACTTTCTTATTAGTATAAATTATTTTTCCATGGTAAAGTGTCTGTTTGAAGTATTTTGTTTGGAGGAAGTGGTGGTGGTGGGAAGGTTAGCTCTTTTCTTTCAGTAATTTTAAATAAAGATATACATGGCCCCAATTCAGGACAGCACTTAAGCACGTGCTGTCCTGAATCAGGCCTGTAATTGCAATAAGACGTATCAAGATGTATCATTAAAATTAGTATAAAGTATGTCTTGTTATAACAACTTCTTGCCAAAGATAGGTCAATATATAAGTAGTAAGATGCTATCTGTCTGATCCTATTTGTGTAGATTTTTATACTGCAGCTATCAACAACATATCTGATCACTGCATTTCCAGGCAATTGTAGTACGCTTCAGGTAGTTTTTAAGGCACGAGGCTGCAGAAGAAGCATTTTGGGAAGGCTTGTTAGTGAAAATGTTTTATGAATAAGTTGTGTGCAGGCTCTTCCACACTGTTCTGCTGGTGCACTTAAATTCTGACTTGCAGCACCAATCAGAAAAAGCTCTCTTATGTCTAGATTTCTAATTATCTTATAATGCACAACTGTTACTGTAAGATGTACATAACAAATTTCAAAAGTTAAATTGTTGAGCTAAAAATACTGGACTAGAGCAGATGAGGTTTCAGACACAGATGTTATCTATATGCAGTAGCCACAAAACAGCCACAGGTTCTGCATGTATTGTTACCTTTGATGCTTAATATTTCTTTCTCCACCTCGGTCCACATCCTGTTGTATCATATCGCTTGTAAAATTTCCTGAGGTTTGAGATATTAAACATCTCAATGTACAAAAACAATTCAAAATCAGAGTCCACCAGAAAATTGCCTGCAGAGTTCTGAGATGTAATCCATTAATACAAATGGATTTATTTCCTATCGTTGGGCCTCTGTTGTTCATGAAAAGGCCACTGTCGGCTGTTCTTCACACTTCTGTGCCTAGTTACTGGTACATCAGTGCATTTCCACTCTCCTGAGAAGACCTGCACAGCTTGCAGTCTTTGCTAAGCTTCTCTTCTGGGCAATTTCCAGGTTCAGCAGTTCCATTGAATTGTTAAGGATTTTTTAGATCTCTTTAGAGCCTTGCATTTCTTATTGAGAATCAAATAGGAAACTCAATGAGGGGGACAAAAGGACACAAGTGAACAAGTGCACTGTGTGTATATGATGCAACTATGCAGCCCTCTGTTGCCGACTGCAACATTTTTAGACACATAGCAAGGGGGGTTACAATTCAAGGCAGAGTAGCAGTAAGCAGTACCTGCTGCTTCACAAAGGAGGATTTTACAGCCATCAAGATTCATCATGACTGAACAGCAGGAACACATGGTTAACTTCCCAGATCACATCGTATTCAAAAATAACATGGTTAAGGAGTACAGCGTACTGAATTAATTTAACCCCTTTGTATGCCTCCATCGGTAGGAAAACACATTTCTAAAGAGCTTTCCTCTGTCAGACAGAAATCTGTTCCTTCTCTTGGGCCCAAAGTACTTCAGGAGTAGGAGTCGTCCACCATCCAACCCTTTTAGGGATAGATTTACTCTTTTCCTGTTTGGATTGCAATAAAGGAAGGGGGGAGGGCTCATTTTATTTGAAGATTAAAACTCACCATTTGTGTTAGGAAAATGTGTGAAGTCCCCCCCTTCCTCCCCAAAATGACCCTGAGAAATGTGAGGTGATACTTTCAAGATGGATCTTTGTTCCTAGCAATTTCCAAATATTCCCATGTGCCTTTGACAGGTAATATTGCCCTAAACAATTCCTTGGATAAAATACAGAGTAGAGCTTCAGGCATTCTTGATGTGGCTTGCTGATTTTCATGAGTATATATTACTAATGTTAGTAAAACCACTATGGCATGCATACAAGTATGCTTTCCCAACTCCTGAGAATTGCTGTCCTTATGCCAACTAGTAATCACAAGATGCAATCAGAATGACATTAATACTGCATAAATACAAAATGCCAAATGTTAAAACACCAAAGCTCTTCTGAGGGGGAACTGTTTTGGGGTGTTTGATACTGGGTCCTCATCATCTGGTACCAAAAATTTTACATCACTTTTCAGGGGTGTCATGGCCACCATTAGTGGCTCAGAAACTGAACTGTAATCAGATATTGATTAAAATAGATACATATGTTTTTGCATAGCATGTTCCTCCACCACTCTGTAGACATTGTGAAGGTAGGTCCATCCACTATTGAGTATAGTTGGAGTTTTTCTTCACACCAGTTATTTTGAATTCTTGTCCTAGTGATAGACTTACCAAATGAGTACAGATTTCTTTTTAGTCCTTCAGAGTTTCAAGAAGAGAGAGCTCAAGGGTGGCAGTGGCTGGGAGTTTAGTATAAGATTATAGCATCATTTCCAAACTGATTTAATACTGATTTAGTTATTACAAGAAAAATTGTTTAATATTTAAACAAAATGTATAGTTCTAAATATTTCAATCTAATTTTTATTCTCCTTCTCAAACCGGTGTTTAAACCAGCGCAGAGGATGCATTACAGTATTACACTAGACTTCCAAACTTCTGGCGTCACAAATGATAACTATTATTATTATTATTATTATTAACTAAATTGCCAGTATCAACAGAAGGCTCAGAAGTGCCAGTTTTAGTTAAATCTTTGGATTCCCTTCTGCCCCACATACTTTGTGCAAATGAGTGCAGATTTAGGTCCTTGATTTTCAAATTCATTTTACTTTACTCATTGCGAGACATGCCTTATTCCTTTCTTCTTGCTGGGCTAAGCAAAGTTAGCAAAGGTTTTAAGGCTATTTTATTATAATGATTAACCAAGTTCATGGGACATTAGTTTTATCCATTTTTTTCTTGCATTTCCAAAGAGAGAGGTTTTTAATTGAACCATTACTGATTGTGCCTACGGTTACATTGTATTTTAAGCTTCATGGAAGGATCTCTCCATGTTTTTTTTGTCCTGGACTTTAATGATAAGGAAGTATCTTGGCTCACTTTAGACGTGTAGAGAATAATCCATCTTTACTTGACAGGCTTCTAAATTTTCAGAAATTGGGGCTCCTTTTGTAATTCCAGTTTCCAATCATAGAGACAGTGTAATCTAGAGGCTACAGAAACTCCTCATTTCTGTTCCTAGCTCTCTCTTGGTTTGCTATGAGGCCTTGGGGGAAAAAATTTAACCTTTCTGTGTGCAGTTTATCCATCTGTAAATGAGGGTAATAATTACCTTGCAGGTGTTTTGATGAGGCTTAATCAATAGTATGACATTCTTGGTGGAAAGGAACCATATGATGTGCAAATGTTGTGTAGTGTGATTTTGTTTAAAAATCTTAGGAAGAGGCTTAGTCCCCGAGTACCTGGCAACATCTTTGTTACTTGTCTGTACACTGATCTTTGGAGTTCCTAGATGTTAATGTAATAGAAATAACAATAGACAGGTCTGTTGCTCTTCTAAGATGAGAGCATATTACTCTTTAGTAATAATAGCCTTTGGAATGGCAAGGGTGATAGAAATTTAACAGAAGAAATTTGCAGGTGAACCATTTGACAATGGCATGTGTACATTAGTTATTGTTTACATTCTCAGATGTTGCTTTCAGCATAGTTGTCTGGGTTCCTTCTGGGGACTTTGATTCTAGATTAGATTTGTGCTAGTTATGTTTCTGTAAAGATACTATCCACAAGGATTTTCACTCCTGGTTCTCAGCTTCCTGGCATGAGACACGCACAGCTCCCCAAGCTATTGAAGTTTTTTCGGTCTCAAAAGATGCTTACTAATGGGACTATGAGCCAGCCCCCCTACTAGTCGTCACATACTACTATCTGAGTTTGTTCAGTATCCTTGGAATATTCTAGTTAGCAATTTCTTGACAGTTGTTAGTGAAAGAACTCCTTGCAGAAGCTGCACCTCACAGTTATTGCTCAGACTTTTCTCTGCAATGTATTGTTGAGTATGCTCTACTATGTGCCTACTAGGTCCTGGTTGTTATTGCTAAAATTGTTTTGTCATTGAGTGCTTTGCCTTGTTCAAGGCTTGCCACGTGGCTCCGATGCCTATTTTTAGCACTCTGGCGCCTAATTATTTTTCATGTTTTTTTTTTTTTTTTCTTGTTGCATTGTATTCTTCAGTGGATGTTGTCTGTTTCTTCAGCCCCTAAGAAGGAAAGAAGACTGCTGAGTGGTTTCATGCTCAGAACAATGTGGGTAATTGACAAACATATCTTCTGCCTTGACTGTCTCCAAGTCGACCACCAGGTACAAGGGGAAATATTGTCATGCAAATGTCACCTCGAACGGTGGTGTATTTCTCCAAACCTACATCAAGGGAACCTATGAAGACTTCTTTGAGACCAGCACAGGGCTAGGCCAGAGTGTTTCAAAAGGTAAATCCTTGAAGCAGAAGCCAGAGTTGAACAAGAGTGCTGAGTGCCAGGACTCAGTAGCGTTGGCATAAACCCATTTTTCCCTGGTAAGCTTAGTTAGGATAGTTTCACCACTGAAGCACCATGTTTTCCCAAATTCATTGGCCTTAGTGGTGCCATACCTACAGGGGCTAGGAGTGCACATGTACCCTTACTTGGGGAATTGGCTGGTCAAGGACACCGCTATGGAGGGAGTTGAAAAGCAGTCTGTTCGCTTTTCCATGTCATCACAAGGGTTTTGGAGTCAGTAAGATTCAAAGTCTCTACTTTTCCCCAGCAGACATTTGGAGTTGCATGTGAGCTCTGCTAGGCATGGATCTGCTTGGTCTTTCTGCTGCAGAACAGGATTCAACACATGACCAGTCTGATGGAGAGGATTTGTCAGATCAGATGGATGATAGCATAGGCCATACTATGAATACATTTGAGTTTTGATGGCCTCAACTGAATTAGGAGTACCGTGGCTTTTCTTCTCATGAGACCAACTCAGTGGACCTTGAGATCACAGTGGAAGCAAGCACTATAGGGGGACTCTCATTTCTTCTGGATGATGGACAACCTCTGGGCTTTTCTGTCTAAGTGCCAGTCCAAAGATGAGCTTGAATTAGGGATTTAGTTCAAACTCAAGCCATTCAAATTGTAGTGACCACAGATTCGTCTAACATGACATGAGGCACATACAGAGAAGGTGCCCCCACCCCACCCCACTCAAGGAATTTAGTCTTTCTATAGGAGCAACAACAGAATATTTTATGTACAGCAGATGAGTGGTTCTAAATACAAGTACCTTCAGAGACCTGATATGCCAAAAGGTGGCCCTGCTTCACACATACAATAGGGTCACTGTGCTTGTACATCAAGAAGCAGGAAGGGACCAAATTTTGCATCTTACGTTGCAAAGCTTGGCAAATATGGGAATGAGCTTTCCCAGAAGACACTTCTGATCGCCATATATTTAGCAGGGAAGAAGAACTAACAGAAAGAGCTGATCCATGACAGATCTTCACAAGTGGTCTCTGGAGCAAGTAGTGGCATACCTATTTCACAGAGGAACATTGGAGGTAAATTTCTCCATCCCTTACTTGAAAAAGAAGCTACCAATCTTCTGCTCATGGCATAGCGGAAAAAAATTAACAACGGAATACCTTATCTATCAAATGGATAAAGGGACTCCTGTATGCCTTTTCACTAGTACCTCTTATAGTCAGGTTTCTAGCAAAGGTTTGGAGGATCAGAGGCAATAGTTTTTTTTAATCATTTTGTTTTTTTGTTGGTCAGATTACTTCTTTGGGAACTTCCACCTCCCACTCAATTAGAAGCTTATGGCCTTGTGGTTAATATAGAGGACTAGAAGTTAGAAAACCCTATAAATTGAAGATGAATGGGAAAGCAGTTTTCTTTGTTCCATAGCATCTAGTCCCACTCTATTTCTAATTGTGAACTCTAGAAATTGTTTCAAACTAAAAATAGTTGAAGGAATTTTTTTTCTCTTTTCTCTTCTTTTCATATGTAGCTGAAAATCAGTCCATCACCAAAACTTAGAAATTCTCATGTATTACTTTAACCCATTTCTTCCAAATGCTTTTTCTCCAAGTTATTTTAAACTAATCAAAGACTGGGGCTTCTTTTGTCCCATGTTAAATGAGAAATAACTGCATCAGTGGTGTACATGCACACTTTACTGTACATACAATAGAACCTCAGAGTTACAAACACCAGAGTTACAAATGGACCAGTCAACCAAACACCTCATTTGGAACCGGAAGTATGCAATCAGGCAGCAGCAGAGACCAAAAAAAGCCAACAACCCCAAATACAGTACCGTGCTGTGTTAAATGTAAACTACTGAAAAAAAGAGGGAAAGCAGCATTTTTCTTCTACATAGTAAAGTTTCAAAGCTGTATTAAGTCAATGTTCAGTTGTAAACTTTTGAAAGAACAACCATAACGTTTTGTTCAGAGTTACGAACAACCTCTATTCCCGAGGTGTTCATAACTCTGAGGTTCTACTGTATTTTACACAATATAGTTGAACTCTTCTTTACAGGAGATCATGGGATTGTCTGTATAAAGTTAGAAATTGAAAAACCAATACTTGCCTCCATCTGGAGGTAGAGGCTAACCCTTAAGTCTAGACCAATAAGGGAACCAGCCAAGCAGGTCTAATAATTATGATTATTTCTCTTTTACTTGTTTGCAGTGTTGTAGCCTTGTTGGTCCCACAAAATGAGAGAGACAAGGTGGGTCAGGTAATAGGTATTGCCGTTTATTGGACCAGCTTCTTTTTGTGGAAGACACACACTTTTGAGCTCCACAGATCTCAGACCTGAGAATAGCTCTGTAAAGCTCAAAAGCTTCTCTCTTTCACCAACAGAAGTTGGTCCAGTAAAAGATATTACTTCACCCACCTTGTCTCTCTCTCTCTTTGATTTGACAGTTTGAAATCAGTTTTTTAAAACTTAGTAAGCCAAGAGTCTGTATATGATTTTGATTTACAATATAATTCAGGATTTTTGATGCCCTTATCGTAAGTTTTAGTTTAAAAGAAAGTTGAATTGTTGCAGCCAGTTTGTTCTTAAAATGGGTTATAACTTGTTTTCTGGTGGTCTTTATCGCCTCCTAGTGTCCTTTGGCAAAAGCTTTTCTGTACAACATAACTGGAAGTACTTGCATTTGGAAATATGTAAACACCAGCATTTGCTCAGTTGTAAAGACTGAAAATAATATAGATATACTTAATGCAGTGCTTGACATGGTAACATATTTTCAAAGCTTGAATTGACCTCAAAAGTTAAAGATGCTTTCGCCCTGTTTCTGTATATAATTTAGAAAGCAGTACTCTTTTAAGTCATTACAATTTGAGGGCTCACTGGGGTAGCCTATTATTTGTATTTATTTAAATTATTTTAATAGAATATAGTAAGTTTTGTCCTTACCATAGTTTTGTCATAATTTCAAATTTAATTTTACACAGGTTTATTTTAAAAAAGAAAGAAATACTTAATTTAGATTTTAAAAAATCTGATATAAAAATATTTTTAAAGAAAATCAGATTTTTATCCACATTGTCAGAAAACAAGTCTTGTCTTCATTTGTCATTGATGAAAGGATGTAAATATAACAGTAAATACTAAATTAATATTTTAGAGTGGTTTCTCTGAAAGGCTTATGTTTTTATTATTTTATCTGTCAGTCAAAGCTCTTAGTATCTCTACACCAACTTTATGGTCCTTAGAGCAGTGGTAGGCAGCCTGCGGCCCATCGGGGTAATCTGATTGCGGGCTGCGAGACATTTTGTTGACGTTGACCGTCCTCAGGCACGGCCCCCCCCCCCACGCAGCTCCCGGTGGCCGCGGCTTGCCGTTCCCAGGAAGCTACACACACAAAGATGACCGTTCCCAGGATAAATTGCTTAAAGGAACCATGTTTGTTTAATTTTGATTTATAAACTAACAGATTCACTTGAGAAAATCCTCAAAATTCAGTTCAGTCACAGATTATATGCTGTAAATTTGGAGGAAGATACAATATACTTTTTATGCAAAACAGAGTTTGCATCCTGGCTTAAAGTGAAACTCTCAGCACAACCTTAACTGAGGGGTTGCAATCAAGTGTGTGTGTGTGTGTGTGTGTGTGTGTGTGTGTGTGTGTGTGTGTGTGTAATATATGTAACCTACGAACACCCACTCAGTGTCATTTTAAGTACTTACCAGTGCTCTATTTAAAAGCTCAGAATATCTCCTTTCCAAGAGTGTAAAGCTCCTGATTTTGCTCTGTAAGGTTGCAAGATGCCATATCTTTAACCTGTCTCCCCCTTTATGCTGCAATGGAGGGCTTTTGTTCCAGTATCAAATGCTAATTTGGCTAGGAAGACTTTGTATTTGCCAGGACAAGACTCAGTTTTGTCGCTTGTATGCAAAGATTTTTATAAAAGCTGTATGTAATCTGTAAATTGTTCATTTTCAGGTTTTTTTGTCCCCCTCCATGTGTGTACCTTATGGGCAGTGGATGGAAGAAAAAAAAAGAACAAATGGAACGGGATGGTTGCTCTGAACAAGAGTCACAACCATGTGCTTTCATTGGAATAGGAAACAGCGACCAAGAAATGCAACAGCTGAATTTGGAAGGAAAGGTAGAACCCATATAATAATTACTCCTGCAATTTACAGCATGGGACATTCTAACCACTACTGTCTCTTTCAGCAAATGCTAGAATAAAACTGGCCGTGCATAGGTTTCTGTTGTTTGTAGGTGTTGCAAGCACTATTTCAGTTACCTTGTATTTGCAATGTAGTTCCTTCACTGATGCTATAAATATCTATTTTACAATGCTCTTCACAATGTATGCTTTAAATAATTGGAGCAGAATGTTGTGTTTTCAGGGAATTGGTAAAGAAAAACATTTGAGTAGGCGTTTTTAAAGATGAATCACGCCCATGTAATATTTTCTGATTATTTAATGTGGTAAGTGTTTCTGCTATCTTGAACTAAAAGTTTATCTGAAAAAGAAACAGTAGTTTGTTCTAATCTACAGAACTATTGCACAGCCAAAACATTATACATCTCTGACTCAGACAAGAGAAAGCACTTCATGTTATCAGTAAAAATGTTCTATGGCAATAGTGACGACATCGGTGTGTTCCTCAGTAAACGGATCAAAGTCATCTCCAAACCTTCTAAAAAGAAACAGTCACTGAAAAATGCAGACTGTAAGTATTTAGTGTGCAGGTCTTTACTTTATGTGGTGATATGTTTGACCTCATATGACTTTCTTCTTGTATGTTTGAGGTTTGATTGCAACTAAAAATAAATACAGTGCAATTTTCCAGATTTATGTAATGTATTTAAGACCTCTGTACACTGATGTATTTTGCAATATTCTCCTTTATTTACCTGGCTATGCTGTAAGTGAATTGAATATGGTTAGCATTCACAATATAGATTGATAGGCTTAAAAAAATTCCTTCAGCAGATTTCCAATCATGGGTCTGTATACTTATACACAGGCTTGTCAAGAACTTCCTTATCTCAAAGTTCTAAGCTGTTGATTCTAGCGGGTGAGGACCCTTCCTGCTGAGGTACTTAAGCTACCTCCAGTAGTCAACAGCAAAGACATTGCTTTAGGAACATTAGTGATCTAGCTCCATATCACCCCAACCAACTCTGCACTTCTCTTCATCACTCTCAGTCTCTCACTATCTTTTCTCTCATTGATGTCAGTTTTATTTATAAATTTATTTTGTGAGATTATCTTCAAGGTATTGACTTTTATTGGAGTTTGGGACTCTTCATGTTGTTGATCTCAAGGCTTTAAGCTCAATTTGTTTGCTCATTCTGGAACACCTGTTTTTTGTTTTTTAGCTCTAGAATTCTTGGGTACTGAAGCACTCCAAGCTTTAATTACCCTTGCTTCTTCCCCTTAGAGTTTTGCTTATCCACAATTAATGCACATCAGGCATTGTGTGTTCCTTTTTTCTTGATCCATGAGATTCTCTCGTATTCAGATATTGTAGTCTAATCTTCTCCAATCTCAGAATCCTGCATTGGGATTTCCAGACTAGTTCATTGGGGTGCAAGGCTCAGGAGAGGGAATCGATATAAGTAGGGAAAGCTGAAAGACCCCAGTCCCCAGAACCAACTTGCAAATGTGCAGTTAAAGTAGCAGATGACTTCTTGAAAACTCCCTACCTTCCCTCTTGGTTGTCTTTGTGGCCTAGTGTAGTTGGAGGAGCAGTTCATAAGTAGCGATCTGCAGATGAAGGCAGTTGTCTGCCAGCCTAAGTGTCTCTTCTCTGCTCATGTGGAACTCATCTTAGCCTTAGATGCACCAGTGGACATCCCTCAATACTAAAAGCATTTCGTTTTCTGATAAGTGGGGGAATGGAGAAGGTTAATTGAGCTGTCAGAAAGGAAAACAAAAGAGGTTGCTGGATGAGAGGAAAAGTGCAAAAAACATACAGAAGAACAAAAAAAAAAAGGAAGGGCGGGGGGGGGGGGGGGAGAACAAAACATACAGAAAAGGGAAAGGAAGGAAAAGAAATGAAGAGAAGTAAGGGGAAAGGGAGAAATCGTAGACTCTGTGTCAGAGCATTGTGGAAAGGAGCATGAAGATGGAAGGTGCCCACTGCTCCCAACAACAAAAATGTGTCTACAACAACAAAAATGACTGGAAATCACTACTATAACCATTTCTCAGCACATAAGTCAACACATGAGGTTGCACTGTGTTTTTCTTTTTTTCCATTCCCTTTTTTGCTCAAACGTGGAGAAGTGACCCAGTAGCTTTAAAAAATACTCTGAAATGCAATTTGATTGCTGCACTAATGGGGAGGCACAGCTACTGTTCTGTGCCTTGGAAGGACTGTGATTTATGGCTCCAGAGACCATCACAAGCCAGAGGTACCAGAATGTTTACTTTATAGTCCTTTCCAACAATTCTATTGTGATTGTCTATTGTCTGTTGTGAAACTGGGCTAAGAAGCCTTAAATGGTATGTCTACACTGCAATTAAAAACCTGCAGCTGGCCCATGCCAGTTGCCTTGGGCCTGTGGGGCTTGGGCTAAGGGGCTGCTTAATTGTGGGGCAGATGTTTGGGCTTGGGCAGGAGCCCGGGCTCTAGGACCCTGCAAGGTGGGTCTACACCGCAATTAAACATCCCTACAGCCCAAGTCCCGCAAAATCAGCAGGCACGGGACAACTGCAGGTGTCTAACTGCAGTGTAGACATACCCAAAGACTTCAGCCCCAAGAGGCAGGGTTGACACCAGTCTTGGCTCGAGGCCCCTGTAGTTCAACCTGCACTCTAACAAAACATTCATCTAGGCCAGCTGTGTTGTTCTGGTGCCCATTACACTGTTGAGTTGGGACCCATCGTCTGGAGCCTCAAGTGCAATTAGAAATAGCCTTGTTGTTGTGTGAGTCGCACCAGTGGGCTAACAATATGCATTGTTGATTTATGTTCTTGTAGCCAGTCTTGCAAATCTGGCAGCTTGTATTGAGCTTTCTTTGAGGGCAAATACCGTGTAGAACAGGGGTGGGCAAACTATGGCCCACACCATGTGGGGCACTGGGTCAGGAGCCACACCACATGGCTTGGCTCCGCTCCAGCCAGGGCGCAGGGTTGGGGCCCCACCACACGGCTCCTGGAAGCTGCGGCATGGCCCCGCTCTGGCTCCTACGTGCTCCAATGGGAGCTGCAGGGGCAGTGCCTGCAGAGGGGGAGCGTGCAGAGCCGCCTGGCCACGCGTCCGCATAGGATCCGGAGAAGGAACATGCCACTGTTTCCGGGAGCCACTTGAGGGACGCGCCACTTGGAGTCTGCACCCCCTGAGCCGGTCCCCATGCCCCAACCTCCTGCCCCAGCCCTGATCCCCCTTCTGCTCTCCAAACCCCTTAATCCCAGCCTGGAGCACCCTCCTGCACCCCAAACTTCTCATCCCCAGCGCCACCCCAGAGTCTGCACCCCCAGCCGGAACCTGCACCCCTGCCCCAGCCCTGATCCCCCTCCTGCCCTCCAAACCCATCAGTCCCAACCCAGAACACCCTCTGACACCCCAAACTCCTCAGCCCCACCCCAGAGCCCGCACCCCCTCCCACACCCCAACCCCAATTTTGTGAGCATTCATGGCCCACCATACAATTTCTATTCCCTGATGTGGCCCTCGGGCCAAAAATTTTTCCCACCCCTGGTGTAGAAGAAAGATTGCATTTAGGTGGACTTTGGCCTCAGAGAAATCTGAAGAGTTCAGTAAGCAGGTTTGTGAGGGATTATACTCTGCCAGACTCTCTGAACCTTTTGTACTTTCAAGAGAGAGAGATCTGAGCAAATCAGAGAGTTGAAGTTTCTGTAATTTTGGACGGTTTTCTTTTTCTTCCTTTTTTTAACTGGTCATTACAGGAACATTTTTTCCTTATTCTTGAAAGGAACTGGGCACTCAGAGTAGCCTAAGTATTTCAATGGGGTGGGGCAATGCAGCCTCTGAGTCCAGTGGTTTAGAACTATGAGCTAAGGGACTTCCCACTCGAAGACAGATGCACTTGTCCAAGAGTGGCAAACTGACAAGAATTTATAGTATCTTCAGAGAACAGCAATTACAGATAAACAATTAACTTTTGTAACTGTGACTGTTTTCCCGAGTGTCACAAATGTGTTCAATTTACAAACCACGTAATTACAGATTGATGAGGGAATTACTGTCTGAACCAGTCTATTATGCATCTGTTTGTTGATTTTATTAATGTTGCATTATTAAAAAACATTTTTACAATATTAAGTAAGTCTTTATTTTTTCTTGCAGTATGTATTGCGTCAGGAACAAAAGTGGCACTATTTAATAGACTTCGATCCCAAACAGTTAGCACCAGATATTTGCACGTAGAAGGAGGTAATTTCCATGCCAGTTCACAACAGTGGGGAGCATTTTACATTCATCTCTGTAAGTAAAAATAACAAAAAAACAAAAACACCCCCCAAAATACAAACCTCCAGTTTTATTCCCTTTTAATCAATTTTCAAAGTAAAGATTCAGTCTTAGTGCGTGTATGTATTTGTGTGTAATATTAGTACCATTTTATGCCCTTGCCATCAAGAGAGAAATGAGTTCAACCATTTAACATAGAACTTTGTCTGCTTTATGCAGTGGATGATGATGAATCAGAGGGAGAGGAATTCACAGTGCGAGATGGCTACATTCATTATGGACAGACTGTCAAACTTGTGTGTTCAGTTACTGGCATGGCACTCCCAAGACTGGTACAGTTTAACTTCTCCAATGCTATAGCTAATTTGTAATACACTAATTAGAGTACCTGGATTGTTTTAAATGCAAGTTCATGTGTTGATTAGCACGTATTTGTTTTTAGAAGAACTGTCAAATTGGCTTTGACTTTTAAAAACTTCAAAAATGCTATTCATTTTAATATGATATTTTATCTTTATTTCTGTTTTGCTGTAGAATTATTCTTTTAGTTAAGGATAAGGTGTGTAAGTATAAACTAAACAGAAGGCATATTCACAGATCAATCAAAATGCTAAATGTAGGTTACCCTGTGAACTTTTCAAAAAGAGAGATCGAGCTTAGCAATGACAACAAAGGCACCAGGGTATTAAAGCACGTAAGCTTGTGATTAATTTCAAGCATGTGAGTAGTCTCATTCAAGCCAGTGGCACTTCTATTGTGCTTAAAGCTTTGCTAGAATCGGATCTAAAATCATTCTGTATACTTATGTGCCCTCTTACAGACAAGTAGAATATCCGTATACTATACAAAGTAATTTTGGATGATTACTGGCACTGAACTTATTTAAGCATATATAACAATAAAAATGCATATAATAAAAAATGGCACATCATCATTACTTTGTGCCTATAAACAAAAGAAAAATTGTGTTTTGGTTCTTTAAGCTTACATGATAGTAATCAGTTCTGCCTCAGTGATTGAGAAAGGTATTGTAACTATTTAGGACTTTTTTAACAGGCTAATTATAGATATATGTGCACTGAATGCCCCGAAAATAGCCAGCCTGGGAGGCATTAGTACATAACTGATGATAAACCTTCCCTTTATTTAAGTGTCCTAAAACCATTAATCATTAGCCTATTAGAGACTTCACTATTACCAGTCTCTTTTATTTGTAATCTACTCAGATACGATGATGGTGACAGTATAAAACTCTGACAGATTTAATTCCTGCTCTATAAGATATCCCAGCATGACTATGTTGAGAATTTCTCTCTACAACCAAATTCAGTTGGAGGATGGAAATGGTCTGCTGAGGGCAAAACTTTTGTTTATTTTATCTACTGAAATGGTATAAAATAATAAAAACCCCACTTTGTTAAGCTGTTCTATCAATTAATAGAAAATTCCATCATTTACTGAGTTTCTAGGGATTTGATCCAGTATACATGGAAATCAGGGAAAGATTCCCTTTGACCCTAATGGGTTCCATATTGAGATATGACATCATCAGTAGCGTGATTGCTGGGCCAGGCACCAGTTGGAAAGGCGCCATCATCTGCAATTCCAGAGACCTCTAATGGGGAAGGGGAAGTAAATTTGCATTTAGCATGACATTTTATTTTTTACCCTTGCAGTTGGGAACATTCAGCACACACCCTTACAACTGTTTTTATAAAATATGTTTGCAGGTCACCTTTAATTTTATTATATTGGCTGTAGGATTTTAGGCGAGAAACTACATTTTTTTCATAAAATTTCTGAAGAAAAATGTAAACCTTGAAAATAATATTGCTAATAATTCCATTTATCATCGTTAGAAATCCCAGAGGACATGGTTGGCTTTCTGATTCGTGGCTTAGAAATCTTCAAGCACTATGGCTGCTGCTTCTGCTGATGTTGCATAAAATGAAGTACTAAACTTTTTTTCTAGAAGTTGAGTTAAAATTCCAAGCTTCAGATTTCCATCGTCTGTAAGGGAATAATTATATCTTTTTTTTTTTTTTTTAATTTTTAAAAATCAAATACTATAACTCTTTAGAATTACAACACTAAGTATTTTTATGCTGGATTGTCAAATGTAGGAAACAGCTATCCTTTACAGGTGTACTGTACAGTCATGTCTTAACTAATATTCATCATGGCTAGCTGTCAAGAGATACACTATTATAGTGTTGCATTTGCAAAACTATAGATAAGGATGTGTTAATACTTTTACCATAAATCCCTATTTTTAAAGGTTTAAATTCAGTAAGTGGCCCATTATACTGCAGTTGGCTGTATGAGTTGTCAAACCTGGAGGCATTTGCCTCTGTAAAATTGTGTATTGATACTTGACCAGCTGCTCTTTTGCATCAGGAGACCAAACAAAAGAAATCAGATTTTGCTGGTTTCTGATCCTTTTTTCCTCTCTTCTAGCAAAAAAGTTGAAATATATGCATGCAGCACGCACCCACTTAGGACTCTGAAAAGTAGAGAAGCCTTCATATCTATCCTTGTTTTAGAAATTGCAGGGAGTTTTTAATCAAATGTTTAAAATTAAACTTGCAAATGTATGTGTTAAAATGTCTCTTGTTACCGTACCGTTCATGTAAATTGCCAGAAGTAAATGTATAATCTCTGATGTAAATAAAACATAGATTGCATTGTTCTAAGTGTATTTTTGTGCATTTTTTACCAACAGATCATTCGAAAAGTGGATAAACAGACAGCGTTACTGGATGCAGATGATCCAGTATCGCAGCTCCATAAATGTGCATTCTACCTTAAAGATACTGAAAGAATGTACTTGTGCCTTTCCCAGGAGAGAATAATCCAGTTTCAAGTGAGTTATTTAAACAGATTGTATTAAATGAGAAATGTAATCATCAAGTTTGTTTCAAAAATATCTGGGAACAACATTTTTGGCCTCAGCAGTCTGTTTTTAAAAGAAACTGCTATAGGAAGTACCAAACTTTACTCTTCCCAATCTGTTAAATTTTCTTTTCTTTCTCCAGTCTTCTGTATTAGACTAGACTCTTGAGCTATAGTTCCTCCCGGTCAACAAATGGAAACAGAACATTAAGACTGTAGATTATGTCATACTCTCACATATAAGTGTCTACCGTCTCTGTCTTCAATTATTCATTTCTCCAGTAGGTGGAGAAAATTATTCCTAGCAAGCTTCTGCACCACGAGTGAAAAAGCAGACATTGGAGGCCTAACAGGAGCCTGGTTACATACCATGTGTGCAGCTGATCAGGCAGCACAAATGACACACTGACATGATCCCTCAATCTCTTCTGATATGGTGGACCACTCTTAGCGGGCGTTTAGTGTGGCTGTCCCCTTCAAGGGAACAAGATTGGGGCCAAATTTCAACTCAGCTGAGCATTTCTGGACCTGAGCCCAAACTCAGAGGTGATGAGCAGAAAAAAGTGTCCCTCCGTGGAGGTTGGTCAAAGTAGGGGTCACCATATAGAGCCCTCTATTTCATGGGTTTGCCCTATTTGGGCAAGACAGGATACAGGGCTCCTCCCCAGGATAAGGAAGATAGGAGTAGAGGACGAGCCAAGGCGTGCCTCTACCATGCCTTGGACAAAAACTTCCTTCCAGTATAAGGAGGGAGCAAGAAGACTCAGTCCTGGCTTTGCCTCGGTGAAGGCTCGATCCTTGCCCTGAAGAGAGACAGTGGTCCCAGGAAAGAACCTAAAGTAGCTGGGAGAAGCCCCCTCGAGTGTCTGGAAGCATCCCCAGCACGAACTATGGCTCAACCTTAAAATGTGTCCGCTAGGCAGGAACAGTCGTAACCTCAGATCTTATCCATTAGAAAAACACATCCTCCATCAGGGAACAGAAAGCCAAGAAACACCAGGAATGCTTAAGCACCAGCAGCTCTGAGAATCAGCTACCTGATTGTAACTCCCCACGCAGAGCAGCCTGGGGAGTCGAGAGAAAAAGCAGCTCCTGCTGCTCTGGAAGTTGCTTTAGAGTGCAGTACATTCAGCCTCCCTGAAAAATGCTTGTGGGGACTCAGAGGTACCCTACCACTGTAACTATTCTTGCAGCACTTATCAAGCCCAGTCAGATCAGAGCCAGCTCTTCTCAGGGGTAGGAACAAGATTAAAGAACAAAACCATCAACTCTTCTAATTTCTCCCTGGAGAATGGAGGGGGAGAACAAAGGAAAGGCTGCCATCTGCTTCCCCTCCCCACTGATTAAACCCAGCTCAGGCTGCACATGGGCCTCTTCCCACTTTCATAAGAACATAAAGGCTGTCATACTGGGTCAGACCATGGTCCATCTTGCCCAGTATCCTGTCTTTGACAGTGGCCTGTACCAGAGCTTCAGGGGGGATGTACAGAACAGGGCAGTTATGGAGTGTTCCTCCCTTGTCTTTCACTCCCAACTTCTGATAGTCAGAGGTATGGGGTTGTGTCCCTGCCCATCTTGGCTAATGGCCATTGGTGGACCTATCCTCCATGAACTTATCCAGTTCTTATTTGAACCCAGTTATACTTGTGGCCATCACAACATATGGTGGCAATGAGTTCTGCAGGTGTTAGGTATGTGAAAAAGTACATTCACTTGTTTGTATTAAACCTGCTGTCTGTTAATTTCATTAAGTGACCCCTGGTTTTTGTACTATCTAAAAGGGTCAATAACACTTATCTGTTTTCCTTCTCCACACTATTCATGATTTTGCAGACCTCTAGCAGATCCCCGCCGCCCTTAGTCATCTCTTTTCTAATCTGAACAGCCTTAATCTTTTTAGTCTCTCCTCATATGGAAGCCATTCCTTACCCTTGATCATCTTTGTTGCCTTTCTCTGAACCTTTTCCAGTTCCACTATATCCCTTCTGAAATGCGACCAGAACTGGACTCAGTATTCATGGTGTGGGCACACCATGTCTTTATATAGTGGTACTATGATACTTTCTCTTATTTTCTATCCCTTGTCTAATAGTTCTTAACATACTGTTAGACCTTTTGACTGCTGCTGTGCATTGAGTGGAAGTTTTCAGAGCACTATCTACAGTGTCTCTCAGATCTCTTTCCTAGGTGGTAACAGCTAATTTAGAACCCATCACTGTATGTGGATAGTTGGGTTTATTTTTTGCACTTATCAGGGTTGAACTTCATCTGGCATTTTGTTGTTCAGTCACCCAATTTAATGAGATCTCTCTGTTACTCTTTGCAGTCTGCTCTGGGCTTTACTATCTTGAACAATTTTGTATCATCTGCAAACTTTGCCACTTCACTGTCCACCCCCTTTTCCAGATTATTTGTGGAACAGCACACTATCTTCTTGCGGGCAAAGGCTCTGTGGAAAAGAAGCCTCTACATTTATTGCTAGAGGCAGAGTCTCATCTTTACCTGCTTCTTCCTACACAATCAAGCGTGAGTACCAGGCTGCTTATTCCAGAACTACAACCCAGATTCTATGGAGTCTTTGGAACTCTACCTTCTATAGTTTAAGAACAAGTGGAGATGAAGGGAACATCTTAGCTCCTTCTACCTGCCCATTACAGCGCGGAAATCACTGAGCACGTGCTATTGAATACCACTCAGTGGACATCAGCCTATCCAAACACCAGCCAGCATATAAGATCCCACCTGAGGAAGAGGGCAACTAGCGGCAGAGTGAAGATAGCCAGGAGGAGAAAGAGAGAGAGGACAAAGGAAAGGAGACTATGGAAAATAAGCAGATCAGTCTGGATCCCTAAGCTCAAGAGAAGGGTGAACTTTGCATATTTAAGCAGGACCTGCCAATGCTCTTAATGAGGATGGCACATGCTCTGGAGCTGCAGAAACTGTTGGCTAGAACCTCTTCCAGGGAATTTTCCTAATCTAATAGGACCCTGCAGCTGCTGACCATCCACCCCTATTTCAGAAAGAAGACTGACAATCAGCGGACCCTAAGCATGGCGTTAAAGGCTCTCTGTCCTCTCAGAGTGTCAGATGTGGAGATGATCATTGGGCAGACACTGCCAAATGGGAGGTAGCAAAGAGGACAGTAATTCCTGTGGAAGAAGGATTAGCTCTTAGGGATCTCCCTGACAGGAGTAAGGTATCCCTTAAAAAAGATCTTGTCAGATCTCAGACCTGTCACTGCAAACTCCAGTTTATGCCCAGGCAAGGGCAAGGTGGGTTCAGAAGTAGAGCAGGTATGCAGAGGCCAAAGATGAGGATGCTGAACTGATCTTGGCCTTCCCATTTCTGGACTTCATACTCTCATTCATGTGTGAAACCAGATATGACAGTCTATTAATCTTCTAGAGCCGTGGCCACCTTAGTGGCAGGCAGGAGAATTCTGTGACTCAAACCATGGGTAATGGGTTCTTCCTCTAATGTCAGACTACCACCTGTGCCCTTCAAATGCAAATTTCTTTTCAAGGAGGAGTTAGAAAAGAGGTAACAGTCCTTCACTGCTTCAAAGTAGTGAGGCCTCCCCCAGCTGAGGCCCTAGATCAGGGGTTCTCAAACTTCATTGCACCGTGACCCCCTTCTGACAAAAAAATTACTGCACGACCCCAGGAGGGGGGACTGAAGCCTGAGCTCGCCCAAGCAGGGAGGGGAGGGGGGCAAAACCAAAGCCCCAGCTCCCGAGGCTGGGAGGCCAAAGCCGAAGCCCAAGGGCTTCAGCCCCAGGCAGGGGGCCTGTAACCTGAGCCCTACTGTGCAGAGCTGAAGCCCTTGGGCTTGGGCTCCAGGCTCCAACAAATCATTTTGAAATGGGGTCGCAACCTCCTTTGGGGTCCCAACCCACAGTTTGAGAACCACTGCCCTATGAGTTCTAGGATTATAGTCCAACAGGAACAAATACAGCACAACTAATACCTATAATTAGGGCCCTACCAAATTCATGATCAATTTTGGTCAATTTCATGGTCATAGGATTTTAAAAATTGTAAATGTCATGATTTCAGCTATTTAAATCTGAAATATCATAGTGTGGTAATTGTAGGGGTCCTGACCCAAAAAGGAGTTGCGGGGAGGGGTTGCAGTACTGCTATCCTTCTACGCTTCTGCTGGTGGTGGCGCTGTCTTCAGAGCTGGGCTCCGGGTCAGCAGCAGCCACTCTCCAGCTGCCCACCTCTGAAATAAGGATGGCATGGTATGGTATTGCCACCCTTACTTCTACGCTGCTGCCTGCAGAGCTGGGCCCTCAGTCAGCAGCCACCACTCTCCAGCCATCCAGCACTGAAGGCAGCAGCACAAAAATAAGGGTGACATGGTATGGTACTTCTGCACAGCGGCTGGTGGGGCACTGCCTTCAGAGTTGGGTGCCCGGCCAACAACCATCACTCTCAGGCTGCCCAACTCTGAAGGCAGTGCAGAAGTAAGCAATCCCCCTAAAATAATCTTGTGACCCTTCTGCGACTCCCTTTTGGGTCAGGACCTCCAATTTGAGAAATGCTGGTCTCCCCCGTGAAATCTGTATAGTGTAGGGTAAAATCATACAAAACACCAGATTTCAAGGCAGGAGACCAGATTTCACAGTCCATGACGTGTTTTTCATAGCCATGAATTTGATAGGGCCCTACCTATAATTCAGGAAAAGGGAGACAGAATCACAGTAAAAAGATAGGCTTGAACCAGAGAAGAAGTAACAAACATCACGGGTAGGCCCTTCAGGTTTTGAGCAGTCAGGCTGAAGATGCAAGGACTGGACACAGAATCCCAGGGAAGAAAGCCGAGGAACTACTACTATACCTGGGACTGACCAATATTTCTAGGTTCTTGAAGGCAGCAGATAAAGTGAGATTTGTAGTTAGCCTCATGGTTCTTACCTAAGACTTGAAACTAGTGCTAACTAACCATTTTGAACCTTCTGAGAAGTATTTTGATGAGACTTCTATTTTCAAGTCCTGTTCTAAAAGCATGGTTATATCATGCCTCACACAATGGGGTTCTGATCTGGTTAAGACTCTGGGCGCTAACCTTATTAATAATAATAGGAGCAAGAGGAGTTGGGGAGTTCCAGGCCTTTTCTGCAAGCAGTCATATGATTTTTCACCTGGGTGTGATCATGCTGACAACTCTGCCTGAATTCAGGCTCAAGACATCATCAGTCTTTCACCTGAATTGGGAAATCACTCTACCACATTTGGCCCTAGAATCATAAAGAGGGAAGGCTACATTGGCTGGGCTCTATAGACTCAATAGAAAGAATAACCAAATTTAAGCAGTAATAAAAGTATTTCGTCCCACACCAAAATGTAAAGGTCATCATGTATCTCTGAATTCCTCATCAGATGATGGATTAGGGAATTGTTCAGAGTGTCTTTATGTTGCAGCAGGAAAAAAAAACACTAGAATCTTTTAAAGCTCTCTTTATCTGGTCAGTAGAATCTTCATGGGCAGAAAGGTGGAATCTCCTTCCTTAGAGGTTTTTAAGATCAGGCTTGACAAAGCCCTGGCTGGGATGATTTAGTTGGGGATTGGTCCTGCTTTGAGCAGGGGGTTGGACTAGATGACCTCCTGAGGTCCCTTCCAACCCTGATATTCTGTGATTCTATGAAAGAGCCAAAGCCTCTTTAATAGAGATTTGCAAGGCTGCCTCAGGGCTTCTGCCCACATCTTTGCGAAAACATTGGAGAATAAGATTGCATTCACAGCCTTTGTAGAAGGTTGTTGCTGGCACTAGTAGTTTAATGATAGTCCCAGCCATACTAAAATGATGAACTGCTTTGGAAAGTTCCAAGCTCCTGGACTGGTACAGAAGATCATAGAAGGGGAAATTTTATTATCTTTTTTGGAATCTTCTAGATCAGTTCAGCCCCCACCCACCTCCCTTGCTTGGCCGTCTACCTCATTACTGAGAGGTTTAATGCCATTACTGAGTCAATCCCATGTTAAGATTGCTTCTTCTACTTACTGAACTTATTTGTTAATGGTTATTGAATAACATCAATCCAATTTTTTGTTTGGTACTTCTTTCAATGAATTCAAGAGGAGGTTGACAAACTGCCAAATCTTGTATGTCACGGGTGTGATATCAAAAGTTTTAATGTTCTGTCTCCATCTGTTGGTTGGGAGGAACTATAACCCAAGGCTCTAAAGTGGATCAAATAAAGTAAATTTACAGATTAGTAAAATTTCTCCTTTTGTCACATCTTTTGGATGTCTTACATTGAACCTGACACTGCAATGCAGCCACCCCCCCCACCCACCCCCCCCCCACACACACAAATTTACAAAGCATTAACACAGAACACTTAAGCATATGAACTGACATTTTTCAGCTCTGTATTTCATTCAGTAATTGTACTTGTTCTAGTGCAGTGGTTATCAATCTTTTCCATACCATGACCCCATGTCATAACAGAGGGGAAAAAATCAAGATTTTCCTTCCTATTCAATCATTAAAAATAGTGAAGGGTGTTCCTCCTGGACCTGTTCACATTTCCCATATTTAGAACCCATCTTTCTGTCTGAATATTTTTGTTGTTTATTTTGTGTCTTGTATGCCTTGTAAGGCTCTTGATGACTATTTTAGCACAGGAGGATGTGTTGCAAATTTCAATCCATTCCGCATTGTACAAGGGGTTGTTCCTTGACTACATTCTGTTATAGGAAGAGCCACAGGGAAACTAAGTTGCATAACTTTGAAATGAGACATTGTGACCCACTTCCTCTTACCAATTCTAATTATTCATTATTCTGGTGTGAATATCAAACCAATATAAAGACCAAACTTCTAACCATTCTTTCTTAAAGGCTACTCCATGCCCAAAGGAACCAAATAAAGAGATGATTAATGATGGAGCTTCTTGGACAATCATTAGTACAGATAAGGCAGAATATACATTTTATGAGGGGATGGGACCAGTCCATGCTCCAGTAACACCTGTGCCTGTTGTAGAAAGTCTTCAAGTAAGTCAGTTGTTTACTTTTTCTGTTCTTGTTAATAAACTTTGCACTTACTATAGGGCTTCTCATCTGAGCATCTTTAAATACTTCATAGTCTTTAATTAAACTTCATAGTACTCCTGTGAGATGCTGTAGGTAAGTATTATGTAACCAGTTTTATAGATGGGTAAACTGAGTCAAAGAGAACTTTAATAATTTGCCTAAGGTCACTCGTGAGTCAGTGGCAGAGTTGGGAGTAAAAGCAAAGAGTTCTGATTCCCAGTCTCTCCCTCTCTAATCAATAGACTGCGTTCTCACACTTAGAAAGCATCTTACAAACTCTCTTAAGCAGAACAATTCTGAACTAGTCCTACATTATATATCTGCATCCACAAGAGTGTTTTGCTAAGTTAAGTAAAAATACTGTTTATATTTCCATAAAATTTTAGCTACTTTTTTCAACTCTGTTACGCAAGACAAGAACACATGCTCGATAAAGAGAACATGGACTTTGTGTATTTCTTAAGAATTGTTGAACTTCTTAAAATTGCCCTCTGTAATAAATCCTCGAAGATCTTTATTTTAGTTTATTTAGAAATGTATATTGACTCCTTATCAATAACAACTAATTACCAATTAACACACTATGACCAAACCCTTCCTTGTTAACAACAACTCTCGTTCTGTTTGAAAGAGGACTCAAAAGGTTGGCTACACAAAAGGTCATATCCTGTGTCCTGGAGTTCTTACTACCTTGGGCTTTGATGAACTACCAAATGGTGAAGACAGTGCAGGCTCTTTACTCATAGATGCTTGCTTGCTGGCTATTTATATTTTGTGAAATAAATGGTCTTTCTTCAAGCGTTGCCATTCACTTCAGAACACCAAACCATTTGGAGCTATCTATCATGTGATTTCTTTTATTGAGTTGAATTTGTTTGCTGCTTTTATCAATTAGAAAAGAAGTAATAAACCAGTGTTTATGGTACTCATATGTACTACAAGAGTAATTCCTTCTGATTTTGTATGTCTGGTTTATTTTCTCTCTAGTTAAATGGTGGTGGAGATGTAGCAATGCTGGAACTTACAGGTCAGAATTTCACTCCAAATTTACGTGTCTGGTTTGGGGACGTGGAAGCTGAAACCATGTACAGGTGCAGTATTATTTTCTACTTCTTTTTTTGGTGGGTGGAGTTCTGTTTACAGTTGGTGTTGAAGTTCTGACAAGTGTAAATTGGATTTTTGTTGTTTGTTACATATCTCCGTTTTCTGAGTTACTACCTTTTTTTACTGAATACCTGCTTGGTAGCTAACGTGTGTCCTTTCTCCTGTCAGATGTGCAGAAAGTATGCTGTGTGTTGTTCCAGACATTTCTGCATTCCGAGAGGGTTGGAGGTGGGTCCGTCAGCCAGTCCAGGTTCCAGTAACTTTGGTCCGTAATGATGGCATAATCTACTCCACTAGCCTTACCTTTACATATACACCGGAGCCAGGCCCACGACCACACTGCAGTGCTGCAGGAGCAATTCTCAGAGCCAACTCAAGCCTCATGGCTTCCAGTGAAACAAATACAAACAGCGAGGGAAGTTACACAAATGTCAGCACAAATCCAACCAATGTCACATCATCTACAGCAACAGTAGTTTCCTAACTACAGTGTTTGCTTGGACTTTAACAGACTTTCAAGTGCTACAGACAAGACAACTGAACAATTTTGTGGTTTCATGGGAAAACACCTTTCCATTCTAAGTGATATTATTTGAACCTTGTTACCTGCAAGTGCTGATCTTAAAAATAGAAGCCACAATAAAAAAAAAATCCAAAATGTATAAACTTTATTAAAATCTATTTTTCAGCTGTTTTTTTTTAAATGGGCAAGAAATTGAAATGTGGCTGGGATACAAGTTAAGCAAACTAGAAAACATGAACGTGACATAATTTTTACGGACCAAGGAACTTGTATAAGCTTTAGTATAAAAGGTACATTTTCACCATACCTTTTTTGTATCACAACATATAGTACACTTTTGTTACCAAATAGTTTCTATTTTTTTTCCTCTGAGCTTTTGCTCTGAAGTATATTCAGGTTCCAAGCCTGACCATGCTTGTATAATCTAATTACCATACTCTTCCAGTTTTAAAAAATATATATATTTTTGGTCTGTGGCTGGAACTGTTCCTTTTTTTAAACTGAAGTCTTATGACTTTTTATGAACTGAAATTGTTTTTATTTCAGCAAGTAGAACCTTGTAAAGGCCAGCATATTTTTTTTTTTAAGATTATATGAAGTCTGTGCAAAAGCTTTAAAATAAAATGCCTCTGCCTTGCCTGCAATACATGCAATGTATGTTAACGTTAGTGCTCTGTTTTCAGTCATTGTTAATAGTTATTTCTATGTTTTCCTTTTTTTAAAATATGTATTTATAGTGATAATTCATGAGGGTCTAACATTACATGAGTTCAAAATATGTGACATCTCAAACAGTCATGTTTATGATTGGTCATGTCACAGGAATACGTTGGTGTTTTGAAGGGTGGTTTTTGCCCCCTTCCCTCCTAAAAGTCAGAAATGTATCATAAAGTGTTTCAGGATCCATTCAGGTTTTTTCTAATCTTGTACATAATTTGTATGAAGTGTAACTTAAACATTTTATTTCAAAAGTGGAATGTTCCCAATGACTTCATTTGGCAGCATGTCTTCTGTCTTGTTGGCATGTGACTAAGATATCGTGAGAAGTATTTGCTACAAATGGGATTGGTAGGTGATGCCCATCATTATACAATGAGAGAAATCACAAAAAGCATGGGTTTTTTTCCTACTGTTCAGTAAATTAGGCCAACTGTTGGTGTAATCCTTGTATTGAGATGTGCTTTCATTGTGAAGTGATCATACCATAATAGTTAGAAATAAATTTTAGTACTTAGAAATGGGCAATTATAAGATTACAAAAGCACTGTAATGAAGTCAACTCCCATCTCTGTTTCCAGGGGGTTTTCTCTTTCCCTGCGAACAATTAGTGCAATGTTCAAGCCTTCTCTCCACCATAAATTTAAGGCTCAGTTTGACTCAGTTGATTTGTGTTACTCTCATTCTGAACTTGCCTTTTTTTATCCCTCTCTATGTAATTGATCGCTTCAACTATATTTGAAAATATATCCCAGTGGCTCATTTGCAATCCCAGAACCAGGGATAGGCTTATAGGATGTAGTGTAACCTTACCCTTCAAGGACAAGAATATAAGCTCTATGAATTGCTCAACCTTAACCATCCCATGAAACAAGAGCCACAACTACTGTGTACATGTGAACCTGTAGTTTACTACAGAGCATGGCCTGCAGGCTTACCCATTGACTATTTGAATAGATTTCTATTGACCACTTTACAAGTTTCCAATTTCAGCACCAGCACCATTTTAAAGCATTGCTTCTCTGCAATATGTTTGTCTTCTCTGACGCTCTGTTCTACGTGTTTGCCTCAGCTGCTTGATGAACATGTTGGTTTTGCATTCATTGAAGACTGAAGACAATGTGGTTAAGGGAAGAAATCCGTTGTAAAACATATTCAGTTAGTTGTTAAATCAGTGCCACTGTCCTTTTAAAATGTGCTTGTATTCTACCACAGGCCTTCTTATTTGCCATTTTATACTATGTAACCTTCCCTTGAACATTGTTACAAATACTGCCTCATCTCTATTTCAGTGGCCAAGGGCAGACTTCATTGTGGCCTTATCTCTGTTTTAAGCTGTTTACTGGCATTTATTTGCAAATCTGTTTACTTGTCTGTGTGCTATTTAATTTTCTCTTGGTTATGTTGACAGAAATCATTTCACAATGTTTTTGCTAGAAGTATGTTTTATACAGTACTGTTTAACTTATGGGCCTCAGGTTTTCTTCACTTATTAGCTTGAGGATTAAAGGAAGTGGTTAGTAATGGATTTACTATAATATTAAAGAACAAACCATTACATACACAGCAGATAAAACCATAACAAGCTTTTTAACTTTCAAGGAATATTTTTAAATAGCTTTTCAAACCATAAGAGGCACCTGCTTTTATATACATTATTTTAAAATGTTTTTACATGTAAATGCAATAGACTTTTGTATTCAGTTTCTTTCCTTGCAATAAGTTTGCCCAATGGAGTATACACAATATTCCTGGACTTTTAAAGAATCTAACAAACATGATGCATTTGGCCTAATTTCTGCCACTCTACATACCACAGGCTAGTGAGTGGAAAAGTACATTAAATTCCATTTCAGCAGTATCTGCTCACGTACAATTTTTAAAGCTCTTTTTGTTGGCTTTTTCCTGGACTTGTGGCTCCATTGTCTTTAGTAGATAATTAGTAACACAGGAATTGTCTTCCGGATCCACACTGTCACTAAGAAAGATGCTCAGTTGTAATTTAAGTTCAAATAACTAATTTTCTTGAACTCTTTCCTGTGAGTGGCTTTGTTACTTTTAATGGCATCAAAAGCTGTTGATCATCTTTCATGATACTAATAATATCCCAAGAATGCTAAAAATTTCTGTTGAACTACTTATAGAATGTTTCAATATGAAACTATAGAACTGTTCTACTGTAGCTGTTAAGTCTTGTCTTATCTTATTATTTCTAAAAGTATACATAGAAATTGAGTCTGTTCAGAATGTTTTTATAGTTCCAACTAATAGGATGAGAAAGCAAGTTAAATGCTCAAAGCTACCTATGTTCTGTTTTTGTTTAGAACTGCACTTCAGAATTCAACACTAGTATAATATAACCTGCTGCTGACATTTTCCTAATTTTATCTGAAGGCTCCCTGCATCTGTCTTTTTGTTAATTCTGATATACACTATTTCACTTCTGTCTTCATTGCACAGACTTATAAGGTATCATACTGGTTACCTGAAAAGACATGAACCTAAAGAAATAAAACCATAAAAACCCCTAATACAAATCTGACACAAATGAAACAAGTGAGTTACCCACTTTAGACCAAATGACTATAGAGGTGTCAATTTTGAAACAAAATGCTCTGTAATTATTAACCATGTTATTTACGTTTTACTTTCAAAAGCAGCTGTGTTTATGACGAGTACTGAAAAAATGTGTGTACTTTCCTGTGCCAGACGGTTGACTTTGTTTTCAAGCACTGTACTGTGGGGTTGAGTGGCAGCTTTGTTAGAAACAGTAATATATTAGGGTTTCTACCTAACCCTTTTAGGACTGAACTGTTTCCTCCCTTCGTAAAGTTACAAAATGGATGAATAGTTCCAACTTTGTAAACATTTGCCTACAGTCAGTACTGCATTTGTCCAGCTGTAGGTGCTATGCTTAGTTTTAGTTTGTTTCTTGAATCTTGCAGCAAGAATATGCATTCAGTCCTTTAAGGGTTATATTTTACAAACTGTGCACCTGTAAAATTTCTTAGCAATAAGGTAGAAAATTGAGCAAGTTTTTACCATAATTTTGTAGAAAATTTGAATTGCTCAGTTCCATATTTCATCAAAAAAATCTGCAATATGGGCAGTTTCAAGGAATAAATAAAAATGAAATGTAAACTACATAAGTGTTTTGTCCAGTGTGTGTAAGCGCATATAATATTTCATTTCAATTTTTTTCTATAAGGTTTTAGTCACGATGAAATGTCATGTTACTACTCCTGTGACAAACTTACTTTAACAGCTGTATGATGATACTATATAGGGAGTAATATAATTTAATCACATTTGTTGAAAATTGCTACATTTTTGCTGACAATGTTAAACAAGAAATCCGGTTTTTTGGCTTGTAAACAGTGAGGTCATCTGTGGAACCAGAGCAGCAGAAGACCAAGCCCAGGAGAGGAAAAGTCATCAATAGATGTGAGGGCAGGCACCCTGGCCTCCACTTAAACTGCATACGGAAAGTCCACGTAAAAAAACTTGTTTCAAATCTAAACCTGTTTCTCTACAGCTTGTATAATTGCTGAAGTTAGACAAGTGACTGTTGTTTTTCCAGTAATGTAAAAAAAGAACCGGTTCACTTTTTTGATATTATTTATTAAATAAGAAAAAAATGAACTGTGTTTAATTGTTTAAATGTAGCAGCCTTACTACTACAATTACTTAACCTGTTTTATTTTTCCTCCCAGTCTGTAGTTGCATTCTGTCTGGGTGAGCATTTTTCAGATGTTGGTTAATAGCTAGGCTCCGTTTTCATCCTTGAATATATAACAAGCTAGTTTGTGCCTTGGTTTTAGGGAGAACATGAACCAGCAAGTCCAAATGCTACAGCTGATTGAGGTTATCTCCTGGTTGGGCTGCCATCACACAGGATTAATTCCATTATATACATAAAGATACAAAACTCTTGAAAGGAGATGGGGAATAGATGTGGCATACCGGAAAATGGTTGGGAATGGCAGGAGTGGCAGACATTGCACTCATTAACAGTAGTGAGATTGTGGGATGCACAGGAAAGAGGAGGCTATTGCTAGATAAGCAAAGCACTACTAGGACAAAGACATAAACTGGAGTAAGTTGATAGAGGATTTTAACCATAGGAATTATTTTAGACCTTTGAAAGATAGGTACAATTGAGTAGTATCCATGTAAAAGTGCTAGTTCAAAGTATAAGAAGAACAAAATGGAGAAAGTTGATAACTAAGACTTGAACTTTGCTGGTCCTTACAGGTAATGGGCCCACCACTAGAAACAGGGTTTTTTTTTAATTAAGGTAGAAGAAGACTCATGATGTGAAGGAATCATGTCTGCATAAATTGAGGTATGATTCCTGGTACATTGCAGCTGCACAGAGATGAAGGAGAAGGAAGAGAGAGGGGGAGAATGTGGCCTTAAGAATAGTCAAAGTAAATGGCCCTCTTAAGGCACCGCATCTCAGGGAGTGTTGTTGGAACTACACTGGAACCACTGACTGCTCATCAATGGTCTGATTCTCATATATACTAAGATCCTTTAGGATGGTCTGGAAGTATAAATAGACTCCAAAGTTGATGTAAATTACACTTAAATCCACTTTAAAGCCCCTTTCCACTTCCATTGCTGCATTGCAGTTGATTATGGGGCATTTGGGGACCGCAGAAATGGGGAAATTCTTTTGGACGAGGCATTGACAGAGATAAGACTGGTGGTACAGTAGGAAAAAAAGAATGGTGGGAGGAAATCATCTAATCTATATTAAACAGTCTATGGGACTTCGTGGCACCCCAGCTGTTAAGCTTTTGCCATGATAAATATTGATCACTTATTACTAAGGCTGTGATTTAGTCACGAAATCTGTGACTTCCAAAGACCTATGTGAGTTCAGCCAGTGCCAGCTGGAAGCTGCAGGGTCCCTTGCCGCCTACGGAGGCAGGGAGCTGTGGGGTATCTCTGCCCTCCCAGGTGGTAGGGGGGGCCCCTGTCACTCCCAGCTGCTGTGGGTGGCAGGGGGAACCCACGGAGCTCCTGGTAACCCCGGGCTGCAGGGGGGGACCCCTGCTGATCTCTGCCGCCACGGGCAGCAAGAGGAACCCCCGCTGCTCCCATCCACCCTGGGCCGCTGCGGGGACCTCCTCTGCTCCCATCCACTGTGGGCGGCAGGGGGGACCCACGGAGCTCCTGGCCACCCCGGGCCACAGCGGGGACCTGCGCTGCTCTCCGCTGCCATGGGCAGCAAAAGGGACTCCCATCCACTGCTGGTGGTGGGGGGACCCACGGCGCTCCCAGCCGCCCGCAGCTGCCCAGACTCCCCATTTTGTCATGGATATATTTGGTAAAAGTCAGCGACAGTTCACTGGCTTCCATGAATTTTTCATTATTGCCTGTGACTTGTCTGTGACTTTTACTAAAAAATATCCCTGACAAACCTTAGCCTTACTTATTACTACTGTCTTCTGTTTCTTTGCTAGTTTCTGATCTGTAAGTGTGTCTCATGCCATGACTTAGTTTCTACAGAAGCCTCTTGTGAGAGACTTTGCCAGTTGCCTTTTGAAAGTGTAAATAAATTATATCAACTGGTTCTCCTTTAGTCACTGTTTCTTTGATGTATTCAAAGAAATGTAATACATTGGCAAGGTATGCTTTTCCTTTGCAGAAGCTCTGTTGTTTAGACCCTAGTGTATGATCTTCAAGGAATTTTATAATTCTGTTTTAAATTAACATTTCAACGAATTACCAGGGTAAGAAGTAAGGCTTACTAGTCTGAAATTCCTTGGACCATATCTACTGCTTTTATTTAAATAGGGATACATCATTTACTACCCTCCAATCCTCTGATAGAGGAGTTGATTTTAATGTGTGCCTATTTAAAAAAATTTGGGTAAATACCATCTGTGCTTGGTGACGTTTTGCTCTCCCCCCCCCCCCATGAACCACTTTGTTCTAGCATCCCTCTCTTTTTAAACCCTCCGTCTCTGATAGTATCTCATCTAGTACATCTAGAGCTAGTAGATGTATTGTTACTAGCCTAAGTATCTACACAACATCCTGTGTGGTGAAGACTTATTCAAAGAAATCATTTTTGTTCCTTGGGTCATGTCTACATTACAAACTTTGGTTGAGGCAAGTTAAGTCGGCATAAAACTGCCGCAGTTAGTATATTGGTTGTACACGTGCATACTTGGCTCCTTGTGTCGGTGCTGTGCATACTCACCAGGAGCACTTGTCTTGATGCACTGTGTGGTGTACCATGGGTAAGTATCCCACTTTGCAACCCGCTGCTGTGCAGTGCAGTCCTTTTGGAAGTTTTGGCAATGCATGGTGGGGGCAGAAACAAGTTGCATGGGGTGACTGGGAGCAAGGGGTCAACTTCCCAGCATGCATCTGTCTCCATCCCATAACTTTTGTGCTTTTTTAAAAAAAAAAATGAACCTGCATGACCCTTCTTGCTATACACCATCTGTGACAGAAGCATGGAGCCTTCATGGCTCTGCACTATTGTTATGAGCATTGCAAGCACAAGGCACACAATATTCCCGTATTTGCAGAGCTGTAAGAGGAATCAAATCCGTGTGGAACATGACAATTTTTTGGAGGACAGCTTGCTGTGTGGGACACAGTGAGAACCAATTCAAGGTTGTTGGTAGCGTTCACGTAACAGCTGCAGGTGTGAGCATCATTTCTGGGCCCGAGAAACAAACACTGACTGGTGGGATCACATTGTAATGTAGGCATGGTATGATGAGCAATGGTTGCAGAACTTTCAAACATGCGAGGCAACATTCCTGGATCTGAGTGCTGAGCTCTCCCTAGCCCTCCAGGACAGGGACACCAAAATGAGAGCTACACTGACAGTGGAGAAGTGGTGATCGCACTGTAGAAACTTGCAACACTGGACTGCTTCTGGCCAATGGGAAATCATTCTGGAGTTGGAAAATCCACTGTGGGGGGGTTGTCATGTAAGTGTGCAGGGCCATTAATCATCTGTTAGGCAGGATTGTGGCTCTCAGCAATGTGTATGCAGGACATAGTGGATGGGTTTACAGCAATGGGATTCCCAAACAGCAGTGGAGCAATAGATGGCGCACACATCCCTGTTTTGGCACCAGCGCACCTTGCCACAGAGTACATTGACAGAAAGGGCAACTTTTCTATAGTTATTCAAGCATTGGTGGATCACTGGGGACACTTCACCAACATCAGTGTTCACTGCTTGGGGATGGTGTATCATGCTCGCATATTAAGAACACAGGACTGTTCAGAAAGCTACAAGCAGGGACTTTCCCGAATGTCAGATTACCATTGGGAATATTGAAATGCCAATAGTGATCCTGGGGGATCCAGCCTACTCCTTGCTCTGTACTCCATGAAGCCGTACACTGGGCACCTTGACAGCACCAAGAAAAGATTTAACTACTGGCTCAGCATGTGCAGAATGACAGCTAAATGTGCTTTTGATAGATTGAAGGGATGCTGGTGTTTGTTTATTCACAAGACTGGATCTCAGTGAAAAAAATTCCAATGGTTATAGCTGCCTGCTCTTTCCTGCATAGTATCTGTGAAACCAAGGGTACGTCTACACTACACGATTAATTCGAATTTAGCAAACCGGTTGTATTAATTCGATTGTATGCGGCCACACTAAGCACACTAATTCGGTTGTGTGCGTCCATGTACTGGGGCTAGCGTCGATTTCTGGAGCGTTGCACTGTGGGTAGCTATCCCATAGCTATCCCATAGTTCCCGGAGTCTCCCCTGCCCATTGGAATTCTGGGTTGAGATCCCAGTGCCTGATGGGACCAAAACATTGTCGCAGGTGGTTCTGGGTACAGCCTCACCCCTCCCTCCCTCCCCCCTTCCCTGCATGAAAGCAACGGACGGCAGACAACCATTTCGCGCCTTTTTTCCTGGCTGAACGCAGCAGACTCCATACCACGGCAAGCATGGAGCCCGCTCAGCTCAAGACAGCAGTCATGAACATTGTAAATACCTCGCGCCTTATCGTACAGTTTATGCTGAACAAGAACCTTGAAAACCAGGCAGAGAGGAGCAAGCTACAGCAGCGCGGCGACGAGAGTGATGAGGACATGGACATGGAATTCTATCGAGCCGCGGGACCCGGTGCTTTGGAGATCATGCTGTTAATGGGGCAGGTTATAGGCATGGAACGCCGATTCTGGGCCCGGGAAACAAGCACAGACTGGTGGGACCGCATAGTGTTGCAGGTGTGGGACGATTCCCAGTGGCTGCGGAACTTTCGCATGCGTAAGGGCACTTTCATGGAACTTTGTGACTTGCTTTCCCCTGCCCTGAAGCGCCAGAATACCAGGATGAGAGCAGCCCTCACAGTTGAGAAGCGAGTGGCAATAGCCCTGTGGAAGCTTGCAACGCCAGACAGCTACCGGTCAGTGGGGAATCAATTTGGAGTGGGCAAATCTACTGTGGGGGCTGCTGTGATACAAGTAGCCAAAGCAATCACTGAGGTGCTGCTACACAAGCTAGTGACTCTGGGAAACGTGCAGGTCATAGTGGATGGCTTTGCTGCAATGGGATTCCCTAACTGTGGTGGTGCGATAGATGGAACCCACATCCCTATCTTGGCACCGGAGCACCAGGGTACCCAGTACGTAAACCGCAAGGGGTACTTTTCAATGGTGCTGCAAGCACTGGTGGATCACAAGGGACGTTTCACCGACATCAACGTGGGGTGGCCGGGAAGGGTTCATGATGCACGCGTCTTCAGGAACACTAATCTGTTTAAACGGCTGCAGCAAGGGACTTACTTCCCGGACCAGAAAATAACCGTTGGGGATGTTGAAATGCCTATAGTTATCCTTGGGGACCCAGCCTACCCCTTAATGCCATGGCTCATGAAGCCATACACAGGCAGCCTGGACAGGAGTCAGGAGCTGTTTAACTACAGGCTGAGCAAGTGCAGAATGGTGGTAGAATGTGCATTTGGCCGTTTAAAAGCGCGCTGGAGATCGCTACTAACTCGCTCTGACCTCAGCCAAAGAAATCTCCCCATTGTTATTTCTGCTTGCTGTGTGCTCCACAATCTCTGTGAAAGTAAGGGGGAGACCTTTATGGCCGGGTGGGAGGCTGAGGCAAATCGCCTGGCTGCTGATTACGCGCAGCCAGACACCAGGGCGATTAGAAGAACACACCAGGAAGCAGTGTGCATCAGAGAAGCTCTGAAAACCAGTTTCATGACTGGTCAGGCTACAGTGTGAAATTTCTGTTTGTTTCTCCCTTCATGAAAATCAGCCCCCTTCATTCTCATTCATTCTCTGTAAGCAACCCACCCTCCCCCCAGCTTTCCTTCAAAGGTAATAAAGTCACTATCGTTTAAAAATCATGTATTCTTTATTAAGTGATTATAAACATAGGGAGAGAACCAAGAAGGTAATGTGGGTGAGGTTTGGGAG
>NW_020664417.1:69495692-69496573 GCF_002925995.2 Terrapene triunguis | reverse complement strand
GAGGAGGATAAGAGGGAAGTCTAAGGCCACTGATCAAATTCAATATATTGACAGCCTTTTGGTTGGGCTCTCCCCTGGGGTGGAGTGACAGGGTGCACGCAGCATCCCCCCCCGCGTTCTTACACGTCTGGGTGAGGAGGATATGGAACATGGTGAGGGGGGAGGTAGGTTATACAGCGGCTGCAGCGGCAGTCTGACATCCTGCTGCCGTTCCTGAAGCTCCACCAGACGCCGGAGCATGTCCGTTTGCTCACGCAGCAGCCCCAGCGTTGCAGCCTGCCACCTCTGATCTCGAGCATCCCTCAAGACCTCACGGTCACTGGCATCTTTCCTAAATTTAGATACAGTGTCCTTCCACTCATCCAAATGAGCTCTTTGATTGTGGGTGGATTTCATTATTTCTTTGAACATGTCTTCTCACGTCATCTTTCTACGACGCCTTATCTGAGATAGCCTTCTGGACGCAGGAGGGAGGCTTGAAACATTTGCAGCTGCTAGAGGGAGGGTTGAAAAAAAGTAGAGAAGTTTTTAAAATGATACATTTTACAGAACAATGCTTGTACTCTTTCATGGTGAACACTATTCACATTACATAGCACATGTGATTTCAGTACAAGGTCGCATTTTCCATCTTAATATTGAGTGCCTGTGGCTTTGGTGTTAGAGATCACAGACGCAGGTCCGGGCAACAGAATTCAGCTTGCAGGCAGCCATGGTAAGCCATTGTCTTTCGGCTTCTGCGCCCTCCTTTCCAACATACCAATCAAAGCCTGTTGACTGCTGAGGTTTTCCTGTTAACCTTCAGCAGCAGAAACCAAACTAACCCCCCCGCCCCCCTCCCGCCATGAATTCCCTGGAATGCTCAATGTACCCCTCCCCGA
>NW_020664417.1:69419037-69495682 GCF_002925995.2 Terrapene triunguis | reverse complement strand
AAGCTAACTGCAGGGAAGGATTTCTTATCAGCCACAGGCAAACAGCCCAGTAGGAACGGCCACCTCTGTCCCCTTAATTAAGTTCCCGTATTTCAAGCAGGTTACCATGAGCGATATCACTCTCCTGAGGATTACACAGCGAGATAAAGAACGGATGTTGCTTGAATGCCAGCAAACACCGGGACCATACGCTGCCAGGCTTTGTCAGGCAATGATACTAGATTACTTGCTGCAAGCATGGCGTGGACAAGTGTCCTACCATGGAGGACGGAATAAAGCGGCACTGCCCAGAAACCTTGTGGCAAGGCTTTTGGAGTACCTGCAGGAGAGCTTCATGGAGATGTCCCTGGAGGATTTCCGCTCCATCCCCAGACACGTTAACAGACTTTTCCAGTAGCTGTACTGGCTGCGAATGCATCCCAAGTCCTCAGGGCAAAATAATCATTAAAAAACCTTGCTTTTGAACCATGTTTTATATTTTAAAAGGTAAACTCACCTGAGGTCCCTTCCATGGGGTCATGGTCTTGGCTACTGGCTTGGGAGGCTTGGGAGGGTACTTCAGTCAGGCTGAGAAAAAGCTCCTGGCTGTTGGGGAGAACGGAGTGCTGGGTGCTATCTGCAAGATCCTGATCTTCCTCTTCCTCCTCCTCCTCCTCCTCTTCCCCACCCTCAGAATCCTCAGGTGTAGAGACTATCCCAGACCCGGTTTGCACGATCACAGGTGGGGTAGTGGTGGCGGCCCCCCCTAGAATTGCATTCAGCTCTGCGTAGAAGCGGCATGTCCGCGGCTCTGACCCGGAGCGACCGTTTGCCTCCTTTGTTTTTTGATAGGCTTGTCTGAGCTCCTTCACTTTCACGCGGCACTGATCTGAGTCCCTATTGTGGCCTCTCTCCATCATGCCCTTGGAGATTTTTTCAAAAGTTTTGGCATTTCGTCTCTTTGAACGAAGTTCTGCTAGCACTGAATCCTCACCCCATACAGCGATCAGATCCAGTACCTCCCGTGTGGTCCATGCTGGTGCTCTTTTTCGATTATCAGCCTGCATGGTTACCTGTGCTGATGAGCTGAGGTATCTGTGGTCACCTGTGCTCTCCACGCTGAGCAAACAGGAAACAGGAAATGCAATTCAAATTTTCCTGGGTCTTTTCCTGTCTACCTGGCCAGTGCATGCGAGTTCAGATTGCTGTCCAGAGCGGTCAGTGGTGCACTGTGGGATAGCTCCTGGAGGCCAATAACATCGATTTGTGGCCACACTAACCCTAATTCGGATTAACAAAATTGATTTTGACGTTACTCCGTTCGTCGAGGTGGAGTACAGAAATCGATTTAAAGGGCCCTTTAATTCGAATTAACAGGCTCCGTAGTGTGGACGGGTGAAGGGTTAATTCGGATTAACGCTGCTAAATCCGAATTAAAGTCCTAGTGTGGACCAGGCCAAAGGGAGGGAAAGTTGCTGCCAGGGTGCAGTGGAGTGGCTATCTGCTGATTTGAACAAACATAGACACAAGGGCTGTTAGAAGAGCTCAATGCCAAGCTATATGGCTCAGGAAGGCTTTGAAAAGAGCACTTTAACAGTCAGTCACACTAATGCATTGTGGTGTACTGTATTCTGCCTGGCCCTGCTGCTTTGGGGCCTGTTAGGAATGCTGTGGTGCTTGGCATACATTTATGAATATAACTCCGTCAATGCACCTTTTAATTTTGTGGTACTTGCTGTATCCTTGATTATTACACTGTTTGTAACCCTGTGAGCTGTGTCACACAATACAGTACCAAGTGGGTTCTTTCAGAACTGCTACGCATGCTGCAGCATATATTGTGAACTAATAAAGAATTATTATTTTCCAGATACAGTAATAGAATTTTATTCAGTAACAAAATCTGTGCAATTTAAAAACTTAATATATTAATGGAACAGAACTTAATAAGGGGAAAGAACATTCATGTTCATGTTACCTATACATACATACATACAGCTGAGGCCGATCAAGCTTTTGTGAGGCCCTGGGCCAGAACAAGTAGAGGCCCCACCCCATCATTCCGCCTGCAGTCCACCCCACCCCCTCACGCCCCTGCAGTAGAGCAGGGTCAGGGCACGGGGGCTTCCCCTGCTTCCCGGAGTGCCGGGCAGGCGGAGTGGGTCAAGCCCCCACGTCCCAAGCCCGCTCCCCAGCAGAAGCGCTGTGCGGGTGGTGCATTGGGGGTGCCCATTTTGGGGGCCCACCAATTGGTTGGGGCCCCTGGACATGGGCCCTGTTGGCCCAATGGCTAATCTGCCACTGAATGGGAGTGGGGGTGTAGGGCCACATAGGGACAGAGAGGAGAGGGAGTGCAGGCCACATAGGGACAAGGGGAGTGGAGGTGGCTGAGTAGCAGTGCGGGGACACATGGGGACAGCAGGGGTCGGGGTGCCTGAATGGAGGTGCAGGTATGCATGGGGACAGAGGCAGCTATGCCTGGCTGAACGGAGATGCAGGGACACGTGCAGATATGCCTGGCTGAATGGGGAGGGGGGTGCAGGGACACACGAGGACAGGAGCAGATGTTCCTGACTGAACAGAGAAGGCTAGGGGGTCAGCCAGGGCCTGCAGTGGGGAGGCTTCCCAACTCCCTAACAATCCCTCCCCACCAAAGAAATCTGTTCCATACTTCTCCCATCCACACCCAGCAGCCCTCCAGATTCACTCCCAGGTTCCTTCCCAGCATTATTTCCCTCTCTCTCAGCTCCTCCGTTACCCCTGACTCCACCAAGCCTTTGCACTGCTTCTGAGGGCTGCGGGAAAATGGTTCTGTATTGTAGTTTAAATGAATTATTACTCAAAGTTCTGTATTAATATGTCTAGTAAGGAATCTATTTGTCAAAAAAAATTCCTGAATCTTTTTTGTTGTCTGTATTGTTAGGGACCAACTTGCTGACAAGGATTTTGAAAGAAATAAAAAAAATTGAAACTGGTGTCAATATATTGTACTATTTTGACAAAATATGCAGAATTTTAAAATATTGTGTGCAGAATTTTTAATTTTTTGGCACAGGATTTCCCTAGGAATAATTTATGTTCTAAAAAGCATTAACACCAATGGGCAAATTTGAGGAACCTCAGAGTTGTTTTTCCTGCTTAATTTCTTAACATTAAAGCCACAATTTCTTTTTAAAGGGTTTGCGGGGTTGTTTTTTGTTTTTGTTTGGGTGTGTTTTTCTTTTTTGCACTGAATGAAATGTGTTTAAAATATCTGAGAAATAGTCCTTGAAGTTTCACTTTTTGTATTGCTATGAATGGAAAGAAGCCCATTCTCGCATTTATAAGTTAGATATTTTATATATTTTTTAAAATAGATTTTCAACAGTTTGTCAAGTAAATGTAGTCATGTTTGAACTCATTTCTTTATTTTACTGGCTATGCACATTTAAGAATTTTGCTGATTCTCCCCATGTCCCCAAGAATAGATAGCCTTCAGAAAATGGAAATCCAACCTTCATGAAGCCAATACAAAGGGGTATAAATTACAGCAGGCACTACACAAGAAAATTATGGGGACTGAAATGGAATTTGAAGAGCAAATACCTTATAGCATAAAAACAAATAAGAGTTTCTTTCACTACAGCAGAAACAGGAAACCTGCAAGAGGATTGGGGGCGGGGGCAAGGAGGAACTTAGGGCTGGTCTGTACTACAAAGTTAGGTTGACGTGAGCCCCCTGGCGTCAACCTAGTTGTGCATGTGTCTGCACTTAAACGTCTCTCCCACCAGTGTAAGTGCCTGTTACATCAGCAAAGTAACACCAGCTCTTTGAGCAGCGTTGAGCCACAGGTGATGTCCTGAAGTCAGGGCCGGCTCCAGGCACCAGCTTAACAAGCAGGTGCTTGGGGCGGCCAAGGGAGAGGGGCGGCACCTGCGGCAATTTGGGGGCGGCAGGTCCCTTGCTCCCTCTGGGAGCGAAAGACCTACCGCTGAACTGCCACCGCCGACCGATCGCGATCGCAGCTTTTTTTTTTTTTTTTTTTTTTTTTTGGGGGCGGCAGAAATGCTGGAGCCGGCCCTGCCTGAAGTTGACCCAACGCAAGTGTAGACACTGTGTTACTTATGTCAACCTTAACAGTCCTCCAGCAGCTGTCCCACAGTGCCCAATACTAACTACTCTGGTCACAGTTGTGAACTCCACTGCCCAAAAGGCACAGAGACCAGAAGTCCCCTCTCCCTATTAAAGCCCTCTGGAATTTCTGAAATGCCTTTTCCTGGTTGCCCAGTTTGGTGAGGACATCTAGCAGCTCTCCATTGTTGTGTGCAATTGCCCAGCTGACTGTACCAGCTACATGCTCCTAGACAGGCTTGCTTGCTTCTCTTTGCAGTCCATGGAGAACTCCTTTACAGCACCTCCCTACACATTCCACATGATTTTAGGAGCTGCATCTCTATCCCTACCACTCCACACTGGGGAATATTAAGAATAACCACAGCTTCACATGCACTGACTTGTGAAAGCCATGGTTGCTGTATGCAGTGGTGGATTAGCCACTTGGCCAGTGGAGCCCATGTGGAGGGGCCCCAGCCAATTGGGGGGCCCTGGAAAAATGGGTGCCCCTGCACCCTGACCCACTCCGCCCATCTGGCATTCCTGCCGGGGAGCGGGGTCGGGACATGGGGACTTGCCCCACTCTGCCCGCCCAGTGCTTTTACCAGGGATTGGGGAAGTCCCAGTGCCCTGACCCTGCTCCCCAGCAGGAGTGTGAGGGGGCAGGGGGACTGCAGGCAGAGGGGGTGTGGAGGGCCCCCCACTTGCTCTGGCCCAGGGCTCACAAAAGCATAATCCACCTCTGCTCCCATTCAGCCCCTGGCTCAATTTTGTCACCCCACTATCTCCTGTGTCCCAGCCCCAGACTGTCCCCCACACTAGCCCATATCCTGTGCCTCTTCACCTGGCCCCCTCCCTCAGGGTGCTGTGAGGAAGACACCCCTCTCCCTTGCTACAGCTGGCTGCTCCAGCCCCTGAGCCCACCGCCCCTTCTCTGGCAACAGCTGGTGAGCAAAAAGTGTTATTGCAGCTTCCTGCCCACACCCCTGCAGATTCTGATGAGAGGGGGTGAAGGGGAGTCAGCAGGGCACATTCATTCTGTGCTTGCGCAGTGGCACAGAATTCCCTCGGGAGTAGTAGTTGCTGTTTTGATCTGTAAGTTCCTTGAGTAGGGCACATGTTTTGTCAGTGGCCCTGGTCCTACAATTAATTCCATGTGGCCATAGAGGTTTAACCACATGGAACTCATTGCAGGATTGGGGCCTATATTTTTAAAGCACTTTGTAAATGTATGGTTAGCTATTAATTTGTACAATCTGCCATATAATACATAGGTTTTGTTCCAAATTTTTTTTTTCATTTTTGTATAATTTTATGAGATGACAGTAGTAGTGCACTATTCTATTGACATATAATATGAAAACAATAGCTGAAATATTCCTTTTTTTTAAGAACTGCTACTTAATACTAATTGAAAGATTTTTATCAAAGTGTCTCCTTTTTGTCTTTTAATGAGACAGTTTGACTTTTGATCTAAAAGAGGTGTTCCAATCAATACTAAAGTAGCAGCTACCCTTAATGATTTTTAAAATAAATCAGAATTTCAACTGTTATGTCATAATATGACATGTCAGTAATAGTGGAATACTACTCCATGTATGAACTCCTACCATTCACATGTAATGAAATACTGTAAAATATTTTAAAAAGGAGAAAACCCATCAAATAAAACATTCAAAACATTTCAAAATTCCAATATGTAATTCAAAGTTTTCCAAACAATTTTCCAAAATGTAATTTTTCATTTTGATTTTTTTTTCTGCAGGATTTTTTGGTGAAATCTAAATGATTTCATGAAAAAAAAGCTGACGTTGTCAAAACAGCTTTTTCACTGAAAATGTTTTGATGAAAATTTTCTGAGCAGTTCTACTTTTATAGATCTAAAAGGTTTAAAAATCAACCCAAGTCAGAAGAACAGTATAGTCTCTACTATAACTTATATGTAAGGTTTATGAAGTTCAATTTGATGCTATGTATTTAATTACTTGACAAATCACTTATGCTGGCATACAGGTAAATATGAGAGAAACAGACATAACGATAGGGGTCCAGAGTTAATGCTGAGCTTTCAAACATAAGGTTGCACTGCCTACTAAGTGCTTCATTTTTCAGTATAACATCTTTTGTTGTGTAGTATTAATCTCTCAGGAATATTTCTACCATGGAAAACAGGAAAAAATTGTCAATGCAGCTTGTAAATTCTTTTTAGGGTACCATTTGCCTTTCCATTTGAGCAATCTTGACTAACTGACCTATCCTAAACAGACATCCATAATCTTAAGACTTCTGAACCAGGCTGCCTTAAAGCCTGGGACATTTTAAAATTCTAAAGTTTAGATACATCAATAAAAGTTGGTAGCAAACATCTAGATTTGTGCAAAACTTTCTGTGCTCTCAGCTTACAGGTGATTTAAAACAAAAAAGCTTGAACTAATTGAAGTGGGTTTTTCTGACATAAGTACATGTTAAAAAAACACTCCTTCAAATGAGAAATTTTGTGCATACACAATTTGAACGTCTAAAAGCTTCAAACTTGCCTGGTTTGTAGATCATACTGAGACATAAAGAACAATTTAAGTTTGAAGGAGAGCTTTTGAGAAGTTTTAAATTCCTGAGGGTTTTAATTTGGAGATGCAATTGTAACCTTTGGGTGGGCTAGAATTCCCTTCATTGCCCTTCTCCAGTGCCTTACAAAAATGCAGTTCCTATAGAAAAGCAGATGGACACCCAGAATTCAGTCTCTAAGGGTTTTCAGAAAGGATTGCACAGGGTCAACCTCCCCACATTCAAATCCCCAAAAGAACAAAAGGAATGAACTTAATTATCATCTTTATATGTCTTATAAAGAAACATAATAAATAACAGTAACTTAATTTTTACAACATAACATGGCTATTTTATAGTCCACAGACATTATCTGCACAGTTATACATAAACATACATAAAGAAAACAAATTAAATCTAACCAGGTCAGTCCCCACAGAAACACAGTGAAAAGAAACTCAGAGGTCCCAAAAGCTTAGGTTGAGTTCATCTAGGAGCTATCTGTTAAGTGAAAGCTTAGACTCTGGAGTAGAATTATGCAGCAAAGGTGGATTCTGCAGCTGCAGAATCACAGAACACAAGTTTTTGCTGATCACTGATGGAAACCCTGTTTTTTTCCTTATCCATATCTAATTCTCTCCTGCCGGCGTATGGTCTTTTGGGCCATTCTAATCGGGTTTATTCTACCATCCTTACTCATGCAACATCGTCATTGGTGATGATGTGGGTTTTGCCTGAGTGTGGATTGCAGAATTAAGCCATAAATTTGCTGCAGTTGCTTTTACTGGGGGGCGGGGGAGAGGGAGCAAAAGTTACCGGGTCTTTGGCTATTGCAGAGGAGTGTTTGTACAGAGTTCTTGATTTACTTTCTCATTTAATTGGGAATAGTACCAAGTCTGTTCTTTGGCTTGTATTTTAATAAAAAGTGTTTAAAAGATTAGCTTTGGGAATGGGTCTAGCAGGTAGGCTGTTCATATACAGTATGTGGTTCAGTCTTATCTAGTACAATTTATGATGAATGATCTTTCTTCACTTTTTTTCTAGATTGTCTCCAGCCAAGAGAGACCAGCTTATCATCCACACCAGCTGACTGTCTCACAGTGGGTATGAGCATAAATTTGATCAAGTTGGTATTACGGAAACCTGATGGGATGATTCCCATGATTGGAATGTTAAAATAAATGGTTATAACCTATTTTAAAAGGATTGAGTGGGCAAAAGGGGAGGGGAGTGGCACTCCATCAAAAATGGCATAACCTATTTCTGAATCCCTGATAACTCAGAAGAAAGTGATCCTGAATGCACATGGATCAATGTCCTAACAGATAAAGCAACAAGATGGGGTATTAGTTGTGTCTGCTACAGATGATAAAGTGGCATTAGGGAACTGGATGACCAGCTCCTTACACACCTGTCTATAAAGTGTTGGGGGGGGGGAAGTTGTGTGATCATGAGGGGGGCTTCAATTTGCGTGACATATGCTGGAGGGCTCATTTTGCCAGTACTAAAACATCCTTGAAATCCTTGAAATATCATAGATGACAATTCAAAGTGTTGAAGTCAACAAGAGGGAATTCTGTATTAGGCCATGTCTTGACAGATAAAAAGAAATTGATCACAGAACTAAAAATTAATGGTCGCTTGGGTACAAATGTGCAAATAGAATAAAGCCAGAACCAATAATACATATTACTTGGTGCTTTAGAAGGACCAATTTCACAAATCTGAAAACAATCAACAAAAATCAACCAGGAGGAAGAATTTAATCAGAAAAATGTAAATGATAATTGGGAATTGGGATAATTGGGAACTCTATTAGATGCCCAAAAAGCTACAATCAAGAAAGAAGGAAGGCCATATTGGTTAAAAAACTGACTTGGGGAAGTAAAGGCAGCTATAAAAAATTTAAAAATGGAAAGATAATAGAAATGTAAATAAATCAGAAGCTAGGAATTGTAGAAAATTGATAAGGAAAGCAAAGGGACACAAGGAAAAATCTATGGCCAGCAGAATTAAGGACAATAAGAAGGAGTTTAAGTATTAGGAACAAAAAGAATCCTAACAATGGTATTGGTCCATCACTAGATGAAAATGGTAGAATTATCAATAAAGATGCAGAAAAGGCAGAAGTGTTCAATAAATATTTCTGTTCTGTATTTGGAGAAGAAACAGGTGATGCAGTCATAGCATATGGTAACACTTTTTCCAGCTTATTAGTATTTCAGGAGGATGTTAAACAGCAGTTACTAAAGTTAGACACTTTTAAATCAGGATAACTTGCATCCAAGAGTTTTAAAAGAGCTGGCTGAGGAGCTTGCTGAACAGCTAATTCTGATTTTCAGTAGGTCTTGGAACACCAGGAAAGTTCAAGAAGACTGGAAAAAAGCTAATGTGTGCCAATATTTTTAAAAGGTTAATGTGGTACCTTGGATAATTATATGCCTCTCAGTCTGACACAAATCCTGGTGAAGACAATGGAGCAGTTTATCAGGGATTCAATTAATAGAGAATTAAAGAACGACAATATAATTAATGCCAATCAAAATGGGTTCATGGAAAATAAATCCTATCAAACTAACTTGATATCTTTTTTTTTATGAGATTAAAAGTTTGGTTAATAAAGGCAGTAGTGTTGTCATAATATACTTAGACTTCTGTAAGGCATTTGAGTTGGTGCCATACAACATTTGATGAAAAAAACTAAAATGATATAAAATGAACATGGCACATATTAAATGGATTAAAAGTTGACTAACAGATAAGTTTCAGGTGTAATTGTAAATGGGGAATCATCAATTAACAGGTATGTTTCTTCTGGCGACCCTCATGGAAAGTTCTTGGCCCTACACTATTTGATGTTTTTATTAATGACTAGGAGAAAAACATAAAATCATGACTGATGGAATTTACAGATGACACACAAATTGGGGAATGGTAAATAATGAAGAGGACAGGTCACTGATTCAGAGCGATTGTTTGACAAGCTGGGCACGAGCAAACAATATGTGTTTTAATATGGTTAAATGTAAATACATACATCTAGGAACATGTAGGTCATATTTACATGTTGGGGGATTCTATTCTGGGAAGTAGTGACTCTGAAAAAGCTTTGGGGGTCATGATGGATAATCCACTGAACATGAACGCCCATGCGATGCTGTGGCCAAAAGTGCTAATGTGATCCTTGGATGCATAAAGAGGGGATTTCTAAGTAGGAATAGAGGGGTTATATTACCTCTGTATTTAGCACTGGTTCGACTACATTGCTAGAATACTAGTCCAGTTGTGATGTCCACTATTCAAGAAGGACTCAGAGAAGAGCAATGAGAATAAGGATTAGAAAATCTGCCTTATAATGATAGACACGGGCTCAATGTATTTCTCTTAACAAAGAGAAGTTCAAGGGAACAATTACCTACATGGAGTCTGTAAGTACCTACATGGAGAACAAATATTTAATAATGGCTCTTCAACCTAGAAGAGAAGATTATAACATGATCCAATGGCTGGAAATTGAAGCTAGACATATTAGGACTGGAAATGAGGCACACATTTTTAACAGTGAGAGTAATTAAGAATTCAAACAACTTCCCGGGTGTCTTGTTGGGTTCTCCATCACTGACAATTTTTTAAATGAAGATTGGATGTTTTTCTAAATGATCTGCTCTAGGAATTATTTTGGGGAAGTTCTATGGCCTGTATTATACAGGAGGCCAGACTAGATGATCACAATGGTTCCTTATGGCCTTGGACGCTAAGAATCTATGATCGGGGGTAGCCGTATTAGTCTGTATCCACAAAAACAACAAGGAGTCCGGTGGCACCTTAAAGACTAACAGATTTATTTGGACATAAGCTTTCGTGGGTTAAAAAACCCACTTCTTCAAATGCATGGAGTGAAAATTACAAATGCAGGCAAATTTGTTAGTCTTTAAGGTGCCACCTGACTCCTTGTTGTTTTTATGAATCTATGAGTTTGTGAAATGGTAAATATAGAACAAATGAGCTTCATGGTAAGAGAGAAGTGTTAGTACCATTATGCAAAGCACTGGTGAGATCTCTTCTGGAATACAGCGTGCAATTCAGGTATCCCATGTTTAAGAAGGATGAATTCAAACTGGAACAGCTGCAGAGAAAGGCTACTAGGATGATCAGAGGAATGGAAAACCTACCTTATGAAAGGAGACTTAAGGAGCTTGCCTTGTAACCAAATGAAGGCTGAGGGGAGATATAACTGCTCTCTATAAATACGTCAGAGGAATAAATACCAGGGAGGGAGAGGCATTATTTAAGTTAAGTGCCAATGTGGACACAAGAACAAATGGATATAAACTGGCCCTCAACAAGTTTAGGCTTGAAATTAGCTGAAGGTTTCTAACCATCAGAGGAGTGAAGTTCTGGAACAGCTTTCCAAGGGGAGCAATGAGGGCAAAAAACCTAATTTGGGCTTGAATAGTGACTGGGAGTGGTTGGCTCATTACAAAAACAACTTTCCCTCTCCTGGTATTGACACCTCCTCATCAATTTTTGGGAGTGAACCACATTCACCCTGACTGAATTGGCCCTGTCAACACTGGTTCTCCATTTGTAAGGTAAGTCCCTTCTCTTCATGTGTCAGTACAATAATGCCTGCATCTGTAATTTTCACTCCATGCATCTGAAGAAGTGGGTTTTTTGCCCACAAAAACTTATGCCCAAATAAATCTGTTAGTTTTAGAGGTAGATTTACTGACTCCATTCACTGCAGAGAAATACAAAGTTGGTGGAGCTCAGGGTTCCTGTTGCAAGTAACTGATTTTACAGTAGTTTTGTTTTGAAAACATTTTTGAAAGCCTTAGAAAAGAGTATCCATCTTGATAACAAACCTCAGCTGCAATGGAAATCCAGACATGACAGTAAGGCAGGGTTGAGACTTTCACAAATCTGACCAAAAAAGGCAGAGGAAGTAAGTAAAATAGCAATTGTTTTAGTCAGGTAAACTTGCTGAAACTAGAGTTCTGTTTCTATACAGCAAGGCCCTTGAGTCATGTGTGGTAATATTAAACATTTCCCCCTATTTAATGTACTCTGTGTGGAAAAGGAGAGAAATCCAAATAAGAGATGCCTTGTGTTATTATAAGCTAATTACAGTAAGTAACTTTAGATGCAAGAAACAGAGTAAAGAGAATTTAAGCCTGCTATGGAATATCGAATGTATAAAATAGATAGGCAAGAAGCTATTTAGTTGTATTAAAAAGCAGGTGTTTCCAAATGAGCAGGTGAAGAAATGTATAATTTACTAGCCTGATACTTTCTTCAAAAACCCACCCGACTTTTATCTGAGATAATGGGTCTCACAGGTGGAGAGAATCTCACACATGCTGAAAGGTCTTGAAAAAGCACACACACAAATATGCCTCTCCACTGAGGACAAGGACAAATGTAAGCAAATAAGAACAATTTTTGGCTCAGACTGAAGTAAAACAGTCTTTTTTGAGCCAATAAGCAGATGGAAGCAAATACTGTAGTTCTTCATTTTCTTTTCTGTGGTGAGAGATGAGACAAAATTGTTCAAGGATAATTCAGAGTAATTGCAGGTATATTACATAGTCACTCAGTGACTATGTGTAGTCACATAGTGTAGTTAAAGGCAGAGGCTGCAACTTTATTAAAACCTTTAACCAACTGGGACTGTTCCTCCATAAAGTACCCAGCGGGGCTGTTCCTGTGTGGATTTCAACTGGGCATCAATGGCCTCAGGTTGTACAATGTCCACTCTACACTCTCAGACCTGCCCAGAGACCCAGCCTGCTCCCCTCCTCGATGCAGGAGGTAGGAGAGATGAAGGGAGTTCCATGCTTTGCGAGACATGAAGACATACCCACTCACCAGGCAATGTGGTGCTCAGAAAGTAGCCCACTGGGTTACAAAGACCTCGCCTCAGACCCCTTTTAACCCACAAATTGTACTGGAACCTGTCAAGGTTGCAAGAGTGTAATTTAAGTGCCCCAAACCAGACCTCAGAGATGCTGGAAGGAAGGTGAAAAAACCCTCTCAGCCTTCCAGACTCCAAATAAAGTTTGGCTTCAGACCAGCATGGCAAAAGATCTGGCTCCCTAGATAAGGGTGGGTGGGGCAAGGGGGAACAGAGCCAATCTGGGAACTCACTAATAGAAACAAAAGTGCTCAAAATGGCTACTTCCAGCCATAAAACCAAGTAGAAGCCACACACACCCTTCCACCTGCCACAGCAGGTGAGAGCCAGTCAGCCAGCCCCTCATGGCTCCACTATGCAATAGCAGTGGGGGTAGGTCAGGCTCCCTTATCTGGCAGCCATGTGGGATAGTCCCCATTGCCAGGGGAGAGAGAAAGGGAAGGAAGAACAACATCCTCCCCATACATTCATGCTGCAGGGATGGAGAACCAGGAAGAACATAGGCAAACCTGCCCCAGCACTCCTGCTTGGATCTTCACCTTCCTCCCAAAACAAGGGTATGTGTGTAAGGGGGTGTTCCCATTGCCTCCCAACCTATCAAAGTTGCACCCCTGCAAGCTAAGTGAATACTGTCTCCAGAGGCAACTCTCAGCAGGTGAGCATCTGTTGAGACAGAAAGAGAAACTGCTCTGTTTGACTAGGAGCTTAGGCCTTGTCTACACTATCCCATATAGCTATACCAGCAAACCCTAATTCGTTCAGGGAGCTGGTGTAAATTATATTGGCAGCATAACTCTTTTGCCAGATTAAGCTGAGTCTACCTTCTGAATGCATCCACATAGCTCTGTGCTTTTTCAAAATAACTGCACAGCATCCTGAGCAGACATCCCAGGATGCAATGTTCTGCCACTAGGCTCTATGCACTGTAGGTGTTTTCTCATGGCACATGGTGGGTTGCCTACCTGAACCTGCTAGAATTCTGGTATTTAAGGTAAAACTAAACTCCTCCCATAATCCCTCTCCGGGCATCCCATAATTCATCTGTGTTTTGCAAGTCAGTGCCATTTTCTAACTGCTGTTAAGTGCTGAGAAAACACTGCTGAGTGCTGCAATCCAGACCATCATTAATATGGACAGGCTGCACCATATGCCTGGGCTGTCACTGAGCCAGATGATTTTGGAAGGGTTGTGAGACAGCCCTGGGAATGCCACAGCAATGCCAAGATGAGTAGAGGAGAAGGGTGAAACCAAGTAGTTATTTCTCCAGGGTGCGTTCCTAGACTAGCTTCACTCGGTGGAGTGCCACTGCTGGAAACACACACTAGAAATGACTGGTAGGACAGGCTAATGCTGCAGCCATGGGATGATCAGCAGTGACAGCAGAAGTTCAGGCTGACACAGACCACTTTCCTAGTGATCTGTACAGAGCTCACCTCACAGCTGCAGCAGCGGAATACCGACATGAGAGTTCCCTTAAGTAGGAAGAAATCATGTGGCCACTGCTATCTGGAATCTCCCCATTCCTGATTGCTACCAGTCAGTAGCTAACCCGTATGGTGTGGGTAGGGGTAGATCAGCTGTTGGGGCTGTTCTCATGGAGATGTGCACTACTACTGACAGCATGCTACTGGGCCAGGTCATAAAGCCAGGCAATGCACAGGTGGGTATTGATGGGCTTGCATGGTTGGGTTTTGCTAATTGTACTGAGGCTATTGATGGGACCAGTGTGCCTATTCTTTGCTCTTCATCCCAGGCCTCAGAGTACATTAACAGAAAGGGGTATTTCTCCATGGTGCTGCAAGGGCTGGTTGATCACCACGCAAGGTTCATCAGCATGAATGTGGGGTGGTCTGGAAAGGTCCGTGATGTCAGGATCTTTAAAAACCCTGATCTCTTAACTGCAATGAGAAAGGGAACTTCTGCTCCCAAGACTGCTACACATGTTAATGGTGTTGCAACTCTTCCTGCCATACTGGGAGACACAATTCATCCTCTCCTTTCCTGGCTTATGAAGCCTTTTACTGCATACTTGGACAGGAGAAAGGAACTCTTTATGCCCTGGGCAGCTGCGGAATGTCAGTGGAATGTGTGTTAGCAATGTCTGCCTTGCGTGATAGGTGCTGTGAGAACAAGGGGGAGTTAGAGGCGGAGAGACTTTGTGGGTGTTACAACCAGCAAAAGAGGGTGCCTCTACGAAGTGCCCCAAGCGGTTAGGGAAGCAGGGTCAGGGATGTGTTGTGCTGCTACTTTGAGGCCAGAGTGTAGAGGATAGAAAATGAATATGCTGTAACCAAGGAAATGTCCTTGTGTAAACACTGTATGATTTATTGGTGTTCCTGGGGGCAGGGAGCTGAACCTCAACGAAATTTCTCAGCCAAGTTTTTCGTGATAAAAACATCTCTGCTGAAATGCAGTGAAGAGATCAGCAAGCAGCTCCTCCCATGTCCTCTTTTGCTTCACTTGGAGATTTTTCAGATGCTCAGCAACTGATAAGGCCCCTGTCCATCAGGGTCATGGCATTTCAGATGCTAGGGGAAGAAAAAAAACAGCACAAGTAGCTATTTTCCCAAGAGTGTTCTCCATGCCAACAATGATGAAAAGATGCTTTCTTTTTCTCAATTTTGGAATGCCATTGCCATCAGCTCTTCCCAGAGTTCAGTGTGCTCAGAGATAGTAAGGTTTTTCCCCACCTTACTTTCCCTTTCTATAGGCCGCTTGTACCAATGTTGGCTGGAGGTGGGAGACGTAACATGGGCAGGGTAGTGGCTGCATGTGCACCTCTGTCCTATATTGGAGGATGTTACCCTCGGGTGTGTCCCCATGCATCAGAGAAGGGCCTTGGTCAAAAAGGCAAGGGGCAAATTAGGGAGATATGCAGCACTGCTGTTTACCCGGGTGGTGTCCCCTACAGCTGGTGCAGGTGTGGAAGGGAAAACACTACCTATCTTGGCAGCCTAGCAATGTGCATACTAAAATAGAGCACTATTTTTTTGCCTTAAATTATTTCATAATTCCTGTAGATCAGCACAAAGTGCATTACAAAATATAGACTTTTGCAATAATTGGTTTGAACCCAAGAAGGTCTGATTAAACGTAGCCACTAATGCTGTATCATCGCTGTAGACAGCACTGTCATCAGTCAGGCTCTCAATGTGGAGCCTTGTCTTTCTCAATCTTCCAGTGTATCCAGGCTGGGATCAATTCTTCCTCAACACTGTATTAAATACCCGAACTTCATTTCTTCCTGCTAGTTAATAAAATGCTTGTCTGCCCCTGCTCATCTCCTGCCATTATTAGTGTGACCATCTCTCCTCTCTGGCCTCCCTGATTCCTACATTGATCCCAGCCAGGCTACCCACAACGCAGCTGAAAGGATCTTCTCTAGCCAAAGATCAGACCATGTTGTAGTTTTCCTCTTTCTGTCAGTCTCCTGATTCTTTCTTGTTTGCTATAGAAAGTTTAAACTTCTCATGCTCACCTTCAAGGCCCTGCACAATTGTACCCTCATCTATATCTCACTGCTTTCCATGCTGCCCCTAAGGAACTGCCTTTAATCCCAGTGCACCATGCCCCATGCTTTCCTCCTTCATAGCCCTCCTAAAGACTCACAATATCCACCAGGCTCACAAATGGTAATCCCTCTGCCATCCCCTTTCCAACTTCTCATAATAAGGAAGGGAGAAAAACCCAAAGTCAATATTTTCCTCTGGGTTTCCCAGTGCATCTCGTCTTATCTGTGTCCATTTTTCTCTTGCTCCTTGTCTTTATTGGTGACTCGTACAGCATTGAGGGCACTGTCAATCCTTACAAAATAATAATGCATTAGTGGACCAGAGGAATCAAAATGTGTTTGGCTGCTAGTGAAGCAGATGACAGCATCTTAACCAAGTCTCTGAATCTTTTGAGTGTCGTTTTTTTTTTAATCACACTGAAGGAAGGAAGGCGAATAATGCCAGGCAATTCATAGTTAAGGTTGACATTCTCTCCTGGATTGAGTTGTTTTGTTTCAAGCCCCTTGACACTATTTAAACAGTTTTATGTATTCAATAAACACCAGGGCACTGAGAAATGTTCCCTGGAGCCCATCTCTCACTTGTATCAGCTCAATAAAACCATAACTAGAAAATTGGCCTGAACTTTCTTTCTGCAAAAGGAAAAGCTGTCTCATGGTTGAAAATATTCCCCCTACTTGCAACTCTGCTTATGAAGGGCTTATTTTTGTGAATTTCAGCAGTTTGATCGCATCTTGATCTTGAAATAAAGTGTGCTTTTTCTGCAAGAGGCAGCACAGCTTCAGAAAGGAGCCTTGTACTGTGATTTTGTCTGATCTCATTAGATAAACAAGGTTGGGCTGGGTTAGTCCTTTGAAGGGAAACTTTCAAAAACTGTAGGTGATGCCAGACGTAGCACTGGTTATCCAGTGTGTTGGCTCTGAGCCTGTTCTGATCTAATCCCCCAATATAATACCAGAGGGCACCGTGCTGCCAAAGCGACCCTCTTCCGGTGAGATATGAACCTGAGCACTTGGGATCATTAAAGATCCAATTGCAGTTACAAAAATGTAATATGCCTGGTCTGGTGACCAAAATCCACCCCGGGTATTGCCTTCTGCTTACCCTAATTACCCTGCAGTGCCAAATACATAAAATATCCTTCTCTTCCTGTCACTGACTAGGCCTCTTATCAATTGTAAAACATGTCTTACACTAAGGACCTCCGGGCTGTCATCTTTGGGGTGTTTTGCTATGAGAGAAAGCTAAGCAGCATGAACAGCACCCCATCCTCTCCTGTGGTTTTAAATACTGCTCATTTATTGATTTGCATGCTTGTATTTGAATACCAATGTGACTACCATGTTTGCAGGAGCCAGACTGGAACTTCTGCATTGTTTTAAATCAAACCCCACATAAATAACATTTCTCCATTTCTGTTCAGGGTTTGTTTTTTATTTTAAAAACTGCTGAACGAGCAGGAAATCAATTAAAGTCAGTATTTACCCAGCAGGAGATGATTTCCCCCCTGATGTTTGCTACCTGCTGGCTATAATGAGTATATCTTGCTGTTGTCTCACAGTGCAGAATGGACAGCTGATACCTCACTAGATCAAAATTAGAGCTTTTGGGCACGGCCGGAAGTTGAAACCAAAGGAAATTGTTCAGGCAATAATTGATCTCCAGAGACCACAATAAGTCGTCCTAGCAGGGATCCTTTGCCATTAGCCAGACAAGGTAGCAGCTTTACAACTCAGGAATATTTCCCTTAAACTGTTTTCTTCCAGTTGGAGCCCTGCGCACCCTAACAACATGGAACAAAACAAGCATCATTTTAGTGATGCATCCTGTTTACTAACAATTTACACAGCGAAATTCTAACACATTCAAAACACACAGCAACTTGCAGGGACTGTTAAGAGAAAAGGCACACAGGGATTGTGCAGACAATATAAAGAACCAAGTCTGTCCAACCAATGTAAATATTGCATGGAGGGAAGTGAGTGGGAAGGGTATGTAAGGCTGCTGAACTTAGATGCATGTTTGCAGTAAAGTGAAGTGTGAGTGGGGTGGCTAGAGTCATGTTGTAAATGGTATCCCAAGATGCATTGCACAGTTAATGTATTCCAGTGCTTTCCATGGTGTCTATCATACTATACCATACTGTATTCAAGAGTAGAGTGCAGCCTTTGCTTTGTATGTAATCCTGCACACAGGCAATCGCCTTCACCTTTCTCCGCCTCCCTCAAGGACAGAGTTCTGTTTTCTTCAAGAGCATCAGAAATTTATATCTCCAGGATTAGTCAAAACCCAGTTGGGTTGAGATTAAATCAAAGTAAATATTTATTGAAATTCTACGGAATAGAGAGAAAATAAATAGAGCTCTTAAATATTAAACAGATGATGAACTCTGGTAAATCTTAGTTTGGATGGGAAAGACTGACTTATGGGAAATGGATACCTCATGAAACAGTTGGCATAGAATCATCTTTTTATCTCTCTCAGCCCTTTTGAAAACAGTATGTCTCCACCCTGGCAATGGAAACAGACTGGGCCACCCAACTTCATTGTGTGGGAGAACTTCTGGTGTCCACCCTTTAAAATATGAAACAAATTGGGGAGGATTCAGAGAAGAGCTACAAGACTGTTTAATTGTCTGGAAAATACACCTTACAAGGAGAGATCTAAAAGATAGTTATTCTCTAGTTCAAATGCAAGTTATTAGCCTCGATGCAAAAAATCACTGAGTAAAATGCTGTGTGCTGCATTATGCAGGAGGTCATGCATGAGTTTTTCTTGTCCCTTTAAAAACTATGAATGAGGCTTTCAGTTTTCTCCCTAATCCCAAAAATTCTAGCAAAAAATGAAGAGCAAAGACTCTCTCTCTCTTGTTTGTAGCAAACATTATGAGAGGTGTGTGTATGTAAGGGGGAAGAGTGGGAGGTTAGACTGTGTTTGTAAATGTTTGTTATATTTATTTACTTTTCTGCAGTGCCCATTGCTGCAGGATCTTGGCATTGTAACAGTGTGAACCACCACAACATAGTCTCATTGAAGTAATCATCTGTCATATGATGGCACTGTGTGCTAACCACCAAACCTGGCTTTGAGAAGCTATTGGAGGTATTAAGTTCAACCTTGTGAGGGCTGTTGGCTGAAAATATCCTGCTGGCTTTCTTGGACAACAATGTTACAGGCACCAGCAGTGAGTGCAGTCCAGCAGCTCTTGACCCCTGTGACAGGATCACGCACATAACAGGGGGCTAAACCATTCAGGTCTTTACAGATTTTAGGATAGTCAACACATTGAACTGCACTCAAAAATATATGCTATTGTTTGCTCTGCCCTGGCTAAATGGTGAAATAAACTTAGCAACCTACCCCACTTAGGAAGAGATTCTGCATTAGCTAAAGCTTAGGAATCTCTTTAAAGGTAGCTCCAAATAAAGCCCATTGTAATAGTCTAGACATAAAGCTGTGGGGCATGTGTGTGAAGGGGGATTATGAGAAGATTTTGTGCGGGGTTTTGTGTATATGGGGGAATTATTATGAGAGAGGATTTGGGGGTGTGCGCTCAGGGAATTGATTATAAGAGGAAATAATGTGAGAGCTCATGCATGTGGGATTATGAGAAGTGATTGTGGAAGGTGCAATTATAAGAAGGTTCTGCATAGGTAGTGGGATTAGGCGAGGATAATGTAGATCAGGGTAGTGTTGGAGCAGGAGAGAAGACAGACTTAAGAGGGGGAGAGGAAGGACAAGAGAGCGATAGGTGAAGGGAAAACAGAGCTGGCAGACGGGAGGGAGGGAAAGGAGGGCAGTGAGAGTGGAAGGGAGATGATAGACCCTGGCAGTCAGTGGGAAAGAGGAATAGGAGCCCTCTCAAATCCAGGGAAGGGGAATATTGGGGTCTAGAGCAGTGATACTCAGATCTCAGTGGTTCAGGAGCCAAATTAGTGATCAACATTACCCAAAAGAGCCACAATAGTGTGAATTCATTGTTTCATTTACTATAGTACTATAGTACATATTCATATTTAAACAGTATGATGGGAAATATTTAGTGTGTGTGTGTATATATATATTATTCTAACAGCAAAACGATGGACCAAGTATTATTTTATCAACTACAATTGGTTAATAACATAGTAAAAGCCTCCTGATTGGTTACTAACATAGATGGGTTAATAATTAAATCCCACAGTTTAATCCCAAAGAGCCGCAGGAGACACATTAAAGACTCACTTGTGGATCTCAAGCCTCTGTCTGAGTATCACTGGTCTAGAGAAAAAAATGAGGTTCCTCAGATGAGAAGAAGTTATGAGAGGTGTGGGAAAGGGACAGAAAGTAACAGGGAATAAGAAAAATAAATAAGAGAGAAAACACAAGGAAGCAAGTGGGAGACAGAGGAGAGAAACAAAGGGAAAAAGAAAAATTAAAAGAGAGTGCAAGGAAACTTACACTAAATCTAAAATGTAAAGTTTATGTCTTCATTATTCTGTACATTTTTGGCTGCATCTGGAAAGAGCTTTATCTACAGGTGTCTTTGCTACTAACTGTAGGAGTAGATTTTTAGGAGGTGGTTCCCCTGCAACTAGCCAAAAAGATGTCAAAATAATAAGACTCAATTTGTTCCTTTTTTAAAATATCATTTTATTCAGCCCATATTTACTCTCTAACAAATCACATTTCCACTGATATCAACAGCGACTGAATGGAAGGTGTTGGAGAAGGATTTCATTGGCTGTGGTGAGGGATCCTGCTGTATCATGATGCCAGGGATATCTTTTATCCTTTAGTGATTTTTGGTTTACCTTTGGGACACACAAGATCATGCCAGATGGCATGTGTGGTGTAATAGCAAAAAATTCCAAGGAGTGGGGGAAATCCCTGAGGCTTTATCATCCAGGAGATTGGGAAGGAGAGGGCAACACAATGGGCAGGTGATAGATATATAGGTGTATCCCTAGATATAGCTTGATTTAAGGCTTGTCAGATTCAGGCACAGGCACTCATGTAACTGTGTCACTTCATGGAAAGATAAGCTCCTCTTTTTAAAAAGCAAATACATGCACATACTAGTGCTGAGAGAATATATGATTTTTTTTTTATTCCATGGCAGAACCACAAAAATCAGAAAAAAAAATTGGTTAGGGTTGATCTGAAAGTGAAATTTTTCACTTTTTCTCTCTGAAACAAAAAATTGTTTTGGCTTGAAAAAAACATTTCAACCCAATATGATTTTTCCTTCATTTTTTCCCCTTTTGTTATGTTTGTCATGTGTGTTTACCCTTTTTAAATATTTTGCAATAAATCTATCTAAATTTTCAAACAGAATGTCACAAAAACAAAAAGTCAAAACTCTTTGTTTCAAAAATGTTGAAATGATTTTTTTAAAACTGTTGTCATTTTTTTATTCAGCCTAAATTATTTGCTGAATTCAGCCTGAGTTTGTGAATAGTTTTGTGACCAAAAATACATTTTTCAGTGAATAAACAGTTTGCTGAAAATTTTTCCCCTAGCTCTAGCATTTACCCTCCCGATGGAAATAGGTAAATTTCACTCCCATTCCCTGATTCTCCTTATTCCTCGACTGCAGCCACCCCACCACTGCTATGCCTTATGCCTTGGTATATTTCCCCTGATTCTTTCTTTTTGTCCCCTCCTCCCACTACCTCTTTCCTACCTCATCTCCTCCCTCAACTGATGTGCAATCACAACAATCAGAGGCTCCCTATGTTCATGTTCTGGCCACTAGTACTGCAAGCCACATGGGCCCAATGATCAAAATATGCCTTTGTTACATCACACTTTTCATCTGTAGACCTAAAACTAGCACACACCCCTGCAAAAAAACAAGCATTATGCCAAGTAAATCAATGTGGTGGGATGGTGTGCATGCAAGTCAACATATTCTGATTGTACCAGAAAATTTACATTATAATAGGAATATTTTCCTACATTGGACATAGAATTCCAAACTACATCTTGTCTCTAAACTGAATATAGTCAGCAATATTCACATCTATTATAAAAATGTGATTTCTTTACATAAATAACCATCTATAAACTACACTTTATAATGGATTTAAACATCTGAAAGGTACAGAATTATATTTACTTTATGAGATGCTAAAAAGACACTGTCAAGTATATTTTTAAATAGAAAATGATTTGATTTTTTGCTATGTCTATGGAATGAAATATATTTCCAACTTGAAATTATTAATTTTTTCCCTACTCACTGTGCTTTTCAATTAAAAAAAAAATTGTTTCTCTACCCAGTGGATTCTGGACTGAAGCTAAAATTAACATAGCTGGTTTTGTTTAACAATTTCAACTTGCTGTATAGCTATAAATTATACAGTGCCCTGCACACCAGGCTTACTTAGATAAAACTTTCATAATTAATTCAATAGGAGTTATGCCTGATAAGGACAGAGGGTCAGATCAATGTCAAGAATGTTAGCACAAGTGCGGGAAGAGTGCTACTTCAATTTAAAATCTATCTGGAAGAGGTCAAATTTTAAGATTAAAAACCTTGACAGTGCTTGCCTTTAACATCCACATCTACTTTCCATTTACTACCAAAGTCTAATTTCTATCTAATACCAATTTTTAAAAATTACATTTTCTAAACTAGAAGATAGAAGAATCTTCAACAAGAAGCATTCACAAAACAAAATAAAATGCAGTATAAATTATGTAAGATTGACTGTCCTGTTCTGGAGAACTATGTGTATTGTCTGAACACCCAAACTCACCCAAACACTGAACAATTAAGAGGAGATTGGATTCCTTACATAACAAAACACAGATGAAGTACACAATTCGTGACTCTTTCTAGTCTATGCCGTATGTATACACATATATGTATATCAGGAGAGAGAAATCCTTCCATAGTCTCCACATAAATCCATAGACATTTCTGACATCATGCCCAATCCTTCAGTCCTTGCTTTTTATTGTTGTTTACTTCTTTTCTCCATTTAACCATTTCTACTTTCATGTGTGGGCAATACCACAGTGTGATTGTGGATACGCTGTAAAAGTTGTTATTGCAATAATTTACGTTTAATATCTCAGGCCTGATTTTTCAAAAGGACTTCACCCCAGTATCCTTTTCATATATGCAAAGTTGTGTGTGCTAACACCTCTGTGTGCACTTTTCCATCACTAGCACCTGTGTGTGCTGGTAATAGCATTTCTACACACTCAACTGGGTTGGTGTTAGACTCTGTCACTTGCATGCATGGGTGCTGAAAAGTGTGCGCGCCAGTATATGCATGTGCACAGAAGAAAGTCACTTTAGAAAGTCATGCCTTTAGACATTCCGCTTGCTGTTTAAAGCTAAAATATGTTAAATTGTCAGAATACTTATAACACTTCAAAAGCTGTCACAGGCTGCTGTCTGGAAGAAGTGTATTTCATCTGCCTGTAAAATTACTAGTTTTTATTTCTCTTGTTAACTTTCACAAAAAAAATTGAAATAAATCTACTTTAAAAGTGTCCTGGACCCATTGCTTTGGATCAATAGTCCTTTCTTTTCTCCAGCAATATCCTTTTTTAATTGACCATTAAACCAAGAATTTCAAAGGGTGGTAGCTCAGCTAAAATAAGGACGACAAAGAGTTCTATGAAAATAGCCAATATATTTTGATTTCATGGAATTGGTATTTAACCATAAAATATAAAAATAGAAATTTGTAATCAGGACTGATAAGGAACCCCAATCTATTAGTGTCTTGGAATTGTCAAGAGATACTCTGAGCTATCTCTAAAAGCTGCAATTTTGCATGAAAAGGGTGAGCCAAATTGCCGGTGGAAAGGACACCCTCAAGTTATAGAATATGTTTACAGGAGGCTTTAGTACAAATGCACCAGGCTGGAGGGCTGGTTTCAAAGTCCCTCATCTCCACAGAGCCTAATAACTCCAGTCTCTTTTTAGAAATGGAGGTGACACAAAGCACAGACCCTAGCAGTGTCCATGGCCCATACAATTCCCTTGGCATTTCCTACCAGCTAATTGCTTAACTGTGGTGTTTTCATCTCTTCAGAACTAAGTCATGTTACAAATCAAACCTTAGTCGCCTTTCCAAGACCAGACAAGAAGATAAGGGTTTGAATTTATCTTGGCCATGTGTAGCCTCTCCTTTTCTGTAGCAGTTCATGGGGGAGCAGACGCATTCATGTGCGTGTAAGAGTACCTGGAGAGAGATGCCCCTGTGGTCTTCCCCTCCTCCTCATCTCCAATCTCTCCTCTTATTACTGGAGGCTTTTGTTTGGGACAGCAGGTGAAAGTGGCCAGAAAGCCCATCCGGAAGCGCTTGTTCATGAAGCAGTAGATGATGGGGTTCACACAGGCAGAAGTGTAGGAGAGCAAATGAATAAAGGAGATAGGAGCTCCTGAGAGAAGTTGGTCTGCTGATGTGGTGTCAAATGCACGCCAGGCATTTACACTGAAGATGGGAGTCCAGCAAAGGAAAAACAAAATCACAATCACCATCAGCATGCGGATGACAAGCTTCTTGGCCATCAAGTTGGCAGTTGAGCTGTTGCTTCTGACCCTGTCTATTTTGGTGCTGCTGGTGGCAGAAAGCTGTTGCAGTGGCATTTTTCTCTTCTTTTTGGTTTTCTGCAGGTAGCACCCATCTCCATTCTCATATTTGTTGCTACTGGTGCTGGCTTTCCTTTCTGTATGTACAAATCAGCAGCACTCACATAAATATGTAACACAAAACATTTCTGAATAGTGATTCAAAATATAAACAGATTAGTGGAGTCTAAATTTTGAAGTAAACAAAATCCTTCATGGATGATGAGCAACTAGTGGTAAAAACTGTCATTCCAATTCTAAAGTGAATTTTGATTCAGTCATTTTTGTGACCATCTGCTGTTCCCTTTCTATGAACATCTAAATGTCTGTACTACTGTGAAAATTGGCAAAAAAGGAACATTAAGATTGAATGCTCAAATTTCTGCTTGAAGTAATTTTTGAATTGTATTTTTAGGTTAAATTTACAATTCTTGTCATATTGCTTAATAGCAAAAATAATCTAATCTGTGACAAGAAACAATATCCATTTGGTTTATTTAACTAAAACATTGGGAATTACAAATATCCTGTCTGAACTCTTTGCAAATAATCTGCAGATGATGGATTATTCACTTAAGAAATTTTCTAATAATTTTGATTAACAAATACATGCAGTAGTTTTGCAATCTGTTCATAGATGTTTTGTAAACAAAAAAGAGGTGGCATTTATAGAATAAATTATTGACTCCGCTCTACTATTCACATCTTCAAAGATGAACTTAAAACAAAACAAAAACAAATACAAACATGCTGTTACCTCGTGAAGATTTTCTCTGGCTGACATCAAACTTTATTCCTCTGTATAGTTCCAAAGAGATTAAGCCATATGCAATCATCATTACAATACCAGGTATAAGAAAGAGTATAAGCAACAGGAAAATGTACCTGAGGAAGCCACAAAAGAGACTGAGATTAGGGAACAGCAGAAATACAGAGAAGCAGCTGTATATTTTTGTTTGTTTTCTAAAGATCTGGGTGAAATGTTTTTAGGGATGAGAGGTACTCTATTGACAGTCCTGGAAGCTAGAATCCCTTTTTTTCCTCCACAGAAATAGTACAGTGCGAACAACAGCAGAGCTGGCTTCTCCATGCTGTCCATCCAATGTGTCTCACCCCCAGAGGCACTTAGGGCTAAAAAGATGCTTCAGTCTCTGTGCCCATTCAATACCTGTCCTCTACCGAGACCAGAATCATGTCTATGGTGGTGGTGGTGGTTTTTATGATATAAAAGCTTGTCCAGTGGGAATTCAAATGAGCAGCTACCTGTGCTTAAGTGAGATGCTGATATTAGCCATTAACTTTCAAGAGAAATTTTGGGTCCCGGTTCATCATGTTTGCTGGGTCCCCAGCCTTTCCCATTTCACTTCATTACAGATGTTACAGACTTGGGGGAGGAGGGAGTGCTGATCTTGGGATCCTGGTACAACTGTTTCCCCTTTCCTCTCCCTCATCAACCTGGATTATTACATCCATGGAGTGGGACTGTGCTCCTTCCCCTTCTCCTCCCCCCCCCAGGAGTGTGCCCCCCCAGTGGCACGCACTGGGAGGGAGATGCATTTCATTCCCCTCTAGCCCCATACAGATTCTGAAGGAAAGATGGTTCAGTTTGGTCTCTTATTTTTCTGCTGAATCCCTTCCATAGGAGAGATTCCACTTTAAAGCAAATCCTTTAGTATTTGATTACACATTGCATATGGGTAAATATACTACATAACAAAACATAAGCAGTTTCTCTAATGGTACCCACACCCAGGGAAATTATTTTGCTTTAAGGTATTTTATTAACAAATCAATCATATATTTTGAGCCTAACCATTTGCTCCTTGCAGGAACATTGCTGCAAATTCACTGGCATTGCTCTGGATTTACATTGGTATAACCGAGAGCAGAATTTGGCCTTTTAACTTTTCTCTTCATACATCCTCATTATGGCATTATACCTTAAACTACTGAAAATGTTAATATCAAATAGATATTTATATGCATGAACCATATTTAGGTGGTGCAAACTATAGACCTGTTCTGCCTCCCATTAAAGACAGTAGGAAAAATCCTGTATCTTCCCTGCACCAACTAAAGTGCTTGATTACAGGAAAAATAAATATTGGGAAAGTATTAAAGAGTAAAAATGAGCTTGTTTAATGCAACAGTGCAGCTCCTTGATTATGTCCCTATGTTATTTCTGTGCCGTTTATTCCTTGGGTGTGGACATTTAACACTGACTGTACCCTAATAGCCTGCTGCCCCCTTTGCACTAATCTCTCTAGTCACTAGGTTGGTTCTGTTCTCAGGTACATTTGCTACTTCTCCAATTTTCATGTCATCATATTTGTTCACAATTGAAACTGCATCAAAGAAATGCAGACAAAGAAGTGAATCAGTCCTGGAAGGGGCACAGCGATACGTGTGGCTTTTAAAAAGATTAATTGTTAAAAATAAACAAATCCTCAGGAAATACAAAAAATAAAACAGACCGAGCTATACTAACATGAAGCATCACTGCTGGAAGTCTGAGAGAAGCCTTCATTTCAGTGACAGTGGCAGCTTCATAGACTACAGTTTGAAAATCATTGGCCCTTTACATATATCCCCCAGATGTGAAGCAAAAGTAATAAATGTATTTAAAAACAAAAAATAGCAGCAATTAAAAATAGAAATTCTTGTGACTTTTTAAACAAGCATAAAAGAATTATAAACAGTCACTAATGGTTAATAATTGATTTTCAACAGGCTTAATGCTACCATGTAATCCTATTTTCTGCCAGATAATTATATGTTATTTAACAGCCAATTATATCTTACCAGGACTGCTGAATGACATCGCTTGGCCAAAGGAGGCGACACATGTTAGCTGTGCTGTTGTTATATTTTGTAAAAGGCACCAGTTTGCTGTAAATTGGGTATGGTGACATGATGGTAAAGGAGAGACACCAAGTAGCAGCAATCACCTTCAAGGCATGAGATTTTGTCTGCCATACCCTGGACTGCAAGGGTTTGCAAATAGCACTGTATCTCTCCAAAGATATGGCAACCAGGTTGAATGTAGATACACTTACTGAGACACCTAAATATATAAAACAAAGAAACGGGTTCTTGTTTTAAAAGGCTGGCTCTTTGTAGATAAACTTGCTAAGTTTCCATGGACATATGCGAAACAATGAAAATATAGCATTACTCATATTTTCACAACTCATTAAGTTAACAGAGGTGGACCTGATTCACCTTTGTGATGCTCCAGATTTATGCTTGTGTAACTACTGATGTGTATGAAAAAATAATTGACATCTTTTGACTTAGTTCCATCAAAGCAGGAAGCTGTTATCAATCAAAGTACTTTGGTTCTGATTCATCTCTGTATTACTCCAGTTTTTACACTAGTATAACTTCACGGAAACATAACCAGGCACTTTGGAATCAGTGAGGTTACACTGGTGTGCATCTGGAGTAACAAAGCAGTGAATCAGGTATGATTTTAGTTTTAATTAAAAAAAGCAAGTATCTTGTTTAATTGACAACCTAACTTCCTGTTTTGATAAAATTAAGTAAAAAAAACTAAACAGTTACATTTTCATAGATTTTAGTGGAGTCACACTGGCATAAAACTGGAGTAATGCAGTAGGAATCAGACCCATTTTCTATAAAATGTTCATTAATTTCTCCTCCTCACTATATATAATATTTCAAACTTTCAGTGCAATGTGCTATTTTTTTTTCACTGTGCACCTCTGATGTGTTTACTGTATGACTTATGGGACAATTCACCTTTTGAGTCTTAAAATAAAATTAACTTTGTAATTGTAAAACTTGATATTAGAATATATTAACTTTGAATATATATATATATATAATTAGTAACACTTAAATTGAAATATAAAAAATACGCTTCAGTAATTTTCATGACGTTTATGTCAGTAATTCATTACATGTTTAACTACGACCTTTAGTTTTATTGATTATATCTAAGGAAAGATGTTGACTTCCCATTCCCACACTTTCAAAATGTATTTTCACATTACATCATAGTTTTCAAGGGCACACGTTAAACAGAGGTTCTTGTAATTAATTGCTAAGTCTCATTTTGAGATAACATAAACTTTTCAGAATTCCCTCTTTTCTTTTTACATTTTTAAACATTAAATCTAAAAAGTTGGGACAGTATCACTTATCCAGATAATTTATAAACCAGGCCCTTTCATAGATCCCACTTCTATAATGGGAGGCAGCTGAAGCCAAAGCATGTTGAATGTGGTGGTGGTCTTTAAAATATGACTCCATAAAAATAGTATCATTAGGCTTCATCTTTATTGCCTCTCAGTGACTCGGGGTTATATTTGATCAGTTAACAAATAAAAGGATATTTGTTCTAACTGACAGCCCTGCAAATTCCACCTGGATTTGCAAAATCAGAATGCTGGGGGTTTTTTCCTTCTCATTTGTCACCAGTAGTAGAAATTCTGTGGGCCAAATTCAGCCCTTGGTAATGGTTACCCTTGTACAATCTTATTGTATTTGTCCTGTAATTAGAACAATAATGATTCTGTTGATGATATGCAAGAAGGAATAGAATCCAACTTCTCTCCAGGGCTTCACCCTGCAAGGTGTTGAGCCTAATCTAGCAGAACACTTAAGGATGTGCTTAATTTAAGTGTATGCTTCAGTGTTATGTTAGATGAGACTACAGAGCTCAGCATCTTGCAGGATTATGCCCCCAGAGCTGTGCAGAGCTCTCTCGTCAGCTCTAACAAGAGAATTAACTTTTGTTATCAAGGTGATCAGCTATGGCTCTGCATACAGCACACAGGGAGAATGTTTGCTGATTACAGGGGATGACACTTTTACTAATCGCTTTTTACATAGGTGCTGGAAGTAGGGGTACTGGGCTTTGCTGCCTCACCCCCTGGCTTGAAGTGGATTCCATTATATACAGGGTTTACAGTTTGGTTCAATGGCTCTCAGCACCACCACTATAAAAATTGTTCCAGCACCCTGTCTTCTTATAGCAATTTAAGTCAAATTTTAATTAAAGAAAAAGGGTTTTATAAAATATGCTTTTTCCCATCTTCATGTGACTGCCTGGGCTACTTTTGTTCCTTAGTGCTGATCTTTCCAACAGGGTGTTAATGCCCAGTCAGTCCTGCTTAGCAGGTTTTGAGAGTGCTTGGCACTTTAAAGGATCTGGCCCTTGTTTAGTATCTCACAAATTTAATGGGTTATTTACTTTAGAGTAGGTATAAAATTCAGAGACTTACCCATGAAGTAGGTGGCAGTTTTACAAACAGCACTACCAAATATAAAATCCTTCAGCAGGTTGGGAATGAGGGTGAAAGGCATGCAGAAAAGGCAAAGCATTAGGTCACTGACAGCCAGCGACAGCAAAAATATATTAGTGACGGTCCTCATCCTTTTGTTTCTTATCAACACTGTAATTACCAGCGTGTTCCCCACGACACTGAGCAAAAATATCAACGAATATAGCAGAATTCGAACTGTTTGATGTAAATCTGAAAATTGCCACAATGAAGAATCAGTTATGAAATATGAAAATCATAAAACTAATTAATTTTTATCACAGGGGTTTCATCCATTAACAAAAAGGTGAAGACTTCTCATCATTCAAGGCAGTAGATTTGATTTTTATCTCACTTCTGCAAATCTACTGAAGTCATGTCATTACACCAATGTAAAACTGGTGGAAGTTAGAAATCCTGGGCCTGATTCTGACCTACATGAACTGTTCTTTGAGACAGTAAGAAACATTATGACAATCTATATTATTTTAATACATGAGCAAATTTTCTTTAGCGGCTACATACAGTGTTATAATTTCATGTTAGTTGCTTCCACATACTGCATTAGATCAGATAACTTCATTGTTATAGAATTATTCAAGAGCAATATAAAATTATGTTTCATTAAACAATTATCAGTACTGTTTACATTCTATTCTGAGTATTACTTTCTAGATGTATTTATAATCTGGAAAAACAGGACATATAAAGTTCTTGCTGGTCTGTTCCTTATCCTAATTTAGCAACAAATGGTTATTTTCACACTGCCTCACCTATAAACCTTTGTGTACCTGTTTTTCTTGAAATATCCATGAGTTTGCCTTCAGCTGGAACTGGTGATGTCTGAAAAATCTATTTTCCTCCACATACCTTTAGCAAGATGAGGTGAGTCATCCACACAGAAAAACGTATCATTTTCCATGACAATATCACACAGGAAAGCAGAAATATTGGTTCCATTCTCAAGTAGGATGTCATCAACTATTTCCATTCTTCAGTCTCCACAGGTTAGCTTATATGTGGCGAAAGGCGGATTTGCAACTATCTGCCCATTCTTTCTATGAGCAAAAATATTCCTGAATGAAGTCTGCAGTGAAAAGATTTGACAAAGGTTTTCCAAGTAAGTCTTTTTTCAGCTAGCCATAAGGAATATCCAGTACAAGGAATTCTGTTCAGAATGAAAAAGATTTATTCCAGTAGAATATAAAGCAGTTTAGATGCATGAAAGAAAAGCATGAACACACACGTCTTCTCCTGTACCTTCTAGATCCGCCCCCCCTTCTATTATTGGGTTAGTGTTGGGATTATAAACATACTAGATAGCGATTACAAAATTAACCCCTTGCAAGATTGTTTCAGCTCACACATCTACAATACCTCTCTATGTGAATCTGTTATTGCCACAGATAATAAATCATGAGCAATAAATGATATAACAAATCACTCTTCCAGCTAACAATATTTAACGAGGTAATAGAAAATACTTGACCAAAAGGATGCAGAAAAGAAGAAACATAGTTAGAGCTTTGTATGTCTACATTTTTATTTCTTTATATAAAAACAATTTAGTTTCTTTTAAGTTTGGAAAAAATGCAGTAACATCTCTAGGTACAACTGGAAGACTGGCTAAGTAACAAATGGAATAATTTATCACTCAGGTTCCTGTAAAATGGGGATAATGATACTTATATTCCTTTGGAAAGCACTTTGGGATTCTCATATGGAAAGCACTATAGGGGCCTGAGCCAAATCCCACTGAAAGCATTGGGAGTCTTTCCATCACTTCAATAGGCTTTGGATCAGGCCGTATAAAACTGAAATATGAATATTGTTTGTTAATATAAGAAGGATCCTGTGAATTTTCTCTGTGTATGGGCTTATACGAAAGCTTTATAAATTTCCATTGCACTTGCATTATCTGTAATTAGACTACAACAGGGGTCAGCAACCTTTCAGAAGTGGTGTGCCAAGTCTTCATTTACTCACTGTAATTTAAGGTTTTGTGTGCCAGTGATACATTTTAACGTTTTTAGAAGGTCTCTTTCTATAAGTCTATAATATATAACTAAACTATTGTTGTATTTAAAGTAAATAAGGTTTCTAAAAGGGGATGGTGTAATGGGATAGCCTAATTTTGGCAATTAATTGATCTTTGACTATTAGCAGTAAATATGCCCAATGGCCTGTGATGGGATATTAGATGGGGTGAGATCTGAGTTACTACAGAGAATTCTTTCCTGGGTGTCTGGCTGGTGAGTCTTGCCCACATGCTCAGGGTTTAGCTGATCGCCATATTTGGGGTCGGGAAGGAATTTTCCTCCAGGGCAGATTGGCAGAGGCCCTGGGGGTTTTTCGCCTTCCTCTGCAGTGTGGGGCACGGGTCACTTGCTGGAAGATTCTCTGCACCTTGAAGTCTTTAAACCATGATTTGAGGACTTCAATGGCTCCGACATAGGTTTGATACAGGAGTGGGTGGGTGAGATTCTGTTGCCTGCGTTGTGCAGGAGGTCAGACTAGATGATCATAATGGTCCCTTCTGACCTTAAAGTCTATGATTTTATGCATAGCCCCCCGGACCGGTGGCCAGGACCCGGGCAGTGTGAGTGCCACTGAAAATCGGTTTGTGTGCCGCCTTCAGCACGCGTGCCATAGGTTGCCTACTCCTGGACTACAAGATAGCAACAATGAATAAACAACATCTATTTCTGATAATGTTTTTCTCCAAACACTGTCTTCTCTCTCCTATTTCCACAAAGTGTGTAAACCCAAAGCTGGGTGTAAGGCAAGGAAAAATTAATAGGCATAATTCATTACAAGAAATTACTGAATAATAATGAAATAAATTCATCCCTGCTGTTACTCCATTGAAGTCAAATTTATTTTTAAAAGGGAGAGCAATAACAGGATTATGTCCTTCCAAACCCTTCTTTAAACTTAATATAACAAGATTGGAGGGCCTGGATTTATTTTCCAGCTCCTCTAACCTCTGATGCACAGCCATATTTTCTGGAATATTTATGTGGGGGAATATACAGCAACACTGCAGATAAAGTCTAAATTGCTCTCATGCCTTAAAAAGGATAAGGATTATTATGATCCTTATCAATTTGTTGTACAGACTCTTGTACATTTTCTAATCTGAGGTAAAACAGAGTCAAATTTTTGATCAATGTATACAATGTACTTAATGTAATTCCATCAGAATGAAATAAACTAAGTTCAGCAGGCAACACTCCTTTCCTCTTTCCAGGAATATGTCATACATGATACAAACCTAGGAGCCTTTGTCTACCTGTGACATTCTAGAATTATACGTTCTGGGATATTTTTTTAATCTAGAATTTTACCTGAGAGAAATAGCTTTAAATACAACTTGTTTCAATTTTTACAGCCAGGTTAATTTGAACATTAGGTACATCAATCTTTGAATAACTGAGTTTGATCTCTAGCTTTCCAGTTCACCTTTAAATTCTTATTTTACATAATAAATCACAGAGATGGTACTAACCAACTCTTACATGAAACACTTTCACTGTCAATTTCAGATGGGCCAAGTGGGAACTACCATTAGAGCTGATTCCAAGCTCCTGCATTTTGAAAAGGGCAGCTTGCAGATGTATTGATTCAATGCATAGGATGCACAAGAAAAACAAAAAAACTCTTTTGAAAAGACACTGCACTTGTTTTTTTTTTCTTTTCCTGATGGGTGATAATATTGGAAAGACAGTGAAGTGAAGCAGGAGATATGTTGAGCTGCCAAACATTACTATTAAGTATTTACTTTGCTGTAAGTGATCCGAGAGTCATCAGACCAAAATAAAACAGCATTTTACAACTTTCCTCTGAGTCTTACTACAGTGTTTGCACTCCTCCAGTCAAGATTATGATCCTGCACTCTTTATTTGCATTCCACTCACTTCAATGAGAGCTTCTTTGGTTTTAGGCTCCTTTCTGCTGTGAAAAAGTAGTATACAAAATGGGTGCTTAGGATGTGCAGATTCATAAATTTAATAGATTTAGGTGTCACAAGGGGCCATTATGATCATCTAGTCTGACCTCCTTTGTAATACAGACCATAGAATTTTATCAAGTAATTCCTGCATCCAATAACTTGTGGTGGAATTAGAGCTTTTCTTTTAAAAAGATTTCAGACTGTTACTCTAGCTAGTCAAGATGAGTCATCCTTGATGAAGGCGGGGCTCTCCTCCATGCTACACACTCCACCAGAAAATATTTTCCTGCTTGGCAAAGACTTGTAGTAGTGGAATGATTTGCTGTGTTTTCAGTTCCAGTTGCATTGGTTACCTGGTGTTAGCAATAAATCATGTGTTGTTTTTTACTCTGTATATATTGCTACTTGAAGTTGGATTTTCTCTCAGACTCTTTTCTCCTGCAGCTTTGATATTGCTTACATCTTAATATTTGTTTCTGGATTAGTAGCTAGTATCCTGATGTGTGTATCGTGTCCTTGTTATTAATGTAACATGAAAAGGTAAGCAGACCATGGTATAATAAATACAAAGGCAACTTTTATTGAGACTGCTGGACACAGTGTGAGGGCCTGTATCGTCTCTGGCTGCCTAGCTCCCAGATTTACCAATACAGCATGTGCTGAGCAGTCCCCCTGCATGAGGTCCCCATAAGTTCTGACCTGAAATAAAAACAATGGAATGCAGTAAGTAGCCATAGGGGTAGATGTCTCTTCCTCTTCTCTCTCAATGAGCAGCCTGAGTGGGGATGTGAGTGGAGCTTCCGAGATACTCTTCTCCTTAGTCAACGAGAGAGTGAGCCTGGATATAACTTTAGGGCAGAAGGGAAGAGAATCGATTGGGGACCATTTGGGACCGGTCCAAAAAATGAAGTGCTGTCAGGCAGATGGTATTGGGGTCACTCAGACAGGACTCTGTAATCCTGAAGTGGTCAGGGAATCACAAGAGACAGGGCAAAGATGTAGGCTTCTCAAGGAAGAATTGGCAAAAAAATGGTGCTAGCAAAGGGTTTGGGGTTTTTTTGAGGTGGGGGTGGAAGATGAATTGTGTGGTTTTACTACTTAAAGTTAATTTTTAGTTTTGACATCTGTGGAACAAGCTGATGGAATAGCTGAGTTAAAACTTACAAAGAACCCTTACCTTCTCATTTTGAAAAAAACCAACCTAGGTTTTTATATGGAATGCTGCAAGGTCTAAGCATTTTATTATATACCACTGAAAATGTTTGTTGCTAAGATTTAATATCTGATGGTCTGTAGTACAGAGCCAATAACCATGCTCTGTTTGGTAAGGTTTGAATGTCTGCCCTTTTAAGTTGTTTCACTCTTTACTGTATACATAACTGACTAATTTCATGGTAGACCACTACCTATCAAGCCGAGCAGTACTGTCTCCTTGTTTCTTTGTGCTCCCCTGTCTGTCAATTTGTCTTTTACTTAGATTGTAAGCTCTTTGAAGTAGGAACTGTCTTTTTGTTCTGTGTACAGCACCTAGCACAATGGGGTTCTGGTCTATGACTCTCCTAAATGCTACCACCATACAAATAAATAATAATAAAAATTATATAGTCTGAGTATCAAAATTCATAAGCACCTTTTTAAATGCTCCATACACTTACTATAAAATAGCAGGCCTAAGACACAATCCAGCACCCAGTGAGGTCAATAGGAGTAATTCCATTGACTTTACTAGTTGTTGGATCAGGCCCCAATACTTGAAATTGTATAGAAAATCTCATAGCATATGGCACACATTGTACAGTATCAAATTAAATACATAGACACAGATAACACGTGCCTCCTGATACTTGGAAGACATAATGTAAAGGAGAGGACGTGACCGCCCCACGTGTCTCCTCTGGGAGGAACTTCCAGCCCCACCTCCCTGGGCCAGGGCAGACAATCCCGCCAGGTCCTGTGGGGCTGGGGCAGGTCAAGCAGAAATCTGGGCTGGGGGCACTCCTCGCCTACATGTCGCGTATGCATAGGCAATGTAGAGTGAGTGGATAATATAATTTGACACTGATTTAAGGAGAAATACACACACAAGAGCCATTTACCTTATGGTTTAATGAAAAAAAGAAAAGACTTTTCTATAAAGCTATTGAATGTCATAGTTCCCATAGTATGTTCTCATTGTTTAGTAGAAATAATAATCTGAATATCTCTCTTCCATCTGGATTTAATTAATGTTACCATCAGTGTAACAGGGTGCTGGCCAGGAGGTCCTGAGCCAGGCCTGTTAGCCCAACTCCAATTAAGGAGTATTAATTGGGGCTGGCTGGGTATGCCAGGCCTAATTGGTGAAACAGAAGCACCTGTGGGCCTTGTTAGCAAGGGGGCTATATAAAGCTGGCAGGAAGTAAGAGGGGAGGGGGGAAAGCAAGGAAAGGGAGGAGCTACAGGCTGTGCATCCCTGCTAGTTGGAGAAGCTGGCTGCCCCCAGGTTTCTGGTTTACAACTGTCTATAAACAGAAGGGAGCTGACACTGTTAATAAAAAGAAGCATGGGTGATTGCACTTGGAGGAGGTCTCTGACTGATTTGTGTGAGGGCCAGGGAAGACCTCATTAAAATCAGTGTATACTAGTTGGGAATGGACTTTGTAAGCTTCAGGCAAGAATCATTCTTGAGTATCTCTATTCTTAACATAAAAAAACAATAATAATTGAAATATGTTTCTTCTTGGCCTTAGACAATGTTATGGCTTTTCAGACATTTTAAAGAAATATATATAGTAATACCTCTCTTTTGCCCAAATCTATAAATGAGCAGAATGTGCTGTTAAAATAAAGATAATATATTATTAACCTTAATACCTTTTCTCTCCAGATGATGTCATTCCAGTGTTGCTGTCAAACATGGGAAACACTAGTTTAATAGCAGAAATAATTGCTACAATTTATCATTTCATAACATATCAGTATTCTAGACCACAAAATAAAGAGAATTATGCTTGTCTAACAAAAAGTCACATATGTTTGCTTGCCTAATAATTTTTCTTTAAGAGTGAGGCTCTATATTGTTTATTTTTCATTAATTCACTAGTCTGAAACCAGTGCTCAGAGATCCCATTCCTTATATAAATTTAAATAGCAACTCCACTTTCAGATTAATAAATCTGGAAAAGCAATTCCTTCTTTCAATGTGAAAATATGTTTGGTTTTAGGTTTTTTATTATACCAAATAAAATCAGAGAGCTTATTTATAGGAAGTTTGTATGGAAATACAGAACTGGCCCCGGATCTGATTCCACTTATATGCCAGTTTCACAAACTGCTCTGACACTTTGGTGGAGTTACTCCTAATATATATTGGTGTGTGATCTAAATCAGGCTCATGGATTTGTAAAATGCATGACATTTTGGGAAACAAAATTATTTTGAAAACAGCACTGATTTCAATGGGAGTAAGGTGCCTATATATCTTTGAAGATCTGAGCTGATGTTCTTTACTCAAAATAAGAATCTAAACATTATGAAGAAAGAAAAACTTGGTCAGAACTTATGTCACCTGGGCCCATCCCATTCGATTAAATGCTCATTCTTCATTATGTAACCCAGTCCATGATTCCCAGGGAAATGGGCTCACATAGTATAACACCAAGCAGGCTTCTGAAGTGTGAAGCAGATCTACCAAGTATGAAATATGTCCGGTCTTTATAAGCAACAGAAATCACCACAAATGTCATTTGGTTTGTTAAAATGTTTGTTTATGGCCTCATTTAAGTAACACTGATCAGAAAGAAGAATAAATAACAATACCTCACTCTTCGGTAGTGCTTTTTATCAGTAGATCTCAAAAAGCTTTACAAAAGGGGTCACTATCATTATGAATATCCATTTACAGGTGTGACAACTGAGGCACAGGGGTAAAGTGATGTGCCAAAGATCACCCAATATGCTCATGGAAAAGTTAGGAAAAGAATCAGGTCTCCTGAATCCCAGTCTGTGATCTATTCACTTGGGTAAGCCACGCTGCTCTGAAGAGAAGCAGTGTCAGATCAAGCCCAGATCAAGTGGGCACTAATTTTTCTGCAGAATTAGAAATTATTCTAATTTTATTATGTAAGTCTGAAGCATCAGAGAAATATTAATTTGCCTAAAAGGTAGCTAGTTCCTTCAAAATTCTACTGTTTTCATTAGCTAGGCTACCAGTTGAATTCCTAAATAGAAGTATAACTCTTGGTTGAGGAGAACCAGCTGTGAAGTAGCTAGAAAAGTATTGGCTCTGGTAGAAGAATTTACAGAAGTGCACATGTTTAAATCCATATTAGTATTTATTAAAAGGTTCAGTTCCAGTATCAGTCTTAAACTTTCATCCGACTGTCAGTGTTATGTTATTTGTTGTAAGTTGTCCATGTAAGAAATTGAACATTCTAATTGTCTTTACTTTTGGAGATTCTCTTACTTGTTAACCTAAAAGCGAGAGTATGTCCCCTCACATAACTACCTCAGTTTCTCATGGCACAGTGGGTTTCATATCAAACTTGTGATGTCATCTAAAAAAGTTAACCATGAGACCTCCAGAAATGTAACGAGCCCTTGTCATGTAGAGGATGAGCAGAAAAATGCCCATTTTCCTTTTGAGGCCTTGAGGTACTCAAGGCGTGCCTAAGCTTAAGCACATGAATAGTCCTGTCAGGCCTATGCTCAAATCCCTCCCTAGGGTCCCAGTCAGCTTTCAATGTCAGTTTAAAACCTTGGGCCCAGATCCTCAAAGGTATTTAGGGGCCTAATTGCCATTGAAATCAAACTCTGATTGATTTCAATGGCAATTAGGCCCCTAAATACCTTTGACCTGGGCTTTGGTCTTCATTTTTAAAACAATTAATGGATCAAGCCCCATGTGCATCAAAGACTGAATTTTGGTCCTCTGAGACCATGTTGATCACGAAGCCCAGCATGAAGCACATGAGAGCTGCGGGCAAAGCTTTCTCAATCCAGGGGCTCTGGCTCTGGAACAACCTTCCCAAAGAGATCAGGTGAACACAGTCTGACTACTTTTAGAAAACATTGCAAAACTTTCTGAAACACTGGCTGACCAGGTCATCTTAGAGTGTATTCAGGTCAATGCACTTGTGTAAACCAAAGTAATGGTTAGATGTATGAGAGTGTATTCAGATATTTAAACTTCATGAAAACTAGTGGAATGTTACTTGTATTGTTTTCAGTTATCTGTTCCTGCCATAATGTAATAGCAAACATTTACATGATAAATACCCTTGTAACTAAATTACCCATCAAAAAATCTTGTGAAATGCTAATGAAGGATTTAACGACTTGAAGGGCAAATGATAATCTCAAAGCAAGTGGCCATTATGTATATGGTTGGAGGTCAAAAGTCTAAGTGCATTCCTCCCTCACCATTATCAAGGGAAAAAGCCCAGGTGGGCAGAGACACTGTCAACTTGCTTTCTATGTGAAAATTCTAAAAAGAAAGATCCTTTATCTCTGGACTGTTTGATTCTAACAGGGCAGAATAACTGAATGAGAAGACAAAGATTCCCCAAAATTATTCTGAGTAGCCCTGAAAGAACTTTTGGGAAACTGGCAGTTTATTACATTACTGCCACCATTTGGAGTTACAAACTGATTTACCTGTTCATATATTTTACCTGCTTTAATCTCTCCATAATGCTCATTCCTTTTTCTTAGTTAATAAACTTAGTTAGTTTACTACAGAATTGGCTCCCAGAATCATCTTTGATGTAAGATCTGGAGTAACAATTGTTCTGGGGTATGTGACTGGTTCCTTACGACTGGAAGAAACCTGATGTCACTTACACCAAAAATCACACCACCATTATCACAAATTCAGTTTGTCTAGATGGCAAGATACGCTGGAGAGTCTAAGAGGACTGTCTGTGTGTGACTCCATGGTAAGACTGATATAGTGGTCCAGGAGTTCACATTTGTTACTGGCTTGGTGAAATCTAATTATAGAATATACCACCAGTTTGGGCTGTCTACCCTTGTTTTCTGACAGTCTGCCCTGAGACAGGCACTCACAGTTGTGAACCGCTCCAGACAGCATGAAACTTTCCTCTTTCAGAAAGCCTTTTCAGCATAAGTGAATTTCACAGTCAACACCGTTTTCTATTCCCAGTCCCCTGCCAGTCCCCCCATTCCCAAAAGCCAACCCTCCTCCTAAAACAAACAAACAAAAAACCCTAACACAAGCTGAATTTTGATCCCCCAAAAAAGAGAAGTGCCAGAGACTCCATTGCGTCTGCCAACAACTTTGTTATTGCTACTGATTTTAGCTGCAAAACACTCAGATGCTACAGTAATGGGTGGCAGTATAGAACCAGGTATAGAGTAACATTTAGTGTCTGGTGCCCCAGACTTCATTGGGACTATTCAGATGCTTAAAGTTAGACACATTATTGAGAATCTTGCTATATTGGGGCCTGAGTCTTGTTCTTTTTTAATCACAATTGTAGGGCAATATTCTGATATTTAGTTACACCACTGTGAATCTGGACTAATTATTGAACTAACTGAAATCAGAATATGGGGCATATCTTCAGCTAGTGTAAGCTGTCATAGCTCTATTGACTTCAGGAGGTGTGACAGTTTACACCACCTGAAGATCTGCCCCCCAGCCCTTTGTTTCTGGAAGGCTTGATCGCCTGTGCCTAAGCTGTTCATTTCCTTGTCAAATTGGACAAAATCCCTTGTATTTGGTTCTTACGGACTTCCTTGATAAACCTTATGGTCTCCAGTAATTTGGATGTCAAAATGGAGGGCAATTATAGTCAATGGGATTACTTTTGTGACTAAGAGAGGCAATGTCAGGCCCATAGAAGTGTTGCTAATACTGAATATCACCATCTGAATGACCACACAGTCACAATAAATTTAAACTTCAAATAATTTCCATATAAAGTCATTCCAAAATATTATCCAAACACTGACAAAGAGTAAGAATTTCCAGAGTTTTACCATGGATAGGCTTTTAAAAGCTATTACTATGAGTCTTAGGGGTGATGCTTTTGTCTAGATTATCATTAAGAAAATGCATTCTGAGGAAGAATTACTGTAGGTAGTTTTGGACTGTTTGCGAGTGTTTATACAATATTATATAGTGCAGGTAGTTAATGTGATTGAAAGGATGTAAGATATAAATTCATTTTCATTATTCAGTCTTTGTTTATATCACAGAATTTTTTAAAGCTGCCAAGGAGAACGCTCAACATTCAGAAAAAAAAAAAAAAGACAGGCAAAATCCAGGAACAAAGTGCTTTGTAATTCACTTCTTATTATAGCGGTTCTCATTAGGCTGTTAAATTAGGGTTCTCTAAATATTTCTTTATAACAATATTTCAATGGGTTTATAATTAAGGCATAAAAACATTTTTGAAACATGTTATATAAAGTCCTGTGGCTGAAATCACTTATTGACAATTTTTCTTTAACAAGCATTTGACAAAAACAGATATTTTTCTAGACTTCTCTTTCCTTATTTATTTTTTGATTTGGAAAACATCTACACTAAAAATTTTAGCTCTGCAGTCCGAGCCCCATGAGCCTGAGTCAACTGACCCAGACTCTGAGACTCAGTGCTGCAGGGTTTTTATTGAAGTGTAGATGTATCCTGAAAAACGTTTTCCTTTTTAATGCCCTCCTTCTTTCATCCTGTCAGAGGCTTATTTTGCAGTCCTGACAACTGGGAAAAGTGACATAAACTTAAGTTGATGTAGTACTTCCCTTACTATTGTTGCACCTTGTTACCTTCAGGGCTTAAATAATCAGAACTTCCTGGCGGGCTCCCCCCTCATTTGAGATGCTAGTCCATAGTTGGTTAAGATTTTCAGTCAGTGCCCTGTGTCTTCTTTAGGTGGTATAAAAGTATTGTCCCTACAAGGAGAGGAAAGCTCTATCAGAGAAGATAAAACTAAGAGAAACTTATGAAAGCTCTTCTGTTCTGCTCATTTAGTGTTTCCATTTTGTAGTTAATTTTTCAAATGCTTCTAGTTGTCCTTTTTTTAAGGGAGCAAATGTTAAATTCAAGATTGAAGGTAGAGGATGTCTCAGGAATCTTGATAACAGAAGCAAAGCTAGATGTTTTCCCTTTGATAATCACTGAAGTTGGTTATCCTCTGAGCTCACAACCATCAGGAAAGGACCCTGAATCCCTAAGAGATTCTGTAGCTCCCCATGGATCATTCTTTAATTTGTAATCTTTATTTAAGAAGATTTTAATAAACAAATTTTCCAACTGAAATGCCTGGTAAACTTTTGGTAAATAATTCAGCTGCATCTGTCATATATCAGAATGCCTGCCAATCCTCATAAAATAATGAAATAAACTTTCATGCAGGGAGAAGACTGGTCCTCTTTAACTATGACCTATCACCAAAGCCCTGTTATAGGAATGACAGAAATTCTGGAACTAACATGACAGATCCTGCAGTCCTTACTTACTCTGGGGGGAATTCTGTGCCACTGCGCACGTGCAGAATTCATATCTGGTGCAGAATTTTGTTTCCTGCAGAAATTACATTCTGCCCAAGAAGTGCTTTAGTTCTGCCTTTAATGCATCAGAGGTCACTGAGGCTCCAGAACTGGCTGCATTCGTTACAGCAGTCTGCCAGTAGAGCTAGATTAGGAGACAGAATGGGGCACACGAAACTGCTGGGTGGGGGGTGTCACAGACTAGGGTTCAGAAGGGCTGGTGGGGGGACAGACTGGGGCAGGGGCTCAGGCGCCAGTGGGGTGACAGCATTGAGCCAGGGGCTGAATAGAAGGGGGTGCTTGGAGCACATGGGGTTGGGGGGTAGGAGGGCTCCAAGGTCACATGGGGATGGAGGGCTCCAAGGCTACATGGGGATTGGGGGCTCCAAGGCCAGATGGAGGGGGGGTGCAGGGACACATGGGCACAGGGGCAGATGTGCCTGACTGAATGGGAGAGGCTCAGGATGAGCCAGGGTCTGCATGGAAGAGGCTCCCCAACTCCCTAACAACCCCCCCACAAGAAACTTCCATACTTCTCCCACCCACACCCAACAACCCTCCAGGTTCACTCCCAAGCTCCTTCCCTCTCCCTCAGCTCCTCCATTACGCTTGACTCCCCCAATCCTTTGCACTGCTTCTGAGGGGTGCGGATATACGTTTCTGTATTGTAGTTTAAATGAATTACTTAAAGTTTTGTATTAATATGCCTAGTAAGGAATCTTTTTGTGTGTGTCTGTATTGTTACAGACATACTTGTTGACAAGTATTTTGAAATAAATTATCAAAATAATTGAAACTGGCATGTTTATATTGTGTTAGTTTGACAAATAAAATATGCACAATTTTGCAGAATTTTAAAATGTGTGCAGAATTTTTAATTTTTTGGTGCAGAATTCCCCCAGGAGTACTTACTCTATCAGATTCCCATTAAAGTCAATGACTGAACTGAAGTCAATGAGAATTTTGTTTGATTAATGAGCACAGAGTAGAGCACAATGAGAGTCCTGCATAAGGACTATTGTAGCTGAAGGCTTGACGCTCACGCTGATACTGCTTTATAATAGAATATATATATTCCAGGCACTGAACAAATATACACCAGATTATTTTAAACTTTGATTAAATATTCCATAAAAGAAACTGCCCCTATCTTAGAAAGAGAATACAATATTGATGTTAGTCCAATATGTTTATAAAACTAACATGACTGGAGAATCAGGATCGCTGTGCACATACCTGTTTTACAAGCTTGGTAACTCAAAGTTGCTACATGCTATTTAAAATGAATACGAAAAAGTAGTTGACATTAGTTCCCAAGCCACGTCTTCTCAATAGAAAAATAACAAAAGGCTTCAACTTATGTAAAGCCAAGATCTGTGAAGACAAATAATATATCTAAAATCAAGAACAGAAGCATTGTCAAATTCTCTAAACTAGAGTATCAAGTTATTGTAGTTGTAGTTGATTAACTTGTTGTTATTCATAGGGAAATCTAGCTTTCATGTTCAGACATCTATTAGATAAAATATATTACTTTTCATGAAAAATAGTCTTTGCAATAAGAGATCTTTTCTGCCTTAATAATTCAAAATATATTATGTAATCTTTCCTACATTCTGCAGATTGCAGCTATGGTATTAGGAAAAAAATCTCATTACACAATAGGAATTGGTTATTTAAAATAAAATATGAAAACTTGTCAAGATATGGTGCCATGTTTCTTTGCAGTGATTTTAATATTTCTTAAAGTTGATGAAGGCAAATCACTGACAGATATTGCCCTTTTTTCTATTTTGTGATTTTTGTTAGACCTGATATGTTGTCAGCTACAGCAAAACATTGTGGGCCTCATCAATCCTTACTCACACAAGTCGTCCTATTGGAGAAAATAACGACAATGAAATACTTGCATGATTGGGCCATAAATGAGATTGTTAGGAATAATTTTGCTATAGTGTACTGTGAAATGTTGAACACCTCCGATGACAGGTTGAGTATATGCCACTTCTATAAGCTCTATGGGAATAGAAGGTGCTCAGGCATCACCTCATTGAATCAAACATCTATTTTCTAAAGGAAACCTTCTTTCAAACAGTATTTCCACCAGTATTTGAGACTTCATCTTGACACTTCATATGTTACCTTTGCCTATATCTGCTAAAGATGTTTGCATCCATTTTTAATGGACAGGCAAGGTACACATCAGTGACAAATGTCTGGGGTGCAAAATAAGTGTCACTTTGCTTGACAAACATTTTATTTTTAAGGCAGTTAGGGAGGATTCAGCCTGGTTAGACCATTGTTCCCATTGATCACTTTATAATCGCAGATTATCTCACTTGAAAACAACATTTGGTAGCAGAGAGGGGGACATATCTAATTCCAAAACAGAGTGTGACAAAGTAATGAAAAAAACTTGTTCCTAATATTAGGGCTCATTGAAAAACAGGATAACTATCCCATTTAGACTGCTTGTTAAGGATTCTGGGTAGTGCTGATTGCTGTCTTTTTAAAGTCAAATTTTGGTTTGTTAAAGATTATTGAATTTCATTCTTCAAGCCACCTCCCTTGGCTTTCCCAACACTTACTTCTGATTTGTTATATAGTGTGATATTTTAGCAAGTTTTAGCAGGAAACTGAGGCTAAGGTTCTGTCTACATTACAAGAACTACAAACGCAGAGCTACAGCTTGGCAGGCCATTCATTTAGTATTAAACCAGACAGTCCTGCTTTTCTAGGGTTTGTCCTCTATCTGATACTCAGACAAAAACAGATGTGGTCCAGTATCGGCTGGGGGACATTCTTTTGAAGAGCGTGCTGCTCCCCTCCCTGCTGGTGTGACCTTGCATGCAAAGTCATGCGGGGGTAGGGGAGGGGGGTAAAGTGGCATGCTTTTAAAAATGATGTCCCCTGTACAGCATGATTGCAGATGTATCAAGTGGAGGGTTACCATACGTACGGATTTTCCTAGCTATGGCCTCCTTTTTGGTCCTCTGATCTCCGTCTGGTGGATTTTTGAAATATGAAGAAAGGTCCATGATTTTTCCTTGCTTGTCCTTTTCCAACATTGCTTCTGGTAGAATTACAATTCCTGGCATGTCCTAATAGCGGTGTGTATGTTTACTGGTTTGCCACCCTTACTTCAGCACTGCAGCTGCTAGTGGCGTTGCCTTCAGAGCTGGGCAGCCAGAGAGCGGCGGCTGCTGACCAACCGCCCAGCTCTGAAAGCAGCACCACTTCCAGCAGCAGCGCAGAAGTAAGGGTGGCATGGTATGATATTGTCATAAAAATTGAACCCTGCCTCCCCCTCCAACGCTCCCTGGCAATGTCCTCTATTTGGGAACTTGAAATATGGTAACCCTAACCGAGTGTCCAAGGTCATGCCAGCGGGGGCTGTTCCCAGAAGTACTAGAGTGTCCCTGTGACAGGTTAGAATCACAGAACCCCTTTGGGAGCTGCCACCTGATGTGCCAAGACTACTTCTGCCCCTGCTTTCCCTGCCAGCTCGGGACCCCAGCATCCTGTCTTGCTGAGCCAGTCACGCCCTTCTGCTCCAACAAAGAACCAGGGTCTGAATTACTTGCCTCACAGCTGCAGACTTACAGAAGCAGCTTACAGAAGTGTTCTTGTCTTTAAAACTCAGATGCCCAACTCCCAATAGGATCTAAAACCCAAATAAATCTATTTTACCCAGTATAAAGCTTATACAAGGTAAACTCATAAATTGTTCATCCTCTATAACACTGATAGAGAGATATGCACAGCTATTTGCCCACCCCTCCAGGTATTAATAAATACTCTGGGTTAATTAATAAGTAAAAAGTGATTTTATTAAATACAGATAGTAGGATTTAAGTGGTTCCAAGTAGTAACAGACAGAACAAAGTGAATTACCAAGCAAAATAAAATAAAACATGCAAATCTAAGCCTAATACAGTAATACAATTGAGTACAGATAAAATCTCACCCTGAAAGATGTTTCAATAAGTCTCTTTCACAGACTGGACACATTCCTAGTCTGGGCACAATCCTTTCCCCTGGTACAGCCCTTGTTCCAGTTCAGGTGGTAGCTAGGGGATTTCTCGTGATGGCTCCTCTTTGTTCTGTTCCACCATTTATATATCTTTTGCATAAGGCGGGAATCCTTTGTCCCTCTGGGTTCCCACCCCCACCTTTTCAATGGAAAAGCACCAGGTTAAAGATTCCAGTTCAGGTGACATGATCACATGTCACTGTAAGTCTTCATTACCCACTTGCCAGCACACACATATACAGGGAGACTTGCAAGTAAAACAGAGCCATCTGCAGACAGTTGTCCTGGTTAATGGGAGTCATCAAGATTCCAAACCACCATTAATGGCCCACACTTTGCATAATTACAATAGGCCCTCAGAGTTATATTTAATATTTCTAGTTTCAGATACAAGAGTGATACCTTTATACAAATAGGATGACCACACTCAGTAGATTATAAGCTTTGTAATGATACCTTACAAAAGACCTTTTGCATGAAGCATATTCCAGTTACATTAGCATATTTTCATAAAATCATATAGAGTGCAACGTCACAGTCCCGTATTCCAGGAATATGTGAGAGATCACCATAGCTGCAGCTATGCTGCTGTAGTATAGACACTTCATATATCAACGGTGGAGGTTTTCCAGAAATAGGCTGTAGCTACAGTGATAGAATAATTCTTCCTAGGCCTGGCACTCAGGGCAGAAATATTTTCACTGCTCTGCGTGCCATAGCTAGGTCAATCTCATTTTTTATGTCAGGCCTAAATGTCTTGCCAAAAGACTCAGAGAAAGTCAGTGGCAGAGCTAAGCGTACAGCCTACGCCTCCCAATTCTAACCACCCCAATGCTTTAATTATGGTGTGGTCCCAGCCCAGGACGGCATGTAAAGCCCTGGGATGGCATGTTATGGCTTTGCCATGGGGTGCTATGGTGAGGCAGTAGGCTCGTAGGGGTCAGCCCCAGAAAAGTGTAACAGGAGGCATAGGAACAGTGTGTGAGGCAGCAGGGCAGTGCTGGTGGGGTGGAGAGTGCCCTGTCATGGTGACTGGCTCCGGTGGAACACATTGGTGGTGACACTAGTGAATGCTGCAGTCAGTGCTGGGGGAGCGGGGTGTCTCTTATTCTGGACAGCAGGTGGGGCTGGGCACCTGTCTCCTGCTCAGGGGCTGAGGGTGAAATACTGGCCTTTTGCAGTAAAGGTTAGTTTTGCCTTTGGTATCGACAGGGCCAGCACTCATGTCATCCTGTGTCTATGGTGCCCTGGGCTAGTGCAGAACCAGGCGGGGGAAGGGCCGGAGCCCGGAACTCTGCTGTGGGGAACCCAGTTTTCAGCCGGAATCCGCAGCAGAGCGTCGCTTTCCGCTCCCTTAGTTGCCTGGTAACGCCGTCAGTGAAGTAGCAGAAAGGAGCGAGGGTGTCCCCCTGAAATTGGCCCCGCTACGGCAACGAGGAGCGCTGACCGGGCACGCATCCCGCCGGTCTGCGCTGGGATGATGCTGGAGCAGGACACCGGCCTCTCCTTGGCCATCGCTCAGATCGTGCAGCGGCTGAAGGGCTCCAGCCTCCATTCCCAGCTGGAGCGGCAGGCCCGGGTGAGCCCAGTCCCCGGCCCGCGGCTGCCCTCCCCCCGCTGCCTGCCTGACCCGCTGCATCCCCGTCCGTCCCTTCCTTCCAGGCATCTGTCTCCCTTTCTGCTCCCCCCCGCCCCGGCCTTTCTCCGTGTCCCTCTCTCCATCCCCCCTTCACCCCTTCCCCCTTGGCTGGACGCACACGCCCAGCATTCGCCACGGACACTGCTGGGCGGATGCCGCAAGGCGGGGATGAACGTGGGGACCCTGTGCCTGTCCAGAGGCGAGGGAGTCAGACCTGCCCTAAACCTTTCACCCTTCTGCAGGGCCAGGAGACTCGCTGCTTAACTGTCAGGGCAGTATTTATAGCCTCACCCTCCGGGGAGGGAGGATTTCGCTGTGTATATTAATAATATGGTTAAAGTCGCATTCATTCAAATTGCTCCACCAAATGAATTGGGTCGTTTTTTAATCCTTAATTTGGGATGCGGTTTTTTTTAACTCCCTCTCCTCCTGCGGTTTCCCCTCAGAACATAAGGATTTGGTGAAAAGGAAGGAAAATAAATGAAATATGCACCAGAAAATGATGTTGTAATAATTGGGATCCTTTGTTCTCACTGCACTCTACATCCACTTTTAGGTTTTTTTAGGTGTTCTTAAAGGCAAAGAGATGTTGTTTTAATATGTATCTCCTTAGTGGACATCCTGTCCTGTGGATTGTTTGAGGTGGAACAGCCACAAACATTATGGCCTGAAATGAATTTGAAATGAAATAAAACTCTGTCTTCATGTATTTCTCTCCCTCCCCCCCCCCCGCCTGCTTTTTCTTGTGGATGACATCTTGTCTTATTGTTCATGGCAATATCTGTTTGCATGATCCTATTCTCTGTAGTTTCTTTTGAAACTCCAGTTTTTGTTACTATTTTTTTTTCTTTATTTTTTTCTCTTGGCTTGGTAATAAAATCAATTAAGTCAATTTAACTTTTGTCTAGTTTATCAGTTTTATTTTCAGGTTCTTAGTTCTGGGTTTCAAACTTTAAAAACATTATGAAAACATTTATTTTGGTATTACATTTTATAAAATATTGTTTTTTTGTTTTTGTTTTTTTACAAAATTTCAATTGTGGACAATATTTAAATTGACAGTGTCCCTTATGTTGTACAAATGATGTTTTAGTGGATAAAACACATGGTTATTTGCCTTACTTTTGTTAGTATTCCTGTATTAGACAAGGCTATGTTCCGTGGCTGTCCACTTTTGACTTCCATGATTCATTGCTCTATTGATTTAATTTATAGCTCTCAGATTGTTTGGGTTCTGTGTGGAATCATGCCATTTCACTTTTATGTCAGTGTAGGCTTCCGACTGATTGTTTGGGTTCTGTGTTGGACCCTGTATTATTTTTCTTTGTATCTATTAGTGCTGTCCCCTGACTTTCATTGTTATTAAATAGTCTTGAAAGGATTAAATTTTTATTGATAAAAGTCCATTTCAGTGGTACACACACAAACTGACAAAAAAAAAATTCTATCAATGATAAAGGTAATTTACAGATAGCCAAAGTAAGAAAAATGCTGCTTGCAAACTTTTTAGAATTTGATTTAATGATATTTACTTTGTATATTTTGACATATGATGTTGACAATTTGTGTATTAACAGTTATAAAGCTTTAACTTTTTGAATCTCAACATTTACTGTCATTAAGTAATTATTGTCCGACTAGCCATTGTCTGGCCTCCTCCATAATTTCCCACAATTGTGAAATTTAAATAGATAAAAATAAAAAAAACTTAAAAATAAAAATCTATATTATCCATCATAATTATATAAAATTGTTAAATATAATTTGTCTGCAGTTCCAGATCTGTATCTTCTGCTCTCTTGTTTATGTAGATAAGTAAATGAACATAGTGTTGTAAGTGCTATGTAGGTCACTACCAAACACAAAAGAAGATTTATAATGTAAATATATAAGTGAAAACCAACAGTACAGACAGAACAGTAGATAATGGCCACAGCCCAGTCTCTCTTAAAAACTTCACAGAATAGGTGGGTTTTAGAAGTTTGTGGAAGGAAAAGGAAGGAGCTTGGTATATATTGGTAGGGAGATTATTCCAGTCATATGGAGAAGGTAAAGGAGACAAATAGGGCAAGAAGAAGGCAGATTGGCCAGAGTTTAAATATTGCGAATACTTAGGAGATGAGGGTAGAGAGATGTAGAGTAGGATGAAGCTTTGTAAAGGTGAAGAGAGCAGCTTGAACTTGACATTATTTGATGTCTACTACAAAAGCATTTCTAAATGTGATTAGCCATTTTGGGGGATTTGTAGTTTTAATGAATACTGACAAAGTTGAGGTAGTGTTTCTTGGTCCTGATTGTAATTGTTCCATCATTTATTCTTGCTTTTTAAGAGGTTACCTTTGGATCCTGGGTTTTTCCAGGAATATGTGCATTCTCTTTGATTCTGAGTTAATTTATGAACCTCACAATTATCCTCCCCTTACAAACAACATAGATCTCTCTTGTTTTTTCTTTTCTGCCAAAACTCTGATCCATTTTCAAGTTTTCTCTATACTGGATGGTTGTAATGGGTTTTTTGGGGAGGGATCCAGGCCTTCTCTGTTTTGTTTTTGTGATTTGTTGAATTTTGTTATTGTTAGTCTCAAATTACTGCCTAATCAGGCCATTAAATTGGCTAACTTTGAAGCTGCAGATGGTGTACAAAATCTTGCTATTCTTATGCAAGACACCTCAACTCCTATTTATCTCTGAAACATGATCTATGTTCTGGTCTGCTTGTTAGTTACATTCTGTTTCTGACCTGAATGTTGTGGTATAAATAAATCTGTACTAACTGCAGAATTGAACCTCTCTACATGAAGCCAATTTTAGATAAATCTCAGTGATATTGAGATCTGTTTTGTTGCTCATCTAAATTCTTCCAAGAGAAAACTTAACTTTTAGCTCTCATTTGTTTTTAAAAAATATAAAAAATCACTTTGGGAGTGCTGTGTAAATAACATTGTAAACCCTCAAATCACTCAAAATCCATTCTTCAAAATTTTGTATGCACATGCATGTGCATGTACAATATCTGACAAATGTCAGGATGTAAGTCAAGATTTGTGTGTCCACATAATGCCCCCTTAAAATTAGTGTCCAGAGTTTTTTAGAGTTAGTGTTATTTACTGAGCCTAATTAAAACATTGGGGAACTAATATTTAAAATAACAACAAAATTCTTGCTATACTCATTAATTTTTTTTTTTTTTAGTTCTAGCAGGCAGAGCTCAAAAAGAACAATTTCTGTTGTCAGCTTACAGAACTTTTGAAAAAAGTGGGTTGCTTAAGAATGATGTTTATGAATGTTGAGTCTTTGGATCTTAGTAGAGATACAAGTCGGTTGTGTTTTTGGGTACAAGAAGGAAAAGGGGATTGTAAAGAAGAGACAAGACTTCTCCTTTATTTCTTAAATTTTCATGTGTGATATGTTACTTACAGTATTTAGGATAATTAAGTTGCCAAGCACATAGTGGAAACAGCAACTTATTTTACAGGATTCTTCGGCATCAAGTTGATGTGAGATGCTAGAACCCTGCATAAAAACTCAGTTATCTTTGATAATTCACTCTGATGGCAGATTAGCTCTAACCCAAGAGTATTAAAAAGGTTTGAATATACCTCTGAGCCACAGTAACTAGAAGGTAGGGACCAAAGGCTTGATTCACAAAGGGGACTTAAATGAACTCCTAAGTGCCCCTCCTGCCCACTGGAATTCATAGCCCACAGTTTGGCACCCAGCCTTCCCATACAGTGCATGGGGAGAGTTAAACACTTAAGAAAGGGATTCTCAGAAGCCAGCAAACTGAGCAGGCAGCTGCCTGTGCCAGCCACAAGTGAAATGCAAAGGAAAGGGACAAGGCTGAAGGCTCAGATCCTCAAAGAGGCTGAGGTGCCTGACTGAAAGGCTGGAGAGCACTACTTCAGATTTTCAGCCATGAACCCTCTCCTGGAGTTAGGTGCCTAAGCCAGGTCAGCCTCTTCCTCGCAAAAAATGAGAGGGAGAGACACCCCCCCCCCCCCACTAAAGCCAATAGCCCAGTGGTCAGGGTATTCACTTGGAATGTGGGAGACCCATATTCAAATCCCTGCTCTACCTGATTTGGAGCAGGGATGTGGACACAGGTTTCCCACAGCTCTAATGAGTGCCTGACCACCAGTCTATTGGCTGTAATGGAGTGGGTCTCTCTCAATCTCTTCTGTTAGAACTGTTCCACTGTATATAAATAATTTAAATATTGAAATCAAATGCTTTGTGACATTGTGTCGAGTTTGCAAAAATTTTCTTTAGGAGAAAAATTATGGGAAAAAAGTTCCTACAATGTTGAAATGCCCTGTTTTGACATTTTTGGAATGAAATGTTTTGATATTTCATTTTGAAATGACTTTTTGCATTTTTTATTACATTATAATAAAGTCAAAATCAAAATGAAATGTTTTGATCTGAAACAATTTGTCAGACTTTTCTTTTGTGGAAAATTATGAAATTTTCTGGTTTCATTCTGATTTGAAATGAAGCCAAATATTGAAATCTTATAAACTTTTGTGAAATGGAATTTCCACCTCCATTGAGCGCTCATAAAAATCTGTTAATGATTGTGAGTCACTCAGAACCTACTGTAACCATAAAAATATCTGGCTGGATGGACAGATAGATAATTTAAAAAAAATAGGCCCCAGCATTTCATTGGGGCAGAAGATTCATAAACTGTCCTTCTGACATGTAGAAAAACCCTATCCAGACATTAGACATACAGTGGGGAGAAGTGGAGTAAAAGAAGAGATGAAAACTTAAGCAGAGTAATTTTTTAAAAACATAAACAAATGTGATATTAATGATACCAGTAATTCCTGTTGCCATCTGCATGACCCTTTTCAGATTGCAATTTATTGTTGGCATCTCAGCAGTGGGTCTTGAGAAGGGATTTGTAAGAAGACAGGGTTGTGGCTTTATAGATAAGTTATGAGAGGGAGTTTCATGCATAAGAATCAGCATCGAATATGTGAAGGTGCTTGTAGAAGAAGCAGACTTCTGGGTGATAGAGGTTGGCCAAGTGGAGAAGGCAGATAAGATAGAAAGGATCATAAGGGATCTTAAAGTGTGGATAAGAAGGTATATCTGGTATGGTCGTGAAAGGGGAGCCGCTTGAGGTAATTAAAGAAGGGGAAGAGGGTGACATGATTGGAATGACTGCTCAGGAAGATAACCTTATCAGCAGCTTTTTGATGGACCTGAGGTGGGTGTCAGGAAGGTCAAAGAAGAAGGTTGCCTAATTAAGATGGGAAATAAGGGCCTGCACAAGAGTTTTAGTGGTGTTGGTAGAGAGAGATGTCTGTTTTTGGGAAAGTTTTGGAGGCGTAAGTATCAAGATATTGACACTACCTGGATGGGTGTGGCTAAAGGAAGGGCAGATGGACATTATAGTAGCTTAGCTAGGGTGGACAGACTGTGAGATCAGATCAAAATAGTTTCCTTGATTATCTTTTTTTCGGTACTAGAAGAATTATTGATACTGAACTTCGCTGATATGAAAGTTCACATTTAGAAAGTGATCAGCTCTGTAATATGCAACATTATATACCAAAATATATCAAACAATAGTAGGCTCATGATTCATTATAGATAATAAATTTCTTTTCATGTATCATATTTAACAGAGAACTTACTGACCTGTTCTCGTATTAATAGAGATTGTAATCTTCTTGTCTATATTGTTCAGCAGTAACATTTGCAGTGTGAAGAATCTTAAATTGAATACCGTTATGAATACGTTAAACAGATTAAGGAGTTCAGAAACAACTTAAGTTTGATTCACAGAAGATCTTTATTAGTTATGTATGTACACATGAACTACCTTGCAGATGTGTACCTTATTTGCAGCAAATTTCTATCTTCAAATGAAACCTAGGGAGTTGATTAAAACTGCAAATATTATAATTTACAAAACCTATCCAGCAAATTTAAAATGACCTACTTCTGCCTAAAAGCTTAGACTAATTGTTACTTGCTCTCAATTGTTTTCCATTTCAATTGCTATATTATTTGTACTTGTATATGAACAGTGCTTCACTTTGACACTATGCTGTTCCCTAGCTATCAAACATAATTTAATGTAGAAATGCTCAAATGTAGACAAGGCTATTGGTGTCAATGTCAATCAGGTTTCTATACTCTAAAATTTGCTCAAACATGTTCATAACTTTTTTTTTCTGAAAAGGGGGTATAAATTAAAATCCAACCAAAATTAGCACTTGGACTTCTTTTGGTTTTAGTTAATATAAATTACCTAGCAAGCAAAACTGTGAACATTTTCTTATGACCATTTTGAGAGAGTGTTATGATTAGGGAGATATCAGCAATTAAAGCTAAAACATTTGCACTTGTGTGAAACTAGCCAGATGAACAGTAATAAACATATACGAAAGTTATGGCACTTACCTAAGAAGAAAAGACTTTAAATGGAAGACTGAAAATATTTAGACAGTGTGTAGAACTATTAAATGGTCAACACATTATTACTTTATATAGTCAAATCAGTTGAATATACAGCTGAAAAAGGTTGTGAGTGAGGAGAGTATGATATCCACTCCTGAAACACAGAAGCAGGTTGATCCCAGGACTAAAAAAATGTGAGCTATTAGGACGACGTGTGTACCTACTCCAAACCATAGTATTCTGAACAATCCTAAGGCTTCGCTAAGGGACAGAAATGAAAACTTAAGAAAACGAAAGACCTCTCCGCCCCCATATCACTCAAGAACTAATAAATGAATGGAACAACCTAGTAAACAATATTATTCAGAATGGAAACTTTAATGTTGTTTGGAATTTGTTCTTCCAGTAATTAGTAATTGTCACTATTGTAGTAATTGTCCAATTGTGCTTTGAGATTCAAATTTAATACTAATTCAAAGTAAGATTAGGATTAAGGAATGTTTTGTACTTCATTTTCCTTATTTTATTGGTCCATATGTTTCCTATTAAAGTAACGTTTAAGTTTTCCATACATTTAAGATTACAAGTGTTCTAAATGTATATAGCTATTCCAATTAAGTAATACATATAATTAAATATACATCCAAATAGCCACAGAGTGAAATCATTCCATTATGTATAAAAGAGGATACATACCGCAAAAAATTGACTGTTACAGGGAGTGGGGGATTGATTGGTACAAGACTTAATAGGTAATTGGAACTAGTTTCCTTTTGCATTTCCCTTGGTATTTAAGGTAGAAACCAACTGCAGGGTACAGATGCCCCCCCCCCCCCCCCCGGTGCACAAACCCCACTTACGCAAAAACGCCCCTTTTACAAAAATTCTTTAATATACAAAAAATTGGGGGTTTTTTTTTTTTTTTTTTGCGTAATTGTCGGGTATACGTTTCTGACTTACGCAAAATTCAAGTTACGCAAGGTGTTCTGGAACGGAATGCTTGCATAAGTCGGGGAGCGTCTGTATGTCTTTAGGGCTGGTTTCTCCTTTCCACTGAACTAATACATTTACATTAGGAAAACTGCACAAGAGTGTTTGCTGCCAACTGAGAAACTCAGATGCAGTGGTGATTGGGTAGATCCTACTAGGGCGGGAGCTAACATATTGTTAGTTTGTAAACAGATTGTTGATTTGTAAACAGAGGCAGATTAAGATTTACTGGGGCTCTGGGTACAAAGAACATTTGGGCCCTCCACGGTCCCGCCCCCTATCCTGGCTGGAAGCCGGGCTGTGGTAAGAGCTGCCCAGGAAACCCTGGCCACTGGGGGAGTCCTGGGTGGCGTGCCATGAGGGTAGGGACATGCTAGGGGCTGCTCTTGGACACCACAGCCACCTGCCCACAGCAAGTGGAGGGTCTAGGGCTCTTCACGGTTACCCAGGCTCCCTGGGTGGCTCTTACCACAGCCTAGGGCAGTGGTCCCCAAACTGTGGGGCACGTCCTCCTAGGGGGCACGGAGCAATGTTCAGGGGCGCTGTGGGGCCCAGCTCTGCCCTGCCCGTAGCCCCAACTGTGGCTTTGCTCCCGGCCGCAGCTGCAGCCATGGCCCCGCTCCCGGCCCCTGACTGCTGCTCCAGCCCCCAAATCTGGCCCCACTCCTGGTCCTGGCTCCCGGGGGAGGGGTGTGGACCGGGTTAGAGGGGGCACAACCAAAAAAGTTTGGGGACCCCGGCCTAGTGTGATAATATGTCCCATTTTGGCCTCAGATGTTCTGACTTTTTTTGGCAAAACTGGGCCTTTGTCCTGTTTATTGTTGCCAGCTGGCAAGCGCAAACGGGACAAATGCTCAATTTTGCCAAAAAGGGTCTGGGGGGTGAGTGGTGGGGTTTGTTGGGTGGTGAGCAGTGGGGCTTGGGCCAGCCCTGTGCAGGGGGGGAAACGAGAGAGGATCGGGTCAGCTCTGCACTGTATGGGGGGAGGGGGTCCCTCTTGGACCAGCTCCGTATGGGGCAGGGCCAGCGGCTTGGCCAGCTCTGTGTGAGGGCAGGGGGAATAGGCTTACCCTACCTCAAGCTTTGTCTTCCAGCTGGGCCAGGGGTTGAGGCCTTGGGGTAGAGGAGGAGCAGGGCTGAGGGGAAGGGAGGAGGGAGAGGAGGAGCAGGGGTCGGGGCCAGAGTTTCGGTGCTCCGGCAGGGCACCCAAATTGGTTTTAGCCCTAGGGCCCATGCCCCAGGGCTAAAACCAATCAGCCCATGCAGTAATCTACCAGTGTTTGTAAACTTCATTTAGGTAGAAGCCAGCTCTAGCTTTTGGGGGCTTAGGTTGGGACTGAAGTTAGACTGGCTCATGTAGAGGCCTGTTTCGTCTTTAAGATTGAAGTTTTGTCTACACAGACATTGTAATGGTGTAACTTAAATTGGTTTAATTAAACCAATGCAACTTTTGTTTTGGACTCTTTTATATCAGTTTAAAACTGCTTATATCGGTTTAGCCGGCACCAAATTTATAGGTTCCAGTTATATCAATATGTCAGGTTTAAACTGATATAAAGTTTCAAGTTTCATGCTTCAAGAAAGATGTGGAGAAATTGGAGAGGGTCCAGAGAAGAGCAACAAGAATGATTAAAGGTCTTGAGAACATGACCTATGAAGGAAGGCTGAAAGAATTGGGTTTGTTTAGTTTGGAAAACAAGGGGACATGATAGCAGTTTTCAGGTATCTAAAAGGGTGTCATAAGGAGGAGGGAGAAAACTTGTTCACCTTAGCCTTTAAGGATAGAACAAGAAACAATGGGCTTAAACTGCAGCAAGGGAGGTTTAGGTTGGACATTAGGAAAAAGTTCGTAACTGTCAGGGTGGTTAAACACTGGAATAAATTGCCTAGGGAGGTTGTGGAATCTCCATCTCTGGAGATATTTAAGAGTAGGTTAGATAAATGTCTATCAGGTTTAGACAGTATTTGATCCTGCCATGAGGGCAGGGGACTGGACTCGATGACCTCTCGAGGTCCCTTCCAGTCCTAGAATCTATGAATCTATGAAAAAGAGAGTCCTCACAAAAAGTTGCATTGGTTTAATTATGTTTATATAAAATTACACCATTAGTTGTACAATTTTGTGTGTAGACCAGGCTTAAGTTTAGCCTGGAAGTTTGGTAGTGGTCTGCTCCAGCCCCTAAAGGATTTGTTTAGTCTGGACAAATCTTATTCAAACGCTGGATTTTTTTCTTTTAAGGGAGCTATATTATGGAGTTGCTGTGGGGATTTTTATAATAAGTTATTTCAGTTCTTCTGGAGCCTAAAAAAAAAAATTTATTTTCCCCCCTGTGTTCTTGCATCTTTTTATGCTCCTTTCTCTTTTACAATATCCAAGTCTACAACTCACAGTTCCCATGTATTACATCTTTGTATGACAGACTTTCCCATTATTATCTTCCAAATGCAATGTTATGGCTGAGATTCCACATACCCTGAACTCAGAAAATTTAAGTTCATGGTTTCCACAGCAGTTGAAACTCATTCCTCTTGTGCATTCCTCTTCTTCTACCTGTGTAGTCATAAGAATGTTTCTAATGTCATAATTAAAAATAGAAAGCTTACTCTCCTGTCTGCTTTTATTTTTTTTTATTTATTAGGGTAGTCTACACAAACCAGAAATTAAACTTGAATCACTAAAGGAAGATATTAAGGATTTTCTGAAGACCTCAGGTTTGTAATAGTTCATTCAATTCAGTTGATGAATCTGTAGAAGTATAAACACTTTTTTTGTGAATAAATATAGATGTAATATTCTGTAATTCCTGATTATGGAATGTACATGCTCTATTTTAAAAAAATTCAGACCAGCAGAGCTTGAAAGCGTTGTAGACTAAGGCTCGTACTGTCTTCTTTTAAAAACAAAAATTAAATGTCCTATTTTTGTTTCTCATGTTAAGACAGCATGATTAATTACTCCAGTGAAGAAATGGCCGAAATTAAAGCTGTGCATTCAGATGCAACCTCAAATCACTACTTTCCAAGCATAAAGTCTCTAAAAAAAAAAAATTGGTGTGGTTTTATTAACGTCTTTGGTATGTGCAGGGGGGAAGAAGAAAAGGATCATTACGTCATACATTGAAGAACCTTATAAACTTGTGTCTGTAACTTCTGTTACACTACCCTACCCTCAGTATTTGTCTAAGTTTGTCATGCCATGTCTTTGCTTGCCATGTCAGGTCATTTAGGTTCTGATACTGCAAAGGGATCATCAGCAGGAGCAGAATCTTATGTCCGAGTGGAGTCCCACTGAAGTCGTTAAGACATCCAGCATGTATAATGGTCCACCCAAGACATTGGGATTCTAGTCTCTGATTCAGCAAGGAACTTAAGCATATGGTGAATTTTACGCATGTGAGTAATCCCACTGAAGTTAGGCACATGCTTAAGTACCTTGCTGAAGTACATTGTAAACTCTGCAAGGCAGGCACTGTGTCTGTTTTGTGTTATGTAAGACACCGTTGTAGGGATTCAATAGATAATAGTCGTAAATAAAAATTTTGGTGGGAACTTATTAAATGTAGTTATTAAACTTATTCATTTACTAAAGCTGGATGGGAAGCCCATTTTGTGGAATTTAATTTTTGAATGTTTTGTAGTTTAAGTTCTGTAAAACTACCAAATCATGGAATGATTTATTGAGATTTTGTAAAATCTAAATACATTTTAAAGAAACTCTTTAACAATATTTTTTTTAAAATACATTCACTAATGGGAGAAAGTAATATCTGAACTTTATTAAGACTGTTTAAGGGTAATTGCATAAAATATAAAATAGTTCAAATAAGAAAAGGTAATATGAGAAGTCATTTTAAGATACACTGTTAATATGCACAATGCCTGTGAATTTCTCTAAGAAACAACTTGACATTCTACAATATTTTCCAGAAGTCTGTCTGCAAAAGGAAAAAACCCTTGCATACTCAATAATCTTTAAATACATACCTTATAGAGAAGGGAACTTACCATTTTTCAAGTCTAGGGATAAAATTTTCAAAAGTGCCTAAGTGACTTAGGCACCTAACTCACCTTTGAAAATGGGGTGACATTTAGGCACTTATAGGCACTTATCCTGCTGTCTGTGGAAAGAGAGAACAACTTTTCTCCATCTTTTTTATGGCGTCTTTTTTAAACATACCCAGTTTCTTCCGCCTTTGCTCATGTGGCTTGCATTCCATCCCTTTGATCATCTTTGCTCGCTTCTGGATCCTTTCTAGTTTCTCTACATCCTCTCTATACATTGGTGACCTAAATTGGACACAGTACTCTGGCTGAAGCCTAACCAGCGCTGAGTAGAGTGCTACTATCACCTCCCATGACTTGCATGCTATGCCTCTGTTAATGCAACCCAAAATTGCATTTGGTTTTTTTGCAAGAGCATTGCATTGCTGACTCATGCTGAAGTTGTGATCCACCATAACTCCCAGATCCTTCTCAGCAGTGTTGCTGCCAAGCCAGTTATCCTGAACTCTGTATTTGTGCATTTGGTTTTTCGTCCCTATGTGAAATTCAACAAAGACAAATGTAATTTTGTTGTCTATAGCTCAGTTCTCCAGTTTATCAAGATCTCTTTGAAGTTTGGCTCTATCCTCCAAGTATGCAACCCCTCCCCCACCCCCCGAGTGGGGTCACCGTGTTTCAGGTGGATTCCCCACTGTGTCAGTGGGTATACTTGCCACTGACAGGATTCTGAGCTGGGACCTGGTAAAGCAGGGAGGGCCCAGGTCCCCCTACCTGGCCGCTCCCCTCCTTCTCTCCCCCCCCCCCCCCGGTGACGGCCTGTTTCCCTACTGAAGAGGGCCATTATACTGACTCTGGCCATTGGGCCACAAAGCCCCCAGAGAGTGTAGCTATACAGACTCTGGTCACTAGGCCACACAGCGCTGCTGAACAGGGCAGCCTACCGACTCCGATTGCTAGGCCACACAGCCCTACGGAAGTGGGCAGTTATCCTGACTCTGGCCATTGGGACACGCAGCCCTGAGAGGGGACAACCTTACTGACTCTTGCCACTAGGCCACACGGTCTTGCTGAGACAGGAGACCACACTGACTCTGACCACTAGGCCATACACCCCGGCCAAACTGGGTAATCATACTGGCTTGAGCCATTGGGTCCCGCAGCCTTGTGGGAAGGGGCTGTCGTCCTGACCCTGGCCATCAGGCCATACAACCCTGAGAGAGTGGCCATATTGACTTTTACCACTACCCCAAGACAAGGTCACGCTACCCCAAGATAAGGGGTGATAGTAAAGATGCGGCCGCGGGGAAGTAATTACCCTCACCCTGCCCCAAAAGGGGATGGGGCGTACTTGCCGCGTGACACAGTGGCTCTGAGATTTCTTCAGCTAATTATTTCAGCATCCTGGGGTGAATAGCATCAGGCCACTGACTTGAATTAATTCAGAAGATCTCTGACATGTTCTTTACTTATCTCGATCTGCATCCCTTCCCCTTTATTGTCTATGATAACTTTGCTTGTTGTCCAGTCACTTGTTATTTTTTGTATGAAGACTGAAGCAAAGTACGCAGTGAGCAGCTCTGCCTTTCTGTCGTCTTCCGAAACCAGCTCACCTTCTCCATTGAGCAGTGGGCTCACACCAATCTGATCTTTGTTTTGTCTGACATATTTGAAGACCCCCTTCTTGTTGTCTCTAACATTTTTTTGCCAGCTCTCACTCAGTCTTGCCTTAGCTTTCCTGATTTTGTCCCACTATTCCCATGTATATTTCCTTGGTGACATGTCCCTCCCTCCATTTCCTGTATGTATCCTTTTAGCTTTTTAGATAACTAAAAAGCTCCTTGTGCAGCCACACTGGCCTCCTATGGCTCTTCTTTTCTTTCCTCTGCATTGGAATAGCTTGATATTGAGCCTCTAGTATTACATGTTTTAGGAACTGCCAGCCCCCTTCAACTCCTTTTCTTCCTAATTGGTCTTTCCATGGGACCTTGCCTGCTATTTCTCTGAGCTGATTGAAATCTGCCTTTTTGAAGTCCAGTGTTCTTGTTTTGCTGTTCTCATGTCCTCCTTTCCTTAGGATCTTGAATTCTATCAGATCATGATCACTTCCTCCCAAGTTCCCAACCACCTTTGTGTTTGCAACTAATTCATCCGTGTTGGTCAACACCAGATCCAAAATGGATGACCACCTAGTTGTTACGTCGACTTTCTGAATTTGAAAATTGTCCCCTACACATGCTAAGAGCTTGAGTTCATTTGCCCTGAAGAATACAATAATCAACATATTAAACAAGTATTATATTGTATCTAAGGTTGCATTTAAAATATATATGATATTATATGAGAATAAGTGTGATTCTAGAACTGAAGACTATATTGTAAAGCTTTGAACTAGGGGGCAGAGATAAGGGAGCACATGCAACTTTTAACTTTGGCCTTCTGTGTTTTAACCTTCTGTTAGTGTAGTTATTTCTTGCCTCCTGTGCCTTTAGGGAGAGCCTGAAAGAGAGAGAACTTAGGTAGATGTGAAATTGAATTGAAGACCACAAACTTTAGTCTATCTGAAAGATTCCCTTGGGTCGTACTTCAGATATTTAAAGGTTTACTTGTTTATGAAATGATTGTCAATTTCTTTTTTTTTTATTTAAACAGGATGGGAAAAGAGGCTTCAGAATGCTGTTTATAGTGAACTCAATGTGTGAGTTTTTATTCAGTATTTTTATTATATATGCTTATGTACATTTATATCTGTCTGTATGATAGGTCTGCATTATTTGCAAGACCGTTATGTATATGTCACACTAGGGAGGTATAATTATGTTCCTATATTTTTAGTGCATCACAGATTTCTTTTTCTACCCCCAAAATGGATGACTTTCAATGAGATTTAGGCTGCTAAGTGCTTAAGCTACTTTTTAAAATGGGATGTAGGCTCCTAAATCACTTAGGCTCTTAAAAACTTCACCAAGATCATCTTCTGCAAGATCTATACTGATGCCATTGAACACGCAGGTGAGCAAACAAGGAAGTAAATAAAATTTTTGGATTTTTTTTCTAGTGGTTTTTTTTTTTTTTTTTTTGTCTTTTGCTTTCCAGTTTTGCTTTTATGAAAAGATGTTGAGTTTATTTCCATAAGAGTACTAGAAATTTTGAAAAAAAGAATGGTCTTTTACTTATGGCACTGACTCAGGAGACCTTGGTTCAATTCCCGGCTCTACCCTTGGGCAAGTCATTTGATCTTTCTGTGCCTCAGCTCCCCATCTGTAAAATGGGGTAATATTACTTCCTTTCTTAGACCATTTGTCTGCCTTTAGAGTGTATGTTTTTTGGAGCAAGGACCGTCTCTTAAGTGCATTTACGTTACCTAGAACACTGGCACCCTATGATGTTTGGGGCACCTCAAGACACTGCTGTAATACAAATTGTGATTACATTAACTTAGGGACAAAGCAGCAGAAAAAGGACATACTTGTTTTGATTTTCTTTTTCCCCCTGCATCTTTTAGAGCCCCGATAAAAGCTCTAGTATTAAGATATAGATATTTCTCCAAGTGTACAAGGTCAGTCTCTAATTTGATGGTTGTTGCTTATATCACACTTGAAAACATCTGAACCTCTGTTCAGCCAACTCGTTCTTGTTTCAGTGTGAGGATTCCTGGAGGTACCTAGGACTGTGAGGTGCCTCACTACTCCCTGGCCCTTAGCATGAAGAAGCTTTGACTAGGCCTGCCGTTGGTCAGATCCCAACTCCACTAGCCGTGGGTAACAAACATTCCCCTCTAGGCCTCGCAGGCTGCACTGTCACTTTGCAGGTCAGCGATTGGCACACTCAAACCCTCAAGCCCTCCGAATGTCTCCCTGGAGCCATTCAGATTCTGGTTCACTGAACACACTCAATATTCACAGATTCACTGTTTCCAAAGAAACAGTACACCCCAGCTTACCAGTTCTATCTCAGATCACTGCTTCACTTCACACACCGCCCTTAGATAAGTTTATAGTGAAATCAAATATAAGTTAGTTTAATAAAGTGTAGAGATTCAAGTGGTAGTAGTCGCAAGAAGAAGTATAGGAAACAAATGGGTACATATAAAATAAAATCATAATCTGCATTCTAGAGCCTAGACTTAATTAACAATGTACTCGCATGTTTTGTAGAGTATTGCTCACCCCAGATCCTTACAGCACTTTATAGCCAAGTTAGCTGTGACCCTTCTTTCATGAGACACAAGCATGCTGTCAATTTGCCTCCCTTGTGAGGGATTCTGTTTGTCGCTTTGCACTTCAAGATATAGCAGAACAATCCTTTATCTTTCTTCATAGACAAGATACCCACTCTGCTGTTTGTTTATTCCTGTAGATTTCCTCTCTTGTAGGTTTTATAATCTCGTCTTTTACCTGTGGCTTAGTAAACCAATAGGCATACATTAGGAGGCATACAATACACAAATGCTCAGACAAGAGATAGATGTCTGTTACCTTCTGCTTGAAAGGAAAACTTCCGAGGTATGTCACCTCCTGGTTATACGTCTTATCTCCAAGATCTTAAGAGTGTAATTTTAGATACATAATTCTTTAAATATTATCTTTACATACATTTTGCAATGATTATGACAGCCAATGGGCTAATGGCTCTCAGTAGAGACCTCACATGCTAACCTTTGGTGAACAATCATGCATGTATCCAATCCAGAGGATCTCTGTAAAACACTGTGCATCTCATGTCCCCTCTGCCCGTTTGAACTAAGGGATCCCAGGGTTACATTCAGTCACTGATTTTTTTCTACCATGTAAAGCACAGACATTTTTTTTCTTACCTACAAAAGGTATTTCTCTAAAACCCCTACACTTCATCTTTTTTATTTCTTTACTAATATTTTTGCAGGACTTTGCTTGTCTGTCTTACTTCTGAAGTGCATCTCTTGGTGTTCATATTTTGCATTTTGTCTAGACAGTTCTTCATTCCACTAGCTACTTCTCTTCCTGCGGCTTTCATGTTTTTATTCAGGGGTCGGCAATGTTGGCACGCGGCTCGCCAGGGTAAGCACCCTGGCGGGCCGGGCCAGTTTTATTTACCTGCTGACGCGGCAGGTTCGGCCGATCGCGGCCCCCACTGGCCGCGGTTCACCGTCCCGGGCCAATAGGGGCGGCGAGAAGCCGCGGCCAGCACATCGCTCGCCTGCGCCGCTTCTCACCGCCCCCATTGGCCCAGGACGGCGAACCGCGGCCAGTGCGGGCCGCGATCGGCCGAACTTGCCGCGTCAGCAGGTAAATAAAACTGGCCCGGCCCACCAGGGTGCTTACCCTAGCGAGCCGCGTGCCAACATTGCCGACCCCTGTTTTTATTGCTATGCAATTTGTGGCTAGAGATTCAAGCTTGCTGAGATTGGCACTCCAAAATTCTGCAGTTACTTTGGACATGTTCAGTTGTGAAAACTAATCAAGTTACAGACTGAACTTGTTTTTTTGAGAAATACCGTTTCCTGGAAAGAAAAAATAATTTTGTTTAGACATTATCTTATTCTGTAATACTGCTTTAAATTTTTATGAAAAATTATTTGATTTCTTTCATGAATATTTGTGATGTCATTAACTGTTGTTTTTACAAAACGTTCTATTTATGTTAAAAAATCTTGTCTACAGCCTTGAATATTTATTTTACGTCCTTGAAGTACTCTACAAGAGTAAGATAAGAGACTGCTTTTTATAAGAAATCCCATCTTTCAAGTTTAGATTACCATCCACAAAATTATTGTTCATTGTCTTATCCAAAGACAGAAATTATGTTTGGGTTTATGAATGTGCACATTTCAACCATGCCAGAGATTTACAGTACCCTTTGCTATTTCTTTTCTAATTAAGAGTGTGAATACCTATAATGCAAAGATGGGAACTGGGATTTCACTTATTGATACTGATCTTTTTTTTTTTTTTTTTTAAGGTTGGGGTTTGACCTTGGGCTTAGAATTATTATTGCATATATTGTACTGCTTCTAAAAATAATTATGGAGTTGAGAAAATTTGTTCAAAGAGCAAAAGACATCAATGTATTTAATAATAATCTAACATTCAAAACATAATTTTGTTTTCTTAAGGTTTCCTTCACCCTGTCATCCTGCAGCACCCCCTGAGCACATGAAGGAACCCTTAGTTTACATGAGGAAAGCACAGGTTGGTTGTCATCAATCTATCTGTCTGTTTTCAACTAGAGCATTTTAGTTTATGCCGTATATGTCTACCATACAATTTTTAAAAATCTTTGTACATTTAAAATGGTAACTTTTAATTATAAGTGTTTAGGTATAAAAATGAATGTATGTCATATTTCATAATGGCAGCATCCATAGATAAAGTAGAATAAGGTTGAAGTAGGGTACAGTGGTCAATCAATGAGTGTTATAAAGATATGTGGAAAATAGAATGGTTCACAGAATTGAATATGATTTAGAAAAAAAGCTTAGGAGGTATTTGTCATTTCATTTATGGCTAATCAAGTGGGATTTTGAAGAGTCAGGTAGTGGAATGGGTGCAAAAGAATAAAGAGGCTGTCCCAGGTAATGGCATTTCCAGACAAGAAAGATTTATTATCCAGCATGGAAAAAACTGACAGGATGGTGAAAGGAGCAGGCAGAAGTCTAGAGCTGAAGGAACTAAGTGAACATGCAGGAGAATAAGAGGAATATAGGTAGATAGATCAAAAGAGGAACTTGAACACAGAGAAAATATTTTACTTTCCTTGTTTGATTTATTCATGATGTTTTACAAGTAAATTCCACATCAAATTGGCATCCTTTCATCTGCGAGAGATGTGGGAATTGCAGCCTCTGATGTAGATTGTTTGCAATGTCTCATGTGACTTGAATAGTCCAATCCAAGATTTGCATGATCTTTGGCTGTTATTGCAATGTTTGTATTTTGGTTGGGAACTGCTTGCTTCCTACGGGCTCTTTTCTTTTCAAACTGTAGGAGCTAGCTTCTGTCATGAACTTTGATACCCTGATGGAGACGATGGCGCCACTTGTTATGATCACTTGTCAGGATTTCCCATTGGTCAGGATCAGTTCCAAATTCCTTCATATCTTGCTTGCATGTGTCTTTATAGCGAAGCTTGGGACGTCCTGTTGTTCTTGTTCCCTCTGATAGCTCCCTGTATAGCATGTCCTTGGGTATGCATCTGTCTTCCAACCTATTCAGATGGCCCAGCCAGCACAGTGATCTTTGCTTGAGTAGGGCTGTCACACTTAATAATTTTGCCCTTTGAAGAACCTCTGCATTGGTGACTTTATCCTGCCATTTGATGTTGAGTATGCGGCGTAAACAATGTAGGTGGAAGGAAACTGTTTAACCATTTCTCCTTATGAGCATAAGTTGTTCATGTTTCCCCAACATACATCAGAGTGCTGAGGACCCAAGCTTGGTACACTAGCATTTTGGTCTTGATGGTAAGCTTTGAGTTGTACCATGCTCTTTTAGTTAGTTTGCTAAAGGTGGAGGCAGCCTTTCCAGTGCGAATGTTTAGCTCTTCATCTAGTGAGAGGTTGGTGGTCACTGTAGAACCTAAATAGCTGAACTTCTGGACTACATCTAGCTGGTTTGCATTTAAGGTAATTGAAGGATCTTGTGGAACCCCCTGTCCTAATACAACCATTTTCTTGATGCTGATGGTGGGTGCAAATGCCTGACAGGCATTTGAAAGGTGGTCCATGAGTTCTTGTTGTAGATCTTCATTGTGGGCTATGAGGGCAGCATCATCAGCGAATAGAAGGTCCCTGATTAGCACCTTTTTGACTTTGGTCTTTGACTTAAATCAGGACAGGTTGAAGAGTTTCCTATCTGATCTTGTGTGGAGATACACTCCATCTTTCATGTCCTTAAACGCACAGTTCAAAAGTACCGAGAAGAAGTTTCCAAAGACTGTAGGGGCAAGAACAGATCCTTGTTTCACTCCACTTTTCATCTCAATGCTGTCCGAAGTGGACCCGTCAAACTGGACGGTTGCTCTCATGTTGTTGTGGAATGAATGTATAAGACTTGACAGGGTTGGTGGGCATTCTGTCTTTTCTAGTATTGCAAATAAGCCTGCTCTAATGACTGTGTCGAATGCTTTGGTTAGGTCCACAAAGGCAATGTACAATGATTGGTTTTGCTCTCTGCACTTTTCTTGGAGTTGATGCAGAGAAAATATCATGTCTATTGTTGATCTTCCAGCCCTGAATCTGCACTGTGATTCAGGGTAGACACAATTCGCCGGCTGTTGTAGGTGCACTAAGATGACTTTTTTGCGAAAGCTTTTCCCACTACACTTAGTAGCGAGATGCCCCTGTAGTTGTTGCAGTTGCCCTTTTGGCCTTTATTTTTATACAAAGTGATGATGTTTGTGTCACACACCTCTTGTGGTACCTAACCCTCTTTCCAGCATTTAAGTAACAGCTGATGAAGATATGGTAATCAGCTTTCCCGCACTTGAGGATTTCCTCTGGGATGCCATCTTTTCCAGAAGCTTTGCCACTCGATAGCAAATCAATGGCCTTGGTTAGCTCTTCTATAGTGGGCTCCACATCTAGCTCTGGCATGCCCTCTCGAGTTGGTATTTGGTCCAATGATTTGCTGGTGATGTTTCTTTCTTGTGCGTATAGCTCTGAATAGTGTTGAACCCAATGAGACAACTGCTTGCTTTTATCTGTAATGATAAATTACACAAATTCCCCATTAAAGACTGTGCAAAGACAACCACCCTCCTTAGCTCTGAAGGTCTGTGATTTGGAAGGATGCCACAGTGTGTTTAACTCACCCCATCTTAAAATGTATTGTAGTATTGTTCAAAAGTCATTCAGTAAATTGTTCTACCTATTCTATCAAATTGTTGTTCATTCTAGTGTATATTAATTTGATGTCTTGTATTTTACATTGTTTGTTAGGTCTTTGGGACAGAGACTGTGTATTGGGCATACTGCCAGCACTTAATAAATAATTAATACGCTGTCACATTCATTTACTTATATTGAAAATAATAGTTTTTTCTGGTATGGACTAAATACTGTAAGGTAGACAAATGTGTATATAATGTGTATGCCAGTGAGTTCACTGATGTAGTTACTGTTATGAAAGCATATATAACAAATATTAGTATTTTACATGTCTTAGTTCAGCTTATGAAATGGCAGCTTCTCTTCTAGAATGAGTATGCATGGGAAAAGTCCTGTTGATTTTTTTCATGTGGACACCTGTGCCTGGAACACCTTTCCTGAATTAATCCCCTTCAAATCCTTCCTTAAAATACACTTCTTCAACAAGCCAGTCACAGGGTGACGCTGGCCCTTTAAGAGGGAGGAGGGCCAGTACATCCATGACGGTTCGCCGTCCCAGGCCAATGGGGGATGCGGGAAGCGGTGCGGGCGAGGGATGTGCTGGCCGTGGCTTCCCGCCACCCCCATTGGCCTGTGACGGCGAACCGCAGACAGTGGGAGCTGCGATCGGCCAAACCTGCCGACGCGGCAGGTAAACAAACTGGCCCGGCCCGCCAGGGTGCTTACCCTGGAGAGCCGTGTGACAGAGGTTGCCGACCCCTGTAGTAGGACTTGGTCTCAGTCTGCCATTAATAGTTCCCGGGACCCCTGATACTGCAGGTAAGAGCAGCTTGCTAGTTCCTACATCAGCTTGCCTCCTGCATTCTAAGGTCATTTTGGTGTGGTGTTTTTTGTTTTTGTTACCATCCTTTCTTGGCTGGAATTATTTCTGAATTTGGTTTCAATATGGCTGGCCTTCCTCTAAAGGAAGAATATGGTTTAAGTAAAGGTTGTTCTGTGGGCCGCTTGCCCCTTCCCATTTATATCTGTAGTGGTCCACCTTTGTTGTACTTCTCCCAGGAAAGAAGATCCTAACTGGGATGTATGTAATTACCTCCACTCCATATATCCTGCCTCTCCACAGAAATCTGAGGACCTTGTTTAAGTGAAAACAAATCTTCTTCTCTCAAAATGAACAAACTCACCCTTTTCCCTCTTTCCTCATTTCCAAGATTTACATCCTGAAGGCAGTCAATATTTAAACAGCGTTGATTGGAAAAATGTATTGGATTTTTATTTAATACTTTTAATCTTTACTATTTATATTCAGGTAATGCTCATTGGCCCTGGTCACGAAAGGGTTCCCAGTGTGCTAAGCGCTGTACAGATGAATAGAAAGAAATGCTCCCTGGCCTAAAGAGCTTTGGTGAAATCTGGCCCCATTGAAGTCAGTGGCTTTTCACCCTTAAAATACAAGCAAAAGAGTGTTAGTCCCCCTCTTATCTTGGTTTTCCACCAGGAAACGTATATTTAAAAAAATAAACAAAAAACCCCCCTCCAAAGCGTATAAAGTAAAAATCTAAAAGATATTCCTTCACAACCACAGGTGCTGACTTTCATTTTTCCAGGTGGGTGCTCCACCCCGGCTCCGCCTTGCCCCGAGGCCCCACCCCTACTCTGCCCCTTCCCCAAGGCCTCACTCCACCTCTTCCCATCCCTGCTCTGCCTCCTCCCCCAGCATCTTTCGCCTGCTGCCAAACAGCTGATTGGCTAGTGGGTGCTGAGCACCCACTATTTTTTTTCCATGGGTGCTTCAGCCCGGAGCACCCACGGAGTTGGTGCCTGTGTTTACTACTGAGAGTAGCTCTTCACTCACTGTCTAAAGAAAGCTAAAATGCTAGCCCTAGATATTAAAGATTCTGATGCTGCATCTGCAGATCTGCATAAAAGTCAATCTGCCTTTCCTTCTTCAGAATCTCTTTGGAAAACAGAATCTGAAAGAAAAAGAAAAACATCATCTCTCAAAGTTGCTTAGGATCCGTAAAGGGAAATCTAATAACTTTTCCTTTGTTCCTAAAGTTAACTTTTTTTCTTTCTGCCAGTCTAAAGAGTTACTATTTCTTGCTTTTAGAACTGGTGTTAGGAATATTAAAAACTTCTTCACAGCATGTTTTGATTCTGCAACGAACAGCCCTGAATACTGATTCCTCCTGCTGAATAATCTTATTCTGGCCCGCTCTGAAGGGATTGCATTTTTTGGTAGTCTTTTAAGGAGGCACTTTAAGATTGATGAGTGCTACCTAATCTCTTTCCTAATCAGGCTTCCATCTCCTGTAAAGAACGCTGAAACCAATCTTGGGATTTTTAACTCTTGCTTCTCTAGAAAGCCCTTTACTAATGACTTATTCAGGAAGTTCTTCTCCAGCCAAAGGATAAATCATTTCTTCAGATCTTTGGCCACCTGTACAAATGATATAACTAGAAATAATTCAGGAAGGCTACTTTATAAGAACTCCTCCTCCTGTCTTTGATGATTTTTGTTTCTCAGCTTTTGGGAAATGATCAGAAATGGTCAAAGCTTAAGGAAGTTCCTACAAATCAAAATCCTTTGTCCATTAACCACTCATTAAAGAGCCCATAGAAAACTGTTCCAGAATCTTTACAATTTTTAAGTAAATTGAAGTTGTACATCTACTCTTTGAACTGTCAGCTAAGATACTCTTTGAACTGTCAGCTAAGATTCAGGATGGAAAATTAATTTTAAACAATTCTCAATATTACTTTCTCTCATCAATAGACTGAAAGAAATATAGGAGTTGCCATACAGGCTCAGACCAGTGTTCCATCTAGTCAAATATTCAATCTCCTACCATGGCTAGTACCGGATGCTTCCTACTAATGGGCAATTATGAAAATAACATGTAGAGGGAGTTTTGAGTTGCAGCAGAGCCATTGAGAGTTGTCTGCATCCTGAGGAAGACAGCACTACATTGGTTTACATTCAATTCACATTTTAAAGATTATCTTTGCAGTCATAATTACTAGAATTTTTTAAATTTAAAGCTAAATTTCTGCAAAGATTGATGGAACTCATCTGAGATTCTTGCTGCCCTTCAGCAAAATGATTTTTGAAGCCCTATCTGCTGCTTTGAAAGAGTTTTTTAGTGGGGTAAAGTATTTTGCATTCTATTTATAATTACTGTGAATGGCTCCAGAATTTGCCGCTTTGACAGTACGAGAGTCTTGCCCAGCACTTGCCCTAACTGGTGGATGTCTTTGAGTAAGTCTTCAATATACATCTAACTCAGGCTTTTACTTGGGTGTTGCCCCTAACCTGGCTCCAATCCACACACAAAACGCATCAATCCAAGTTTGGTGATGCTTTAAATGTGGGCTAGCTGGTTCAGCTAGGGGTATAGGCTAGAGCAGTGGTTCTCAAGCAGGGGTACACAGATGTCTTCCAGGGGTACATCAACTCATCTAGATATTTGCCTAGTCTTACAATAGGCTACATAAAAAGAACTAGTGAAGTCAGCAAAATTAAAATTTCATATAGACAATGACTTGTTTATACTGCTCTGTATACTATACACTGAAATGTAAGTACAATATTTATATTCCAATGGCTTTATTTTATAATTATATGGTAAAAATGAGAAAGTAAGCAATTTTTCAGTAATAGTGCTATGACACTTTTGTATTTTTATGTCTGATTTTGTAAGCAAGTAGTTTTTAAGTGAGGTGAAACTTGGGGGTATGCAAGACAAATCAGACTCGTGAAAGGGGTACAGTAGTCTGGAAAAGACTGAGAGCCACTGGGCTAGAGCTCACATGCTGCTTTCACTCAGGCCACAGTGAGGTTGTAGGCTAAACCACTTGAGTTCTGGTAGTCCTCCAGTGCCTTCCCACAATTTCCTGGTGCCCAGAAGGACAGACTAGTTCTCCCACAATTAACTGAGAAAGAACCATACAGCAGCTCAGCTTATGGTAGCACTAAGAACCGTGGGATATGCCCCAGAAGTCTTAGGAACACCATCTAATCTGGGTGTGTTTGGCATCAGTGAGAACACAGTTACTTGAGTATGGCCTTTCAGTGTGGCTTCTTGCACCTGAGCTAGGCTAACTCAGATTCTGAACATCTGAGTTAACTCTGCAGTGAAAATATACACTTTGTTATGACAAAATGTTCACAAAAGAGGGATTTTTATCCTCCTGATCTTTTTTCTGTCGGAGAGATTTACTTTTAATGTTCCTGTCTTTTGTTCTAAGTGTGTAGTTGGAGACAAGAAAATGTCAAGAACTCAGTCAAAGCAGCTTTAAGCAGAGCTGTGATATACCCAGCGGTGTCTATAAACAGCAAACATGATTGCTGTTCTCTTCTGCCTGGGGGAAGATCCTGACTTCATTAGCTAAGAAATCTATTTGAGGATAATTCATTGAGCCAAGAAGAGCACTTTTTTGCTGCTCTTGCTATTCTTAATACTTTGTTTCAGACCTATAGAAAGCATGTGTGATAGGTCTCTAATGAGTACAAGAAGGCTTCCAAGGATTGAAATTTTCATTTATTCGGGGTGACTATTCTCTGAAACTATTTCAAAGTTCTCAGTTTCAGCTTGATTGACTCCTTTAAATTACTTCTTTGAATATGCTGAAGAATTGAAATGGCAGAGCTGAAGTGTAGAACTGAGACACTGATGAGAGCTGTGGTGCATCACTATATTTCTACTCTGGTGCCAATACACCGGTCAGGCACAGTGGAGCCTCTTGGAAACAGTAATGTGTACAGAAAAGGTGATCAGTTTTCTTTCTAGTTTGCATCTGAAGAAGTGGGGTTTTTTACCCACAAAAGCTTATGACCAAATAAATCTGTTATTCTTTAAGGTGTCACCGGGCTCCTTGTTGTCTTTCTAGTCTGTCTTCCTCCCCCTCTCTTTGGAATGTTCTTGAGCCTTTTACAAACAACAAACCTGACTTTAGAGTATCTGATGAGCCAAACTACCTGTGGGTATAGGAGATAACCTGCATGGCATGTGGGTTTTGCGGAATCTGTTCCAAAAGACAGGGTGGGTGGTTCTGATGATCTCAGTGCAGTGTGTTTTGAGCCAGGAAAGCTTACTTAGGACTCTAAGCATTCTGGATACAGTGGCTGCATTGTGATAGGTAGCTGTTCTTCATTTCAGCTTTGTTGATGCAGTAGCATCAATGGTTTTGAAACCTTCTGCAGAAGTAGAAATGATGTTGATACTGATTTATATGTCAGAACAACCAGATCCTTCTTCTGCTGGCCTGAGAAAGAAACTAGTGGTGAGAGAACAGGAGCTAAGAGAAGCCACCTCTTCTTTTCTCCCCCAGTGCCCATGAATTTCTGCCATAGTTAAGGCTCAGTCTGATAAGCTATATGCCTTAGCACCCAACTCCCATCATTCCAACTGTAGAAAGTCCCACCGGTTAGTGAATGTAGTGCATCCCCCTCTGTGCCTGATGAACAGACAATGTGGGTCTGTATAGCCCCCCAGCTACACAGTCTAACTCTTTAGCTCAAGCTGTAGACTCATGCTTTTTAGCTCTGGAGGTCCTTGTTCAATCCATGGTGTTGGCCAAAATGGCGAAAGTTACAATAGCACTTAGCAGATTCAAATTCCTGGAGGAGAGAAACTTGAACAGTAAAGGACTGAAGACTTCTAGGCAATGTGTAAGGACAGCCTTTGCTGCATGTGAGAGTATCTGTATCCTTAAGGAACATCTAGGCTTGCATAGATGTGAATTTCAGGTTTTCAGTAAGAAATACAACAAAGCTCAAGACCTTGCATCTAGTAACAAAGAATGTATGTCACCATGCATTCCATCTTGTAAGTGTATCATGGAATGAATGCATGGATGCTGAAATGGACATAGGAGTTGTGGTAGATATATACTTGAGCATGAATTCCCAGTGCAGTTCTGCAGCTAAGAGGGAGGTGGTATTACCTCTGCATTTGGCTTTAATGACCTCATTACTGGAATACATTTTCCAAGAGAATGTTAAAAGGTGACTCGATCAAGGTCTATAAGTACCTACCCAGGGAAAAGATTTCTGATAGTAGAAATCTCTTTAAGCTAGCAGAAAAAGTCATAATGACTTCCAGTGATTAGAAGCTGAGTCTAAACAAATTTAGACTAGAAATAAAATGAGAATTGTTAGTAGTGTTGGTAATTAATTATTGGGAACAACAACAAAAGATATGGGCTTGATGCACTAGTTCAGGGATCGGCAACATCCCTTGTCCCGCGCCGCTTCCTGCAGCTCCCATTGGCCTAAGCGGCCAGTGGGAGCTGCGATCGGCCGAACCTGCGGACACAGCAGGTAAACAAACTGGCCTGGCCCGCCAGGGGGCTTACCCTTGCGGACCGCGTGCCAAACATTGCCGATCCCTGCACTAGTTACTGGATGAGGTTCTAAGTCCTGTGTTATTCCTGAGGTCAGACTAGATTATCATAATGGCCCCTTCTGTCCTTAAAGCCTACAAATTGAGTCTATTTTGGGATGGAGGTATTTTACTGCTTAAAAACATTTTTTTCCAGTGTTTAATTTGGAGGGGTTTATTGGTGTTCATTTACATAGCTGGTTAATTTCTTGAATACATATACTGTTAACACTAGACTATGGATTTTAAAAAAACAAAAACAAAATAAAACTTTGATTTTATGTATGTATGTTTTATCCATTTTCCCCCCCCCCATCCTTCATGTGTTGCTTGTCATCTTAAATTGAAAGATCTTTGAAGCAGGGCATTTGTTTTGTTTTCATGTGTGTGGACAAAAGCTAGAATGTTGTGGGTGCTGCAAGATACAAATAATAATAATAATGAAATATATTATTCAAAATGGAAATCAGGGACCTGAACCAGAGCCCAGTGAAATTAATGGGAGTCTTTCCATTTACCTGAGTAGGGTTTGAATCCGCTTCCAGGAGAATACCAAGATTGTTAAAATCCCTAATTTGGGTATATCCTCAGTGAAATTCCTCATATGCAATATCGCTATAACATTATCAAGATAAAACTATTTAAACAACATTTGAAATACAGTAGGGGGCAAAGAAGAAAGAAAATAACTAATTTGCCAGTAAACTAATACAAATCAAATATAAATAAATTCAGTGTTGTCACAGTATTACTGAACCTTATTGTCTAGATCCTCAGCTGATGTAAATGAGCACTGATCTATTGATTTCAGTGGAACTAAGCCAGTTTACACCAACTGAGGATCTGGTCTAGTATGGAAAATTTGAAAATATGCTACATTTATGACAGGAATCTGATTCTGCCAAAAGCTTCTTTTTTGTTCTCTCCGTTATTAAGGTATTGCCTGCTTTTATTTTTAATCTCTCATTTAAGAACTGTTATCTATGTATAGGAAAGACTGGATTTTTTTGGTAAATGTTGATAAACTGATTTCACTGTTCACACACAAACGGATGAAAAAATATTTCCATCGATAACACTGCTCTACAGCCAAAATGCTTCTGAAATAAATGTAGTCAAACTTTACTAATTCTGGGTCACTGAGAACGAAAATGATGCTTAAAATTGTTGATTGGCTCTAGTTTTCAAGATATGCTATTGGGTCAGTATATACGACCCTTGACTTGGGAATGGCGGAGGATAAGTGAGTTATAAAGGGAGGGGATCTCAATTTAAACCAGAAATGACTAAAATACATCTTTGACTGGATCTAGGAATAAATCTATGACTGGGTTTGGACAGTACTTGCTTTTTAGGCAAAACAATGAATGATGCAATCTGAAGCTGTTATTGCGTCACACATGATATGAATTGCATCATGTTATTCCTAGAAGTCATGGATGATGCAATCATAACGAAGCTTACATCACTCTGCTGAACAAATTGCCCTATATCAGCTCTAGAAATCATACAGTGTCGTGCTCTCTTATTTGTCAGTGTTTGATTTTGCAAAGGGATACATTTCTGTTTAGCCAAAGTGAGCAGAGATGCCTCGTACTTGTGTGAACAGTGCAGATAACTTCTGCTATGTTTGTGGTGAAGTGACTTTTGCATCACAAAAGCGCAGTATAACCACTATGGTTAAGAAAGCCTATCACCTTTATTTTGGCTGCAAAATTGGAGATCAGGACAAGAGGTGGGCCCCACACATATGCTGCAACACTTGTGCAACAAATCTTCGCCAGTGGTTGAACAGGAAAAGGAAATCTATGCCTTTTGCAGTGCCAACGATTTGGAGAGAGCCAACAGATCATACCAGCAATTGTTACTTCTGCATGGTGCCTCCAGTTGGGAAACGTGTGTCAAAGAAGAAAAGGTGGACTGTGCATTATCCAAACATTCCATCAGCTATACGCCCAGTACCCCACGGAGAAGGACTGCCGGTTCCTGATGCACCAGAATCATTCTCACTTGAGTCAGACGAGGAAGAGGA
>NW_020664417.1:69407753-69409037 GCF_002925995.2 Terrapene triunguis | reverse complement strand
GTGGGTGTGGGGTGCGGGATCTGGGAGGGAGTTTGGGTGCAGAAGGGGGCTCAGGGCTGGGATGGGGTTTGGGGTGTGAGAGGAGATGCGTGGTGTGGGCGCCAGGAGGGGGATTAGGGCTGAAGCAAGGGGTTGGGGTGCGGGAGAGGGCTCGAGGGTGCTTACCTCAAGTGGCTCCCAGCCAATGGGAGCTGCAGAGCTGGTGCTCAGGGTGGGGACTGTGCACAGAGCCTCCCTGGCCCCTCCTGCGCCTAGGGGGCTGCAGGGACATGCCAACTGCTTCTGGGAGCCACATGGAGCCAGGGCTGGCAGGGAGCCTGCCTTAACCCTGCTGCGCTGCTGACCAGACTTTTAACAGCCCGGTCAACAGTGTTGACCCGAACCGCCAGAGTCTTTTTATGGCCGGGCATTCCAGTCGAAAACCGGATGCCTGGCAACCCTAGGAAGGATAGCATGTGTCAGGTACATTCTGGGGACAGGATGTAGGCCAGACAGGGAAGGAAGGGGATGTGGTTGATCTGTTCTGTGCTGCACCTGATTCTTCACACACACACAAGGTTCTCAAGGCCTAGAGTAGTGCACCAGTGAATCAGGGAGCCATAATTGGCTCCCTGCAGCTTCTGTCTGTTTTGTCCAAGTTAAGCTCAGATGTAGGTGAGAATCAGTGCATGTAAGTCAAACTGTTTTTCTGTCTTAGAATAAGACTAAGAATCAGTACAAGATTTTTCTTTCTCTTTTAAAATAATTTACTTTATACGTGTATAAAGTTTTAGGATATAAAGACACATTAAATTCAAGGATTTTTTAATAAAACCTAAACTTTTAAAGAAGGAATCTTTCTGCTAGCTCTTAATAATGTGCTTTTAATTCTCTATTTGTATTTGTTTTCAGAAAGACTATTTCAGTGAGCTAGGCTTGAATACAGGACAGCTGGGTATTGATGACTCTACACAAGTGCCTCCAGGTTAGTGTGTGCTGTGCTTTAATAATTTAATTAGAAAAGTAATGATTAAAGTATATGTTTTCATGGAATACTGTGTAATTGTAAAGAAACTCATATAATTTTTCCATAATATTCATAAGTATTTGTCCCACAGCTATAACTCGAATGGTTCTCATGTAAATAAAGTGGAACATATTTGAACTGGTAGTGGATAACATTGCAAATGTGAAGGGCTTGATTTGAAAGATGTGGAGTGCCTGCAATACCTGTTGATTTCAGATGGAGCGGCAGGTGTTTAAACCCTTTTCAGGATCAGGCCTGTCTCTCAAAAAAAAAAAAAA
>NW_020664417.1:69367313-69407653 GCF_002925995.2 Terrapene triunguis | reverse complement strand
AAAAAAAAAAAAATGTTTAAACCCTTTTCAGGATCAGGCAAATAAAAAAAAAAAAAAAAATTTTTTTTTTTTTTTTTTTTTTTTTTTTAGAAAGTCTCAACAAGTTTCAAATCAAAATTGCTTTGACTAACACAGTTGTGCAGCTGTGACGCCACAGAATTATTGGGAAAATATAGAGCCACCTTTTTGATATCCATGCTCTAGAAAATATTACAGAAAAAAGTGTGTTAATATGAGGTGGTTTAAATAATACATAATGGTGTTTTATTTCTTGTATGCACACTATTATTTTTGTAGAAAAAGCTCTAGGGTCTCAAAGAATGGAAAATTATAGGATATAGAGAGACTTTTCAAGTGAAAAATGTTCTGTTTAAAGGTGTTGTGTACTTTTTTGTATTTCTATCCTTCAGTGTAAATTACAGAAGAATATTGCTGCTGATGCTGTTTTAATTGTAGTAACATTAGCCGTAAAAATGAGTTAAATATGTGTATTAATCTGCAGACATGTATGTTTTGCAGGTGTCAAAATAATCTTCTGTCAAAAATACAAAATGTTGCCACAATAATAGCTGAAGTATTTTTGTCAATTCTTTCTTCATTATTTTTGCATTTTATTGATACTTCATTATTTTTTAGAACTCTTTGAAAATGAACATGTACGTGTTGGGCAAACAGGTAAGGATTTGATTTCAGTTGCAATAAACAGTGAGGAATTAAGAATATCCTAAATAACCGTCTTCTTCAAATACTAATTCCTGAGAATTTTAGTATTTCACCCATGGTAACACAAAGCACAGTGAATAATGCCATGGATGTTCATATAAAGATAGAAAACTTGGCATTTTACATCTACCAATAGGTGCCAGATAAATAACTCTACAGCTGGTTCACTAAAAGCAAAATAGCAAGCGTAGACACACACCTTTATGGCAATAGCTTAACCCATGCGACTTCTGAATTTCATTTTAAAATCAGGAGAGCTTGTTCTTCCATCTGTGCACACACAATTCTCATTAGTGTTAATGGGATTTATGCTCATGCATCAGATGAGAATATAACCCTAATTCTTTTTGATGGTTATTCATAATTGCAGAACCTGATAAATACTGCAACTCTAAGCGGATGATTTTCACTTGTTTTTCCACACATGTACTCCTTTCTGAGTTAGTTATATCTTCTCCTTGTATCTGTAGGATGAGAAGTTATCTTTGATTTTAAAACAGAGTAAAAAGTCCTTCATTAGATCAAACCTTGCTAGAGAAGAAACACAATGTCTCTTACTATTGTCTTAGGGGTAGACGATAACTGCTCATTATTATTTCCTCCAGCCAGTCTCCCCACTTCAAGGGGCAGATAGCAGGTCTGGTGCACCCCTATAGCATTTTCAGGAAACATGTCCACTTCCCTCTTCTGCTGCTGGGGCTAAGGTGACAGCGGCATCTCTCCCTTCTCTCTTTTTCTGAGGTCCTTCATCTCTCTTTTCCTCACCCACTCATTCTGTCTTTGTGTAACCAGCTGAGGTACCATCCCTCTCATCCCCCCCTTTCCCTATACTTCCTCAATGAATTCCTGTCCCCTGCAAAACAGACTTTTAGTCAACCCCGTATCTTGCCTATGTATTCATAGCTTCCTATCTCTTAACCATTCAGAGCAGCCTCTACCTCCCAACCCTTCTACACCTTGTTTCTACAGGATGGCATAGAGCAGGGGTCGGCAACGTTTGGCACGCGGCTTGCCAGGGTAAGCACCCTGACAGGCCGGGCCAGTTTATTTACCTGCTGACGCGGCAGGTTCGGCCGATCGCGGCCCCCCACTGGCCACAGTTTGCCGTCCTGGGCCAATGGGGGCAGCGGGAAGCCGTGGCCAGCACATCCTTTGCCCGCGCCGCTTCTCGCCGCTCCCATTGGCCCGGGACGGCGAACCGCTGCGAGTGGGGGCTGCGATCGGCCGAACCTGCTGCATCAGCAGATAAATAAACTGGCCCGGCCTGTCAGGGTGCTTACCCTGGCGAGCCACGTGCCAAACGTTGTCAACCCCTGGCATAGAGTGACATGAAGCCGTGAGACAGAGTCTTAATCAGCTGTGAAGAAGAGTCTGGGCCACTGACCGGCTTGCTTTCTAGTAGCAACTGTGATGACTGCTACGTGGGAAGTGAAGCCTTCTTTATTATAAAAACAATAAAAAAAAAATACCCAGCAACATATGGTAGTTGGCCAGAAAAGCTTGGAGTATACAGCAGGACTGAAGAAGGCTTGTGCCTCTAGCTAAGAGATTAAATTAGGCAGATCTGCTTTATATGCAGCCTATACTTGTCAAGTTCTGTTTTTATATTTTTTCTCGCGTATTACAGTAGGCTTCTTGAAAAAAGGCTTGTTTGCCACCAATGCTGCACTATGTATTTGGGCACAGATTCAAATCTCATTGAATTCAATGGGAATCTTTTTATGTACTCCAGTGGATCAGGCTTTTGGTCGCCATCTATGACTTGGTTGCCATTGATGGATAGTCCTTACCTTCATGTCAGTTGTACTGATGTGCTGAGGATTTTTCTCTCCTACAGCCAGCATAACGCATCCCAATTTGTTAGCGAGGTTGTTTCTTGCCTCTGCGAGGAGCGGTAAGATGGAAACACCTCAGTCATGTATATTGTTCTGTTCTCTGCTGAGGCGGTCTTCTTTTCCTAAGTTTTTGCATGTAGTGTGGCAGTGTTTTATTTTCCCTTTTCTGTCTCAGCATTTAGGAAGCCAAAAAAGGTGGAAAATAAAAAAACCCTAAGCCATGAGTGCGCCATCTATTATAGAACTCTACAGGCCAAGAAAATATTTGGTAAAACAGAGACTTCCAGCAATTCTGGAACAGATGGCCCTTTGTTCACTTTGGATCAGCTGGCCACATGATGTGTCCTCTTCTTAAAATATCTTGTTCATCTAAGCATGAGTTTGAAGAAGATTGGGAAACAGGCCAGCCAGCGAATGTGAAAAAGTCTGGTAGGTCTGATTCTCTGACTCCTGAGGTGACTGCAGCTGAACCAGACTTATCCAGCTTCATTCAAGGATTTTGAATTGTATCCTTTTCTCTTCTCTCGTCTCATCACCTCACCTATTGATGTGACCAGGCAGAGTTCATGAAGCACAGTTGTTTTGCCTAGGTCTCCAGTGGGGACTTTCAGCATCTTGGGCTATTCCAGCATCCTGGGTCTCTTCACCGAGGAGAAAAGGAGGCATATCCTTTAGGTTTAGTATCCAAATCTTCTTCTGGATTTCTCCCACCATATCACACAGGATGTATGGGAATACTGACATACCTATCGTGAACTTAAGAGTCAGTAAAATTTAGTAAAGCAAGAAGATATTTTACTTTTCTAAGAAACTCCCCCCAGAATTGCTTCTTATTTATTCATCTGTACAAAGGATACAGTGTGAAACCCCTGTATTCCACTATGGTCACAATCTATTGGAGATATTTTAGCATTTATTATTAAGAAAGTTTCCCACATACACATTTTTCTAGCCACCAAGATGTTTCAGGTTTGTGTTGGTCTGGTCCACTTCAGTACCAGTCCCTACCCTTTGGCTTAGCTATGATTTTTGCATACTATTATCAAATTGCTCGTGATATTGGTGGCAGAACTCAGCAGTAGTATTTGTGTAATTCTATGCTCAATGGTCCGGACAAAGAAGTTAAAGAGGCAGTTGACTTGTCTTCTGTGATGAATCATAAAGCATATTCACTCTCTCATAGAAGCTTGCACACTTTGGCCTACTAATACAGTATATTACAATTTAGTCATCTAATCAGAGACCTAATAGTAAAGTTGAAAAGTCCTCGCAAAAGCAATGTAGCAACCAAGCCATTCATCAGCATAATTGCTAATTTGCTTCTTGAGGTTATTGATGTCTTTCCAGGATGTGTGATGCTTTCCAAAAGGCATTCAGCCTGATGATCTGACATAAATGCTCTTTAGTTCCCACTACTCCCATGAAAAACATTCCTAGACTGGAGGTCCAACTGTGCGCATAACTTCTATAGGGATTACCCTTATAAGATGCAGAATAGCTAACAACTGACTCCAGGCACAGTTAGGAAGCCTGAGTGGGGAAGTTGATAACCTGTTCAAAGTGTGCACGTTAATGTGTTGAAGCTGAAGGCTTTGAGATTCACAGCAAAGCCTGAAGTTTGTCTGCCAACAGCAATGCAACACATTCTGCTAAAAACTGACAACAATACAGTAATAGCTTCTGTCAAACTAAAGGAAAGCATGAAGAACAAAGAATTGACTCTACAGTAGAGGGTTGAGCAGAAAGACCCCTGTTTAGCTCTGCTTGCTAATATCAATTGTCCTCCCAATGAGACCCCTCCTCTTAGAGGTACCTTCCCATTGGCTGACTGTTGCATTAGGGCAAATCAGGGGAATTTACACTGCCCTTTAGGCCCCTACTTATGCTGGGTGGTAAAGCCATCATGCCTAAATTGCAGCACCATCCCAATCAAATGGCTACAGTGCTAGTCCTTTTATTTACATTAGAACTACAATTCTTAGGACAGTTTTTAGAGTGGTGCGTTGGGGATTTCAGATGCACAGCATCGGTCTTCCTTAATTAGCTTGATGACTGAGGCTTAGGAATAGAAAGGGATACTTCACACCCTTCACGTGGAAGCCCTCCATTGGTTGAGCTGCTGAATATTGCCCAGTAAGATGCAAGGTAAGACATGTGAAGAGAAGGAAATGGATGATAAACCCTGGGTGAAATCCTGGCCCCATTGTAGTCATTGGGCCAGGAATCACCTATGTATAAATTCAGAATAAGAAGCACAGTCCTGCTTACAAAGTCCTCCTGATTTTTGTGTGTATTTTTCAAAATAAATGTCCCAGTGTTTCCTTTTTGTATGAGAGAGACTGCATCAAACAAATATTAGCAACCCATTGCTCATGAGTTGCCATATAATAAGGAACTAGCATACTTGGTGCAAGGGGAAAGAAGTAAGGTTAAAATAAATTGATATCAAACTACCATATATACTCGATCATAAGCCAGTTCGTTTATAAGCTGACCAAGATGCATAAGTAAAAACGGAAAATTTTTATGACCCGTTCATAAGCCACCCTATAATTCAGGGGTCAGCAAACTTTGGCTCCTGGGCCATCAGGATAGGCTGCTGGTGGGCCGAGATGGTTTGTTTACCTCGAGCGTCCGCAGGCACGGAGGTAAACCTAAGTAAACAAAGTGTCCTGGCGCACCAACTGCTTACCCTGATGGGCCGGGACAGCAACTGATGGGGAAATTTTTTGAGGGGGAGAAGCTGGTGGTCAGGCGAGTAACCCCTGTGACCACCCCCCACATGATCCCACCCCTAGCCCGGGACCCCCACACTCTCCCCATCCCATCCACCTTATCTGGGGAGGGACAGGGGAGGATGTCTCTGTCCTGGCTGGAGCTGCTCTGGCAGGCTGGGCAGCGCAGCTGCAACCTGCTCCGGCTGGCCAGACTGGGCGGCGTGGCCGCAGCATGTTCCAGCGGACTGGGCAGCGCGGCCACAGCCTGCTGTGGGAGGCAGGGCCGAGCAGCACGGCTGCAGCCTGCCAGCCCCGGAGCTGCAGCTACTTCAGAGGCTGGGGGGAGAGCAGCATGGCCAGAAGCGGAGAGACTCTGGCCCCGCCTCTTCACTTCTGGCTCTGCTGGTTGTGCTGCCTCTCCTTGCTCCCTTTGTTGGGGGGAGGGGCTGTGTCCCGCCTCTCCCTCTCTATACCCGTTCATAAGCCTACCCCCTTCTCTGGTGCTTTCCTTTATTACTAAAAAAATTTGGATTATGAACGAGTATATACGGTAAATACAGTGATTGTAAATGTTTGAAATATATTTTGATATTTTATATAATGTCCCTTTGATATTTGTATGCATTACAAGAAGTACACGTTTGTGGATGGAGATAGATTTGGGAAGTTCAGTTGGTAGAATATTTCTGTTTGATGCAGGGACTTGGCCTGGGTTGTGCTTGTCTTTCCTCCATCACTTTCAGTATTTAAAAAAGTGTGTGTAGTTAAAACTTTTAAAAATGACATGACAATTTCTGGAAATGTATGATTTTATGTATGTTATGTAAATTCATGACATATACATATTTTGCAGTTTTAACAGAACAAGATAGTGCTGCAGCCCAACAGTATGTCCGTCAGGGATGCCCAACAGCACTCCGAGCTGAATTGTGGGCACTCATTCTGAATATTTCTAATCAGCCTGAGGTAAGGGGCAAACCAGGTTAAAATCAGATTAACATACACCTGGCTATTGAAAAAATAGATGTATGTTTGCTAGTAATGTTTTGCCAATTTTACTGTTTTGTCACAGAAGTAAACATTTTAAAACTACCATACTGATTTTTTCAGATGTGTAGACTTGTAAGGTTAGTTTGCCATTTTATAAGAATTATATTTGTAGACTTAAATAGTGTGTGCATGTGGGTGTGTTTAGCATGCCTGCAAAACAAAAGCCTACATGCATGGATACAAGCTTTCCCACTTCCACCAAAGCTCATTGTGTGACCAATCAGGGCAGAAGTATTGTGCAGTTAATAAATCAGCCTTGATGAGTGTGTGCGTGGGTTAAGCCACAAAACTATAATATAATTCTCCTTACTCATTATATAAAATTGTGGTTGGTGGGGAAGAAGAAGTAAGCCAAGCATAGTGGTGAATCAGTCTGTTTAGACAAAGTGGGTGGCGTATTATAGAAATTGGAAGTTCTAGTCCATAATCTGGTTTAATCCATGTGGTTGATATTAGAATGTTTCTGTTTATAGGCTGTGTCCAATGTGAAGATGTTGAAATCTTCTTCTCAAAATAGTAGGATGGGGCATGGAATACGTGTTTTCAGTCTGCATGAAAGATATGGGGTAAGAAGTTAGCTGATAAGGAGAGAAGGAATTACAGAATAGTTTTAGGGATCTTGCATGAGTTTTGCAAACTGCAGCTGTGAAGCAAAGTTAAGGTTTTAAATACAGAGCTGAGGTTCAAAAATAATTTTGAATGTTTGTTTTTAAGTAGTCACAACGTAGACAAACACTTCCTAACTGATAATTAGCAAACATCGCAAAATTTAGGCTAGGGCTTTGTGACCTTAACTATAAATTAATGTAGATGTTTTAATTTTATTTATGAATTACCAAAATATCTTTATTAATACTCTTGTTTGAGTGGTAGTGTGGACACTCTAGTCTTGTGGCAATCACTCTGTAAGACACAATATGACACAATCTGTTTTTTTTTAATTTATGTATCTGTAATTCTAAATTAATATATACATTTATGCATACACCTTACATGTATGAATTAAGGAACCAACATGTGTACTGTCCTCTCATCTCTTTGCCCAACATTATTTCCCAAAGCATCCTGTATTTGTCTTATTTAACGTAGGCCCTGGTACTAGGAAATACTTATGCACATTCTTAGCCTTATGCAGCATGACTAGTCCCATTGAAGTCAATAGGGCTATACACATGTTCTTAACTTTATGTGAAAGTCTTTGCAGAATTGGAGCTTTATATTGTAAACTCATTGAGACAGGAACCATGCATACCTATGGTGACATTCACAATTGTTAATAGTATAATATTGTACTTTGTATCTTTTGAAGATATGCAGTCATATGGTTGTAATTGAGGGACATTGATAACTGACCATTAGAAAGTTTGAGATATTAGCCATTGTTAATGAAATGTACACCTTTTCATATTTTCAGGAACTGTAAGTTTTATATTGGCAGCAAACCTTAGGAACATTAATGCTAAGAAAAACAGTCTTGACAAATGGACTTTTAAAAATCCAACTACAGATGTTTGGTCTAGTGATAAAAACACTTAGTTCAGACCTTCATGAAGAAATAGTCTAGGCATTTGTTTACAATGAATAACAGATTAAATTCCCTTTAGATAAAAAAGCCCTGCTAAAGTATAATGAAAATATTATACAACATATTTGTGATGCTTAATGCTAGATTGAAGTTCTTCTAAATTATTCTGACAGCTGAAGTCTGAGGTTTCTCTCTTTATGACAGTAACCAGATTAGAAATATGAAATTCATTTTGTTGGCTTCATTGCACATCTGTCTACATTCTCTTGAGCACTTCATATTTTAAAGGTATGTTTGTCTTAATATGCAAAGTAAAATAACTGAATTAAAGATCAAATCTTCTATTTTGATAAATGAAGGGCAAGGCATTTATTAAAAAAAAAAGAAATAGTAAGATATTCCATATTTTTATATTCAGGTATGACATGACACACTTTTTGAAAACTGACTCCTTAGGAAAAAAGTTCCAATCCAGTTTAAAAAAAAATTCTCAAATGTTTCTCTTTAAATAAAATAACCAACTATTTCAGTCCTTATAACTTTTTAAAGCCATGGTCGTATTTTTCTCAAAAAATTGGCATAGTTTATTTGATTATTAATATTAATATCTCTTTATGTAGCATTCACAAAGTGCAAGGTGGATTCTGGAAGCGGTGGCCCTTGCTCTTAGGCGCTCAAAATCTATTGATACAAATATTAGTAGACAAAGTTTCGGGGAAAGGAAACAATAGGCAATAGGTATACAAGATAATTTGATTCATCATGCAATTGAAGTTGCTCTTCAAGAGGTACTTAAAAGTAGAGAGGGTTGGAGCCTTGTGGATAAGCTAATGGAGGTAATACCATGCATGCATATGGTGCTGAGTGAGAGATGGCACTGTGATGATTATGCAAGAAGCTAACAAATGGCTGAATGTGGATGGCAATGCTGGTGGAGCTGTGGGTGGCAGGGTTTATGAAGAGGGTTATAAGAACTTTGAGAAAGGAAGATAAGTAGGGAGGCATAAAGTTATGCAGCGCTTTAAAGGTGTAGAAAAGAAGCTTAAATTTGATGCAGTAAGGGATGGTGAGCCAGTGGACGTATTCAGAGATGGGACTGAAATGATCAAATCCATGAACAAAACAGAATACTTTAGCCTTAATCTTACTACTTGTGGTGCTAAATAGTGTGCATTCCAGATCATGATTTTTCTATTGTACTAAACTGAAAACTACTACTTTATGATCAAAGAGCTTTCTGGAGGTTTATTTTGTTGTTGTTGTTGTGTATATAAGCAGCATTTTTTGTATCATAGTGTGATGGCTGCCATCTTGCCTAGTGTACCAAGGATTGAACCAGGGACCTTGACAGCTGAAAGCATGAATGTATACAGTTTGAGCTTTAAGAGCCAGGCTCTCAAACAGAGTTGTAACAGACCCATATCTGCAGTTGGTCACAAAGGGTGACATGGAACACACGCTGACTTGTGTGTTACAACAGCACAATGTTATGATGTGCATATCCATAAACTGAAATACTAATCATAAGTCATCTTTAATAAACACAGACTTAATCGTATAATGACTTATGGTAATCCAAGACTCTTTATACCCTGAGACTTTATTACTGTAAAGTGTTTTTGTGGCTGCTCATTGGCATATATTGCGCAAAGGTGAAGTAAGGTGTTCAGTAAAACTACGCAGTTTTCAAGTAACAGATCACAAAGAATATCTGCATATTTTGTATATGCTTTAATGGTTTATCCAGCACTACTTTCTCATTCTCTGCTTGTTCATTACTGAGTTATATAGTTGCAATAGTTTTTCCTCTCTAATGCATATCATTGGGAGTTTACACTTTTCTAGACTTGCAGATTTACAACTGACCATATAAGCATATAAATCTAATATAGGTCAGTAAATTTCCTTTGTTAGAAGTTGAAAGGCGGAGTTGGGTGGTGTGTGTGGGAGCATCAAAATAAGGTAGTTTGAGAGATTGTTTGTTTGGTTTTTTTTATATGAGCTTTATTGAACACAATCTACAGTGTCATACACAAAGATACAAGCAGTGTGCTTACGTGATGGCACCGAGTAATAAACTGTTGGCTCTATGCTGCATCATTATTTAGGAATATATAAGTATAATGTCTGGCAATGAATTGCTTATTAGTCTTTTATGTTGAGTTGTACAGGAAATTATACACACACACACACACACCTGTTAAAATAATGTTATTACAAGAAGTGGAAGATTGGACAAATGACCAGGGAGGAGTATAAAAATATTGCTCAGGCATGCAGGAGTGAAATCAGGAAGGCCAAATCACACTTGGAGTTGCAGCTAGCAAGAGATGTTATGAGTAACAAGAAGGGTTTCTTCAGGTATGTTAGCAACAAGAAGAAAATCAAAGAAAGTGTGGGCCCCTTACTGAATGAAGGAGGCAACCTAGTAACAGAGGATGTGGAAAAAGCTAATGTACTCAATGCTTTTTTTGAACAAGGTCAGCTCCCAGACTGCTGCACTGGGCAGCACAGTATGGGGAGAAGGTGACCAGCCCTCTGTGGAGAAAGAAGTGGTTCGGGACTATTTAGAAAAACTGGATGAGCACAAGTCCATGGGGCCGGATGCGCTGCATCCGAGGTTGCTAAAGGAGTTGGCGGATGTGATTGCAGAGCCATTGGCCGTTATCTTTGAAAACTCATGGCAATCGGGGGAGGTCCCGGATGACTGGAAAAAGGCTAATGTAGTGCCCATCTTTAAAAAAGGGAAGAAGGAGGATCTGGGGAACTACAGGCCAGTCAGCCTCACCTCAGTCCCTGGAAAAATCATGGAGCAGGTCCTCAAGGAATCAATTCTGAAGCACTTAGAGGAGAGGAAAGTGATCAGGAACAGTCAGCATGGATTCACCAAGGGCAAGTCATGCCTGACTAACCTAATTGCCTTCTATGAGGAGATAACTGGCTCTGTGGATGAGGTGAAAGCAGTGGATGTGTTATTCCTTGACTTTAGCAAAGCTTTTGATACGGTCTCCCACAGTATTCTTGCCAGCAAGTTAAAGAAGTATGGGCTGGATGAATGGACTATAAGGTGGATAGAAAGCTGGCTAGATCGTCGGGCTCAACGGGTAGTGATCAACGGCTCCATGTCTAATTGGCAGCCAGTTTCAAGTAGAGTGCCCCAGGGGTCGGTCCTGGGGCCGGTTTTGTTCAATATCTTCATTAATGATCTGGAGGATGGCATGGACTGTACTCTCAGCAAGTTTGCAGATGACACTAAACTGGGAGGAGTGGTAGATATGCTGGAGGGTAGGGATAGGATACAGAGGGACCTAGACAAATTAGAGGATTGGGCCAAAAGAAACATGATGAGGTTCAACAAGGACAAGTGCAGACTCCTGCACTTAGGACGGAAGAATCCCATGCACTGTTACAGACTAGGGACCGAATGGCTAGGAAGCAGTTCTGCAGAAAAGGACCAAGGGGTCATAGTGGACGAGAAGCTGGATATGAGTCAACAGTGTGCCCTTCTTGCCAAGAAGGCTAAAGGCATTTTGGGCTGTATAAGTAAGGGCATTGCAAGCAGATCGAGGGACGTGATCATTCCCCTCTATTCAACATTGGTGAGGCCTCATCTAGAGTACTGTGTCCAGTTTTGGGCCCCACACTACAAGAAGGATGTGGAAAAATTGGAAAGAGTCCAGCGGAGGGCAACAAAAATGATTAGGGGGCTGGAGCACATGACTTATGAGGAGAGGCTGAGGGAAGTGGGATTGTTTAGTCTGCAGAAGAGAAGAATGAGGGGGGATTTGATAGCTGCTTTCAACTACCTGAAAGGGGGTTCCAAAGAGGATGGATCTAGACTGTTCTCAGTGGTAGCAGATGACAGAACAAGGAGCAATGGTCTCAAGTTGCAGTGGGGGAGGTTTAGGTTGGATATTAGGAAAAACTTTTTCACTAGGAGGGTGGTGAAGCACTGGAATGGGTTACCTAGGGAAGTGGTGGAATCTCCTTCCTTAAAGGTTTTTAAGGTCAGGCTTGACAAAGCCCTGGCTGGGACGATTTAGTTGGGAATTGGTCCTGCTTTGAGCAGGGGATTGGACTAGATGACCTCCTGAGGTCCCTTCCAACCCTGATATTCTATGATTCTATGATTCTAAGGTGGCAAAGCTTCCGACCATGCTGATGACCCAGGTGGGTGTCAGTATGATGTTACATGATTATTTCTGGGGTTTGTTTGTTTGCTTTTTTTAAAACTTAGAAAACTGTACTCACACAAACTCTATTCTAAAAAGAACATTATTCAGATTGAAAAGTCAAGTTCTCAAAAGTTGGGAAATGCCAGAAATAATGTTGCTTGTGCAAGCTTAATTTGACTCCCTTATGTGTATGCATTATGATACAGTCGTTAATTTAATTCAGAAAAGAACTAGATAAATTCATTGAGGATAGGTACATCAATGGCTATTAGCCAGTATGGGCAGGGATGGTGTCCCTAGCCTCTGTTTGCCAGAAGCTGGGAATGGGCGACAGGGGATGGATCACTTGATGATTACCTGTTCATTCTCTCTGGGGCACCTGACATTGGTCACTGTCGGAAGACAGGATACCTGGCTAAATGGACCTTTAGTCTGACCCAGTATGGCCGTTCTTATGTTCCTAATTTACATGAGCAAATACTGTTTTTTTCCATAGGACCCCTGCCTCATTCTGTGCACAGAATGGATGATGCTTACTTAATGAGCAGCTATTCAATATTTTGTTTTCTCCTTGTTGTCCAATGCATGGCCCCATGCATTATTTACTGCACACTAGTCAAACCGTGGTATGAAGACAGAATTACTGATATTCTCATGGGCTTTGTCTGTGGTGCTCATCACTATAGTATATGAGTGCTTCACAAACGTTAATGAATTTATTTTCACAACACCCCTCTTTATGCCCATTTTGCAAATTGGGAACTGAGACACAGAAAGATTAAGGATCCACTAATTTTAAAGATTAAGGATCCACTCAATTTGAAACACCAAGAACTTGATTTTACAGAGACTCAAGCATTATGTAGACCATTTTATATTCAAAGCACAGCTCCCGTTGACTTTAGTTGCAGTTGAAAGTGCTCAGCACTTTTGCATGTCAAACCCCAGGATCTCAGACTGGGCATCCAGAAAATGAAGAAAGCAAAATTAATGACAATCAATGAAAAGTTTGGTTTAAATGATGTGACCGTGGTCGCTGCAGCGGCCCCACTGAGATTGCTCAATCAGGGAAAACTGCAAAGAATGGGGCAAACGATGCCCAAAACTGGTGGTTTATTCTAAATATTAGATTCACCAAGCCAGCAACATAGGAGCTTCTACAATACCTTACTGCTTACCCAGAAGCCAAAAATGTAGCTCCTCTAAAGCAATCCAGCCCAGGGCTCCCACCCAGACAGCCAAATCAAGTATGGTGAGGATTACTTGAATTCTTATTCGCCATATATAAAGTTCTACTAATCCCAAGAGATCAGACACATTATCCATCTGGTCAATGAATATTTCAGATCTTACCCAAATACACACTTACAGCCAATTCTTAGTTTAGCTAATAAGATGAAAAAGAAAAGAAAGTGTGTGGTTAAAGATCGTTACACATACATATATGAAGTTATTAGGTCCGTTTTATTGCAGAGATGATGAGCTGCTGATTTTTAAAAAGTTCTTTCAGAATCCCTTCCATAGGTTATAGTCCCATAGGCAATCCATGTGCAGAGTCTGTTTAAATTCTTCTAGGAGAAATTGCAGAGTAGTCCAGAATGGAGCTGGAGACCTCAGTCTTGCAATTTAAACTTCCCTTGACAAAGTTCAAGCAGATCTGAGATAAACAGGATCAGATCCTAAAGTTCTTTTATAGATCTCTGGCAGGCTATGATAACCTTTTGTCAGCAGATAACACAACAGGCATTCCTTGGATGAAGAATAGGTAATATATGTTGTTGCTTTGAAGTAAATCTCCTATTTCCTATGTATGCACAGGTAATTAGTTCCATTGATTAGCATAAGGCAATTAACCATTCAAAGGTTCACAGTCCAGATACTAAAAACTTCAAAGAGAAATCTTTCTTGGTAGTCCATCGAGCCGATGATGACAATTCTGTGCAAATCATCTATTGTTGGTCTCATGGTATGCCCTCTGATGACTGTACAAGCCAATTCTAGAGGTGCACATTTTGCTGCAGATGGTGCATGGGGAAAAAAAAAAGAGAAACGAAGACAATGATATTACACCACACATTTCATCTTATTGCTAATATTCCCTTTTGATCTCTGAATCAATAGGCTATAGTAACAGACAGGAACAGAAGTGCTTTCTTTACAAGGTCGCATTTTTCCTCTTATATTGAGGGCCTGCCGGTTTGGTGTGAGAGATCACTCACGCGGTGCCAGGCAACAGAATTCGGCTTGCAGGCAGCCATGGTAAGCCACAGTCTTTTGGCTTTTTTAACCCTCATAACATGTGGGAATGGTTTCAAACAGTAGCGCCCTCATTTCCCATACCAAGGACCCGTTGGGTTGGCCATTTAAAATGGGTTTGCAATGTAAAAGGAGGGGCTGGGGTTTCCGGGTTAACATGCAGCACAAACCCAACTACCCCCCCCCCCACCACCCCGGCCTGCCCCCACCCCCCCCCCCCCCCCCCCCCCCCCCACCGCGTGGCTAACAGCGGGGAACATTTCTGTTCAGCCGAGCAGGAACGGGCACCTCTGAATGCCCCCTTAATAAAATCACCCCATTTCAACCAGGTGACCGTGAATGATTTCACTCTCCTGAGGATAACAAAGAGAGATAAGGAATGGATGTTGTCTGCATGCCAGCAAACACCGGGAACATACGCTGCCATGCTTTGTTATGCAATGATTCCAGACTACGTGCTACTGGCCTGGCGTGGTAAAGTGTCCTACCATGGCGGACGGGATGAGACAGCCCTCCCCAGAAACCTTTTGCAAAGGCTTTGGGAGTACATGAAGGAGAGCTTTCTGGAGATGTCCCTGGAGAATTTCCGCTCCATCCCCATACACGTTAACAGACTTTTCCAGTAGCTGTACTGGCTGCGATTGCCAGGGCAAATTAATCATTAATCATTAAACACGCTTGCTTTTAAACCATGTGTAATATTTACAAAGGTACACTCACCAGAGGTCCCTTGTGTGCCCTCAGGGTCTGGGAGCACGCCTTGGGTGAGTTCGGGGGTTACTGGTTCCAGGTCCAGGGTGATAAACATATCCTGGCTGTTGGGGAAACTGGTTTCATAGATTCATAGATTCTAGGACTGGAAGGGACCTCGAGAGGTCATCGAGTCCAGTCCCCTGCCCACATGGCAGGACCAAATACTGTCTAGACCATCCCTGATAGACATTTATCTAACCTACTCTTAAATATCTCCAGAGATGGAGATTCCACAACCTCCCTAGGCAATTTATTCCAGTGTTTAACTACCCTGACAGTTAGGAACTTTTTCCTAATGTCCAACCTAGACCTCCCTTGCTGCAGTTTAAGCCCATTGCTTCTTGTTCTATCCTTAGAGGCTAAGGTGAACAAGTTTTCTCCCTCCTCCTTATGACACCCTTTTAGATACCTGAAAACTGCTATCATGTCCCCTCTCAGTCTTCTCTTTTCCAAACTAAACAAACCCAATTCTTTCAGTCTTCCTTCATAGGTCATGTTCTCAAGACCTTTAATCATTCTTGTTGCTCTTCTCTGGACCCTTTCCAATTTCTCCACATCTTTCTTGAAATGCGGTGCCCAGAACTGGACACAATACTCTAGCTGAGGCCTAACCAGAGCAGAGTAGAGCGGAAGAATGACTTCTCGTGTCTTGCTCACAACACACCTGTTAATACATCCCAGAAACATGTTTGCTTTTTTTGCAACAGCATCACACTGTTGACTCATATTTAGCTTGTGGTCCACTATAACCCCTAGATCCCTTTCTGCCGTACTCCTTCCTAGACAGTCTCTTCCCATTCTGTATGTGTGAAACTGATTTTTTCTTCCTAAGTGGAGCACTTTGCATTTGTCTTTGTTAAACTTCATCCTGTTTAACTCAGACCATTTCTCCAATTTGTCCAGATCATTTTGAATTATGACCCTGTCCTCCAAAGCAGTTGCAATCCCTCCCAGTTTGGTATCATCCGCAAACTTAATAAGTGTACTTTCTATGCCAATATCTAAGTCGTTAATGAAGATATTGAACAGAGCCGGTCCCAAAACAGACCCCTGCGGAACCCCACTCGTTATGCCTTTCCAGCAGGATTGGGAACCATTAACAACAACTCTCTGAGCACGGTTATCCAGCCAGTTATGCACCCACCTTATAGTAGCCCCATCTAAATTGTATTTGCCTAGTTTGTCGATAAGAATATCATGCGAGACCATATCAAATGCCTTACTAAAGTCTAGGTATACCACATCCACAGCTTCTCCCTTATCCACAAGACTCGTTATCCTATCGAAGAAAGCTATCAGATTGGTTTGACATGATTTGTTCTTTACAAATCCATGCTGGCTGTTCCCTATCACCTTACCACCTTCCAAGTGATTGCAGATGATTTCCTTAATTACTTGCTCCATTATCTTCCCTGGCACAGAAGTTAAACTAACTGGTCTGTAGTTTCCTGGATTGTTTTTATTTCCCTTTTTATAGATGGGCACTATATTTGCCCTTTTCCAGTCTTCTGGAATCTCTCCTGTCTCCCATGATTTTCCAAAGATAATAGCTAGAGGCTCAGATACTTCCTCTATTAGCTCCTTGAGTATTCTGGGATGCATTTCATCAGGCCCTGGTGACTTGCAGGCATCTAACTTTTCTAAGTGATTTTTAACTTGTTCTTTTTTTATTTTATCTGTTAAACCTACCCCCTTCCCATTAGCATTCACTATGTTAGGCATTCCTTCAGACTTCTTGGTGAAGACCGAAACAAAGAAGTCATTAAGCATCTCTGCCATTTCCAAGTTTCCTGTTACTGTTTCTCCCTCTTCACTGAGCAGTGGGCGTACCCTGTCTTTGGTCTTCCTCTTGCTTCTAATGTATTGATAAAAAGTCTTCTTGTTCCCCTTTATTCCCGTAGCTAGTTTGAGCTCATTTTGTGCCTTTGCCTTTCTAATCTTGCCCCTGCAATCCTGTGTTGTTTGCCTATATTCATCCTTTGTAATCTGTCCTAGTTTCCATTTTTTATATGACTCCTTTTTATTTTTTAGATCATGCAAGATCTCGTGGTTAAGCCAAGGTGGTCTTTTGCCACATTTTATATCTTTCCTAACCAGCGGAATAGCTTGCTTTTGGGCCCTTAATAGTGTCCCTTTGAAAAACTGCCAATTCTCCTCAGTTGTTTTTCCCCTCAGTCTTGATTCCCATGGGACCTTACCTATCAGCTCTCTGAGCTTACCAAAATCCGCCTTCCTGAAATCCATTGTCTCTATTTTGCTGTTCTCCCTTCTACCCTTCCTTAGAATTTCAAACTCTATGATTTCATGATCACTTTCACCCAAGCTGCCTTCTACTTTCAAATTCTCAACGAGTTCCTCCCTATTTGCTAAAATCAAGTCTAGAACAGCTTCCCCCCTAGTAGCTTTTTCAACCTTCTGAAATAAAAAGTTGTCTGCAATGCAGTCCAAGAATTTGTTGGATAATCTGTGCCCCGCTGTGTTATTTTCCCAACATATATCCGGATAGTTGAAGTCCCCCATCACCACCAAATCTTGGGCTTTGGATGATTTTGTTAGTTGTTTAAAAAAAGCCTCATCCACCTCTTCCACCTGGTTAGGTGGCCTGTAGTAGACTCCTAGCATGACATCACCGCTTCCTTGCTGTGAGCTATCTTCATTGTCTTCATCATCATCATCATCTTCCGCGTACCCCGAACCCGCTTCCCTGTTGCGTGTTTCTCCATTGACGGAGTCAAAGCACACGGTTGGGGTAGTGGTGGCTGCACCCCCTAGAATGGCATGCAGCTCCGCGTAGAAGTGGCATGTTTGCGGCTCTGCCCCGGACATTCCGTTTGCCTCTCTGGCTTTGTGGTAGGCGTGCCTTAGCTCCTTAATTTTCACGCGGCACTGCTGTGCGTCCCTGTTATGGCCTCTGTCCTTCATGGCCTTTGAGATCTTTTCTAATATTTTGCCATTTCGTTTACTGCTACGGAGTTCAGCTAGTACTGATTCGTCTCCCCATATGGCGAGCAGATCCCGTACCTCCCGTTCTGTCCATGCTGGAGCTCTTTTGCGATCCTGGGACTCCATCATGGTTATCTGTGCTGATGAGCTCTGCATGATCACCTGTGCTCTCCACGCTGGGCAAACAGGAAATGAAATTCAAAAGTTCGCAGGGCTTTTCCTGTCTACCTGGTCAGTGCATCTGAGTTGAGAGTGCTGTCCAGAGCAGTCACAATGAAGCACTGTGGGATAGCTCCCGGAGGCCAATAACGTCGAATTCCGTCCACACTACCCCAAATCCGACCCGCAAAGGCCGATTTTATCGCTAATCCCCTCGTCGGAGGTGGAGTAAAGAAACCGGTTTAAAGGGCCCTTTAAGTCAAAAGAAAGGGCTTCGTCGTGTGGATGTGTCCAGGCTTAATTCGATTTAACCCTGCTAAAGTCGACCTAAACTCGTAGTGTAGACCAGGCCTAAGACTGGGTCTACCCTACTAAGTTTTGCCAGCATAGTTATGTTGGTTGGGGTGTGAAAAACCACACCCCTAACCAATATAGCTAACTGGGCAAAATCCCCTGTGTAGACACAGTGTATAATGGCAGAAGTCTTTTGCCAGTGTAGTTAAACCACCTTTCTGAATGACACAAGCTATACTGGCCAAAGAGCTCGGGAAGTTGGTTTAACTAGAACATCAACAGAACTTTTTTTTTTTTTTTGGTATATTTTGTGATTCCTCTATGAGGCTTTGCCAGTAAAGCTATACCGGGATAGCTGTATTGGAAATGCCATTGTAGTGTTGACTAGCTCTAAGGGTATGTCTATGCTGCAATTAAACACCAGCAGCTGGTCTCCATGAGGCGGGAGGATCCCAGAGCCTGGACTACAGCCTGAGCCAAACATCTACACCACAATTAAACAGCCCTGTAGCCCAAGTCCTGTGAGCCTGAGTCAGCTGACATGGGCCAGCCACAGGTGTTCAACTGCAGTATAGACATATCCTACATGGGAAACAGTGAGATCAGTAAGCAAAGAGAAGGAACTACGTAAGATCTTGCCAGGCACTTAAAATATTGGGGAATAAGAAATCTAACAAGTATTGCAGGTGAAAAGTACATGACCTAGTGCACTGCGAGAAGTCAAGGGAATAAACTGGTAAAGAACTGGCCTGCAACACCACAGTCTAGAGCAGAAATGTTCTCACCTGCTGAGAGACATAGTGAAATTTCAGCTCCAATCACATTACAGCTAGTAACAGATAAGCATGCAAGTGATACCAAAAAACCTCACTGACTTTATTTTGCACCTCGCCCTTGCAGAATAGAGAATTCATGATCAATGAGAAATCAGAAATAACATTCCTGGAGTGGATAGGATCATTCTGGCACAGGAGGAAAAATATAAAATATATAGTTGATTGTAAACACTCATAGTTGAAATACTTCAATGAGTCCGTTTTTACATTTATATCTGAGTTTAATTGAATTGTCTCGACCACCCCACTTGGTAAGGCAACTCCCATCTTTTCATGTACGGTTATATATATATCTTCCTACTGTATTTTCCACTCCATGCATCTGATGAAGTGGGTTTTAGCCCATGAAAGCTTATGCCCAAATAAATTTGTTAGTCTCTAAGGTGCCACAAGGACTCCTTGTTGTTTTTGCTGATACAGACTAACACGGCTACCCCTCTGAAACATTAAAAATTAAGTAATCATTAGTATTCGTGACATTCTTGTGGCTGTAGCATTAGGTCCAAAATATGTAAATTGTTTAGGTTGAAAATTAAGTTATTTAATGTTTGTAAAGTTCTTGCAGATCCTTTAATGGAAAGTGCTACAGAAAAGCTATTTATGGAAAAATTGGGTAAAGTAACAGTTTTACATGATTTTGCTTCACACTGAGCAGGCTAGAAATATGCTTTGTTTCTTAATTTAGGTCTAATTTTGTTTTGTTTTAAAAACCCATAATGTTGATTTTTAATTTAATCTCCAGTGTTTTAATAGTGAGCATGCCTGGTTCTGGACCAGATAATGTCAAATACAATTTTTCATTAGAGTATCTGTTTCTTTTCTCAAAGGATGTTTAAAATCCTCCTTTTTTGTATACTATGTCTGAATCCTGGTTAAAATTAATTATATTCTCGAAAGGAGGATGCTTTCTAAAATTATCACAAAAGACTGATTTTTTTTTTTTAAACTGGCATTACTGATTTTCTTCACATTTAAACCAACAAAAACAGAAATACTACAAAATTATATTAAAGATATTTGTTATGCTTAAGATTAAGGAATAGCTCATTAGTTTAAGTGAAACTTCCATTTAGATTATTTTATTTTTACAGCTTTCTATAGCATAGACTGTTTAGCTACCATGAAGGTTTCTTAGTGTCTATTCTAAATTGTAATTTATTCAAAACTGCAGTTTGCTGTTCTTAATTAATAATACAAGCTGCCCTTCAAGTCCAGAGATAAAAAGGTAATAAATATTTTAATTAAAAGTAAACCATTAACATTCTGATCATGATGCAATATAATGCCATAAACAAAGCTTAAAACTCAAAACGGTCCTAAAAAACTCATGATGTCTGCTAAATTAGGGTGTAAATTGTGAAGCTCTTTTTTTCTCTCTTGCATAAAGAATATCTATCCTTTTTAGTAAAGGGGCTTAATGTAAGATTGTTCAGACTATGAAGTTAAATAGCAAATTTATTTTTAAATTATTACTTTTTAGCTATAGTTTTATAATATTTTAATAAAAATAATTGTAACAAAACTCCCGAACAGATGTGGGGGGAAAATCATGCCAGTTGGATAAAACAAGAAATATAAAGTCAAGAACTAGATAAGTGGTGTCTAACCTGTGGGCTGGAGCCACTTGTGACCCTAAAGTGTGATTGTGTTCAGAAAAAAAATTGTTTTTGATTTATGAGTTGAAAATGTGCTCTGCATGCATTGTAGCAAAGGATAACTTTCCCCAGAAGTCCTATATTTAAATATAATTCCAACTCCCAGTGTCTGAATAGTTTTTACCTATCTTTTCCTAATTGGATATTACATGGTCTCTGTATATTTTACAACTGGACTATTTATATGTTCTAAATTATCTAGTTCTTGTTCAGTAAATAATCTGTGGCCATATGTTTCTCTTTTATTGCTTTTGATTGGACTTCATTTTGTTTAAATGTCTGGCCATCCTTTGTGGATTAATATATGTAGTAGATTATCTTCTTAAAATTATAAAATGGAAAAAGCTGACAACATTCCTTGAAGCACTATACACAGGGACCATAATATTTATATTTTACAAATTATTAAATTTCATATACAATTTTAAAAAATAGAACATGTTAAGAGAATCATATTGTTCATCCTATTCTTTTTCCTTATTTGTATGTTACACAGAAATAGCTACAATGACCACCTACAGAATGTTGCTAGCTGTCATGACATTTGAATGCCAAGTCATTAATTTTATTCTTCCAACTATGGCATCTGTCTTCTTGACATGTTCCACATAAGCTCCATTTTTGGCTCTAAAATTGCCTCTAAAAGTTTCGCTTGGCTTGAGTCTGCTTTCACCTAGATTTCATTTTAAACTTGTTTATGAAGACTTTACTTAATACTATGTTTCTACATAATTTTTTTCTGAAGAGCTAAGTGATATGCTTAGTTATGGAAAAAGTGATTGTTGCCTTTCAGTATGCTGTCTCAGAAATGTTTTGCTGGTTCTTTGACCTCATATATCCCCTAGGACTGCTCTCTTGCAGCTTGTTCTTTATTGTGAAAGAAAACTGTCACAGCCTCTCTCTCTCTCCCCACTCTGCACAAAGCAGAAAAAAATTATTGTAGCCCACTGCTACACAATGTATTTCTTTTAAATAATTAGGCCTTTAATAATATCTGCTTCCTTAGTTTCCTAAATGCTTGATTATGATTTTATTACATAGATTTGTAGAACACCCATTACGGTAGTAGCTGGACATACCTTGCATAGCTAAAGTTGAGTCATTAACATTCTCTGTAAAGGAGCAAAATACCATGTTCTCCTGCTGCCTTACTTTTTAGCTAGAGAATTATATGGCCAATTAGCAAAGTCCCCTGAAAAAGCCATGGTTAACAGATCAATGCATCTTGCAACTCTTTCCCATTTAAGAATATTTCTGGTGTAGCAAATTTCAAAGATGTGGGGCTCATACTAGGATTGCCTCGCCTTAAGCTCTCATGAGCTGCATTCTTCAGACAGTGTGTACCATTGTTGAAGTTTTCCTTTTCACCTGCCTGACAAAAATACTCCAGAGTTTCATAACAGAGATGCAATGCCATAAAATAATCTGGAGTGTAAACTCTTTGTGACAGGGACCTGTCTTTTAGTCTTTTCTGAGAAGCATATTTGTGAGTACCATGCAAAAAAATAATGAATAATAATGTGTACCTGTTTAATATGGTAAAACCACACTCATTCACACTGATCAAGAAACCACATGTGAAGTGTGCGTAGTTCTGAGCCTGTGTGTATATGAGATGTTGATGATCCTCATTGGCCAGTCAAGGAACACGGTCCATCTACATTGATCCTGCCTGATAAAGTATGGTGATTGTGACAGGAGTGGAGCTGCTCTGTAAATTATTGGGTTTCCAGGTACCTGAAGTACAAATTAGTGAGGTTCTGCTGAATTGTCTAATTGTATTTCTGTTCTGGAGACAATCATTTATAATATAGGCTACTTTGAGGAAACACACTGCCCTCCAGTACAATTTTCAGATTCTTGGTTATGATGACAGCAGAAATGTTGAATTCTTTAGACAGTCTTTGAACTTGGTAGATCAAAAGCTATGTGTAACACATTTAATTTGTTAAGAAAATGCGGTGGTCCCTAGCATCAGTGTTTTTAAGATAATGAAGTATGAAGATACTATGTTGCACGAAGTCATCAGAAAATACAGACTTATCTATTGGCTCTACTGCATTTCAAATAATTACATAGCATAGTTCTGATAAAGATTTCAGGACTTTCAGATGAGTTTCAGATATGCCAAAATTGCTATTTCTAAGTATAATTAAATACACATACTTAAAATGCAAAGTGTTTTTATATATACATCGCCTTCCAATTTAGGAGCTCAAACTGCCATACAAACAATAATAAATTAAGCCTCACAGATCTGAGAGTGTTAAGTAAACATTATAATCCCCATTTTTTAAGTGGGGGAACGAAGGCTGAAAAGTTAAGTGACTTTCCCATGATTGCACAGCTGAGAAGAAAACTTGTCTCTTGACTCCCATTCATGTGCTGTAATCTCTGGACCAACTGCTGTGGTATGTTCATTATATTCATTATTACATATAACTGAGGAAGGATCAGTCTTTTGGTTAAAGCTCTAGACTAGAAGTCGGGAGTTCTGAGTTCAGTTCCTATTTCTGCCACAGACTTCTTGTGTGACCTTGGGCAAGTTACTGAATCTTTCCATTCTCTATCTGTAAAACAGATACAATACTTCCTGTTGTCCACTCTGTGCTGGTCTCGTCTATTTAGATTGCAAGCTCTTTGGAGTAGAGCCTGTCTCATTGTGCGTAGCATGATGGAGCTCTCATTGCAATTAGGGCTGGTAGACATCTGCTAGTACACAATCTTTTGACAACCACGTCAGATTGCTGTGGTAACACATTGTACAGACAGTACAATTCTATGAGAACTTTATTTTGTTTAAAGAAAAATTTTAACTTGAAATCAGCCTGAGTCCTTCTGTCTGTTTTAGTGGATTTTAATCACATTTCATATTTTAAAATTTTTCTTTTTCATTTTGCTTTGTGAAAGACCCACACAGACAAGAGAAATTGACTAACTAGCAAAAAGCCTAAGTCCTGCAAACAGTTATTCACGTGCTTAACTTTAAGTATGTGAATGGTCCCACTGATTTTAAACAGGACTATTTTTGTGCTTAGCACATGCATAAATATTTGTAAGATTGGGGCCTGTAACAGGGTGGCTTGCCCCTTTAAGAGGCCTGGGGCCAGCCAACTCTAGTTACTAAGGAAGCACATCTGAGCAGGAATCAGGTGATTCCCCTATAAAGAGTAGCAGAAAGCTGCAGAGAAGTGGGAATGCTCAGGGAAGCCAGAGTGGAATACAGAGGCCGTTATGAGTGAGTAGGCTCCAAGAGAGAGACCTGGGATTTGGGAATGAGTCTGTAGACAGGAAAGGATCCCTGATAAGAGGGTAAATTGATGGACTTGAAGAGACTGTATTTTGATCTGTTTTTGATTAAACCAGACCCCCAAGGAGGGGTAGAATTGGATGGAAAGAAAGCAGACTCCACGGGAGTGAAAAAGACTGCAGCCAGGTAGGGCTGAGAATAGCTTGCCAAGGCTGGGAAGAGCTGCAAAGAGCAGACTCATGGGGAGAAGAGAAGCCCCAGGACTGAGTTTTGCTTTTTGTCTTATGTCAATAAATTACATGCTGGGAGAAGGGGCATTATTGAACAAAAAAGCCTTTGAAGTTTATTTGAAAAGTCCATTTAAGGGGAATCTGAGGCAGGCTGCTTGTAGCGCAACCAGCAGCGGCTCCAGGCACCAGCGCTCCAAGCGCGTGCCTGGGGCGGTAAGCCGCGGGGGGTGCCCTGCCGGTCCCTGTGAGGGTGGCACTCAGGCAGCCTTCGGTGGCATGCCTGCGGGAGGTCCGCTGGCCCCGTGGGTTCGGCAGTTATTCGGCGGCGGGTACGCTGAAGCCGCGGGACCGGCGGACCTCCCGCAGGCGCGCCACCGAAAGCTGCCTGCCTGCCATGCTTGGGGCAGCAAAAAAAAGTTAGAGCCGCCCCTGAGTGCAACAGAGGATGGCCCATTGGCAGAGCCTGTTTGCCTATACAAGGGGAAACAGTGAAACAGACAACCTGCTTTCAAATGCACAAAATAAACTGAAAAGATAGGGATATTTTTTCTTAAATCCTTCTGTTTTATGGTAAATGTATTTCATTGTTTGTAATAGCAGTAACAAAAAATTCAGACAGTGATTTTTAATTTGACTGTATTTCTTAATTAGATTACAGTGTCTGCTTCAAAATAGTGGCTTTAAACATGAATAGTAAAACTTTTGTACAAAGCTTTTTTTTTAAAAAAAGCACAATTAGTACATATCCTGAATCATTTACATTTTGTGAACATTTTATGTCTGAACTTGTTTAAAAGAAATATTTAACAAAATTCTGATTTATTACTTTTATTTGCCCTTTATTGGAAAGAAAAATGAAAATATATTTTCCCCTGAGCTATTTTCAGTTAACATGAAATGGACACCGTGTTTTTCCTAGTTTCAGAATTTACTAGTTTTAATTGGTCCCTCAGTTTATGGAATTGATTTAATTGAGCATAGTATTCTTCCCACCCTCATGTTAATACTCATAGGAAAAGAACAACCACTATTTCCCACCACCTTCTTATTTTCTTGCATGCTGCCCCTTGCACATGTTTTCCCCAAACTTACTCGTAAGGCCACTACCCATTCACTCTTCAAGTCCCTCACTTGAAAGAACCACTTCTGCTGCAGCACTTACAAGAAATCAGCCAGCGAATGTTGTCTAGAGCCTTTATCATTCAAGCTGTTTGAATGTGTCCTCTGGAGTCCCACTGAAGCTAGAAGGGTTCTGTGGAAGGGAAGGAGCTGAGGGCAACTGGATTATTTAAAAATCCTTGTAAAACTGTGTAAAGCCATATTCACTTGGTGACATCATGGCAGAGGTAAGTTTTAAGGAGGGAATTAAAAGAGGAGAAACTGGCTTTGTGGATTTTTGGAGGGAGCTCCTCCCACTCATAGGGGGCAGCATGGGCATGGGCAAAAGCAGAAGAGTGATTACTTCCTGGACGCTTCCTCTTTGGTTCACCCCAGTATATTCTCCACAGACTTTAGGGAGTAACCAGGTGATTTAAGATGATTTAAGATGAATATGGAAAAGTCTGAACCTTTCTTCAATGTGATCTCCTTTTGACATCTATACTATTTAGACTGGCTTTTTGTGGGTTTAAATATTTGGATATTCATATTGTATCCAAATGCCCGACTTAGTTCTAATTGATATTAACATTACTAATATTAAACAAGATTTGATGGGACCCATAAAAACAGAAGTGCATGAAAATAGAAGGTGTTGGAGAGAAGAATCAGAACAGTTCTTTCAGAACTTTCAAGCAGGCAAGGCTTGGCTCTAGAGAGAGCAAAAGTTTGGAGGACTGAGATATTCCAATTTTGTCCAAACTCTTCCCTTCATTCTCATTTTTTGTGTGTCCTCTAACGTATAACTAAACAATAATATTGTATTATGTGGATCCTCATGCATTTCCCCCAGGTTTTTTTTAACTTGTTTTATGGAGGAAATTTAGGATGAACAATGGAATGTATCTCTTGACAGTAGGGGGAAGGATATTTCAAATGGTATTTACAGGCAATATGGATCTCTTTTTATAATTTTTCCTTCTTTTCAGTAATATGCCCTCCTATGTAGCTATCAGCATTTATTTTACTTATATAAGTATAAATCGGGGGTTTATTTCAGACTGAAGAATGATTAATAATATTTATTTCATTTTAGGACATTTTGTACTACGAACAGCTTAAGTCCAATGTGATTCAGCATGATCTTTTAGTGGACAGCCTGATTTACAAAGTGAGTAATTCATTAATTAGTGAGTATTTACTGATCAAAGCAATAACTCTGTATAAAGAAAACACAAATGTTCTGGTTATATGGAGCATGGGAATAAAGCGTGCTCATCTTTGAGTGTCCTCTACATGGAGGGAATGGTTTGATGGGATAATGTGATTTTAGTCAATTAGGCAATAACGTGCCATCGCTGGTAAAATGAGGGTCCAGCTGGAGAATCTTGCCTGTATGCTCGGGGTTCTACTGATCGCCATATTTGGGGTCGGGAAGGAATTTTCCTCCAGGGTAGATTGGCAGAGGCCCTGGAGGTTTTTCGCCTTCCTCCGCAGCATAGGGCAGGGGTCGCAAGCTGGAGAATTCTCTGCGACTTGAAGTCTTTAAATCACGATCTGGAGACTTCAACAGCTGAGTTAAGGGAAAGTGGGTGGGTCAGCTTTTGTGGCCTGCATCATGCGGGAGGTCAGACTAGATGACCATAATGGTCCCTTCTGACCTTAAAGTCTATGAGTCTATGAGTCTATGGGATGTGCTGGCTGCTGCAGACTGGATGGTGGAAACTTCTTGTAGCAGTGCTCTTTGGAGTCTTCACATCTCCCTCTTATCCCTCCCTCAGTGTTTCTGAATGTGTGGTGCTCTGTGCTGCCTCATTTCCTTCCAGCTGCAGGAGCGGGAAGATGTGAACCTCTCTGGATGCTTTGAATCCAGATCCTTCTCTCAATAAGATTTTAGTACCTTAGTCTAGTCTAGTTTTAGCGTTAATACAGTTAGTATTAGTTATGGGATATATTTAGTTAATAGTAGTCAGCTCTTTGATTCTGACTTCTGGGTCCATGGTGGATCCAAAGTTGAAATAACTGGATTTTAAATGGTACGTGTGTGTGTGATATCATGTGGTCTCTCCAGTATCAGATGCTCGCACTAGATGTTTAGATGGCATGCCTGGATGAAGGCCACTCTTCTTCAAGATGCTCAAACTTCAGCACCTTTACCCTGTGAACATGTAAGGAGTAGCAGAATAGGCTACAAGCCTTACTGTCACAAGAAGCAGCGGCTGTGAAGCCTGTCTGCTCCAACTCTGCTAAAGAATCCAAGCTTAAAGATAGGAAACTGATATAATGCCTAGAACCTTCCAGACCTTGCAGTGGAAAAGGCTCTGGTCTCTGAGCTGGGCTCTGGTTCCAAGGCTGTTGCATTATCGGTATCTAGTTTTGAAGCACTTAAAACGTCGATTGGTTGTGGCCTCTGACATGAGAGCCAAGCCATAACAGATCCAATAAACCTTGGTTCCAAGAAAGAAAATATCAAGTAGATGGGCAGCGCACCTTCACGATCTGTTAATTCAGAACCATTGGAGTTATGGAGAAAAGAGATTTGTATGTTGTTGGAGAATAACAGAGTTTTTACTTTTTGTTTGGGTACAGCAAGTTAGATACTTTATTTTTTTAAGCAATTGCGTAGAGGGAGAGAGCTAAACAGGTTTCTTAACAGCTAAACAATTACAGCAAGCATTTATACTTTTTGTTACAGACAATAATGAGCAACAGCTGCATTTTGTTTATACATAGGTTATTCTGATATTTTGTTTTTCTTGCTTGTTTAGATTTTAGTTTACATACAGCATTATTTACACAAGGTTGCAACAACTTTTTAAACAGTTTTTTTTTTACTTGCCTTACACAATTCTCGCTTTTACAAATTTTGCGTTATTAGGGTTACGGTTAGCCTGACTCTTGCTAACAAACTGTTATGCATTGCAATTTCCTTTTTGTCAGTTCTTTTTCTGCTTCCACACCCCCCCTTTTTGTATTACTAGTACAACAAACATTTTAAAATTTTTATTTGCATTAAGTTTTGGAATTTAGATTTTACTTTAAATGCTTTAACCTTAGGGGTTTTGATTGGATGTAATGACAATGCATGATGAGCATGGACATGAAAGGTTTTACTGTTATTACGTTCTTTATAACAACAATAACATAATTCTAAGCTAACTAATAGCAACACAAGCAATAACATTTTCATAGCAATAATATGATGGGGTTGTTGTACAATTTTAGTTATAAAGCACAATACATTATACTTAGTACATAAAGTAAACACTTTATAAGCTGTATAAAAGGCATACTTTTTAACTTGATATATATTTTGAAGCATGTGAATTTGCCCTTGTATTTTAGAGATTTTTTGAACCTTTGGTAACAGTGAAAGCAAATTTTGAAACTGATTAGGCACTAAACTAGTTTAATTAAAGGGTATTTGGAACCTAAGGGCTACTTGCAAAATTTTATCTGCAGGCCAGTAAATAATATGATTGCCTGCAGTGGTAATGAAATTAAAATGTATGTTTTGCAATGTGGTGGCTTTAACATACTTTTTCAAGCTAATAATAGCTGTGTGTAAGTGTTCTGTTAGGGTAGTTTCTTGTTTTCTACCCTCCTAGCAAACGTAGTTATGAAGAGTAACAACTTCTCCTGGCTTCAGTTTATGGATACACTGAAGCTGTGAGGGTTCTAACGGCCAAAATGTTTATTGACTTTCTAACCCCATTTAAATGTCAGATGTAATTTCAGGAGCACTGACTAAAAATTGATTAGTTTTTAATGTTTTTTGTAGGAAGGAATTTCTGGACTTTGTGGTTTTAATGCAGCAAGTGTTCCTTGTTTTTTATTTTTTATTTTTTTTTAAAACAGTGTGGTTTAGCATTATACAGGGGAGAGGTTACTAGCACATTACCCTGTAATGGCTTTGCTTTTTTTTGAAAAATCCAGAGGCACAGTAGGGCTGTCAGTGGACAAGGGAGAGGTTACTAGCACTTTACCTTGTGTTTTTTTTTTTTTTTTTTTCCTGCTGTCCAGAAGGCACAGCAGAGCTAGAAGGAGAAATAGGCTTATTATTAGTTGGAGAGTTCTTCCGAGGTGGAGGGGTCTCTTTAGAGTGAGAAGCATGGGTTCAGGTAGGCAGACCTTGGCACTTTACAGCAGTGTTGGTGGTTAACAGGACTTGGAAAGGGCCTTTTCAGCATGGAGCCAAAGCAGTCTTTCATTGATGGACTTTACGTAGACTCAGTTTCCTGGTTTTAATGAATGGCAGGGCTGCTAGGGTCTTTGGGTAGCAATTATTTTATCTGTGAGAAAAGAAACCTGACACATTTTATTAATGCCTCGCAGTGTTTTGCAGATTTAGCAGCTGAAGTCTAAAAACCGGAGTCTAAAAGCTGCTTGGGCACATTTAAGCAGCTGAAGTGTAAAAACCGGAGAGGGGTTTAGCATTCCTCTCTCCACCCCGGTTAACCGGGAAGGTTGTCAGGTGGATCTACCCCAGTCGTAGCAAGACTGGGCAATAGAGAAGTTGAAGAAAAGGGAAGAGTTGTGTACTTGATAACTAGAATTGAGTAATTAAAAGCATAGATCATAAACCAGGCAGCAACTCAAACCTACGCCCAGGGCAAGTTGCAAGCCTTGAAACAGAACTTCCAGGCAGAAAAGGAAGCACTGGCTAAGCAAGTACTGGTCCTTCAGGAACTTGTCAAAATTTATTATTTGTACTTAGCCTGGTCTGTGTTGATTCTTGACCTTGAACGCAGATTAACTTTCTCTTCATCTCTGGACCAAGCTGAATTTTAAATTAACCCGTTCCTTTCCTTAATAGACAAATTGCTCCCATTGTGTGTCGGAGGCTTTTTGGTGATTAAAAGCTCCTCTGAGATGTATGATCTTATTTAGATTGAAGGTACCTTCCAGTGGGCATTGTTTAGATGGATTTGCATGCATGTAATGATTCCAATTCTCTAAATACTTGCAGGTTTTAGAACCATAATGTACGTACATGAAATAAGGTGGGGTACCCTTAGGGGGTGAGAGGGAATGCTTAGACTGTCCCCCACCCATTTTTCAATTACACGCACAGGGAGGATGCCCTGTCCGTGCTAGCGGCACATAAACTAAGGATCTCTCCCTACAGGGTACTTACACAGGAGAGACTAACGAGGATGGCCACGACCCTTTTACACCTTCCTTTAGCAAAGAGCGTCGGCTAGTCTCTGAGGGCTGGTCTATACTTACCGGTTAGTTCGACGGCTGGAAATTGAACTTCCGGGTTCGATTTATCGCGTCTGGTCTGGATGCGATAAATCGATCCCAGAAGTGCTCGCCGTCGACTGCGGTACTCCAGCTCGGCGAGAGGAGTACCACGGAGTCGACGGGGAGCCTGCCTGCCGCGTGTGGACCGCGTCTGAACCGCGGTAAGTTCGAACTAAGGTATGTCGACTTCAGCTACGTTATTCACGTAGCTGAAGTTGCGTACCTTAGTTCGACTTGGGGGGTTAGTGTAGACCAGGCCTGAGAGACAGCACCATCCAGAAATGTTCTGATTGTTGAAATATGTAAGGTTGCTACTTTGAGGCTCTAGTCACACCTTTCCAAAATACTATTCATTAGATCCTGCATCTAGATTGGCCTTGCTGAACTGAGCATCCATACTACAATCTTTATTCAGTTACAACACTGAATCCCACCATCCAGTCATGGGGTGTTGCTTGCCAAACTATCCCATGACTCAGTATATGCAGAGGACACTTGAAGAAGAAATGGAGATTACTTACTTGTAACTGGAATTCTTTGAGAGGGATGCTGCACATTCCCATTCCCTGCCCACCTTCCCCTCTTCTTCAGAGTGTTAATGAAATATTGACTCTGCGGTGGGCTAGAAGGAACTGAGACGGGACACCATGCCCCCTTTTATAGCCTCGCTCTCAGAATGTTCAGAAACATTGAGAGGAGGGGCAGGAGCAGCAGTAGGGATGTGTGAGCCCCTAACAGGCACTGGTGTGAGAAGTTTCCACAGTCCAAGCTGCACCAGCCATGCATCCAATGAGTGTGAATGTGTGGAGTCCATCTTCAAGTATTCCCGTTACAAGTAAGTAACCTCCTTTTAGCATGAATGACAATTGTAGAATCCAGTCGTTATTTAAAAATCCCCACAAGAACACAGAGGACTTGTCTGCAGGATTGAGCCCTAAACTGTTGATGTTTGGGGTGACTCAAGGATGATGACTCAAGGATGCTTTTTGTTTGATGCTGGTCTGAATAAACACCAAAAGCAGAGCTTTTGGTCTCGGGGTCTTAGTCCAGAATATGATTGTAATCAAACCATTGTAGTGTTTTTGTGTTGTAATTGTAAATATGAAGTCTGTGTATGACATCAGCTGATAAGTGACAGGAAACTCACTAATGCTGAAACAATGTCCTCAACCACTATGCTGGGCCTGGATTCTGCAGGCATCACCCAAATGAAAAAATTATCTTTCAGCGCCAAACTGCTATATTTTTTTAATTGTAGGATGTAAAGCTGACAGCAAGCAATGATGACTACTATTTTGTATTTGAGGATTATTTATATCAGGTAAGTGGCTAGTTCTGCTTTAGAAAAGATGAAAGTATGTATTTGTTGGATTGTAACATCTTTGGGGGAGGAACTGTGTTTTTGTACATGTTTGAACTGTACCTAGCATAATGGGGCCCCTAATTGAGGGCCGTAGATGCTACTGTAATACAAAGAATAAATAATATCACTTTCTGGATATAGGTTATATAAAATAACCTATATGCTGTAGAAAGACCAGGGTCACTCTCTCTCCTGTGTCAATGCACTGGACTTTCTGAAGTCCCTTGTATTATCAAATAGAATATTTCTGAATTTAAACAAGACTAGTCTAGAAACTGAGCAAGACACTTGGATGGGAGTGTATTGGAGGAGACAAAGACTTATTCAGAAGCCCCCAAATTGGAAATGATTCTACCTGTTTGTTTTTTCAATACAATAATATAGAAGGGATGAAGCCAGCCTGTTCTTTGTTTTTCCAGTAGTCATAAGTTGGTTGTTTCGGTTTTTTTTTTTTTTTTAAGTAGAGTTGAAGGGCACACAAATTGACTAAGTCTTGAGAAGAATAGTCAAAAAATCTTAGTTTAAAAATAAAAATGTTGCTTAACAATGGCTTACTGTAATGGGTAATGAAGTGGTTAAATATTTTAAAAATAAAAAAAATAGTAATTATAAATATAGTATTGTGTGGATGCAGCAATGTCATTTTCATCATTTCTAACACTTCTAGCAAATAATTTCTAGTTAATTTACATGGAATTATCTACATTACTTCCCTTTAAATCTTTTTAAATGGAAGGAGATTACATTCATGAATTTCCTAATGTGTATTTGATTGCAGTGTCAACATAAATGTCATGGAGCAAACTTACCATTTTCACAGCACTTTCAGCTTGATTGGTCACAGTTGTTAGGGTGGGCTTGTTTAATTTTGTTTTTTATAGCTACATGAAACTAAATGTGTGCCTTTTTGAAGTTAGTGTGCCCTATGTAAATCTGTGCTTAGGGTCTGGAGGAAAAAATAACCAAGAAACTGTGCTTAATGCTGCTTGTAGAAAATGTATACATTTTGTAATTAAATATATTTATTCAAATATATCTGTATATATAAAACTTTACACAATTCTTTTAAGTGTCCATTTCAAATTATATCTCTATTTCATCTCAATTAAAAGTACAATGACAGTTTTCAAATAAAAATATATCTGAATTAAAATGTAATTTATATTCTGAAAAGAGACTTCATAAAAATTACATCCCAGGTATCCATATTTATTCAGTCTCAAATACTTCTGACTCGTAAACAGAGAAAAATATACATAGAATATAATTTTTCTGTCAGTCTTAGCATCTCAGGTTGGGAGCTGAAATCAAACTGTTCTTTTGGCTCAGTAAATATGTTACAGTTAGTAGTTATCTGACAGTCATGAAGAAGAAAGAATATTTTTTTGTTGGCTCTACTGTGATGACAGACATAAAAGCTCGTCTCTATCAGTGCTGGGAAGTTTATGTCACTCTGACATAGGAGAGCAAATATGCTAAATCTGATGACATTTTTGCAGTCATTTCTCAGTACATAGCCACATTTGAAGGTTTTATTTTTGTTTCCTTTCAACATTTAAGTCTTGAGTAATAAAGATGAATGTGATTGTAGGAATTCAAAGAAACAAAAACCTCAAAAAGTATTGGATTTTAGCCACATAATCTCCAATGACTTCAACAACAGTCACCTAGCTAAATCTATGTGTGTGCTTTTAAAAAGTGCAGCGCTAAATTTGGTTCTAAGATTCGAAAAACAACCCTAAACTTCTGATCACTCCTTGTGTCTAATTCCATTTAGTACTTTATTCCATTCTGCAAAATGGTTTGTAAAAGAAGTATATCTCCTAAAGACAGCCTTCATTTCCTACCTAATCTTCAGCTTCAACTAGTTCTCTAATTGTTTCATTCTGTAGACCACCAAGAAGCAGCTCCACAGACCACAGTTTACGAATCACTCTGCTATGGCATATTATTTGCTAATTCCAAATAAGTGAGGGGGATAAGTGGTTAAGTAAGAGAATTTGAACACTGAAAATTACAGTTTAAAAGGAATATAGGAATCAGTTGTCTGTCTAGTACTTCATTTTTTGGCAGAATTAGTTATTACTTCTTAGATTGTAAACTTTTTGGGGAAAGGATGATGTCTACTTCTTAGGTTTGTACGGCACCCAAAGTGGGGCCCTGATCCTGTCTGGAGCATCTGGGCTTATGATAATATAAAGATTAAATAATAATAATTAATAATATTGAGTTGTACCATTGGTTCTCATTTAGTCATAAATAGGGGTCTACTTAAATTTTTCGCAGGTTGGTAACAGCATAAACAGACAATTGCTATTTATGCAGTGACCAGCCTACAAAAAATTTTGTGATTTCTTTCCAGCATTTCTCAAACTGGGGACCCTGACCCAAAAGGGGGTGGCAAGCCTATTTGGGGTCGCAGTATTGCCATCCTTACTTCTCTGCTGCTGCCGGCGGTGGCGCTACCTCAAGTTGAGCTGCGGGAGAAGCTGCTATCCGCTCTGCTTTCAGAGCTGGGTGGCGGGAGAGCAGTGGCTGCTGGCCAAGTGCCCAGCTCTGAAGGCAGCGCCACCAGCAGCAGCAGCACAGAAGTGTAGGATTGCATATTACTTCTGTGCAGCTGTTGGCAGTGGTGCTGCCTTCAGAGCTGGGTGCCTGGCCAGCAGCCATTGCTCTCCACTCTGCCTTCAGAACTGGGTGGCCAGAGACCAATTTCACAAGGGAGACCAGATTTCACAGTCCATGACCTGATTTTCACGGCCACGAATTTGGTAGACCCCTAGTCATAAATAATCCTTTGTGTGAAGAATACAGTGAGATAAAGTTGATCATTTTCAATTATTTGCATTAATGTGATTTCTACATTACATTTTTACCACTTTATAACTCTCCTACATTATAATTCAGCTCCATTGACATCCATTGTAAAATTCCTCTTTATCACATGCCCTATGATTTTATTACTTTAGGTTTATCCTTTGAATTTAGGGTATGTCTACACTACAGGATTAATCCGAATTTAGATAATTCGAATTTGGGAAACAGGTTGTATAAATTCGATTGTGCGCGGCCACACTAAGCACTTTAATTCGGTTTTAAACCACATTAATTCGGTGGTGTGCGTCCACACTAACCCTAATTCGAATTAACAAAATCGATTTAGGCTCTACTCCGTTCGTCGAGGTGGAGTACAGAAATCGATTTAAAGGGCCCTTTAATTCGAATTAACTGGCTCTGTAGTGTGGACGGGTGAAGGGTTAATTCGGATTAAGGCAGCTAAATCCGAATTAAAGTCCTAGTGTAGACCAGGCCTTAGTGGTTAGTCCAATTTAGTCCAAAATTAAGAAGAAAATTAAACACCTCGTTAGTTTGTCAAATATTTGTATACTTTAAAAAGAGCTTGTGTTATCATGGTTTTCTTTTGGCTTTATTTCTCTTCTGTGTGAGACACAGTATTAATAGATTTTAAGGCCAGAAGGGGCCATTATGATCATCTGGTCTGACTCTCTGCAGAACACAGCCCAAAGTACTTCACCTAGTAATTTCCATATCAAGCCATAACTTTGTTTGAGCTATTGCATACTTTTTAGAAAGATATTCAGTCTTGATTTAAAAACTTCCAGACACGAGAATTCCTAAGACAGGGCTGCAGATAAACGTTAGATTCTTTTTCCTACTGGGGAACATTGTTTATTTCCTTTTTCGATTAATCTCTCTCACATCAGTTAATATATACTGAGTATTAACTTTGCCTGCTTATTGTTACAGTTTGAAGATGATTGTGAGTTATTCAATAACAGTATTTAATTTAGAGTATTTAAGATTGTTTATTTTTAAAAAGATGTTTAAATATGAGAAATAGTTTGGGATTCAAAAAAGGTAAAATGTTATCACAAAAAGAATATTATCTGTTTTCAAATAGAAATGCAAGTGGTTTACAAAAGTCGCAATTTTGCATGTTTGTTTTTGAAAACTTTTTTTTAATTTTTTTAATTTATTTTTAAAACTGTTTTATTATTTGAAAACTAATCACAATAATGTATTCAAAGAAAAAACAGTTTATTTTATTAAACAGAAAATATGTAATGAAAAAGCACTACAACATCTAAAACATTTTGATCTTTTTTTTTTTTTTAAATTGTAGGCCAGATTTAAAATATTCCCTATTAGAAACTATATTAAAGAATGTTTAAAATTGCAGAGATAAGCACTCAAGTCAGGAAACAGCAGACTCAACTTTAACTCTGCCACCTTGTGTATGTTTATGATGGTTCAGTCTTTGATTGCATGATAACATTCAGATCTTCAAATATCATATAATTTAATATGATACAATTTTTCTATAACTTCAGATTCATATATTTCATCTTTTATTATTGTTATACCTAGGGTGACCAGAGAGGAAGTGTGAAAAATCGGGATAGGGGTGGTAATTGGCAACTATATAAGAAAAAGCCGGGGACCAAATATCAGGGACATCTGGTCACCCTAGTTATACCTATTCCAGGATTGCTCACAATGTGCTAGCCTCTTTTCTTCTTCAGAATCTAGAATGATCTCCCATGTACAGATATATTTGTGTTCTTATCCTAAACTATTAAACACTAAATATGCTTTTTGACAGCGGCTGATATAGTGCTGTCTTCCTAATCTGGTATTTTCCCATTGTGGTGCAGGGCCACCCAGAGGATTCAGGGGGCCTGGGGCAAAGCAATTTCAGGGGCCCCTTCCATAAAAAACAGTTGCAATACTATAGAATACTATATTCTCATGGGGGCCCCTGCAGGGCCCGGGGCCTGGGGCAAATTGCCCCACTTGCCCTCCCCTCTGGGTGGCCCTATTGTGATGTTTCATAATAAAGTGAATGTTGAGAATATACAATATCAAGATATTCTGTAAAGGCTCTGTGTCTGATGGAGAATGTTAGGAACTGCACATACACAAAAATGCACGTGCTTCATTTGTTTATGCAGTTAGTATGTTGGCTGTCAGTCATGGTAACTGGGTATTGAAATAGCCTGCTAGACATGTAAGTGGTCAGTTACATGCATACATATAACTGCATACACAAATGGTTTACACACACATCTCGTCATACACTGGTCTGAAAATACAAACCTAGAAATCTTGGACCATAATGTGTTTCAAAAATTAAAATAGTCTCGTAAGAGTTTTTTCGCTATTAACTCTATAGCATTCGATAAGGAAGATCTTAAAATGAAACAACTGCCAGTGCATAATTTTGTGTTTGACACTGTTTTGTTCATCGAGCAAGTCAGCTGATGTTTTTTTACTTTGCTTTCTGCAGGTATTACTCTGTTTTTCCCGAGATACATCAGTACTGGAGCACTTTTCTTACAATAGTGCTACTCCACCCAAATCATACATACGAGGTAAAGAAAAAGTATTGTGTAAGATAATATGTAGTGTAGTGTTGATTGCTGCATGTAGTATACCAAAAAAGCAAATCTCTATGGACTTAATTTATGTATATTACATATGCACACAAAAAGTACATTAGAAGAACATAGTTAAGATCACAAAGTCAAACACTCAAAAGTTAGGAAATGCCAGAATTAAGGTTGCCTATGTATGTGCATTATGAAACATTCTTTAATTACATGATCATATACTGTTTTTTCCACAGAACCCCTGCCTTTTTCAGTGCACAGAATGAGCCAGCTGAGGCTGGGAAAATACTATAATTATTTATTTTACTGGTATTAGCACATAGGGTCCCCAGTTGTGGACCACGACACCATTGTGCTAGGTGCTGTACAAACACAGAACAAAAAGGCAGTCTCTGTCCCAATGAGTTTACAATCTGACAGACCACAGATGGATACAGGCAGACCAAAGGTTGTGTACAAAGAAATAGTGAGACAATATTGGTCATCAGGATAGTCTGCAGTCTCAGCATACCAGCAGTGTATAGCTTTTGTCAATTTTACGTAGGCCTATTGACAAAGGAGAGTTTTATGGAGGGTTTTGGAGGAAGCTAATGTTAGTTTTGAAGATGTTTACAGGAAATTTCTTACAGGCGTGAGGGTCAGCATTAGAGAAAGCATGAAATATATGATCATGTCATTGAAGACTATATAATAATGAATATACATGCATGGGCAATCTTAATTCTCGTGTTTCCCGATTTTTGGAGTGCTTGACCTTAATATTATTTTAACTTAGGTTTTTTTGATGTGTAATTTCCTAGGTTTTTAAAAAAGCAAACTGAAAAAACAAATTCCGTCATATGTTATCATATTGACACCTACAGGGGTCATCAGCAGGGATTGGAACCTTGAGATCCACTATACAGACCTCTGCCACTTGAGCTAATGGAGTAACTGATTGCAGTAGCAGGTTGTCATCCTCTGTGTGGACAAGTACTACGGGGGATGGGACATTTTGTCAGGGTTTTTACAGATATTTGCTGACAGCAGAGGACTCAGGAATCTGCGTTCCATTCCAGGCTCTGGAGAGGAGTGTGTTCTTCTATCCATTTCCCCACCCCAAACTTGACCCCTTGCCTCATCACCTCCAACCTATCTCTTCCCCACCCCTGGCTCCTTGTCCCTTTCCCAATCTCTTTGTCCATCATATCCTACCCTTACTCTCTGCACTTTCTGTCCCACTCAGTCTCTTGTCCAGCTCTTCATCTAATATGCGGGGTGTAGGCTCTGGGAGGGAGTTTGGGTGTGGGAGGCAGGGCCGGCTCCAGCATTTCTGCTGCCCCAAGCAAAAAAAAAAAAAAAAAGCCGCGATCGGCGGCAGCAGTTCGGTGGCAGGTCCTTCGCTCCTAGAGGGAGTGAGGGACCTGCTGCCCCTCTCCCTTGGCCGCCCCAAGCACCTGCTTGTTAAGCTGGTGCCTGGAGCCGGCCCTGGTGGGAGGGGGCTCAGGGCAGGGGGTTGGGGCTCATGAGGGATTTGGGGGTGCTGGATACGGCGGGCGCTCACCTCGAACTGCTCCCCGCAAGCAGTGACCTGTCCCTGCTGTTCCTAGGCGGAGGTGCAGTTTGGCAGCTTTGCACGCTGCCTCCTTGCCAATGGGAGCTCAGAGCCAGCACTTGGGGTGGGGTGGGCTGGCACCCCCTGCCGCACCGAAACTCCCTCCCTGTTAGTTAACTGGAATTTTTCACTTACTGGCACCCCACCCCCATTTCTCCAACATGCCAGATAAACAAGCTTTTACTGTATACAGACAATAAATGGTGTAAAGTTTTATTGACATAAGTTTGGGATAATTAGTTATATTACTCATGAATGGTGAAGTCATGAGAGAGTTACTTTAGATACTCTAAATGAGTGCTAATAAAATCCTACCCTGTCAAACTATCGTGTATTCTGTATATGCTGCTTACTTTATAAAAGAAAAACTCCCATTGACTTTAATAGAGCTTGAGTTTAACTGCATGGTACTTGGAAGGACAGAAGAATATAACAAATAAATTTTATAAACCTATGAAACTTTAGTCCAATATCCCTGGGCCGTCGTGCCAGGAGGGTCCAGAGCAAATGGTGTATATAATCTTGGAAAGCTGGGACTCTTCCCTTTCCAATCGTATACTCTCATTGCTAGTACATTCATGAGATACTAGATTAAAGTTACCATTGGAGCAAACCTGAATGTTGACCATTTTGGATTTCCATTCAGTGTAATTTTATTGAGAAACTCCACAATTTGGTGAAGGATGAGATCGTTTCTTAGCAGAGTCATTATAAAAAATGGCATTTGTTTGAACTTACTTAGAAGTTTAGAACAAGTTCTGGTTCCAGTGAATTAGTGAACAGAATGTACATGATACTGCAGCTTCTAAGTCTCAAAGTTATCCCATGTATATCACCACTATGTATATGTTGTGTATGATTGTATATTTTGTGTGTGTGTGTGTGTGTATATAATCTCAGTGTATTCAAATAGCCATATTTTAATGTATTTGTGGTTAAATTTCTTCTTTATATGATAGTATTAAATCTAAAAATCAGATTAATTGTTACTAAGTCCTCCATTAAGTAGACAAACTTTCTCTTCCCACAGGGTTCATGTGTGTGTATATATACAGTTGGCCACAGCTAAACAGGGAAGTTTTTGATCCAGTTCTATTGGTTCGCTAGTACAGTAGAACCTCAGAATTACGAACACCAGAATTACAAACTAACAGGTTAATCACACACCTCATTTGGAACCGGAACTATGCAATCAGGCAGTAGCAGAGACCACAAAAAAAAAAAAA
>NW_020664417.1:69352729-69367213 GCF_002925995.2 Terrapene triunguis | reverse complement strand
AAAAAAAAAAAAAAAAAAAAAAAAAAAAAAAAAAAAAGGGAAAGTTTAAAAAAAAAAATTTGGACAAAGTAAGAAAACTGTTTCTGTGCTTGTTTCATTTGAATTAAGATGGTTAAAAGCAGCATTTTTCTTCTGCATAGGAAAGTTTCAAAGCTGTATTAAGTCAATGTTCAGTGTAAACTTTTGAAAGAACAGCCATAACATTTTGTTCAGAGTTACAAACGTTTCCGAGTTATGAACAACCTCCTTTCCCAAGGTGTTCGTAATTCTGAGGTTCTACTGTACAGGAAACTATATAATGTAACACAGATTTTCTTGGTTTCCTGCTGGATTTGGCAATATCTCTCTCTCACTGCAGAGGATCCTACTTTATAACATTTGCAAAATGCAAAGAACAAGAGATGAAAACATATAATATTCAAAGAGATCCTTTTTCTTATCATAACAAATAATCATTTATTAAGATTTTTAAACCATGAATTTAAATAACTAGTAATAACTTATATCTGTTCTAGTTGAATGTTCTCTTTTATCTTAAAACTATAGAAAAGAAATTAAAAACGTCTTTTAAAATAGGTGCAGTTGTGTTTAAGAAAAGCACTGAAGTATGCCTCAAAATTGATGGTCGATATTTTTATTGTGGGTCTAAAAATAATTTTGTATAGTATTAGCACATGCTCGTTTTGCATAGAAATAGAAGAAATTGTGTGTTCATTTTTTGTTGTTGGCACCGATATTAAATTTGAAAAAAGGGCTTGTTGAAGCAATAGGGATTTTAAGATTTGAAAGAAAAATAGGTAAAGTAGTTCAGTTAGGGTACCCCTCCACTCTTCCAGTGATTCAGCTTTAATGCAACAATTTCCTTTTCCTCTCACTAACATTTTTGCACCTTACTAAATGCTGTTCCTATGCATAGAACATTCTCCCTGTTCTGGTCTGCCAAGGCACTCTCCTTTTCATTTAAATCCCTTCTGAAAACTCACTTTTGTCTGCAAGGCCCACAGTGAGTGAGTCAGTTATACTCTTTATTAATTTTTATTTAACGAAACACAAAACGTAACAATCCTATTATTGAACTCTTCCTTCTCCCTCATCTCCCCTCTATTGTTTGTCAATCTCCTTTGTTGTGTCACGTCTGCGTTTTACATTTGAGGAACACTATATCTTCTTTTACTATATGACTCGTGTGAAATGTTTTGCATGCTTGTGGTCAATATAAAATGATAAAAAATTCATCATTAATGAACTTTTTTAATGATATTACTGAAAAGTAAATAAAGTTCACGTTTCTAAAGAGACTTTTTACCATTTGAGTGTGTTTAAACCCATGTCTGCTCATTCACAGGAAAACTTGGCATGGAAGAATATGCTGTTTTTTATCCACCAAATGGTAAGAGTTATACTATTGCCTCCTCTAGTGGAAGATGGGAAAATTACTACTTTTTGCAATGCAAAAATAAGCTAAACTTAACAAATAAGCAGAATAAAAGTGAACCTTAGCCAGTAGTATAATGAGATTAAAGTTATTGGGCTAGAACCTCACACTGGGTTATGTTGCTTTGCGCCACTGCAAAGCCAGGTTAATTCTAGCTTTATTAGCCACTTGAGCTTTCTCTTTGTGGGGGAATATTTTGATGGCATAGGGTTGGGATAGCAGCTCATATTTCAGTCTTCTTGATTCTTGCTTAGGGGACCTGACTGGAACACCACTTAATCCAGCTAATCCCCAGCTGCTCAGCACCTCTAGAAAGCATGCCATTGAGATGCCAATTTTAGGCTTCCGCTTTTGAACATTTGGTCTTGATTTTTAGACACGAATGTATGAATATATTCATCACATTAATGCTATTAATGTTACCCTTATTGCTGCTATCTTTTTTTTCTCACTGGTCATTTTGTCCATATCAACCCCGCTCCCTTTTGACTTCTGCTGCTGGGTTTTCATTGCCCTTTATATCAAGTTCATGCTCTTTGTCCTTGCTTTCAAGGTCCTACGTCACTGGTCTTGTGTTTGTATCTCTAACCTTGTCTCCTTTTGCGTCTTCTCCATTCCAGCAATGATGCCAGTCTTGGCACATCCTCTGTCACATTCTCCCACCTCTGTCTCCATGTATTCTTTTATGCAGCCCCCTAAGAATGAAGCATCCTCCTTAGACCCATTTGCCAAACACTTCCCTCTCCTCATTCAAATCCTCTCTGAACACTCATTTCAGCCATGTCACCTATGGGAAGTGAGATGATTTGGAAAAGAGGGGAAAACAGACAACACAACTGCCAAGATGTCTACATATCTTTACTGGGTACTGCATGAACTCATTATTGTAACTCTTTCTTTTTTCCTCTGTTCCATCCTTCTTGTCAGTGTATGGCCCTTGCTGGTTGTGTCTTATCTGAAGTTGGGCCCTGATTTCATGAAAGCACATAAGCACATGCTTAAAGTTAAACATGTGCTTATATTCTTTGCTAAATCAGGTCCTTAATCCGATCTTACAGGTGCGTAAGGACATGCTTAACTTTAACTATGTGAGTAGTTCCACTGAAATCAGTGGGACTACCCCCTGTTTAAATTAAGCATGTGTGTGTTTGCAAGATCAGGGTCTAAGACTCTAAGCTCTTCAGGATATGGAATATGTCTTTAGTTGTTCCTGTGAAACACAAAGCTCAGTTTAGGAATTTGAAAAAGCAATAAATATTAATACTTCTATGGATAAATAGATAAAAATAAAAGGATAAAAGAACCCTCCTTATTTTGTAGGTGTAATTCCTTTTCATGGCTTTTCAATGTATGGTAAGTATGACTTTCAAATATTACTATTTTTAGTAACAATTCTGCATAATTTTTTGTAAATAAACCACAGTTTATATCACACCATCCACATATTTTTGGTAAACTGTAAACTATTCTTTTATGCATTTTAAACATTTATGTATTGCACGTGTTTGTGTATCCAAGGTGTGTATGCATAATTAGAAAAATGTCCAGACTGATCTCATTTGCTCTTGTTGTAACTTGCTAACGTGGGAGTCCCTATACAGAGAACTATTATTGGAGCAGCTGATCTCTAGGTCAGAAGCTAGCTTCATTCATGGTAATTGAATTTCAGTGTACACAACTGGGGAGAGAGGATGTCTTGCCAGGCTGCGTTATCTTTGTGCTGCAAATAGGCAAGAAATGTGTGTGAAGAGTGGTTTCTTATAAAAGTGAATTGTATGTAAAAGGCCCACTGGCATAAGCACGTGGCTGGGACAGGTGGTGAGTGGCATCATATAGTGGAATGTTCATGACTTACTGCTAAGAGGAAAATTACAAAAATGTCTTTTGTGAGTACAATGAATAATTCACAAAACATTAGCAGCTTGTTAATACTGGATGGTTTGGGCTCTCTCCCTTTACTGCATTAGTATGTCTTCTCTGGAAATCCTGATTTTAAAAAAAAAAGTTTAGATTAAATGAACATGTCATTATGCCAACAAGAATTCCAGAAACACATGAATTCTGTATTTTGTGAAAAATCCTTTAGCACTCAGAACTGACAAGGCAGCTGGTACAAATGTACTAATTAAAACTGGTCCTGCCTCAGATGATGATGGAATGTTTTTGTTTAGTTAAGTTTTTGCTTTTTCTGATAACTTTCAATAGCTTTTCTGTTGTGAAGAGCATAGGTAGCCTGGGAAGTCAGAATGGGAGAGAAGCACGAGAGGTACTACTCCTAATTAGTAACTTGCATTCCCTACCATTAACAATACAGATTTAATCATTATTCTCTTCACTGTTTGAGCTACAAAAGATGGAGTGTCACTTGAGTATGGAATCCAGTTTGAACCCTGGCTGGCATAGAGAATCTGGGTCTTCTAAGTGCTTGGTTACAAACTCCTCCTAACCTCCTCACAGTTGATAATGTTGAAGTCACAGCCAGGAGTCCTTCACTTTCTCTACCTGACTGGAGGTCTGTTTTAAAAACTGGCTCTTAAAATGACTTAATGTTTAGAGTTGAAACAACCCTTCAGAAATCCACCCAGCTTAGTTTAATTAGATAGCAATTTTTTGAATCAGCTAATTTTTAAAGGACTTCATAATGGTTGCCCAGTAAATGTAAATTTTCATCCAGATCTTAGAATGAGTATGCAACTGTCCATATATCCTTTGACTGATTATACTTATATGGTCTTCATTACTGAAGTATCCGAGTACCTCATTGTCTTTTGTGCATTTACCCTCACAGCATCCCTGTGAGGTAGGGAAGTGCTATTATTCCCATTTTACAGATGGGGAACTGAGTCCGAGAGAGACAAAGTAACTTTCCAGCATACACAGGAAGTCTGTCGTGGAGTACGAAATTGAATCCAGGTCTCCTGAGTCTCAATCTAGCACCCGAACTACTGGACCATCCATCCTCAAAACATATTTTTGATGCTCATGCAGGGCCGGGTCTATGGAATAGGCAGGATCCAGTTGATTCTGCCTCTTGAAATCTATAGAGTTGTAACATGGGCTACAACATTCACCTTTGCTTGTCATTTCTTTTAATTATAGGATGTAATATTAAAAATAAATATACCTTTCTAAATAAATCAGAACTAATTTATAAATTTATTATTCTAAAGAGATTATTGGCTCGTTTTTCCTCCTACTTCATGCACTTGCTCATTGAACTATTTTAACAGTTTACAGCATTGAGTCAATTAAATTCTTTTATCATTTCAGTTGCTCCACTTTGTTTTCTGTACCATGAACCTTCCAAATTGTATCAGATATTCCGTGAGATGTATGTGCGTTTTTTCTTCAGACTCCATTCCATCTCTTCTCATCCTTCTGTAAGTTCATTAGGAAATAACACCCAATCAGTCTATATTTCTATTTGTTATTGAACAATAATGCATAGTAGCATGATTTTATTTTCTTAAGTGTACATGGCTGAATTATATCTCTTTAACTATGATAAAAATGCCACACACGGCTGAAGTAACATTATACAACTTTATTTGAAATCCTATAATTTATACCTCAATAATAGTACAATTATCTCGCAAAGACATATTTAATAATACAGTGGTCATGCTGTCAGGCTTTGGGGGGAGCCAAAGCTTTTATATAATATAGGCCTCAATTCAGAACAGTACTTATGGATGTGTTTAAGTGCCTTCCTGAATGAGGCCAGTTAGTTGTGTGTGTGATTCAGAGGTAGTAGATGATGGACTGCAATGTTCTTTGAGTTACTCTGTACTAGAATTACATTGGATACCTCTATTATTAATGCTCAGTTCTCATAAGAGTCTTATAGTTTATAGGGTTAGTCATTACTAGTCATTTTCAAAGGGGTCTCAATTTAGCCCCTTTTTACTCATGCATCTTTGTGTATAAACATACTTGAATGCACTTTTTTAAGCACTATCATATGCAGGTGATGGAATTTGTGTTAATTCTATCACTTGCATGTGCAAGTGTTTGTGCATGCAAAGTTGTTTATACAAATACAAGTGAATTTTTGAAAGTTTTGATTGCCTTATTTTTTGTTTATGCTGCTCACAGTATTAACTATTAAAGTATAACATTTTTCTTTTCTATTTCGTATAAAATCTGGTTGTTATACATTTTGATAAAATACTTTTATTTAAAAGAAAATGGTATTCATTTAGCTAAGCATACAATTTTGAAAATTCCCATGATTACAAGTTCTTCTTGCCCTACATAAGCTATAAAAAAGGTTTTAAACTGACAAGTGTTTTTTCCATTAAGAGATTTTATAAATGAAGAGAGCAACCATATTTCCAATTATGTAACAATGTATTATGAATTATGTGAACAGCACAGAAGAATGTCCAATAAAATTAAAATATAAGGGCCATTAAGAGTCCATTGTAATACAGATTTTGTTAAAAAGTGACTTAGAGCTGATCCTGCAAATGCTTACTCTTGGGAATACCACTTAGTACTGTGAATAGTCACATTGATGGTCAAATAAATAAACAAACATCACAGTGGTAGATATTCTGTTTGGTAACAAACAAACATTTACACGATTGGGCCTATGCTTTGGGATATTAGCAGCATAGTACCCCAGTGTATGGGAATGTAGGCTAGTTTCATGATTTTTAAAAGGAATTTTTAAAAAGGGGGAAAATTTTAAATGTTATTCCACAGTTTAGATCACTTAACTTGTCCTTGTTTGTAATAATTTGATTTGTCACTTTTTCTAATTATAAAAGATAATTCAAAAAGCCCTGTTTTTGTCAGTGACCAGGTGTAGTGTAACTGGAGTCTATTTTATCAGACTAAAACTAAGACCACGTAGGTTGTGTACTACTGGGTCTTTAATAGACTTAGAGACAGATTTTTAAAAAGATATTTAGGCACCTAAAATACAGATAAGTGCCTAAGTGGGATTTTCAAAAGTACCTAGTCACCTAACTACTATTGAAGTCAATGGGACGTAGTCATTTAAGTGCTTTTGAAAATCCTGCTTAGGCACCTATCCGTATCTTTCAGTGTCCATATACTTATAAAAATCTGGCCTTTAGACCTTAACCCTACAGATATTACACATGAGTGACTTGGAGTTGAATGTGACTACTCATTATTATATATACAGTTACTCAGGAGTGGAAGTGCTTGTAGGATCAAGGCCTTAGAGGTTGAAGGTATCTGGTTTGCTCACGTTACTCTAGTTGTGTATCACTGATGTATCAATGGTTTGTCTTAATGCTTAAATTAAAACTATATTAATATTTAAATTTGAATATATGAGTAATAGTGAATATATGTTTTCAGGGTGTGGTGTTGTTGTTTTGCTAGGGCATCGTGTCACTATGTTTACTGTTTGAGACACTTCTTCAAACCCATCTCCCTCAGCTCTTCTATCATCTTCGAGAAATTGGGGCGCAACCGTAAGTACTTTTTCCCTGTTTCACCACTTATTCATGACAATAACTGTAACTCATGTTGTTCTAGAAATGCTGTTCTGTGATATTGTAACTTAACAATTATGGGGAGATTTTTAATAGCCCAAAGGTCAGTTAAGTGTCCAACATACATTGAAAGTCAATTGGAGTGGGTTGCTTAAATTCCATGAGTGCTTTTGAAAGTCTTCCCCTACAGGTCATAAAATAGAAAATGGGCTTGCATCTTTTTAAATTCCAGCATGAAGCACTGTACTTCCCTCTTTGACAATTGAAGGGTGAGCATATTTGCTTTGTTTGGGCATACCTTAAACAAACAATTTGTTTAAGGTATGCCCAAACAATAAAACCCCTGAGAATAAGAACTCATAGGAATTCCAGTATTGCAGCCAAAAGGAACTTCACAAGAATTTCCCTGGCCTACAGGGTAGATAGTATATCAGGAAAATCCTTAAGATCTTTTCTGCTTTGTATATAAATGCCAAATTCTCAATGTGTGATTTTACCCAGAGGCCAGATTCTACAATTAAGATTGGATATTAAACAGACTTCTGCTTTCTTTATATTACATTTTTGACTGAATTACTGAAAAATGAACTCATAGGAACCAACTCACTGAAATAAGGATCTGATTTCCAAACAGATTTCAATAATTCATGCCAGATCTGCTAGGACTGTCTCAGTTTATTTCTTAGGGAACTGATGGTTGGATTACAGTGTGATACTGATCTGGCAGCTTCTCAAAGAGAGAATATTAAAAGAGCAACAGTGAATTATCCTAATGCAAAGGAAAGATGGGAAGAATAGTCAGAGGCCCATATGGCTCCATCAGGAGCTCTTTTATGACCTGAAAATCAAAAAAGGAGTCCTGCAACAAAATGGAAATATGGACTAATTGCTAAGGTTGACTACAAAAGAATACCACAGGGATGTAAGGACAAAATCAGAAAGGCAAAGTCACAAAATGAATTACACTTAGCAAGGAACATAAAAGGAAATAAGAAGAGGTTCTGTAAATACACCAGGAGCAAAAGGAAAGTGTAGGATGAAGGAAAATCGTTCTCTATTTAGCAGGGAAGGAGAGCTAATACCAGACAACATCAAGAAGATTGAGGAGTTTTGCTTCAGTCTTCACTAAAAGGGTTAATGGTGACCAGATATTCAATATAATAAATATGAACAACAAGCGGGAAAGGAACACAAACCAAAATAGGGAAAGGACAATTAAAGAGTATTTATATAAGTTAGATGTATTCATGTTGGCGGGGCCTGGTGAACATCTTAAGGAGCTAGCTTAGCAAACTCGGAAACTGTTATCAATTACCTTTGAGAACTTGTAGAGGATGGGTGAGGTCCCAGAGGACTGGAGAAGGGCAAATACAGTACCTGCCTTTAAAAAGGGGAAGAAACCGGACTCCAGGGAATTGTAGATCAGTCAGTCTAACTTCAATACCTGGAAAGATACTGGAACAAATTATTAAACCATCAATTTGTAAGCAACTAGAGGATAATAGACTTATAAGGAATAGCCATTATGAATTTGTCAAGAACAAATCATGCCAAACCAATCTAATTTCCTTCTTTGACAGCCTAGTGAATAGCGGGGAAGTTGTCTAGATGAAATTACTAGAAGATGGATGCACAACTGGTTGAAAGTTGTTATCAAAGAGTAGTTATCAGTGGCTTGATGCCAAACTGGGAGGACACATCCAGGAGGTCATGTAGGGGGCTGTCCTAGATCCAGTACCATTCAATATTTTCATTAATGAATTGAATAATGGAGTGAAGAGTATGCTTATAAAATTTGCAGATGACAGCAAATTGGGAGGGGTTGCTAGCACACTGGAGGACAGGATTAGAATTCAAAATGATCTTGACACTTGGAGAATTGGTCTGAAGAAAACAAGATGAAATTCAATAAAGACAAATGCAAAATAGTACACTTAGGAAGAAAAAAAAAATCAAATGCACAACTACAAAATGCGGAATAACTGGGTAGGTAGTAGTACTGCTGAAAAGGATCTAAGGTTATAGTGGATCATAAATTGAGTATGAGTCGTGTGACTAAAAAGGCTAATATCATTCTGGGGTATATTAAATGCGTGTGATACGTAAGAAGTGGGAGGTAATTGTCCAGTTCTGCTCGGCACCGGTGAGGCGTCTAGCTCCAGTACTGTGTCTAATCCTGGGTGCCACTCTTTAAGAAAGATGTGGACAAATTGGAAAGTACAAAGGAGAGGAATAAAAATATTAAATGTTTTAGAAAAACCTGACATATAATGAAAGGTTTTTTTAAAAAGCTGTGTTTAGTCTTGAGAAAAGAAGACTGGCAGGGACCAATTAAGTCTTCAAATATGTTAAAGGCTGTTGTAAAGAAGACAGTGATCAATTCTTCTCCATGTCCAAGGTAGGACAGGAAGTAAAGGGGCTTAATCTGCAGCAAGGGAGATTTAGGTTAGATATTAGGAAAAACTTCTCAAATTATAGGGGTAGTTAAGCTCTAGAATAGACTTCCAAGGCGGGGTTGCAGAATCCCCATCATTGGGGGGTTTTAAGAACAGCTAGAACAAACACCTGTCAGGGATGGTCTAGGTGTACTTAGTCCTGCCTCAGTACAGAGGGCTGGACTAGATGACATCTCTAGGTCCTTTCCAGCCCTACATTTCTATGGTTCTATGATATGGCACTTACCAGCATAAACACTTGGAGCCAGAGACAGTCATTTCCTGTAATGTTTGTATAACACCTATTATAATGGGGCCCCAACCTGGTTCCCCTGTAGAGGATACTGTAATATAAATAATGATAGCTTTTCCCCAGATTTTTAAGAAGCGAATTACTAGAATCATAGAAGTTTAGGGTTGGAAGAGACCTCAGGAGGACATCTAGTCCAACTCCTTGCTCAAAGCAGGACCAACCCCAACTAAATCATCCCAGCCAGGGCTTTGTCAAGCCGGGCCTTAAAAACCTCTATCAATGGAGAGTCCACCACCTCCCTAGGTAACCCATTCCAGTGCTTCACCACCCTCCTAGTGAAATAGTTTTTCCTAATATCCAACCTAGACCTCCCCCATTGCAACTTGAGACCATTGCACCTTGTTCTGTCATATGCCACCACTGAGAACAGCCTAGCTCCATCCTCTTTGGAACCCCACTTCAGGTAGTTGAAGGCTGCTATCAAATCCCCCTTCACTCTTCTCTTCTGCAGACTAAATAAGCAAAGTTACCTCAACTTCTCCTCATAAGTCATGTGCCCTAGCCCCCTAATCATTTTCATTGCCCTCCGCTGGACTCTCTCTAATTTGTCCACATTCTTTCTGTAGTGGGGGGCCAAAACTGGACACAGTACTCCAGATGTGGCCTCACCAGTGCCGAATAGAGGGGAATAATCACTTACCTTGATCTGCTAGCAATGCTCCTACTATTGCAGCCCAATATGCCGTTAGCCTTCTTGGCAACAAGGGCACACTGTTGACTCATATGCAGCTTCTTGTCCACTGTAATCCCCAGGTCCTTTTCTGCAGAACTGCTGTTTAGTCGGTCCCCAGCCTGTAGCAGTGCATAGGATTCTTCCTTCCTAAGTGCAGGACTCTGCACTTGTCCTTGTTGAACCTCATCAGATTTCTTTTGACCAATCCTCCAATTTGTCTAGGTCACTCTGGACCCTATCCCTACCTTTCAGCATATCTACCTCTCCCCCCAGCTTAGTGTCATCCACAAACTTGCTGAGGATGCAATCCCGCCTATCATCCAGATCATTAATGAAGATGTTGAACAAAACCGGCCCCAGGACTGACCCCTGGGGCACGCCGCTTGATACCTGCTGCCAACTAAACATCGAGCCGTTGATCACTACCCATTGAGTCCGACAATCTAGCCAGCTTTCTATCCACCTTATAGTCCATTCATCCAATCCATACTTCTTTAACTTGCTGGGAGACCATATCAAAAGCTTTGCTAAAGTCAAGGTATATCACGTCCACTGCTTTCCCCATATCCACAGAGCCCATTATCTCATCATAGAAGGCAATCAGGTTGGTCAGGCATGACTTGCCCTTTCTGAATCCATGTTGACTGTTCCTGATCACCTTCCTTCCCTCCAAGTACTTCAAAATGGATTTCTTGAGGACCTGCTCCATGATTTTTCAGGGGACTCAGGTGAGGCTGTCCGGTCTGTAGTTCCCCGGATTCTCCTTCTTCCCTTTTTAAAAGATGGGCACTATATTTGGCTTTTTTCCAATCATCTGGGACCTTCCCCGATCGCCACGAGTTTTCAAAGATAATGGCCAATGGCTCTGCAATCACATCAGCCAACTCCCTCAGCAGCCTCGGATGCATTGCATCTGGCCCCATGGACTTGTGCTCATCCAGCTTTTCTAAATAGTCCTTAACCTGTTTTATCACAACTGAGGGCTGCTCACCAGTGCAGCAGTCTGGGAGCTGACCTTGTGTGTGAAGATGGAGGCAAAAAAAGCATTTAGTACTTCAGCTTTTTCCACATCATCTGTCACTAGGTTGCCTTCCCCCTTCAATAAGGGTCCCACACTTTCCCTGACCACCTTCTTGTTGCTAACATACCTGTAGAAACCCTTCATTGTTATCCTTCACATCCCTTGTTAGCTGCAACTCCAATTGTGCTTTGGCCTTCCTGATTACACCCCTGCATGCTCGAGCTTCCTTTTTGTGTTTAAGCTCACAGAAGATTTCTCTGTTAAGCCAAGCTGGTCACCTGCCATATTTTGCTCTTCTTTCTACACATCGGGATGGTTTGTTCCTGCGCCCTCAACAAGGCTTCTTTAAAATACAGCCAGACCTCCTGTGCTCCTTTCCCCCTCATATTAGCCTCCCAGAGGATCCTGCCCATCAGTTCCCTGAGGGAGTCAAAGTCTGCTTTTCTGAAGTCCAGAGCCGTATTCTGCTGCTCTCCTTTCTTCCTTTTGTCAGTATCCTGAACTTGACCATTGCATGGTCACTGCTGCCCAGGTTGCCACCCACTTCTACTTCCCCTACTAATTCTTCCCTGTTTGTGAGCAGCAGGTCAAGAAGAGCACACACCCCTAGTTGGTTCCTCCAGGATGGGTGTCTTTGGTTTTAGGGCTTTGGGTGGAGGTGACTTAGAACCCTTTCAGTGGGTTTCGTGGATTAGGAAATTTTATATTAATAAAATTGATTTGGAGCCCAGTCATAGAAGATACTGAATGTTTCCCTACAAGTCTTGATTAGGGTTTCAGGACACTACTGTAGCATAAATATTAATAATAATAAATACAAAGACTTGCAGGTCATGGAATTCTTTTTGAAATGGTGTATCTGTAATTTGTGAGAGAAATATAATACTTTCTTGTTTTCTAATTGTTTACAGACTACGGATATCATTTAAATGGATGGTCCGAGCATTCTCTGGTTACTTAGCTACAGACCAACTTCTGCTTTTGTGGGACAGAATCCTAGGATACAATTCTCTAGAAATTCTCGCTGGTAATGGAAAATTTTATTTGTCAATAATTTTAAAGATAATACATGCCAAATGAAAATAGATGTTACCAAGAGAGGAAAATTCAATTCCTTTTATATGACTGCTGAAAATAGATTTGCTGAAAGTCAATATATATTAAATAGGTAAAGCAGTAATTCATGCATTTTCCAGTTCTTACAGGAATTGTCAGTGAGTTAAATGGTTTTATTGTGACTACTTCTCCAATATTATTATTAGTAGTATTTTCTTTTGATAGCATTGATAACATGCTAGCTGCTTTGTGAACATAAAAGAAGGTTTGTATGTTCCCTGCCCCAAAGATAGTGTAGTGCATAGTCTAGTTTACATTAGTTTGTCACTGCTATACAAAAGATGTTGTTCTCCCTGCCCCCCACCCAGGAAAAGATGACTCCTTTACTATCAATAGGAGTCTTAAATATCCTCCTTATTTTCTACTACTCTATACCCCTGATCTTTAGAAATGTGAACTTTATTTACTTTTTTTAGTAACATCATTAATTAAGTTAATTAATTATAAATTTTGTATCTTTTTATATTCACAACAAGCATGCAAAGCATTTCACAAGTAATTTAGAGTGGAATTAAAAGCTTGTTTTTTTAATTGAAAATATCACACATCTGATTATTACAGAGGCACAGTGTGAGGCAAGAAGCTAGCCTGAGGCAGAAGCTCAATAAAATAAAAAGCTCTTGCCCTAAGAATAGACAATTAGCCTTTTAGTTAGATTTGCATCTGTACGACATATGTAGAGAGAGAATATCTCCCTTTATGAGAGAAACTAATTTTACAGCCCAAAAGCAACATAAATGAGCCCTTCGTTCACTTGAACAATGCATTGAAATTTTGCTATTTAAATAAATGTTTATCCTCTGCCTAGAAAAGAAACAATTTAAAATGTTATTTTTAATCATGTCTTTCACACAGTTAAAACCCAGTCACCTTAAACATATTACTCAACTTTTTCGAAAGAACACAGTAACATACTTATTCATTTTTTGAAGGAGTAGCCACATGGTAAGAACTAGAGCACTGAAATCCACTACTTACTATCCTTCAAAAACAGAATGATTGCTAAAGAGAGAGAGAGTGTGTTAATAATTTTAAATCAAGATTAATTCTAACAATTAATAGGTCAGCAGTTTAAATATTGTGCATTCTTTTTCAGTCCTGGCAGCTGCTGTGTTTGCTTTCCGAGCAGTGAACCTGATGGAGGTGACATCACTGGCTGCAGCTGAAGTAAGGATAAGTTTCAGTTAGAGGAGATTGAAATAGTTCTTGATGCATTGCCAACCAGAGCAATTTAAGCTTTAGAAGTACATGGCATGCAATACAAAGCTCTCTGCTTAAATTCTTATCTTAGGTAAAAACTCAGAGGAAGTTACAAGAATATAGTGCATAAAATTCCTTTTTTGGCACGTGACAAAAGCATATAAAATATTATAAACAACACACTCTCATTGAGCTCTTTGTGTATCTGAGATGAGTTTTTTCCCCACTATTTTAGTATATGGTCTAAATTTATTCTACTAATATGATTAAAGAATATTACACTTAAAAATTGGGGAGGTTTGTACACTCATTTTTATTAATAAATATAAAAAGATAATTGCTTCTATGCCTTTTGATATTACATAGATTTTAAAAGGTTGCTTTTATCAAATAATGAATTTGAAATTTCATCTTCATAAATGTCATCTTGTTATATATGTGAAAACTGGCCAGAGTGAAGGTTATTGTTACTAATTAGTATTTTTGTTAATTTCCCCCCCCCAAGAAGCTGATAAAATTCTATTCTATATTATGGAATGTTGGTGATGACTAGTTATATTTTTTTTAAATATATACTTCCATCAGATGATGATTCACTTTAAGTCATCATTAAAGTCACAGACTTACCTTACAAGTGCTACCCAAGACACAGGATAAAGATTCATAATGTACAGTTATTTTTAGAAGCAAGTTGAAATGTTAGACCTCTTGTGCCTGGTATCTTGGGTTTATATTTGAAGTAAGTCTAAAGGGTAAAATAAAGTGACTTTACTTGCTGTCTGTACATATAGGTGCACCTTTTTTTTTTTTTTTTTTTTTT